>NC_069502.1:871717179-872317179 GCF_027579735.1 Bombina bombina
GCTGGGATGCAACTATACCCATTTTCTGATGTCTGGGGTGGAAACTCCTGGCTTCCAACAGTGAATTACGATCTGTTAACTTTGTGTATAGTGAAGTACCAAACGTATAACACTCCTCACCTTTAAATTTAAAGATATTGAGATCCAGAAAATGAATTACTGTGTCACAATATTCAAGTTTAAATCTAATGGGACAGTCCATGGAGTTCAAACATGACACCCATTGCTTTAACTCATCTTCATTCCCACCCCCCACACCAGGAACACGTCATCTATGTAACGTACATTGTACCTGATGTGGGGGTGTGTGAATGGTTTCATGGCTTGCTGTTCATACCATGCCATGTACAGATTAGCATAAGAGGGTGCCATGTTTGAACCCATGGCTGTCCCAGAGATTTGCAAATAATAAGCCCTTTCAAATCTAAAGTAGTTTTTATTAAAGCACAGTGTTAACATCTCACATAAAAACTCAATGGGTGGTCCCTCATATAGAGGGTTATCCGTCACCATGGACCTGACAGCCGCCACACCTCCCCCATGAGGGATGGAGGTGTAGAGACTGTCAACGTCCATGGTGACTAGGAATGAGATGGAGATGAAGTTGACAAGGAGGGGTTATGATGGTGCAATGGTTCGAGACACGAGACAGAGGTTACTGGAAGGCACTAGGAAGAACAATATAAAAGCACAAAAAGAGGCAACACCACAGCTGAATTTCATAAGCACATAAACACCAATGAGTCGAGAGCTGACAAGATCTGTACATCAACACTGGGCTATCTTAGCAACGGATACCACGCTCCCTTTCCAGGGGACCAGGCCGCCACGTATGGTACATAGGCGGGCAGATAATCTGCGTGATCTATTGGTAAAAACGGATCCAGTGGGATGTTATCAAGGTGAAACTTGGCTAAAATCCTCGAGTTAAGGATGCTTTACGTGTGGAAATTGCACGACATGCAATAGCATGATAAGGGGCAAAACATTTCAACGTTACACCATCGACTTACATGTACCAGTACACGTTATATACATGTGGATTTGCCCGTGTTCCCTGGTATACATCGGGAAAACAATCACAAGCTTCAGAAATAGGATGGCGAATCATCGTTGTGCCATCCGGGAAGCCTTGAAAACAGGTGATTCAGACCAGCCGGTGGCACGCCATTTTGCACAATGTAAACATAGTGTCTCCAGTATGAGAACTATGGTAATCGATCATATTCCGCCACTATCCAGAGGAGGCAATAGAGCAAAACGACTTCTCCAAAGGGAGACAAAGTGGATCCATACTCTTGATACCCTAATACCCAGGGGACTTAATACTTACCTCGATTTCGGACCATTTTACACAAAATAACCCATGGACTGCCTATACATTTATATTATTTAACCACACCGGTATGCACCAACCTATTTAAGGATCCTACATGAATTTTCATTCTAGTGGGTACACACGGGTTTCTACTCATATAACAAGAGGCATGAAGGAATAGGTTTAATGTATATATAGTAAATCATTTGTATATAACCGAGTAATTTGTGCTATCCTGAAGGGTTAACTGATGAATATTAAGTATGATGATTGTTCTGTACATAGTTGCAATAGGAATGCAGAATTTATGTAACAAAATAACATTTGTTTTTAATCACTGGTGACAGGTCCGCATTTTTCATGTTTGACATATGAGCAGTTTTTTTCATAAGGAATGGTTTTGTTGATGTTCTAATATAGGAGCACTATTGTGCCTTAGTGGATTGCTTTTTGTTTTAACACCTTCGTTTTGAATGACACTCTGTCATACGCGATTGCGGGTCTATTTTACAAGCTTCGTGTATGCGGTTACCATGGTAACCCTCAGCCAATCGAATCGCGATGACGTGTCATGCCCACGTTTTAGCGTGATGACGTCATCAAGGATGGATGCGATATGGCGACCGGGCTTCTTAAAGTGTATATATAAGGTGGGTGGTTTGGTTATATGTTAGCAATTCTTTTTATGGGGGTATGTGTATTCCTTGATCGTGATGCTTGGCAACATTTGACAAAGGTGTTAGAATAACACAGAAACGTTATGACCGTTTTATGATGTCTTTCTAAGATGAATTAAAATTTTGCATATAGTGCTAAAAAGACCAGTGAGTGCCTTTTTCTTCAACGAGGACTGTCTTCATCATTAAGAAGTGCACCCTGGCGGCTGTGGTATATTGTAAGACTGTGCTTATCTCTTTGTGAAGAGATATAGATATATATATATATATATATATATTTTATATGGGGGAAAAAAGTAACATTGATATATATAAATTGATATATAATTTATGTAACATTAATTCCTCGAACCTTTAAATATGTTTTTATTATTTTTGTTGAGTATAAAACTAGTTTATAATCATACAGTTTATTAGTTCACACATGACAGATTCACTGTAGATTTACACTCTATCAGTCATTTCTGTAGTGTTTGTGTATTTTGTGAGTGAGATATTTATTACTACACAGCGTTACCTGAGCTCTCGTTTCCTGGGATCTCCATAGTCCTTAATGCTTGGTGAGTCTCCATCATGACGTCTTTGTAAAGCTCCTTGTGTCCCTCTATATACTCCCACTCCTCCATAGAGAAATACACGGCAACATCATCACACTTTATAGGCACCTGAAGCACACACAACTTATTCAGCGCTGCCACAGGGACTGGTTCTGTCACACACTTTTAATGACAGAGCCAGGTTATTGTTACTGAGAACATGCAGAGATTCAGAAGATAGAAATACACACAGGGTATATTGTCACATTCCCTTGCAGTGCTCATCTCTACGCTTAGTCAGTAAATGCTACTATTGGGGGATAATGTTACTGAGAACATGTAGGACTCAGACAGAAGGTAGGAAATACACACAGGGCCAGATGGGTCAGTAAATGGCATCACTGTGCCCTGACGCTAGTATAATGTCACATTCCCTAGCAGTGCTCACCTCTCTGCTCAGTCAGTGAATGTTACTGTTGGGGATAATGACACTGCAAACATGCAGAGACACAGACAAAATACAGGAAAACACAGGGCCATTAAAAGGATAAAAAAAAATAATAATAAATAAATAGTAATTTTGCCATGACTCGAACATAATGTTTCATTCCCCAGCATTACTTACCTCTCCACTCTGCTGGTGAATGCTGCTGTGGGAGGGCCTCTTCTTCACAATGGCATATTCCTATAAAGTATATAAAAGAAAATCATCAGATTCTGTTTCCCTGAGCTAACATTTCTCCAGTTCTTGTTTACTTCTAAATCTCTTTAAATTAAGGGGTTTACTTCACAGTCTTGACCACCAGAAAGGAACGTAGCAGACTGAATTACTTTGTGTAACCGCTTTGATTTGAAGATACTGAAGACCCCCAAGGCAGAACATGCTGCGATCTGATCGCAGAAAAAACAGCATGTCTGCAGAAAGATTGGGCCCTCACATCACAGATGTAGAGCATAGAGCTGAAGCATTCCTCTTTGTGTGCTATGCAAGTAAGTTCCTCCTCACCGTACATATTTGATCACAGTGGCTGCACTGCTTGCCTTTTAAAACCCCCATCCTATGGCTAACAAAGATCGCTGCAATATATTTATGTGCAATATACTGCAGCCATTTTGGAAGCCATGGGATTAACATCATCTGCTTTTGTTTAGTAGCTGTTCAGAAGGGCTGCTCCACATGCGGTACCTGCTGAGCCTTTCCAGTGCGGGAGGGGATGACCGGCCTCAGTTAGCATGTTAAATGTTAAAGTTCATTACAGTACAATTATGGAAGGGTTGCCAGGAGAAGCCTCTTCTCTCTAAAAAGAACATGGCAGCACGGCTTAGGTTTGCAAAGTTACATCTGATCAAACCACAAGACTTCTGGTACAATGTCCTTTGGGCAAACAAGACCAAAGTGGAGATGATTGGCCATAATGCACAGCGCCATGTTTGTCAAAAACCAAACACAGCATATCAGCACAAACACCTCATACCAACTGTCAAACACGTTGCTGAAGAGGTGCCACAGGACCTGGGCATCTTACAGTCATTGAGTTGACCACGAACTCCTCTGTATACCAAAGTATTCTAGAGTCAAATGTTAGATGATCTATACAACAGCTAAAGCTTGGCTGAAATTGGGTAATGCAACAGGACAATGATCCTAAGCACACCAGCAAATCTACAACAAAATGGCTGAAAAAGAAAAATATCAAGGTGTTGTAATGACCCAGTCAAAGTCCAGATCTCAATCCGATTGAAAATGCTGTGGGGGACCTTAAACCCACATTTTTACTTTTAGGATTCGGATAGAGCATGCAATTTTAAGCAACTTTCGAATTTAGCCACCAATCAGCAAGGGCCACCCATGTGCTGAACCAAAAATGGGCTGGCTACTTAGCTTTCATTCCTGTGTTTCAAATAGAGATACCAAGAGAACAAAGAAAACTTGATAATAGGAGTAACTTAGAAAGTTGCTCTGACTGAATCATGAAAATTGGGTTTAGTATCCCTTTAGGAGAGGTGTGCATAAACAAATGCCCACAAAACTCAATGACTGAAGTAACGTTGTAAATAAGAGTGGGCAAAAAATTTCTCCACAACAATGTGATAAACTGATAAAGTCACCTATGATTAAGTGCCTGTTTGCAGCATGAAACGCGTAAGGGGTTAATTCCCTCTTCTATGCCTCTACCTTTTTAACATTTTTCAATAAATATCATTTTTTATTTATCTACCGTGTCCCATGAGTGCTGTATCCTTTGACTTTACATAGTTAAGAGAGGCTCTCAAGCTTACAATATAACCTTTGGGTGAGATCTAATTTGGGGAACAGAGTTGAGTCTTTGGGTGACAGGTGTAGTGGGTCCTAAAAGGTAGCCCTTTGGAACAAGTGTTCTATATTTTTGTTTCGGGCATTATGCAGGGAGACTCTTAGGGTTTGGAGGAAGCTTATGCCATGGGGGTCATGTAGTAGGGCTATGAAGTGAAGAGTTGTGCAGGGAACCCTGGGTACTGGGGGGGGGGGGGTTATTGCAGGGGACCTTGCGTGCCGGGGGGGAGGTTTTGTGATGGAGAATTGTTCATGGGTCCCTGGGTGCTAGAGGTAGTTGTTCAATGGAGGATTGTGCAGGGACCCATGGGCGCTGGAGAGTGGATAGTTGTGCAGGACCCCTAGGTGCTAGCAAAATTTTGCACTATAAAGTTGCGAAGGGGAGCCTGGGTGCTAGATAGGGGATTTGCAGGTAGCCATTATGTTGATATGGATTAGAAGCAGGTCTCACCTCTCCAGTCAGCAGGCAGATGATGCTCAGGGCCTGACTCAGAAATTGCTCTGCCATCTGTTTCCTGTATTTGTTCATCTTGTTTATCGTCAGTGTTTGAGTCAGATGCTATAAATGTGACACCTGTAAGAAGAAATGAAGATGAGAAATAAGCGGAGCCCTTGCTGTATTTATATTATGGTAAAGATACTATTATGTGATATGTTTATTACACTTATGCACAAATACTACACATATGACCAGCAGCATGTAGAGCAGATAACAAAGCAGATGTCACAACATGTGACAGTCTTTGTATAGAATGTTTGTCAGACGTCATAGGGGTGATGCATGTGTTTAATATTTAAAAGCCAGTAAAAATCATGACAAGCAGAAAGTGACTGTATACAGCAGAGCCCGATTATCCTGCATTCCAGGGCACAAGTGGTGCAAAAGAAAATGTGCCCCAGCGATGGGTTAAATTCCCTGAACACTTTGGCCAGGAGAAGTGTGAGTTACAGCAGCAATACTCCCAGTTGATGTGAAATTACATAGCCACAGGTTGCTTCAGCTGTGTGTGTGCCGACAAGAGTGAGAGATCTGCTTTCAGCTGCTGGATTTATGCTTCTCTCTCTCTTGCTTTTCTTTCCTTTGTGTTTAAAAAATCTAAGCCTTTACTAATTAGCCCTGTGTGACAGGCAGCGCTGTATCTTCAGTCTGCCCCTTAAACCTTCATATTTGAGGACACTTTGTGCAACTGTAAGGTACAGCAGTTTCACATACAGCACAAACTGCACAGCAAACTAAATTTCACATAAGAATGCGGTCTCAAAATCTGTCGAAAATCAGCACGTCTTGCACTGCTTTATATTTATTAATTTTAAGAGAAGTATTTTTTTTTGCTTTACTGTAACTATTCTCAAAAGAGATGGGCATGATATATATATATATATATATCCTTTCTCCCCTCTTAGCCCCAGTCCTTCACTCAGTCCTTTCCTTACCCTCTCAGCCCCCTCTCTCCTTCAAACAACTTCTCGCCCTCTTAGCCACCCTCTCCTTCACAACTCCCCTCTTCATATTCTTAGCTCCCTCTCCCTCACACAGCCCCCCTCCCTGCCCTTTTCTTGCTCAAACAGCCCCCCTCACCCTCTCAGCTCTCTCACCCTCATGCACATCCCCCTCCTCACCCTTTTGGTCCCCCTCTTTCACGCAGACCCTTCTTCACACTCTCCTCCTCCCCCCCTTACAAAGCCCCCTCTCACCAACTAAATCCTCTCATAACAAGGCAGCTCTGTTAGCCAGCACCCACAATCCCCTCCTCACCCTTTGGGTCCCCCTTTCTCTCACGCAGCCCCTTCTTTTCCCTCTCAGCCTTTCCCTCCCTTACACAGCCCCTTCTCACCATCTAAACCACCCTCATAACAGGGCAGCTCTGTTAGCTAGCTCTCACAATCCCCTCCTCACCCTAACAGCATCCCACTCTCACATACAGCCCCCTTGTTACACTCTAAGCCCCCCTTTCACTTACCCACACACCTTCCTCATCCTCTCAGCCCCCTCTCCCTCATATGCACCCCTTATCATCTCAGCCCCCTCTCCATCACACATAAACCTCTCCTTACAGTCTCAGGCTACTTCACACATAGCCCCCTGCTAAACATCTCAGACTCCCTCCCCCACACAGACCCCTCCTTACTCTCTCGGCCTCCCACAGACAAAGCCCCCTACTAACCGTCTCAGTCTCCCTCACTCACACACAGCAACCTCCTTATCCTCTCAGTCGCCCTCACACACAGCTGAGCCCACTCATCAACTTCTTAGCACCTCTGCCTTACACACGCCTACCTCAGCCCCTCCTCACCCTCTAAGTTCTCCTCTGCCATACACAACCTTCTCATCCGTTCTGACTCCTTCTTCCTAAACACAGCCCCCCTCCTTTCTCTCCTTCATACACAGCTCCGCCTCAACCTCCCAGGCCTCCTCTATTTATCATACAACCCCATCCTCCCCCTCTCACCTGCGCGCACACATTAGACAACAGGCGGCTCCTGTCACCTCTCAGTCTCTCCTCTGTCACATCACACAAACAGTCGACGACAACTCACAACACAGCTCACTGAGTATAGCAAGTATGTTACCTCCGACTCTATTGGCTAAAGTAGCGATGATGTCACGCCAGTCACGTGACTTCACTGGTCCTTCAGCCTGATGGGATCTAGCTGCTTCTAATGATCGGTCGTATCATTCACAAAAGCAACTAAGGGTAACTAAGTTTTGCGTGTTTATATGTGCACCTACCTACTGTACTGTGAAGGATACATGTGTGAGGCAGAAAGATCATCTATATGATGTTATATATCTGTGTACTGTATAACATGCCAGGGAGGGGCTGATATATATATATATATATATATATATATATATACAGACATCCCAACCTGCAAAGGTAGAGACTTATTAAAGTAGCTTCCCACTAAAGTCACGTTAAAAAAAAGCTTTATTATTGCACAACCACATACAACAACCTATTTTCCAGTGATCGTACGTTTGTTGAATGCTTAAATATTTTAGAATAAGAAGTTTAATTACGTGCAGTAAATAAGGTAGTATTTGTGTTTTTATATTATCAAAATCAGTGAGGGCTTTTTGGTTACTGGTGCATACTTTGAGGGTTCTATAACGTCCCAGCAACTAAAAGCATTCTTAAAGTGGATGTAAACTCAGAGATAGCACACAATGCGAAAAGCTTTAGCACACAAAAATAGCATAAGGTTAAGTCATGATTTTTTTCAATAAATTATATTTGATCTATTATTTTACTTATCTAGGTATCTTTATCTCGCTCTCTCCCTCCGCCCGCCATTTTGTTCCGCTTTTTGCATAGTGATTGACACTTAACCCGACTAATGATTTTCCTTACCCCGTGGCGTCCAGCCCCTTTACCCAAACGTCATTAGTTCTTTATGCGCATGCGTATTTTCTTTGCACATGCGTAAACCTAACACCTTGATTTGGAAGCGCTGCGCGTTCACGCTGTTCGCATGCGTAGAGAAAACCCAGGAGCCACAACATTTTTCAATTGACTCAATCGCGATCGCAAATCTATTGACTAACGCATGCGCAAATCAGTCAGTCAAATTTAAACGCATGCGCACAAAAACAAAACAACGTGAACGAGCATTGATGATATGTCATAGAGCGGGTGGGACCGATCTAGACGTTATGAGGAAGTACACAGCAAAGTAATGGATGGGAGGAGCGAAAAGAAAAAACGGAGCTAAGTATAAAACTTGATTATAATCTTGGATTTTCAAATTATTAAAAAAACAACAAAGCGGTTTTGCTATTACAGTTAGGATTAATCAATATTTATTACTAACAATAGTAAAATTTACATTCACTTTAAAGAAACACTTTTCCGGATGTGGGCCACATTGGATCATGGTACTTGGAGTTTCAGGGAGATTGCATTCCATTTGCTGGCATCAGGGAGCCGCTATTACAATCAGGGAGACTCCCTGAACTTCAGGGAGAGTTGGGATGTCTGTATGTATGTATGTATATATATATATATATATATATATATATATATATATATATTAGGGGTGTCGAAAATAATCGCCACCAAGATGCATCACGATGCAACCCTCAACGATGCTGCATCGATGCAGTGAAGAGGCTGAATCGATTCACGCGGCATCACGTGTCCCCACCAAATGCCCGGTGGGCCGAGCTGGCTTCAGGGCCAGATTAGCGCAGAGGCTATTGTTTTTTCAGGTAGTGGTAGGGTGGAATATTGTGGTACTATTACTGATTGTGCAAAGTTTTGGAAGTGGCCGCGGGCCCTAGGCTACAAACCCCCTGCGAGTCAGCGCTATCTGGGAATCTGATTATTGCAAGGCACAGTGCGTAGCAACACTGGCCCCGGTAAGTGCGGCAGCTTGATTGGCAATGCCTATATACACATATATATATATATATATATATATATATATATAGCTTCATTGGCAATCAAGCTGCTGCACTCACTAGGGCTGGGCAGGTGTTGCTACGCACTGTGGCTTTCAAGTTGCTAGGAAGCAGAGATGGGGCAGCTGTTCCACAGTCCTCACAGTGATATCATCAGCAGCAGACTAATAGCGCATCAATAAGATAACTTGCGCTCATGCTGAGAGTGACATCAGGCACAGCGCCTCCCCCTCACTAGCGAGAGCGGGAAGAGGAGAGGTTAAGATAACATTGTTAGTGTTGCAGGGCTGGAGACGGAGTTGCATTCAGGGACACAGTGCAGGACAATTATCCCGTGAGCAGTAGCAGATAGGGCAGTAAAACAAAGACGCAACAAGAAGGAGCAGCAGGAAGTGTGTTGGGAGGATCCTGGCTTTATTTTGTGTAGTAACTATCTGCTCAGTACGGTAAGTGCTGAAAGTAAACTGTGTTCTGTACAAGGGGCTGGAGTAAGTTTTGTGGCAGCTAAGGGGAGGAGGGGTAAGTTGTGTAATACACAATGAGGGAGATAGTGAACTTGTGTGAGTGTGCTCTCATACATGTATCTGGTAGATGTGTGAATGTCCTTTCACTCATTGTGTATCGTGCAGTTGTCTGAGTGCTCTTTCACCCATATGTATACGTCTATCCTTATGCATTAATTTATTAACCCCTCACCTTCCAGCTGCAATACATTACTCTGAGCCAAAGATAAAAACTTGTATACATGCACCAAGCATCACTATATAATACACCATAATTTACCCCTTACCACCTGAATCCCCTACCAAACTTAATATTAAACCTCTCACAACACTAACTTTACCATCCCCACTAAGATAATCCCTTATACCACTACCAGCACCAGCCTTGCAAACTGCTGAAAGCACTAACTGAATTAGTTATTAGACAACTTTATTACTTTGTCAGTGTTTTAGTATTGACAAAATATTGGTATACTCATCTTAGTTTGAAGTGTAGTTCTGTTATTTTTTTTTTATTCTCCTATAGACAACATTAGACAATGACTGTGTGTGCCTGCATATATATTTTATATATATATATATATATATATATATATATAAAATATGGAATAGAACAAGATCATGAAAATCATGGGCAGTAATCGTGATGCATCGCAATGCATCGTAGAATCGAATCGAATCGTTACAATGATAATCGTTATCGAATCGTGAGACAAGTGAAGATGCGCAGCTCTAATATATATATATATATATATATATATATATATATATACTATGCAAAAACGGCAGCACTCACTGGTCATTTGTAAGTAAAATTTAGCTTTTAATAATACAAAAAGTTAAAATCTTGGGAAAAACATGACGTTTCGATGCCTAACTGGCATCTTTTTCAAATGTCCCAAAAGGTAAATCCAAAGTGGTCACACCAGCTATGTGGTGTTCCCCATGAGAGCATAAGACTACTGGCTGAATGTATTATATTTATATAAGTCATAGCTGACTCAAGGCTGTGTTCAGCTGTGGATAATCACTTGCAAATCTGATCAGCTGATTCCGTTCCCACCCACAAGCTTTATACTTCATTGTGCTGTTAGTTGAGCAACTGCATGGCTAATTTGCATATGTGGGAGTGATCTGCACCGGAGTAGTGTCCAATGATCTTGCAATGTTTTCAGGTGTCATCATACACGCCCACTTGTCTCTGCTGTGAGTGAAACTTCACCAAACAAAGGGATATTAGCCTGTGACTTATGAACTGCTTCTGGCACAACAATGCCGTATGTTTCACACAGGTTGGTGAGGGGTCACCTTTGTCAATCAACGTAGAAGCTGCATGTTCACCTTGGCGCATGATGTACTGAACATTGTACTGGGATGTAATACACATTCAAAAGTTGTAGTAAGGAGATCAAATGTCCCACCTACAGCGGGTACACCCTCGCATTTATTCATAAAGCAACAGCTAATGCAGGAATATCAGCAAATATCGATGGGGTGTAATACACATTCAATCTATTCAAATCAGACAACACGAATGCCCCACTTGTAGCGGGTACATCCCCATTGGTTAATATGAAGCTCCCATGCAAGATTAGCAGAAAATGCTTGATAGAGCACACAATCCAGCAACATGTGGGGGTGGTGATGTTAAATAAATGACATCTAATAACACATTAGCCAAGTAGCAAAGGAAGAGAAAAAATGTAGAGAAGAAAAAATGAAAAAAAAAAATAATAATAAAAAAAAAAAAAAAATGGAAAAAGTTAAAAACATAGTAGAAGCTGGAACAATGAGCAAATTCAAAAAGTGTCCATTTTGTAATCCAATGATAGAGACATTTAATGCATTTTTATTCATACATTAGTGGATCATTTTTATCCAAAGAACGGCCCAAAGTCCAATTTAATGTTTAGTCCTTTAGGAGAGACAGTGTCCAACATGTAGATCCATCTGGACTCTAGTCTAAGTAACATATTGTTGCGGTCTCCCCCCCTTTTTGGAATAGGTAGATGATCAATAATCATGCAGCGTAGATTGGAGATGCTATGTTTCTGTGTAGCAAAGTGTCGGGCAACTGGGAGATCAGATGTTCCATTCTTCAGTGCCTCCCTAATTGAGCATCTATGATTCGCCATTCTATCTTTGAAAGGGGTGGTCGTTTTCCCCACATAGACCAGAAAACAGGGGCAAATTAGGATATATATGACATATGAGCTGTTACAGTTCAGACGGTAACGAATGGTATATCTTTTATTCTTGTGTGGATGTTGAAAAGAATCTCCAACTTGCATGGAATTACAGTTAACACAATCACTGCATTTGTAGCAACCACTTTTTCGAGATTTTAACCACGTATCACCTTGGGATCATTTTTTACCAGTAGGTCCCTGATACTCCTCGCCCGTCTGTAAACCACTCTTGGAGTGTTAGTTTTCCAGGATGCCAGGCTCTTGTCGGTCTCAAGTAACTCCCATCTATTGTGAATGGAATCCCTTATGGTCTCATGTGATGGAGAGAATGTAGTGATGAAGTTTAACTTCTCTTCAGTCGTGTTTTTTCTTTCTTTATGTTTTAGGAGCGAATCTTGGTTACACCTGTGGAGTTTCTGTCTCGCCATATTAATAGCCTTAATGTCATATAGCCTTTCCTCCAATTTCTTACACATAGCATCCAATTGTTTACTGCAGATTTCTGGTTCGGAATTATTCCTGATTACTTGCGTGAGTTGGGAGGAGATAATGGCTAACTTTTGGTGTCGTGGGTGATAGCTAGATGCCAGCAGCAGCGAGTTTCTGTCAGTGCTCTTAGTGTATAAAGATGTACCAAATCTAATGTGTTGTTCAGTTCTGACTTTAAAAATATTTAAATCCAAAAAGTGTATTTGTTCATGATCACATTTCATTTTGAACCTAATAGGGCCTTTGATCTGATTCAGGTGTTCTACCCATAGTATCAAATCCCGTTCACTGCCACGCCAAATCAAAAACAAGTCATCTATGTATCTAGTGTACATCAAGATGTTGGGATGTGTGTAGGGTTGCATAATATGATGCTTATACCAGAGCATAAAGATATTGGCATAGACAGGGGCCATGTTCAAGCCCACACAAATGTTTATTTTTTATTATATATAGATATATATATCTACACACACATATATAAATATATATATTTACATATATACACACACAATTGTTTAGCAAAACCTTAAGAATGGAAGTAGCAACTGGAGGAAGCACAGATGTACATAGGAAGACGGCATTTTGGTGGATCAGATGGCAGATTTAACTCTACATACTCTAAACTTGTCAAGAAGAAGAACAAACCATATACAAAAAAAGTAGCAGATTACAGTTTGTCCATGCTACAGGCCATTTAACCCCTTATTTCCCCAAATATTTAACTTAGATTTCATTATATTGGCAAAGAAGGGGTTAATTGAACAAATGGTTTCCTAAAACCCTTTAGGCACTTTCATCTCACTCCAGCGTTGGCCAAATTTGAAATGAGACAACAAAAACAAAACAAATAAAAGGCAGTCACTTTGCTTTTAGACTGCGATCCCAGCTGTGGCTGCCCTCTGCTCAAAGTAACTGCCAACCAGACAGATGAACAGGTTCAAAGCAGATACTCGTTCTTCATCTTTGTGTTCCACCACGGCTCTGACTTGGGAGCACCTCCGTGCCAGCTGCCTGATAAGAGAATGAGCCTCTGTGAGTAGCGGCTTCTCCAGACAAGCCAAAAGAGCATAAAGCCACCGACCCAGCTCCGGAGTAAAATCCCTTTCCTCAAACCAATTCACAAAGCACTCTAACACACTTGTAACAGTTGCCTGAGTCATATGACGGACGATACTCAGTAGAGTAGGAAATATGACCTTACCTTCTTAAATGTCCAACTGCCCGGCTGGCTGCAAGTTTCCATACTGTCTCAGACCACATGAACGGTCACACAGCAGCATGTCACACGTCCGACAGTTAGTCACAGAGTCTCACAGATCAGGAAGCAATCTGTGTGCCCACTGCCTGCTGCTGCTAGTACTCAGGAGCCCAGCTCCAGACAGTAGCAGAGTCACAAGCAGATGAAGCCAGGGCAGGGGTGTCAGTGTTGGGTGGGTGTAAGTGGAACACTGGCTGGGTTTGGATGCGGCCTGGACGTAAAAAAAATTAAACACACACAATGAATCATGCTAGATTTTAAAAAAATTAGCATTTATTTGTCAGGTTTTTTTTATTTTACCGGGCAGTAACCTGAAATACTGGACTGTCCGGTCTAATACCGGACACCTGGCAACCCTAGAAGGGGGATGTGTGAGAGGCACAGGGGACCTCTCTATAATGTCATATATCTGAATTAGGGCTGCACAATTAATCGCAGATGCAATTTTAAACCGCAATTAATCTCCGCGGTTTTAAAACCTCTAGAGTATGCGATTTTTAGTCCCACCCCATTTTACGTCACGTATGACACAGGAGGGCCGCTGACTTGCCGTGCCCGCCTTGCAACTTTGAGCCGACTTACCAGGGAGTGCTGTGGCTGATGCAGGTTACAGGGAGGGGGGCTGACTTACCGGGGTGCGCTGTGGCTGACGCGGGTTACAGGAAGGGGGGGCCGACTTACCGGGCTGATGCGGGTTACAGAGAGGGGGGTCGATTTCCCAGGGAGCGCTGTGGCTGATGCGAGTTACAGGGAGGGGGGTGCATTGTGGCTGATGCGGGTTACAGGGAGGGGGGTGCGCTGGGACTTATGTGGGTTGGGGGCTGATGGTGGTTACAGGCGGTGCTTATGATGTTAAAGGGGGTGCTTATTGGGGTGTTACAGTGAGAGCTGATGGGACTTATGTAGGTTACAGAAGGGGGGTTACAGGGGGTGCGGGGTTACAGGGGGTGCTGACGTAACCCCCCATATCACCCAGCCCTAATCTGAATATAATGTATTGGGAGAGGGGTGTGTGTGAGGCAGAGAACCTCTCTATAACATTATATATCTGCATTGGGGAGGGGGCATCTCTATAATATATATCTGTATATACTGGGAAGGGGACTGTGTTTTTGTGAGGCAGAGGAAACCTCTCTATATATCTGTATATAAGGTACTAGGGAGGGGACTGTTTGTGTGAGCTAGAAAGAACCTCTCTATAATATTATATTTCTTTATATAATGTTCTGGGCAGGGGGCTGTGTTTGTGAGGCAGAGGGAACCTCTCTACAATTTTACAGAATGTATCTGATAATAAGAAAGGGGCTGGGGGTGTATAAGAGAAATACTGGGGAGATGTGTGTTTATCTGTGTCAGGGGCAAACTCTATATAATTTATTTATGTATATAAGGTATGATGGAAGGGTTTGTGTGTATGGGAGATAAACTGAACCTCTCTATAATATTATATATCTGTGTATAAGTTACTGAGAAATGGCTGTGTGTGAAGCAGAGGAAACCTCTATAATGTTATTTATCTGTTCTGGGGCTGTCCTTTTTATACCAGGACGGGTGTCAATCCTAGTTGGAAGGCCAGTAATTCATATATCACTTAGACTTTTCTTTTTATTACACAGATATCTGAGATTTGGGTGGCCATTTGGCTGTGCTCAGCTCCTGCCATACACTTATACGTCCCAGAGACAGAACTTTTTTTTACTTTCTGCGATGAGATTTTTTTAGTGAAAATTTTTCTGCAGGTCATTTTTAAATGAAATAAAATTGTAAATTTGTCAGTTACACTAAAGCACCAGATCAATTGCAATGTGTTGGTTAACTGGAGAATAAAACAATATTTAAAGTTTTATAATCTAGTGCAGTAGTTGAAAATTGCATTGCAAATTAGCTGCAGACAAAAAAAGTAATTGTAAAATGTCTCTTGAATTAATTTGTTTCCTTTTCTCTTACTCTAACATAGAAATGTAGTAATAAAAAGGTGCATTGCTCATACAAACATCTTATATTCAGAGAAAAACAGCTTTGCAGACTGAAAAGCTAGGGAACAAGCTTGCAAAAATCTCAGAGCCAGACAACAATCAATGCACTGCTGCTTTGCAGCACTACTGCATATTTTACTGTTGTCTTCAAACAGCACTTTACTCTGGATGCACTGTGTTAAGGAAAACGTATACAGTGCAGCCAGAGAACAGCTCTGTTTAAAAAGAACAGCCTAATGTGGAGCAGCGCTGAAAAGTTAAAGTGCTAACAGTTCCTGTTCTTTCTGCAGACATGCTGCATTTTCTGCGATGACATCTCAGATCACTCTATGTTCTGCCTTGGGGTTATACGTAAGTACAAACCATGTCAAAATTAGGTAAGTCACCCATCAGTGGAACAAGAATTTGGAGCGCTGTGGCTGATGCGGGTTACAGTGAGGGGGGTGCACTGTGGCTGATGCGGGTTACAGGGATGGGGGTGCACTGGGACTTATGTGGGTTGGGGGTTGATGGTGGTTACAGGCGGTGCTTATGATGTAAAAGGGGGTGCTTATTGGGGGTTACAGTGGGAGCTGATGGGACTTATGTAGGCTACAGAGGGGGGCTTATGGGGGTTACAGGGGGTGCAGGGTTACAGTGGAAGCTGATGGGGCTTGTGTAGGTTACAGAGGGGGGCTTATGGGGGTTACAGGGGTTGCTGACATGAAAAACGCAATTAAATTGCAATTTTTTCCCCCATATCGCCCAGCCCTAATCTGAATATAATGTATTGGGAGAGGGGTGTGTGTGAGGCAGAGAACCTCTCTATAACATTATATATCATTATATATTGTATTGGGGAGGGGGCATCTCTATAATATATATCTGTATATACTGGGAAGGGGACTGTGTTTTTGTGAGGCAAAGGGAACCTCTCTATATATCTGTATATAAGGTACTAGGGAGGGGACTAACCAAGTGGGGGGAGGGGAGCGCTCTGGGTTGAGCTGTGAGTAGGACTTATTAGTGAGTGATAGTGTGAGCCAATCTTTGATTGGTATGGGCTGTGAATAGGGCTATCTGTGGTGAATAAATAAAGGCCAATCTTTGATTGGTGTGTATTAAATAATATATTAGATAATATATAAGTTCGTTCTCTCAATTGTATGTGGGTGTAATAGTTAGTCACTCTTGTGGCTCAATCTGTTATATGTGGTCTAATAAATTTCTTATATATGTTTTGTGTTCACAATTTGTGAATATTCGTAAAAGATAGAAAGAAGAACCAAATACAATGTACTCTGATATTGCTGTAAAATAATTTTACTAAAAAGGATAAACTATTACAAAGACATATTTTTAAAACACTGGTCAAAACCTCTGATGGATTGTGTATACACGTTGGTCGTCTAATGACGATTCTGTAAGTGAAATTAAAATATAAGTTGTGGCCACAACTATTTGTATTATATCCAAGGGTGATTGTCCCTGTTAAAAATGCTCAATGCAGCTGAGCAGTTAAAATATGTGAAGTAGCTGTTTGAAAAGGCTCAATAGCTGAGCGGTGGAAATCAAACGGAGTGAAGCGGTGCTCCCCCTTGCCGTACTACTGATATCCCTTACCTCCTCTCCAATTGCACGGGTTTCTTGGAAGGTTACCTCAAAGGTTTCTGCAACGGGTTGCAAATCACTTTTCTCTTTGGCGTCTCGCCGTTTAGGCTTCCAGGCAATCCCTTCTTTCCCTGGCGTGTATGAGATTGACGTGTGGTCCTCGGAGGTCCAATCAGGTATTCGGGTCGTGGGGGGAGTGGTTCCTGGACGGATCTCTCGTTCTTTCGCTAGAGCCTGGTCACACTGGATAATCAAATCTACGTGTTTCAGCGCTATAGATGCGCCTTTATCAAGACTGGATGTTCCTGTGTGATTCTAGTGGCTCTATTATAGTGTGTTCTTTGCTCCTCCCTGATTAATTACATTTCTCCAGCTGTCTGAAAGTCTGTATGTCTCTGTATTGATCTTATTACGCTAGGCATTCGTAATGATTATTATAATACAAAGGTAAATGAAATCCCAAGTTTCTGAATCTAGATTCCTCATGATTAACAATATATAATGAATATAAATATTGTGTATAATACATATAAATGTGAGTGGAGTTTAATGGAAAAATGGGAATGATAGTTATACAAAGTATAATGGAAAAATTCACTGATAAAAAGGGAAATGGTTGTAGAACAAAATATAAAACAAAACGAAATTAAACAAAATAGGGACCTTAAGTAATGTGTTTTTAATGTCTTATAATCATAGTAGTGTTAAGAAAAGAAACGGAATAACTCTTTAGGATTGCGTTATCAAAGGATATATGTTTACTTCCCTAAGATGTAAGGTGTCAGCTTCGGTGTTATGACAATACTAAAATAGATATAGATATATTATTAGTGATATATTGGAATTGGGGACCAAACTAAAAAAGGAAAATAGGGAAAAAAACTAAGATTTAAAGAACTGTTATTCTCTAAATGAAAACAGTGATTGGAGATGTGAATCCTACGAGTATGGAAAGATTTTATAAGTGGTATCAGAATCCCGTGGACTATGTGTAGATTACTAGTGGATTGCTCTATTGATCTATCTCCATTATAAAATCCTATCTGCATATATAACTGCTGATCTAAATAAAGGGATTTAAATTGAGTTCAGCGTTAAGTCCGTTAGGTGCTAGTGTGTTGAATTTAAATATTAGTTCTGCTTTTTTTAACAATAAAGTTTTTTCCATATCCCCTCCTCTATTATTGAGTACTTTTTTTATTCCCCAATACTGAAATCCTATTGGTTTCTTTTGGTGCACTTCTGTGAAATGTTTAGAGAGGAGATGTTTGCAATTGCCATGTTTGATGTTTAAAAGATGTTCTCTTATTCTATCATGTAGAGGCCTGCTAGTTTGTCCTAAGTATTGAAGTTTGCATTGGCATTGAATTAGGTAGATTATATTGGTATCTGAGCATCTGATTGTCTCTCATATGTGATGTTTAAAGTCATTATTTGAAGCTATAACTTCTTTAGCTTTTTTATCATATTTACATGCTTTACAGCTGTTACAGGGAAAAAAAACAAGTAGTTTATTGCCTGTTAAGTCTTGTTTTTATAGTCTTGTTAAATTCACTTGGTGCCAATATGCTTTTTAGGTTTTTCGTTTTTCTATATATCATATTGGGGTGTTCGTCTATAATGTCTGATAGAAGTGGGTCTTTTCTTATTATGTGCCAATGCCTTTCTAGAATCTTTTTTATGATTCTATGATCTTCATTATATTCTGTTATAAATTATAGTTTTCTGTGTATATTCTTATTGGCATCTTTTCTGTTATATTTTAATAATTCAGATCTATCTTTTTGTATGGCTTGTATTTTTGCTTCTTTTATTTTACTCTCCTGATATCCTTTATCCTGGAATTTCTTTTCCAATAATTCAGCTTGTTGTAAAAACACTTTGGATTCTGAACAATTTTTCTTCATTCTATAGAATTGACCTTTAGGTATGTTGTCAATCCATTTTTTGAGGTGACAGCTTTCTGGATTTATATAACTATTTGTATCAGTAGGTTTAAAGTAGGTCCTAGTGTTAATGATGTTGTTACTAACATTAATCAAGACATCTAAAAAATGTATGTTCTCCTTGCTATATTCATAGGTGAAATTTATTCCCCAATTGTTGGAATTTAGATCTTCAAGAAACAGATTAAGTAATTCCTGATCATCTTTCCAAATAAGAAATATGTCATCAATGAACCGCTTGTAGAGCACGAGGTTTGCACCCCATGGGGAGTGTAGGATATGGTCTTCTTCAAACCTCCCCATGAATAGATTTGCATAGCTGGGTGCAAACCTCGTGCCCATGGCCGTTCCTTTTAATTGTAAATAAAAATTGCTGTTGAAATTGAAATAATTGTTTTCCAATATAAACTGTATACATTCTAAAATGAATTTGATTTGCGGTGTTTTCATTTCGTAGTCAGAATTAAGAAAATATTCTGAGGCTTCAATACCTATTTGTGTTGGATATTTGTGTATAACGAGTTTACATCGCAAGTGACTAATATGTAGTCACTTTGCCAATTGATATTTGTTATTATATTTAAAAAATCAGTCGTATCTTTTAGGTATGATGGTAGATTGTGTACATATTTCTGAAGGAATATATCCTAATATTGGGACATATTGGATGTTAAACTGTCAATTCCTGAGATTATGGGGTGTCCGGGCGGGTGATCTAAAGTCTTATGTATTTTTGGGAGGTAATAAAAAACTGGTGTTTTAGGATGTATTATGTTTATAAATTGATATTCTTGGTTATTTATTATTTCTACTGTTTTCGCTTTGTTAATAATACTTTCAAATTGTTTAATTTGTTTTTGAATTGGATTGAATGTTAATCTTTTATAGGTTTCTGTGTCTCCTAATATCCTATTGGCTTCTGTTATATAATCTTTTGTATTTAGTATTACCACCCCTCCTTCTTTATCTGCTTGTTTTATTGTTATACTGGGATCATCCTTAAGTTCTTTTAGAGTGGATTTTTCTTTCTTAGTTAAGTTTAATGATTTCCTTTTATTGATTTCACATTTTTGTATATCTTCTTTTATTAGCCTTTCGAACATCTCAATATATTTCCCTTTATCTTGTGTTGGATAGTATTGTGATTTTGGTTTAAGTGATGTGTGTACATATTCTGTTTTGGCTGTTTGTATTTGCCTCTCTTGGTTTTTTTTTATAAAATGTCTTTTTAAAGTCAGCTTTCGTATAAATTGGTTAGCATTTATTAGTGTGTTAAATTTGTTTATTCTAGTAGATGGAGCAAAGGATAATCCTTTGGCTAAAATTTGTTTTTGTTCTTTATTCAGTACTTTATCACTTAGGTTGAATATGCCGTTATTACTATCTGTAGTGTTGGTGTCTGTTGTATCTCTTATCTTGACTTCTTGTGGTTTCCTGGGGATTCTTCCCCCTCTTCCTCTACCACCTCTGGCCTTCTTCTCTTTTGGTTTTTTAATCTCTCTCTGTTCTCTAACTGGATGTTTTTTGAAGTGGACGGTTTTTCTGGTCTTGTCTCTAAAAAATGATTGTTTTCATTAGTGTTATCGTTTATAGTCTCTAATATGTCATATCTGTTTTTTGTTTCAATATCTTTGTGTGTACTATCATAATTGGGCTTATACTCCTCTTGTCTGTAGTGTCCATTTGTATTATATTTGTTGTAATTTTGTCTATCACTATTGGAGTTATATCCTCCAGAGTTATAGTATTGTCTATCTTGATAAATGTTATGTTCTCTGGAATAAAAATGTCTCTGTCCTTCATTTCTCTGAAAATATGTATCTGTGTTGTATGTAGGTCTTCTCCAATAATGTCTTTTATCCCAATTATTGCTATATTCCTCTCTGTTTCTCCAATTTGTAGTGTAATTCCCTCTATTTTGTCTATAATAAGGTCTTTCTATTTGTTTTCTATTATCCCACTCGTGAGTCTGATTGTAATGTCTTGTCTCTCTTCGATCTGGGGATTGTCTTCTATTATAATCTCTCCTATCTCTTTGATCTGAAACTATTCTTCTTTCATAAGGTGTATAATTCCTGTTATAGTGATGTCTATGGTTATTTTTGGATAATATTTTTCTCCATTTTTCCAGGTGTCATGCTGATAATATTCGTCAAAGGCTGTTTTACTATTATTATTGTATTTGTATGAGTGACTATTTGTTAAATTCTGGATTTTGTTATTGGTTTTTTTAAAAAGGTCATTGTTCCCATTTTTATTTTTACTTTCAGTTACCTCTATTGTTTCCATCTCTCCTTCTTCATTAACCTTATCTATTTCGGTTTTTGTGCATTCTCTAGACTCTGTTTGATGTTCTCTATTTTTTATAGTGTTCTTATTATAATCACTCTCATCCCTTTCCAATTTCCTCTTTTTGCTCTGATTAATACTGCTACTAAGATCTTTCATATTTTTAATTATTATTTGTTGTCTTTCTTTAAATTCAGGGTCTTCACTCTACGGTTTTAATGTTTCCTTGAATTGATTAATTTTAATACATAAGTTTTCTAATGTCCTAGTGCTGCTTTGATAATTACTTGCATCAGATCTAGTGATGCTTTCTCTAAAATATTGCACCATTCATTTTCATGGTCATCTTCTAGATCGAATGTGCAATTTTTCTTTAGTCTAAGGCCTCTTGGGACCATGTTGCAATTTGTATATTTTTCCATAAATATTATTTCAACTTTCTGTTTGATTTCTTTAGTCATTATGTTTTCTAGTTCAATCATTTCTTCCTTTAAATCTATTGTAACTATATCTGAGTTGCTATTGATGGTGTTATTACAAATCTCAGATAATAAATTGTCTCTCAGATTGAAGATGTCCATATCTGATATAGTATCTACCAAACGGGAGGTTTGTAACGAATTACTGCAAAGAGTGTGTGGTGATACAGTGTCAGACTCAGCAATGCTACCCCTGAATCTGATCTCTCCCAAAATCAGATGTGTGAAGAAACAAACCAAATGGGGGGAGGGGAGCGCTCTGGGTTGAGCTGTGAGTAGGACTTATTAGTGAGTGATAGTGTGAGCCAATCTTTGATTGGTATGGGCTGTGAATAGGGCTATCTGTGGTGAATAAATAAAGGCCAATCTTTGATTGGTGTGTATTAAATAATATATTAGATAATATATAAGTTCGTTCTCTCAATTGTATGTGGGTGTAATAGTTAGTCACTCTTGTGGCTCAATCTGTTATATGTGGTCTAATAAATTTCTTATATATGTTTTGTGTTCACAATTTGTGAATATTCGTAAAAGATAGAAAGAAGAACCAAATACAATGTACTATGATATTGCTGTAAAATAATTTTACTAAAAAGGATAAACTATTACAAAGACATATTTTTAAAACACATTAGGTGTCTAAAATACACTTACAATCAAATCTTATGCAGATCAAAATGATTCATTCATAAATTCCAAATGGCAGTATTCATTTGTAATCGCCAAATCATTCATAAACTCCAAATGGCAGCATTTAACACATTACCCCCAAAAAGGCAATAAGTGTAGCAGTTAAATCCTATATATGTTGTTACAAAAGATGAAGCGTATTCTATAAGATTCTGTAAGATTGGTACACAGGATAAAGTGGTTGTATCGATACAGAGACGTTAAATTGTAAAATTTCAGCAGATAAATTTGTACAACAAAAAGAACTGCCTGTATGTACATAGGCAATTTGCTGTTACTGGTGATTTTGAAAAGTAGCAATTGTTTAATTGTATTAGTATGTTAGCGTTCCTGGTCAAAACCTCTGATGGATTGTGTATACACGTTGGTCGTCTAATGACGATTCTGTAAGTGAAATTAAAATATAAGTTGTGGCCACAACTATTTGTATTATATCCAAGGGTGATTGTCCCTGTTAAAAATGCTCAATGCAGCTGAGCAGTTAAAATATGTGAAGTAGCTGTTTGAAAAGGCTCAATAGCTGAGCGGTGGAAATCAAACAGAGTGAAGCGGTGCTCCCCCTTGCCGTACTACTGATATCCCTTACCTCCTCTCCAATTGCACGGGTTTCTTGGAAGGTTACCTCAAAGGTTTCTGCAACGGGTTGCAAATCACTTTTCTCTTTGGCGTCTCGTGAGCTAGAGAGAACCTCTCTATAATATTATATTTCTGGGTAGGGGGCTGTGTTTGTGAGGCAAATGGAACATCTCTCTAATTTTACAGAATGTATCTGTTAATAAGAACTGGGCTGGGGGTGTATGAGAAAGATACTGGGGAGATGTGTGTTTATCTGTGTCAGAGGGAAACTCTATATAATTTATATATGTATATAAGGTACGGTGTAGGGCTGCAAATAGCGACTATTTTCATAATCGATTAATCGGCCAATTATTTTTTTGATTAATTGACTAATCGGATGAAAAATAAATTAATTAATTTTATCCTATATTTAAAATAAAATCCACATACTGAGTGTTATAAATATAAACTTCTGACTAAAACTTTACATTAAAACAACTGTTGATCCAATTTTTTTTAAGCAGCAGAACAAATTTTTATAATTAAGCAAAACAAAACCATAAATTGTTTGTAAAGAGGTAGAAGTAGAAAGAGGTAGAACTATCCCTGTTAATAACATTCTATTATTCACTCTTTCAGAAACTTTGCATTGAAATGCAAAAACGTCAACATGTTCACATGCTCCTGGCTGAGGCTGGCTCTCTTTTCTTCTGTTATGTGTGATCAGTCCACGGGTCATCATTACTTCTGGGAATATAACTCCTCCCCAACAGGAAATGCAAGAGGATTCACCCAGCAGAGCTGCATATAGCTCCTCCCCTCTACGTCAGTCCCAGTCATTCTCTTGCACCCAACGACTAGATAGGATGTGTGAGAGGACTATGGTGATTATACTTAGTTTTTATGACTTCAATCAAAAGTTTGTTATTTTACAATAGCACCGGAGCGTGTTATTACTTCTCTGGCAGAGTTTGAGAAGAATCTGCCAGAGTTTTTTACTATGATTTTAACCGGAGTAGTTAAGATCATATTGCTGTTCTCGGCCATCTGAGGGAGGTAAAAGCTTCAGATCAGGGGACAGCGGGCAGATGAATCTGCATTGAGGTATGTAGCAGTTTTTATTTTCTGAATGGAATTGATGAGAAAATCCTGCCATACCGTTATAATGACATGTATGTATACACTTCAGTATTCTGGGGATGGTATTTCACCGGAACTACTCTGTTAAAAGTCACTAATCCTTTTATTAAGTATTTATCATGTTAAACGTTTTTGCTGGAATGTAGAATCGTTTACATTACTGAGGTACTGAGTGAATAAATATTTGGGCATTATTTTCCACTTGGCAGTTGTTTGCTTTTAATTGTGACAGTTTCGTTTCTCTTCACTGCTGTGTGTGAGGGGGAGGGGCCGTTTTTGGCGCTCTTTGCTACGCATCAAAAAATTCCAGTCAGTTACTCTTATATTTCCTGCATGATCCGGTTCATCTCTGACAGATCTCAGGGGTCTTCAAACTTCTTTGGAGGGAGGTAGTTTCTCTCAGCAGAGCTGTGAGAATTTTATATTGACTGTGAATAAAAACGTTGCTCTGTAATTTTTATGTCAAATTTAATTATTGTTATTGTACTAATGGGAACAAACCTTTGCTAAAAGTTGTGTTGTTTTAAAGTTTGATGCTATAACTGTTTTTCAGTTCATTATTTCAACTGTCATTTAATCGTTTAGTACCTCTTTGAGGCACAGTACGTTTTTGCTAAAAAAGATTATAACCAAGTTGCAAGTTTATTGCTAGTGTGTTAAACATGTCTGACTCAGAGGAAGATATCTGTGTCATTTGTTCCAATGCCAAGGTGGAGCCCAATAGAAATTTATGTACTAACTGTATTGATGCTACTTTAAATAAAAGTCAATCTGTACAATGTGAACAAATTTCACCAAACAGCGAGGGGAGAGTTATGCCGACTAACTCGCCTCACGCGGCAGTACCTGCATCTCCCGCCCGGGAGGTGCGTGATATTATGGCGCCTAGTACATCTGGGCGGCCATTACAGATAACATTACAAGATATGGCTACTGTTATGACTGAAGTTTTGTCTAAATTACCAGAACTAAGAGGCAAGCGTGATCACTCTGGGGTGAGAACAGAGTGCGCTGACAATACTAGGGCCATGTCTGATACTGCGTCACAGCTTGCAGAGCATGAGGACGGAGAGCTTCATTCTGTGGGTGACGGTTCTGATCCAAACAGATTGGATTCAGATATTTCAAATTTTAAATTTAAATTGGAGAACCTCCGTGTATTACTAGGGGAGGTCTTAGCAGCTCTCAATGATTGTAACACCGTTGCAATACCAGAGAAACTGTGTAGGTTGGATAAATACTTTGCGGTACCGGCGAGTACTGACGTTTTTCCTATACCTAAGAGACTAACTGAAATTGTTACTAAGGAGTGGGATAGACCCGGTGTGCCGTTCTCACCCCCTCCAATATTTAGAAAGATGTTTCCAATAGACGCCACCACTCGGGACTTATGGCAAACGGTCCCTAAGGTGGAGGGAGCAGTTTCTACTTTAGCTAAGCGTACCACTATCCCGGTGGAGGATAGCTGTGCTTTTTCAGATCCAATGGATAAAAAATTAGAGGGTTACCTTAAGAAAATGTTTGTTCAACAAGGTTTTATATTGCAACCCCTTGCATGTATCGCGCCGATTACGGCTGCGGCAGCATTTTGGATTGAGTCTCTGGAAGAGAACCTTAGTTCATCTACGCTAGACGACATTACGGACAGGCTTAGAGTCCTTAAACTAGCTAATTCATTCATTTCGGAGGCCGTAGTACATTTAACCAAACTTACGGCTAAGAACTCAGGATTCGCCATACAGGCACGTAGGGCGCTGTGGCTAAAATCCTGGTCAGCTGATGTTACTTCTAAGTCCAAATTACTTAATATACCTTTCAAGGGGCAGTCTTTATTTGGGCCCGGTTTGAAAGAAATTATCGCTGACATTACAGGAGGTAAGGGCCACGCCCTACCTCAAGACAAAGCCAAAGCTAAGGCTAGACAGTCTAATTTTCGTCCCTTTCGGACTTTCAAAACAGGAGCAGCATCAACCTCCACTGCACCAAAACAGGAAGGAGCTGTTGCTCGTTACAGGCAAGGCTGGAAGCCTAACCAGTCCTGGAACAAGAGCAAGCAGGCCAGGAAACCTGCTGCTGCCCCAAAGACAGCATGAACCGAAAGCCCCCGATCCGGGACCGGATCTAGTGGGGGGCAGACTTTCTCTCTTCGCCCAGGCCTGGGCAAGAGATG
This sequence comes from Bombina bombina, assembly GCF_027579735.1. Classification (NCBI taxonomy): domain Eukaryota; kingdom Metazoa; phylum Chordata; class Amphibia; order Anura; family Bombinatoridae; genus Bombina; species Bombina bombina. The sequence goes on from NC_069502.1 coordinate 871,743,707, forward strand.
TTCAGGATCCCTGGGCACTAGAGATCATATCTCAGGGATACCTTCTAGACTTCAAATTATCTCCCCCAAGAGGGAGATTTCATCTGTCAAGGTTGTCAACAAACCAGATAAAGAAAGAAGCGTTTCTACGCTGTGTACAAGATCTGTTATTAATGGGAGTGATCCATCCGGTTCCGCGGTCGGAACAAGGACAAGGGTTCTACTCAAACCTGTTTGTGGTTCCCAAAAAAGAGGGAACTTTCAGGCCAATCTTAGATTTAAAGGTTCTAAACAAATTCCTAAGAGTTCCATCGTTCAAAATGGAAACTATTCGGACAATCTTACCCATGATCCAAAAGGGTCAGTACATGACCACAGTGGATTTAAAAGATGCTTACCTTCACATACCGATCCACAAAGATCATCACCGGTATCTAAGGTTTGCCTTCTTAGACAGGCACTACCAGTTTGTAGCTCTTCCATTCGGATTGGCTACGGCTCCAAGAATCTTCACAAAGGTTCTGGGTGCCCTTCTGGCGGTACTAAGACCGCGAGGGATTTCGGTAGCTCCGTACCTAGACGACATTCTAATACAAGCTTCAAGCTTTCAAACTGCCAAGTCTCATACAGAGCTAGTTCTGGCATTTCTAAGGTCGCATGGATGGAAAGTGAACGAAAAGAAGAGTTCTCTTTTTCCTCTCACAAGAGTTCCATTCTTGGGGACTCTTATAGATTCTGTAGAAATGAAGATTTACCTGACAGAAGACAGGTTAACAAAGCTTCAAAATGCATGCCGTGTCCTTCATTCCATTCAACACCCGTCAGTAGCTCAATGCATGGAGGTGATCGGCTTAATGGTAGCGGCAATGGACATAGTACCTTTTGCACGCCTACACCTCAGACCGCTGCAATTGTGCATGCTAAGTCAGTGGAATGGGGATTACTCAGATTTGTCCCCTACTCTGAATCTGAATCAAGAGACCAGAAATTCTCTTCTATGGTGGCTTTATCGGCCACACCTGTCCAGGGGGATGCCATTCAGCAGACCAGACTGGACAATTGTAACAACAGACGCCAGCCTACTAGGTTGGGGCGCTGTCTGGAATTCTCTGAAGGCTCAGGGACTATGGAATCAGGAGGAGAGTCTCCTTCCAATAAACATTCTGGAATTGAGAGCAGTTCTCAATGCCCTTCTGGCTTGGCCCCAATTAACAACTCGGGGGTTCATCAGGTTTCAGTCGGACAACATCACGACTGTAGCTTACATCAACCATCAGGGAGGGACAAGAAGCTCCCTAGCAATGATGGAAGTATCAAGAATATTTCGCTGGGCAGAGTCTCACTCTTGCCACCTGTCAGCAATCCACATCCCGGGAGTGGAGAACTGGGAGGCGGATTTCTTGAGTCGCCAGACTTTTCATCCGGGGGAGTGGGAACTTCATCCGGAGGTCTTTGCCCAAATACTTCGACGTTGGGGCAAACCAGAGATAGATCTCATGGCGTCTCGCCAGAACGCCAAACTTCCTCGCTACGGGTCCAGATCCAGGGATCCGGGAGCGGTTCTGATAGATGCTTTGACAGCACCTTGGAACTTCGGGATGGCTTATGTGTTTCCACCCTTCCCGCTGCTTCCTCGATTGATTGCCAAAATCAAACAGGAGAGAGCATCAGTGATTCTAATAGCGCCTGCATGGCCACGCAGGACTTGGTATGCGGATCTAGTGGACATGTCATCCTGTCCGCCTTGGTCTCTACCTCTAAGACAGGACCTTCTAATACAGGGTCCATTCAAACATCAAAATCTAACTTCTCTGAAGCTGACTGCTTGGAAATTGAACGCTTGATTTTATCAAAACGTGGTTTTTCTGAGTCGGTTATTGATACCCTGATACAGGCTAGGAAGCCTGTTACCAGAAGGATTTACCATAAAATATGGCGTAAATACCTATACTGGTGCGAATCCAAAGGTTACTCCTGGAGTAAGGTTAGGATCGCTAGGATATTGTCTTTTTTACAAGAAGGTTTAGAAAAGGGTTTATCAGCTAGTTCATTAAAGGGACAGATTTCAGCTCTGTCCATCTTGTTACACAGGCGTCTGTCAGAAAATCCAGACGTCCAGGCTTTTTGTCAGGCTTTAGCTAGGATCAAGCCTGTGTTTAAAGCTGTTGCTCCGCCATGGAGTTTAAACTTAGTTCTTAACGTTTTACAGGGTGTTCCGTTTGAACCCCTTCATTCCATTGATATAAAATTGTTATCTTGGAAAGTTCTCTTTTTAATGGCTATTTCCTCGGCTCGAAGAGTCTCTGAGTTATCAGCCTTACATTGTGATTCTCCTTATCTGATTTTTCACTCAGACAAGGTAGTTCTGCGTACTAAACCTGGGTTCTTACCTAAGGTAGTCACTAACAGGAACATCAATCAAGAGATTGTTGTTCCATCCTTGTGCCCAAATCCTTCTTCAAAGAAGGAACGTCTTCTACACAATCTGGATGTAGTTCGTGCCCTCAAGTTCTACTTGCAGGCAACTAAAGATTTTCGCCAAACTTCTTCCCTGTTTGTCGTTTATTCTGGACAGAGGAGAGGTCAAAAAGCTTCTGCTACCTCTCTCTCTTTTTGGCTTCGTAGCATAATACGTTTAGCCTATGAGACTGCTGGACAGCAGCCTCCTGAAAGAATTACAGCTCACTCCACTAGAGCTGTGGCTTCCACTTGGGCCTTTAAGAATGAGGCCTCTGTTGAACAGATTTGCAAGGCTGCAACTTGGTCTTCACTTCATACTTTTTCCAAATTTTACAAATTTGACACTTTTGCTTCTTCGGAGGCTATTTTTGGGAGAAAGGTTCTTCAGGCAGTGGTTCCTTCTGTATAATGAGCCTGCCTATCCCTCCCGTCATCCGTGTACTTTTGCTTTGGTATTGGTATCCCAGAAGTAATGATGACCCGTGGACTGATCACACATAACAGAAGAAAACATAATTTATGCTTACCTGATAAATTCCTTTCTTCTGTTGTGTGATCAGTCCACGGCCCGCCCTGTTTTAAGGCAGGTAAAATATCTTTTAAATTATACTCCAGTCACCACTTCACCCTTGGTTACTCCTTTCTCGTTGATTCTTGGTCGAATGACTGGGACTGACGTAGAGGGGAGGAGCTATATGCAGCTCTGCTGGGTGAATCCTCTTGCATTTCCTGTTGGGGAGGAGTTATATTCCCAGAAGTAATGATGACCCGTGGACTGATCACACAACAGAAGAAAGGAATTTATCAGGTAAGCATAAATTATGTTTTTGCAGCTATTTTGCCTGCAGCCAAGAGGCGGCGCTCAGATGACGTTGAGATGCATAAGTAGGGTTTGCCAATTTCACCAAGGTGGGCTATTTATCTTTGTTAGTTCTCCACCAATGCAAGGGGCCTCTCAACAAAGTGAGTCTGGACTTCATTTTAACATAAAAATATCTTGAATATCTATATGCAGTGGTAAATAAACATCTATAAAGTTAGGGGGGGAAATATCTAGTCCACTCTTAAAATAACAGATATATACTTACAGAGGTTGAATTTGGTACATATTCCAATTAATTAAAAATAGAAAAAAGGACACATCCTTACACATTTATCTATACATATATCAGCAATAGCAAGCGATTCGCTAAAAATTGTGCAAACAGATAATAGTGACATCAATTCATATAACAAATGCCATCAATCTAGGCTAGGTGTAAATAACAAGCTTGGCACTATATCATGCAAAGCATAGTCCCAAATCGCCTGATTTTATATAAACAATACAAATTATGACTCCTATTTTATTTCTGGGTTGCACATAAGACAAGAGTAGTTGTAAACTTAAAAAGAAACTTATAGTGTCCTAAAAAAGTGAAAAGTAAAATGTCTGTAGACATCCTTTAAGCTAAGGGCATAACCATAAAACACAATACCATGTGCAGGAGCTCATTTGAGTAAAGCAGCTGGTTCTGTGCACAGACCAACTAATTGCAAACCAACTAATCGATTATGAGATTCGTTGACAACTGTTTTCATAATTGATTATTATCGATTATGCTGATTAGTTGTTGCAGCTCTAGTATGGTGGAAGGGTTTGTGTGTGTATGGGAGATAAACTGAACCTCTCTATAATATTATATATCTGTACAGAGCCTATGAATACCCAAAAACTTCCCTCGCCCACCGGGCGAGTAAATCACAAAACTTACCAGCCCGCAAGAAACTTTAGTCGCCCGTGCATATATGCATGTAGTGTATATATATCTTATTTAAAAAGGCAATATAAGTAGTGTTATTGTAATCTCACATGCATTGCAGACAGAGGTCCCAATTTGAATGCTTTGCAAGCTGCTTACTACTTGGGACTTGAGCATTAATAAAAAGGCTTTAACTTTAGAAAATATTTTTCTACCACCAGGTAGAAAAAAACAGGGATACTATCTTTGTAATACTGTATGCACCGTCTTATTTTCCCCTAAGGGAAAAAAAGATATAATTGAGCTTTTTTTTTTTTTACTTCAGCCAAGCAAACCTACTTCTCCTCCCTTATATCTACTCTTTCCTCAAACCCTAAACGACTCTTCTCCACCTTTAACTCTCTCCTCTACCCTCCTGCTCCACCTCCCTCATCTGTCTTTAGTGCTCAAGACTTGTCAGACTACTTTTTAAACAAAACAAATTCTATCCGGAGCAACATCCCAACATCAACCTGCAATACTCCATCAACAGGCCCTGCCACTCCCTCTGCCACCCTCTGCATCCTCCATCCAGCCACTGAGAATGAAGTTTCCTCCTTGCTATCTTCCTCACTACCTGCCCACTCGACCCTATACCTTCCCATCTAATACCCTCCCTATCTTCTACCCTCACTCCTGCTCTTACCCACATCTTCAACCTATCTCTTTCTACCGGCTCATTCCCATCTTCTTTCAAAGATGCAATAGTCACTCCCATACTCAAAAAACCCTCCCTTGACCCTAATTCTCCTGAAAGCTACCGCCCAATATCACTGCTCCCACTAACATCAAAACTCCTTGAAAAACTAGTTTATAATCGCTTAACCCACTTCCTGTCCGCCAACTCCTTGCTTGACACCCTGCAATCCGGATTCCGCCCCAAACACTCAACTGAGACTGCCCTTACCAAGGTTACGAACGATCTTCTCTCTGCTAAAAATATTGGCCACTACTCCATACTCATCCTACTTGACCTCTCAGCTGCCTTCGACACAGTTGACCACCCCCTCCTCCTACAGACCCTTAGCTCTTTTGGCCTCTGTGGCACTGCTCTTTCCTGGTTTCACTCTTATCTTTCTCACAGGTCTTTTTCTGTGTCATTTGCCAATTACTCCTCCTCTCTAATGCCTCTGTCTGTTGGAGTACCTCAAGGATCTGTTCTGGGTCCTCCACTCTTCTCCATTTATACTTCTTCACTGGGTAAACTTATCAACAGTTATGGCTTCAAATATCACCTCTATGCTGATGACACCCAGATCTACCTCTCCACCCCTGCTCTCTCTCCCTCTGTCCTTTCTCATGTCAGCAACTGCTTATCTGGTATTTCTTCCTGGATGGCCTCTCACCACCTAAAGATTAACATGTCCAAGACTGAGCTCCTTCTTATCCCCCCTCAAGCTCTACGCCGACCTGTGACTTCTCTATCCCTGTTGACGGCATCAGCATTTCCCCATCGCCCCAAGTCCGCTGCCTCGGAGTTACACTTGGCTCAAATCTATCCTTCACCCCCCATATCCAATCGCTTTCTACATCCTGCCGCAACCATCTACGCAACATTTCCAAGATTCAACCTTTTCTGTGCGCTAACACCACAAAGCAAATAATCCACTCCCTTGTTATTTCCCGACTTGACTACTGCAATAACCTACTTACTGGCCTTCCTCTTTCCCGCCTCTCCCCTCTTCAATCCATCCTAAATGCCTCTGCCAGACTGATCCACCTTTCCCGTCTCTCTGTATCTGCTGCACCTCTCTGTGAGTCCCTTCATTGGCTCCCCATACACAGCAGAATTAAATTCAAAATTCTCACCCTTGCATACAAAGCACTCACCAACTCCGCTCCCCTCTACCTATCCTCTCTAATCAACAAGTATACTCCAGCCCGCCCACTAAGATCCAACAATGACCTGCTCCTTGCTTCTGCGACTATCACCTCCTCTCATGCTAGACTGCAGGACTTCTGTCATGCAGCACCTACCCTCTGGATCACTCTCCCTCGTGCTGTCAGGCTTTCCCCAAATTTTTTCTTCCTTTTAAATGCTCTCTGAAGACTTTTCTGTTCAGAGAAGCCTACCACCCAACTCAATAATATTCCTTTTACCTAACAACACTTCCCTCCTCTAACTCTGCATTAACGTCTTTCTCAATCTTGCAGTCCTCACCTCATGTTTCCCAACCTCCTACCCTTCTAGATTGTAAGTTCCCACGGGAATAGGGCCCTCGATTCCTCTGTGTTTGTAAATTCTGTCCTGTCTCTTAGTCTTAGAAGTTTTATACTATTGTTTTATTTAAATGATCTGTATCCATGGACAGCGCTGCGGAAAATGATGGCGCTTCATAAATAAAGTATAATAATAATAATAATAATAAATGTGGGGTTACGGTTAACTAAGTATATTTAATGCTGCCACCCTTCAACCTATAGCACTATGACATAACAAGCATGTTAAAAACACATTTTTTCCCCCTTTCTGCCTGGCTGCCTTTCAACTACTAGCACGACTGTCAGTGCTGCGCTAGCAGATTTTAATGGGTGCATGGAGATGGTATGTTCTCTACGAATTGGTAAAGTCAGTTTTTGGAGCATCAATAGCGTCCAGAAAAATTGTACACTGCTCTATATTGTTATGGTAGGCAGCTTTCTCGTGTACATTGTGCTGAAGGACCCTGGAGTATGTCAGCATAATGTACATGAGCAAGCTGCCTACCATAACCCCAGAGGCAGAACTTTTTTTCACTTTCTGCGATGAGATTTTTTTTTTTTTTTAAATATTTTATTTATTTGAAGGCATACAGTGAAAAAGGAACATATATATAGGAGATATCCCCAATAGATCTGGATCTAAAGGATTGCTAACAATAGATCGGGTGCTCCCTGTCCTCTATAGATAGTCTTACAAGTATATGAAATAGTGCTTATTACATTTTCAATTTCTCAATGTTCAAAGCGCTCCTGCGTGCCTACATTTTCCAGTTTTATTACATGAGATCCACGGCTTGATCCGCTCAAGCCTCTCCCCTCCCTTCCCCAGTCGGGGCAAAGGATGGGGGTCACAAAAATGTTCTAATAATAACAACACACCTGTTGAAACCTCTGATGAAATACCACCACCTACCTGGTTCTGAAGTCCTACTCCCCAGGGTGCCAGCGGTCAGCCAAGGTAAATAAGTACCTGGCCCTGCGTCAAAGTGTCCCTATCCCCTGTCAAAGTTAAGCTTCCACTCTCCCCTTAATTGTGCCTCTAGGATGTAATTCGTGTTTCTGAGTGGATACAATATCTGGATTTGTTGGGGGCTAGTGTTTTGATATATTCTTCCCATTTTTTCATAAAATGTGTGGTCCTATTTTGAAGATCCCCAAAGCATCGGCCTGTTCGTAGACCATCTGCTGATGTAACTCTCCCTTAAGATGTGCAAGTCCGGACTGCTCACCCTTCAACCAGTATTTTAAAATAAGTTTCCTAGCCTGTAGGACAATAATATGTAGGAGTACCCTGATTTCACGGGGTTGGCCTTGGAAGTCCAGGAAGACTATAACCTGAGGTGATAGGGTCAATCGAGCGCCAAACACCCTGTTCACCCAGTAGGCTAGCATACCCCAGAATCTATACAGTTTTGGACAAGACCAGATCATGTGTAAGAGGTCCACTTTTGGCGCTGCACACTTTGGATATTTGCCCTCTGAGCTAGGAACCCAAACTCTATACAGCCTAGGTGTGATGTATGCCTGATTGAGCAGTTTAGTGTGTGCTTCACTGTGTTCTGATGCTAGAGAGGCTTTCCTGACCCTTTGTATACTTTGCTGTATTAATGGGACTGGGATTTCTTTGTGCAGTGTGTCCGACCACCTTTCACTAATTTGTTTTAACAGGGTGTTATTATCCTTACGTCCTAGTACTCTATAGGTTGATGATATGGAAGTATTACCTTGTTGGAAAGAGGAGGCCAGTGAATAAATAGGGCTATCCACCCCCGGCATATCACCCGCCGATAGCAAAGAGGCTATGTAGTGTTTTATTTGCAAGTAAGCAAAGTGGTGCGAACGCAGAATGTTGTAAAGCAATTGTAGATTTAAAAATGTATATACCGTTTTTCCGTCAGCCTCCAGAAGTTGTGAGATGGAATCAATACCCCTGTCTCCCCATTCCCTAAAGGTTTTTGAGGTAAGACCTGGAATAAAGTTGGGATTTCCCTGTATTGGGAGGAATTTCGTAAATTCATTTTTAATATTAAGCTTTTTGCAAATTTTCCTCCAGGCATAGAGCGGCTGTTGCATGAGGGGATAATGGGTTAAGAGTTTATCTGCTTTTACTGCATTTAAATGAGGTAGAGTCTTACAGGCCCATGATTCAATAACCTGTTTCTCTAGGCCAGGGATCGTAAAGCAGTGCCCCCCGTGAGCCAGTCTAGTACATATTTTGCCTGGGATACCCAAGCGTAATGTTCAAGGTTCTGCACCGCTAACCCTCCCGCCTCAATTGAGTTAAACATTTTTTGCCTCATTATTCTATGTTTTTTGTTGACCCATATAAATCGAAAGATTAAAGAGTTCCAAAACTTTGTCACTCCTGCTCAAGACGTAGGGGATCATTTGTAGGAGATATAGTATTTTGGGGAATAGGATCATCTTAATGAGTCCTATCCTGCCCAGTGTTGCACCCGGTCCTGCGCCTCTTTTTTCAAGGCGGAGTAATTAGTTTCATACCAAGAGTGTGGATTTTTTTGAGAGTTTTATACCTAGGTATTTGAAAGATTTTTGTACAACCTTGAAGTCGAATTGCATAACACATTCAGCTGTGTGTGGGTTCAACCAAACCAGCTCCGATTTGTCCGTATTAACTCTATATCCCAATATTTTCCCAAAGTCTGCTAATATTGACATTACTCTATTGACATTCTCTGCTGGGTTGGAAATATACAATAACATGTCGTCAGCAAAGAGGGAAACGTGCCTGGTTTCCTGACCTAGTTTGAGGCCTTCAGTTTCTCTCCTAATATTAATGGCCAGGGGTTCGAGAGCTATATCAAACAAGAGGGGAGACGGGGGCACCCCTGTCTCGTTCCTCTGTCCAGAGTAAATGGACGTGAGGGGAGTTTGTTCACTACAATTGACGCTGCTGGAGAAGCATAGATAGCCCTCAATCCCCTAGCGAAATTGCCTGTTATGCCGAATTTTGTGAGTGTAAAAAAGAGATGCTCCCAGAGGACCACGTCAAAAGATTTTTCTGCGTCTACAAGTAGAACGCAAGCTTCTGCGGGAGTCAGGTCCTTACCTAGATTTTTATCTTTCCAGTAATGTGTTAACACAAACTGTAAAGTACGAAGGTTGGTAACCGCAGACCTACCCTTCACAAAACCCGTTTGGTCCGGGTGTATGATAGTGGGAAGAATTTCCTCCAGCCTGTATGCCATAATTTTGGTGAATATTTTGTAGTCCCCATTCATCAAGGAAATGGGACGGTATGATGTTGTGCTAAGGGGATCCCTATCCGGTTTTGGGATCAGACAGACATTTGCCTCCGTAAATCTAGTGGATAAGTTAACTGCACCTGTCAAAATACCGTTGAAGAGTTTAGATAGTATCATGTTAACTTCGTCTGTGAGGATTTTGTAGAATTCAGTCGGCAAACCGTCTGGCCCCGGCGTTTTTTCCAGAGGGGCCTTCCCTATGGTTTTAGATATTTCCTGAGAGTCAATGGGAGCATTAAGAGAGGTCAGTTCTTGGTCAGTCAAGGAAGGGAGCTCCAAAGAGGACCAGAAACTATCTCTGTCTGAGTCGAGAACTACCTGTCCTTTGTAAAGATTTGTGTAGTAGTCCCTAAAGGCTCCCTGAATTTCCTCTCTAGATGTGAGGATCCTCTCTCCCTGCTTAATGGCTATGATCGGTGTAATGGGTCTCGTCAGTTTAGTAATCCTGGCCAATAGTCTCCCCGTCTTATTCCAGTGTCTGTAGAATTTTGCATGATTTATGTTTAAGTCCCTTGCTGCTTACTGTGCTAGGGCCGTGTCCCTCTGAAGTTTAATGTCTTTGTATTTGTCCTTATTTGAAATCGTGGGGTGTCTAAGATATTTGTTCCTTACATTAAGAAGTTGTTTCAGCAGCAATTCCTCTTTAAGCTTCCCTTTCCTCCTAGCCCTCGCCACATATGACATTATAGCTCCCCTGAGCACTGCTTTACATGTCTCCCAATAGAGGATGGGGTTCCCCAAATGTTGTTGATTTGTAAGCTTGAATGTCAACCACTCCCCTTGCAAGTAGTTTTTAAAATTTGTGTCGCGATAGAGGTATTTTGGGAATGTCCATGTGCCTGGGGGAATTCCTCCCTGTCCCAATTTTATTTTTATCATAATCGAGGCATGGTCTGATAGGAGCGGCGCTTCTATTCTGGTATCCTCAATCCTAGAGTGTAGAACTGCTGAGACTAGAAAGAGGTCTATTCGGCCCCAGCAAACCTAGACAGCACAAGGGAATCCCTTTTCGAGTTTCTATACGAGCCCACTTGTTGTGGTGTTAGCATGGGGTTTTTGTATCTGTCCTCTGGGACCTTTGGAGCTATATTAAAGTCCCCTCCTATAGTAAGAGGAGCGTCTGTTATGCGGAGGAATTTAACTCTTAAGGAGCTCCAAAATTCAGCTTTGTGCATATGAGGCCCATATACCCCCCCCCCACAACCAGCGGGTTTCCCTCCACTTTAAGTTTAAGGATGACATACCTCCCCTCTGGATGCAATACAGTATGTCAAATTTGATAGTTGAGATTTTTCCGGAAAAGGAAGGCAACCCCCCTTGCCCTGCTTGCCTCATATTGGGTAAACACCACTTCCCCCACCCATCCCTGTTTAAATTTTAGGTGTTCAGCCGGTTTTAGGTGGGTTTCTTGTCAGCCTTTTTGGTGTTAAGGTACTTCAAAATAGCTTTCCGTTTAATGGGGGACGTTATGCCCCCCACATTCCATGAAATAACACGGATTAAAAATAAGCCCTGACAGAGACTTAGGCCAGTTAATGTCGTTGGTATCTGGGATGAGCCCCGGGAGGAGTGGGATAGTGTGTGTAGTGGACTGGTAGTCCGCAAGGATCCAGAAATCAAATTGGTTGTACCTACCAACTGGCACCCCGGGGAAGATCAGCAGAACCTTCTCACACTCTGTGGAAATCTCCGGAAAATCAGTAAAATTGGAGGAAAGAAACCAGGAGCAGATTAATAAATACAACAACATTAGCAGTATCAAAAGTTCACTGTAGGTCACCCTAAGCATACAAACAAATTATGTGACAACTTGTGAAACTAAACACAACTGTAGTATTTACTGAAATACAAAACTCTAATATTAATTCAAAACACCCTTTAGGAAAAGTAATCCCCCCACTTTCAGAAGGATATGTGTCCTGTACTGCAACTTCGAGCAGCACTTGAGATACCTAAATAGCAATCTCAGTCTGATTAAGTAGATAGGATAAGACAGTCCAATCGTGTATTCGCTTTTGTGTAACAACTTCTTCTGAGGACCCTGGTTTTTAGGTTTCTTCGTCATTTGCCATAGGGATCTCCTCTCTCTGTGCATTCTGATGTTGTGCTTCTTATTGTAGGAAGAGCTGTAGTTGCTTTGGTGAGTCGAAGAGCTTCGGTCCCACTCTTGTCTGCAGTTTCAGGCGGGCTGGGTAAAGCAGTGAGACCATTTCTCCTTTGTCGAGAAGATCTTTGCAATAAGGAGAAAATTCTAGTCTCTTCTTTGCAACATCCGCCGAGTAGTCTTGGAACAAGAGGATTTTTTTCCCTTCATAGGAGAGTCCCTGGCTTTGCCTATAAGCTTTAAGTAGAGCAGCTTTATCCTTGAAGCAAAGGTATTTAATCATGATCTGGCGCAGAAAGGCCCTTGTTGGTTCATCCCTGCGCTGTTGAGGTCCTATTCTATGGGCCCTTTCCACTATACAAAGGATTTGGGACTGTGGGAGATGTAGCAATTCTGGCAGGATCTTCTCCGCAAAGTCCACCAGATCTGAGCCCGGAACTGACTCTGGGACTCGGACCACCCTGACATTATTTCTCCGCGACCTGTTTTCCAGGTCATCTATTTTCTCCTGGAGCGCCTTATTTTGTTTCTGCAGAGATAGTATGCCCGAAGAAGATTCTCTTTGCTGTGAGCGATGAGATTTTTTTAAGTGAAAATTTTTCTGCAGGTTATTTTTAAATAAAAATAATTAAATTTTAAATGAGGCAGTTACACTAAATCACCAATTGAAATGCAATGTGTTGATTAACTGGAGTTAAGTTTTTTATAATATATTTCAGCAGTTGAAAATTGGATTGCAAATTAGCTGCAGACAAAAAAAAATTGTAAAAAGTCTCTTGAATAAATTTGTTTCCTTTCCTCTTGGTCTAACATAGAAATGTAATAATAAAAAAGGTGCATTGCTCATAAGAATGGCTTATATTCAGAAAAAAACAGCAGACTGGGAAAGGCTAGGGGCTGTGATTGAAAACAATCTGAGAGCCAGTCAATCAATGGGCTGCTACTTTGCAGCTTTACTGTATATTTGACTGTTCACTTTCAACAGCACTTTGCTGTGGATGCGCTGTCTTAAGGAAAACTTACACAATACAGCCAGAGCACAGCACTCTTTGAAGAGAACAGCCTGATGTGGAGCAGTGCTGCAAAGTTAAGGATTACTAACTTTTTATTTTTTGGTGTCAAACGGATCAAACAGTTTGCATTCTAACTATCATAACAATGTAATTTACCTTCTTGTTTTTTCAAACGAAGCTCCCTTTTTCAGTAAAATTATATTTTATTATATTCCGATGACATCACGTCATCCAGCCCACAAATGTGTTGAGGCCCTATTCTATGGGCCCTTTCCACTATACAAAGGATTTGGGACTGTGGGAGATGTAGCAATTCTGGCAGGATCTTCTCCGCAAAGTCCACCAGATCTGAGCCCGGAACTGACTCTGGGACTCGGACCACCCTGACATTATTTCTCCGCGACCTGTTTTCCAGGTCATCTATTTTCTCCTGGAGCGCCTTATTTTGTTTCTGCAGAGATAGTATGCCCGAAGAAGATTCTCTTTGCTGTGAACGATGAGATTTTTTTAAGTGAAAATTTTTCTGCAGGTTATTTTTAAATAAAAATAATTAAATTTTAAATGAGGCAGTTACACTAAATCACCAATTGAAATGCAATGTGTTGATTAACTGGAGTTAAGTTTTTTATAATATATTTCAGCAGTTGAAAATTGGATTGCAAATTAGCTGCAGACAAAAAAAAAATTGTAAAAAGTCTCTTGAATAAATTTGTTTCCTTTCCTCTTGGTCTAACATAGAAATGTAATAATAAAAAAGGTGCATTGCTCATAAGAATGGCTTATATTCAGAAAAAAACAGCAGACTGGGAAAGGCTAGGGGCAGTGATTGAAAACAATCTGAGAGCCAGTCAATCAATGGGCTGCTACTTTGCAGCTTTACTGTATATTTGACTGTTCACTTTCAACAGCACTTTGCTGTGGATGCGCTGTCTTAAGGAAAACTTACACAATACAGCCAGAGCACAGCACTCTTTGAAGAGAACAGCCTGATGTGGAGCAGTGCTGCAAAGTTAAGGATTACTAACTTTTTATTTTTTGGTGTCAAACGGATCAAACAGTTTGCATTCTAACTATCATAACAATGTAATTTACCTTCTTGTTTTTTCAAACGAAGCTCCCTTTTTCAGTAAAATTATATTTTATTATATTCCGATGACATCACGTCATCCAGCCCACAAATGTGTTGAGGCCCTATTCTATGGGCCCTTTCCACTATACAAAGGATTTGGGACTGTGGGAGATGTAGCAATTCTGGCAGGATCTTCTCCGCAAAGTCCACCAGATCTGAGCCCGGAACTGACTCTGGGACTCGGACCACCCTGACATTATTTCTCCGCGACCTGTTTTCCAGGTCATCTATTTTCTCCTGGAGCGCCTTATTTTGTTTCTGCAGAGATAGTATGCCCGAAGAAGATTCTCTTTGCTGTGAGCGATGAGATTTTTTTAAGTGAAAATTTTTCTGCAGGTTATTTTTAAATAAAAATAATTAAATTTTAAATGAGGCAGTTACACTAAATCACCAATTGAAATGCAATGTGTTGATTAACTGGAGTTAAGTTTTTTATAATATATTTCAGCAGTTGAAAATTGGATTGCAAATTAGCTGCAGACAAAAAAAAAATTGTAAAAAGTCTCTTGAATAAATTTGTTTCCTTTCCTCTTGGTCTAACATAGAAATGTAATAATAAAAAAGGTGATTGCTCATAAGAATGGCTTATATTCAGAAAAAAACAGCAGACTGGGAAAGGCTAGGGCAGTGATTGAAAACAATCTGAGAGCCAGTCAATCAATGGGCTGCTACTTTGCAGCTTTACTGTATATTTGACTGTTCACTTTCAACAGCACTTTGCTGTGGATGCGCTGTCTTAAGGAAAACTTACACAATACAGCCAGAGCACAGCACTCTTTGAAGAGAACAGCCTGATGTGGAGCAGTGCTGCAAAGTTAAGGATTACTAACTTTTTATTTTTTGGTGTCAAACGGATCAAACAGTTTGCATTCTAACTATCATAGCAATGTATTTTACCTTCTTGTTTTTTCAAACGAAGCTCCCTTTTTCAGTAAAATTATATTTTATTATATTCCGATGACATCACGTCATCCAGCCCACAAATGTGGGCCGTCTAAGGGCTAACAAACCTGCCAATCGGATCTCTTCTTTTTGCATCTCATTTAATTTTATTATCGTGATCCAACGCATGCGCAATACAATCTAATTCCTATTGTATGCGCATATAGCGGCAATCTAGCTGACATCGTCGCTAACATGAAAATAAAAACGCATGCGCATTTAAAATTTAGATCCATTATATCGGTATTCAAGCCATTCTACTATACACGCTGAGTACTTACGTTTTCTGCGCAGCTAACTCCACTGCTGCAAGATCGATTGTCCGTGTCTTCTTCAACATAAGATGGTGACGTATCCGATGACATTGTGCTAACTCGCACATGCGCAATGCGTATCGGAGTCGCCATCTTACAACTGCAGTTGTCAGCCCGGATTGAGAATCCGTAACGACTGACAAAATAGTGGGTTTGGAAAAAATAAATATTTTACACTTAGATATTTAGAAAACGGTACATATTTAATACAGAACCCATATTAGAAAATGCTTGATTTATATGTATACTCTTGTTTAATTGCCATTATATTTCTGACTACAGTGTCCCTTTAAATCGCTAACTGTTCCTGCATGTGTCCTGCTCTTTCTGCACACATGATGCATTTTCTGCGATGACATCTCAGATCACTGTATGTTCTGCCTTGGGGACCATAACTATATAGTCACTTTAACCCATACTTCATTTATACACACACAGAGAAGAAACACTCACCGCTCTAGCAGGATGTCTTCCTGCGCAGACAACCTTAGGGGTGGGAAGTAACAACTGACAAGGAAGAGAACAAGAGCCATGGAGATAAGGGGAGGTCTTTGAATGCATTTAACAGAAAGAAACTCTTTCTGTGCAAAGAAAATCACAAAGACAAGGGCGCCTCCTCGTGTGATACAATTGGACAAATGTAAAAAAGGTGAATACAGATTTTATACTCACAAGTAAAGCAGCACTCTGTTGTGCTTATAGAGGCAGACTGGGAGTTCACAGTGTCCCAGTTCACTGACCAAGGCAGTGCAACAAATCACTCCAGGGTAGGTTTCAATCAAGCTCAGACTCTCAGCGAAGAGTTAAAATACCATAGTTTAATGGTGCAGTAAAATACAATATAAAATGTCACAAATGTGACTGTACAATGGATAAACAAGCAACGCGTTTCTCAGATCTCTGTTTCCTCAGGCTTCTATCCAAAGACTGAGAGCCCTGGCTTATAAATGCTAAATGACCACTCTAAGAGTGTAACATAGCCACACCTATTCAGGTGTGGAAGTGAACCTGCCTCATCAGGTGTGTGAGTGCACACCTGTTTCAATCAGACCATAGTTAGAATACAATGATTTAAACCATTTCCAAATAATTCACATTATACTAAAAATCAAACAAGTACTATACAAATTGGTTAATAAAGGATATAAAAAACAACAACCATAGCCTAACATTATCTTATGGTGGATATCATGTCAGCATCATATGTTATAGGATATTATTATGGTACTCTAAAATAGTAGCAATAAAAATGTGTTCCCCATCCCTTTTTTAAAAAATATACACACACATACATACATATGAGGAACATAATATTCTAATTCTTGGTGTTCATACCAAATATCTTTGTATTTTGTCAGTTAGTCTAAACAATTTAAAGTTTTGTTAAAGCACCTATTGATGTAAACAGCCTTTGGTCTAATGTGTATAAGCAACATTATCTATAGGAGAGAGCCCTTTATATTATGCAGGCCTTATTGAATCTATATATATATATATATATATATATATATATATATATATTACGATATTTAAAAATACACTAGATATTTTGATTCAATATTTCATGATCCACTATAAATCCCTATCCAGGTGGCAAATACGCTGATGACATAAAATGTGGGGCGAAAAAAATGTTTGTTTTGCGTCTTAATTGTGTAACCACATCGGTATTGGAAGCAGGGGTTATCGTGGACGCAGCAAGTGAATGCCATATATTAAACGTATGCCCAATGTGTAAATACCGTACATATATTGTACGAGTCAGACATTACCTTCTTATAGAGCCCTATTTGTCTTCCACTGAATGTTAAATAACCAATGCTAAGGACGAAAACCGGAAGTTACTTCCGGGTACATCATGCTTTACACCGCATCTAAAACCCAATCAGATTTGGGTATTAGCGGAGATATACTAACTCAATCGATCTCGGTAAAATATGGGTAGAGTCCACGTGTGTAGTTATGGGACTGTTGTCCCTTGCATAATAATAACTACAAACCATATGTGTATATATATATATACATCTATGATACAGATATATGATTACAGAAGATGATAATATAACATAATTTAAATGGGTAGATACTATTTAAAATGAACTCTCTCTCTCTCTCTCTCTCTCTCTCTCTCTCTCTTTCTCTCTTTCTCTCTCTCCCTTTCTGTGTTTAGGCTCCTGTTACTGTGAAGATCACATACAATACACATCACTGTGTTTGCCAGTAACGGAGAAACATTATAAAATTATCTGACAAATTCAGTTGTGCTGAACAAGAACAATGTCTGACAAGACCGAGAACCAAACCTCAGAGCTTCCTGATGCATACGGAGGTAAGCAGGACGTCACATGCATGTCGCCTGGTTTTGTCATCAGAATGGGATACTATTTACAGTAACCAACCAGAAACCTTAGTGATCTGATCTCCTTAAGCAGGATATAAAAACATTTAACACAATGCAAGAAACCGCTTACACAGAAGTAAAAAAAGTAATATACTTTATTATCCAATGTTAAAAACACACAGCAGACATGACAATCTGGGGTTTTGCTGTTTCTCTCGTTCAGAGAGGGATTGCCTGGTATTTCGGGGCTGGACTGTACTGTTAAGTCAGGATCAGACTGATATGCTTCAGGAAAGTTCTTCTCTGTGAAAGGCACATGTTGAGCAAAAAGAGGCTGCTTCTTGGGTGGTAACTAGCCATAGAACAAGCTATTATGCTATAGTTCTTTCCCAGGTTGAGCGCTTCTCTCTTTTTATTTATGACAATGTGGAAATCTGATATGTTTAGCACTTCACTGGTGCTTTGTTTATAGACTAATCCCTCCAGGTTTCTTAAATGCCCTTCCTCCAGGTTCCTTAAATACCATAACCCCTTGCACAATAGATTAAAAAACAGATCTAATAAAAGTACTGAGTAGCAAGAAGGTATGTAGACATGCAAAATCATTAATTTTCTACTCAAAAAGAAGGAAAAATAATACACTTGGAGCACTCCCAGGTCAATTTGAGTAAATTTGTATAATTATCACTAGTTAATCCCAAAAGATAAAAAAGGAGAGACTAATGGATTCAACTATTATTAAAATATAACTTTTATTGGGGGTCAAAAATCAAATAGGATAATACATTAAAATCACACTTAAGGACCGACTGTAGTATACTGAGACTTGAGTGGAATTCTACTAGTTACCAGTTGCTCGCCCAATCGACAACACTATATGTGGATATTCAGAATATCCAATGTATAGGTTGAGATCAAATATCCAACAAATCAATGATATCCCTAATATCAATGTGTGTGTTAGGTTTGCACTCTATATACTTGTACTTGCTCAAAGCAAAAATAGTGATTATGATACCACTGGTGTTATTAATGAATTAGATTATTCGCGCTGACAGCTGTAAACCAAATCTTAAAACTTGGGTAAGGTAGAAACCGAGTCTAGTTAGTAGAAATGCTGTGCCAGGTGTATATCCTTATATAATAATATTACTCTATTTGCTCACTGTTTGTTTAAGGTAATAAGCAGCAAGTACCTATGTGGCGACTCATGAGGATATTTAATACCAAAGTAATTTAGGTGTAATCGTTACTGGAGGTACTTGAGTATTTATATTAATATTGATCATATATTGTAATAGATGTCTAACTTGATCAATACATACTAAAACTGAGTAACAGTACCTAGTAATTATGGTAAATTGTTTTACTGGCCTCGTTTTGTGTATCTAATAGGTTGCTTGCTTATTTGTTTGACAAAGGAGCACCGTGGCGCCTGATATAGCAGAAGTGGCTACTTAGACTGCAGAATGTTAGATACACTATACTACTGAAATGTGCTTATTATAAATAAAGTTAAAGGCAACTCCCGTATTGTGTTGATATTGTATTATCATTCAGACTTGCGTATCCTAATTAATTTGCTTTGGTCTTTCTACATAATACTGAATATGCGGTATGCCTTATTTGTTCGGTGTTACTCGTTAAGAATAGTAAGCATATGCTGTCATATGTGACCTTTGAAGCACTGGTTCGTACTCAAACATTGACCCGTGACGTCCGGTCTATCAGACACAACAGCGTGAAAAAGGAATGATTAGTATGTTATATTGTGACGAATGAAAATACCACATTTGTAGCAAAGTTTGTATTGTGTAAATAATACCGTCTCAATAAGACACTATAATATGTCAACTTTGATAACAATGCTAGTCACATTTGTGTCTGCCAGAGTCGAATATGCATTAGGTTAAATGTACCGTCTACCTGGCTTCTATTGGTCACTTGTTATACACAGTCGGTACAGGTTACCCCATACACACACTTATGCATATATTAATTTGCTTTAGTACTGAATCACAACATCCGGTTTCACATATGTAACGACGTATAATGCAAATGATCTATGCGCTGTCTTATATCAAGTATCCCCGCAGTAACAAAGTATAGAGCAGGTTAGTTATTTATCTTGATAATATCATCACGCTCGGTTATTAATATGTTCATTCATTCAAACTCATTCACAGTGGTATCTGTTATTAGGTATAAAGTACAGATAACTAATGGCTGCCACTCATATCATTAGTAGATATATGCTGAGTATATATATTGAGAGTTAATATATTATAGTAGACTACAGTAATTTGTCGGAAGCTTAAGGCTTGCTAAAAACACAGGAGCTCCTAGGACTCCTCACCATTGCCCTAACGGCAAAAGGTATAATAAAAAATGTATAATGATATAAAATATGATAAAATTAAAATTGAAAATTAAAAATAAATATAAATAAAAATAAAAAATTGTAATAAGTGATTAAAAATTAGTGAAGGTTAATTAATGTGAGGTTACCTCACATTAATTAACCTTCACTAATTTTTAATCACTTATTACAATTTTTATTTTTTATTATTATTTATATTTATTTTTACTTTTCAATTTTAATTTTATCATATTTTATATCATTATACATTTTTTATTATACCTTTTGTCTCTTTCTATCACTTTCTCTAGCATAGGATTTCAGTAGAATAAAAACTGAACGATCACTTTCTAAATTAATTTGGTCTTGTATAATAGTTCACAAATTAAGCACATTCACATCACATTTAATGCCATCCTTGTGCATTACAGTATTGACTAGGTGATTGTACATTTATTTATTCACTATCCATATCCATCACATAAGATGTACAATGTAACAATATACACACTGTGACTAATCCTTATAATTATTTGGATAGAACCAAACCATTTAAAAATAAAAACAATCGGCTAGATTTAGAGTTCTGCGGCCAAAGGGGTGCGTTAGCTACGCGTGCTTTTTTCCCCCCACACCTTTTAAATACCGCTGGTATTTAGAGTTCACAGAAGGGCAGCGTTAGGCTCCAAAAAGGGAGCGTAGAGCATAATTTACCGCCACTGCAACTCTCAATACCAGCGGTGCTTACAGACGCGGCCAGCTTAAAAAACGTGCTCATGCACGATTCCCCCATAGGAAACAATGGGGCCGTTTGAGCTGAAAAAAAACCTAACACCTGCAAAAAAGCAGCGTTCAGCTCCTAACGCAGCCCCATTGTTTCCTATGGGGAAACACTTCCTAAGTCTGCACCTAACACCCTAACATGAACCCCGAGTCTAAACACCCCTAACCTTACACTTATTAACCCCTAATCTTCCGACCCTGCTATCGCTGACCCCTGCATTATCTTATTAACCCCTAATATGCCGCTCCGTACACCGCCGCAACCTACATTATCCCTATGTACCCCTAATCTGCTGCCCCTAACATCGCCGACCCCTATATTATATTTATTAACCCCTAATCTGCCCCCCCCCCACGTCGCCGCAACCTACCTACACTTATTAACCCCTAATCTGCCGACCGGACCTCACCGCTACTATAATAAAGTTATTAACCCCTAATCCGCCTCACTCCCGCCTCAATAACCCTATAATAAATAGTATTAACCCCTAATCTGCCCTCCCTAACATCACCGACACCTAACTTCAAGTATTAACCCCTAATCTGCCGACCGGACCTTGCCGCTACTCTATTAAATTTATTAACCCCTAAAGCTAAGTCTAACCCTAACACTAACACCCCCCTAAGTTAAATATAATTTTTATCTAACGATATAAATTAACTCTTATTAAATAAATTAATCCTATTTAAAGCTAAATACTGACCTGTAAAATAAACCCTAATATAGCTACAATATAAATAATAATTATATTGTAGCTATTTTAGGATTAATATTTATTTTACAGGCAACTTTGTATTTATTTTAACCAGGTACAATAGCTATTAAATAGTTAATAACTATTTAATAGCTACCTAGTTAAAATAATTACAAAATTACCTGTAAAATAAATCCTAACCTAAGTTACAATTAAACCTAACACTACACTATCAATAAATTAATTACATACAAATACCTACAATTATCTACAATTAAATAAACTAACTAAAGTATAAAAAATAAAAAAAGAAGGGGGGCGGAGCCAACTACAGAAGGAGATAGACGTGTGTGATAAGAGCTCCTGGCTCTTTTATATTGAAATTAATGTTTATTGGCGTCTAAATTACCAAAAGGGGACTCTTTTATGTATTACACTATTGGAGTATTTGGGAGTGCTCGGAGGCCAACTTTTCTCCGCTTTGAGAGAGTTTTGGAAGTCAAGCTGCAATGGAGGCCTTGGATGAATGGAGGAAGGCTGTGGCGCAGCTTTTACAGGACCATCATGCCAGCCTAGTGCTAACCTTACATGAGTGCTGTATGAATACAACGGCAGGTGAGGATAAATCTATACAGTCTGCTGATCGCTCTATCACTGAAGCAAATCCTCATGCTCTGATACCTACTACTCCTACCATTTTCCAGAGCAATTATGCTGTAGCGAAAGCTCCCGAGACCTCCCGTGGCAATTTTGAGTCCCTTAAACAAGGGGGCGTTAGTGTTTACCTTCTCGAAGTCTGGCTAAATTGTGCTTATGGAACCGGAGGATACACGACTGCGAGCAAAGTTTACAGCCTGCCTGCTGACCCGGCACGCTATCTACGGCTTGGAATACTAACTTTCTCTCCTCCTCATATGCATCACCCAGCTATTTTATGTACTAGAAGTCCGCAACTTTCCCCAACAGGGTCTCAGCCCAGCAGCAGCTTTTTCATTGACCAGCATGGACACTTGATGAGAAGCGGAGTGGGGTAAACATCACCTATTGCAAGACGCTCAATATCGAGTATACTCCTATGAGGGAGACATTTTCCACTACTGAGTCTTGACCCTTAGCTATATATTTTTATTTTATTTTTTATTACTGGATATTGATTGTGTTGTAGTTTTATTAAAAAGATGGCACGCACTAAGTATAAGGAGTAAAGGAATACTACATTGATATAGATTGGTGTATATTATGCGTTGAAAGGCGGGGATTATTGCATTCTATCTGTAGCATGGTTATCAAATGGATAATTGTAGCTTGCCGTGGGGTATAGGGCCCATGCCCATGCGGTAAGACTTTCTAATATATATTCAAATGCCTCTACTTGCTGTTCGGGTTGGCTACTACATTTAATTGTGTAACCATATATAGGAACAGTTTGGTACTATTTTATTGCATAAATTAGTTTTAATGTAAAATGCCCTTAATACATTCCATCATATATACTACGCCATAATTCTTTCTCACCTTCCTGTTCAATATATGCTCACAGGGCCTGAAGAGGTCTTGTCTCAATATACAGTAATCTCATACTCCCCAGCTGTATAATCTATTTTAATGGAAGGCTGTTACTTAAAACTATGGTCATGCAGGTCTGGGTAGGGTTTGAATATTCTATATCTCTGACTAATGCCTTCTTCTTACACATTTTCACTCCCTATAGTTTGGCATTAACTAAGCATATGTATCCCATTAAGCTCGTTCTCTTTAAGGTTTAACTGACCTAGAGTCTCCATGATAATGCCCAGTGTTACTACAGCTTATCTACTCCTCCTATAGTTATTTAAATAATTCCTCCCTGACACACAATGAGCCTTTTAGTTCCTAGGATATATATTTTCGTATATCAATTCACTTTACCACCTCCCCCCCCCTCCCCCCCCCCCCTTTTTTTTTTTTTTACTGTATAGTACTCTGGTTCGTTATGATTAGACCAGGTACTTAATTTGCGGTTCCCTTGTGAATAACCGCAATTACCACCCAGTTATATAAATAACTATTTTCTCTATCTTTAACATTGTCTCTCTCTCTCAGCAATATTGAGTATTCTAACCATTTTATTGAGAGAAAAGAGAGCAAACAAACACTCTTTGATGATATATCCTATCTATTTTTTATCCTTTATCACTCTTCTCCTATTCCCCTCATATAATGTGAGTTTTCTTACATATGCAATGTATATGCTGAGTTTCTTTGTTTCTCAACATAAGCTTGATGTTCATATATATTTTGACAAGTGTGTTTGCTTCATGTTCTACTGTTTATTAATTATTAATGAAACGTTATAATCCCTAAAAGCAAAAAATGTATGAGGTTTGCTTAGTCTTGGGACTCTATGCACGACATACTATTGTCTACTATTGTCTTGACATTAGCAACTATTGTATATTATGTCACCATTAAGTTCAATGTGAGATACCGTTTTTTCTTTTTATGTACCATTTTCCCCTGTAATAAAAACTATTTAAAAAATAAAAAAAAATAAAAAAAGAACTAAGTTACAAAAAATAAAAAAATAATTTACAAACATTAGAAAAATATTACAACAATTTTAAACTAATTACACCTACTCTAAGCCCCCTAATAAAATAACAAAGCCCCCCAAAATAAAAAAATGCCCTACCCTATTCTAAAATAAAAATAGAAAAGCTCTTTTACCTTACCAGCCCTTAAAAGGGCCTTTTGCGGGGCATGCCCCAAAGAAAACAGCTCTTTTGCCTGTAAAAAAAAACATACAATATCCCCCCAACATTACAACCCACCACCCACATACCCCTAATCTAACCCAAACCCCCCTTAAATAAACCTAACACTAAGCCCCTGAAGCTCTCCCTACCTTGTCTTCACCACGCCGGGTATCACCGATCGGTCCAGAGGAGGCTCCGAAGTCTTCATCCAAGCCCAAGCGGGGGCTGAAGAGATCCATCATCGGGCTGAAGTCTTGATCCAAGCGCGGGCTGAAGAGATCCATCATCGGGCTGAAGAGGTCCATCATCGGGCTGAAGTCTTGATCCAAACGCGGGCTGAAGAGATCCATCATCGGGCTGAAGAGGTCCATCATCGGGCTGAAGTCTTCTATCAAGCGGCATCTTCAATCTTCTTTCTTCCGGATCCATCTTCATCCCGCCGACGCGGAACATCCATCCTGGCCGACGAACTCCCGACGAATGACGGTTCCTTTAAGGGACGTCATCCAAGATGGCGTCCCTCGAATTTCGATTGGCTGATAGGATTCTATCAGCCAATCGGAATTAAGGTAGGAAAATTCTGATTGGCTGATGGAATCAGCCAATCAGATTCAAGTTCAATCTGATTGGCTCATCCAATCAGCCAATCGGATTGAACTTGAATCTGATTGGCTGATGGAATCAGCCAATCAGAATTTTCCTACCTTAATTCCGATTGGCTGATAGAATCCTATCAGCCAATCGGAATTTGAGGGACGCCATCTTGGATGACGTCATTTAAAGGAACCATCATTCGTCGGGAAGTCGTCGGCCAGGATGGATGTTCCGCGTCGGCGGGATGAAGATGGATCCGGAAGAAAGAAGATTGAAGATGCCGCTTGATAGAAGACTTCAGCCCGATGATGGACCTCTTCAGTTGGATGATGAATGTCTTCAGCGCCCGCTTGGATCAAGACTTCAGCCCGATGATGGACCTCTTCAGCCGGATGATGGATGTCTTCAGCCCCCGCTTGGGCTTGGATCAAGACTTCAGCCCAATGATGGACCTCTTCAGCCAGATGATGGATGTCTTCAGCCCCCGCTTGGGCTTGGATCAAGACTTCAGCCCGATGATGGACCTCTTCAGCCGGATGATGGATGTCTTCAGCCCCCGCTTGGGCTTGGATGAAGATTTCGGAGCCTCCACTGGACTGATCGGTGATACCCGGCGTGGTGAAGATAAGGTAGGATGATCTTCAGGGGCTTAGTGTTAGGTTTATTTAAGGGGGGTTTGGGTTAGATTAGGGGTATATGGGTGGTGGTTTGTAATGTTGGGGGGGTATTGTATGGGTTTTTTTACAGGCAAAAGAGCTGTTTTCTTTGGGGCATGCCCCGCAAAAGGCCCTTTAAGGGCTGGTAAGGTAAAAGAGCTTTTCTATTTTTATTTTAGAATAGGGTAGGGCATTTTTTTTTATTTTGGGGGGCTTTGTTATTTTATTAGGGGGCTTAGAGTAGGTGTAATTAGCTTAAAATTGTTGTAATATTTTTATGTTTGTAAATTATTTTTTTATTTTTTGTAACTTAGTTCTTTTTTTATTTTTTGTACTTTAGTTAGTTTATTTAATTGTATTTATTTGTAGGTATTTTATGTAATTAATTTATTGATAGTGTAGTGTTAGGTTTAATTGTATTTAATTGTAGGTATTTTATTTAATTAATTTATTGATAGTGTAGTGTTAGGTTTAATTGTAACTTAGGTTAGGATTTATTTTACAGGTAATTTTGTAATTATTTTAACTAGGTAGCTATTAAATAGTTATTAACTATTTAATAGCTATTGTACCTAGTTAAAATAAATACAAAGTTGCCTGTAAAATAAATATTAATCCTAAAATAGCTACAATATAATTATTCGTTATATTGTAGCTATATTAGGGTTTATTTTACAGGTAAGTATTTAGCTTTAAATAGGAATAATTTATTTAATAAGAAATAATTTATTTCGTTAGATATAAATTATATTTAACTTAGGGGGGTGTTAGTGTTAGGGTTAGACTTAGCTTTAGGGGTTAATAAATTTATTAGAGTAGCGGTGAGGTCCGGTCGGCAAATTAGGGGTTAATACTTGAAGTTAGGTGTCGGCGATGTTAGGGAGGGTAGATTAGGGGTTAATGATATTTATTATAGGGTTATTGAGGCGGGAGTAAGGCGGATTAGGGGTTAATAACTTTATTATAGTAGCGGTGAGGTCCGGTCGGCAGATTAGGGGTTAATAATTGTAGGTAGGTGGCGGCGACGTTGGGAGCGGCAGATTAGGGGTTAATAAATATAATATAGGGGTCGTCGGTGTTAGGGGCAGCAGATTAGGGGTACATAGGGGTAATGTAGGTTGCGGCGGTGTGCGGTCGGCAGATTAGGGGTTAAAAAAATTAATAGAGTGGCGGGGATGTGGGGGGACCTCGGTTTAGGGGTGCATAGGTAGTTTATGGGTGTTAGTGTACTTTAGAGCACAGTAGTTAAGAGCTTTATGAACCGGCGTTAGCCCAGAAAGCTCTTAACTCCTGGCTTTTCTCTGCGGCTGGAGTTTTGTCGTTAGATTTCTAACTCTCACTCCAGCCAAGACTCTAAATACCGGCGTTAGAAAGATCCCATTGAAAAGATAGGATACGCAATTGACGTAAGGGGATCTGCGGTATGGAAAAGTTGCGGCTGGAAAGTGAGCGTTAGACCCTTACCTACACGACTCTAAATACCAGCGGTAGCCCAAAACCAGCGTTAGTAGCCCCTAACCCTGGTTTTGACGGCTAACGCAAAACTCTAAATCTAGGCGAATATCAGATAATTTCTTTCATACTCAATAACATCGGATTACTTAAAATAATTTCCTGTGCCTGAATTACATTTATAGAGATAAAGGTAAAATGTACTTAAATTACTTATAAATCATTAGATACTATTGTAACAATCGCAGCAAAACAGTCACATTACGCAGCCTATAAGCAGATAGTATTTAAGACCAGATAGTATACTAAGCATTTCACAGTATGTTTTATATTTATCCTGATTATTATTTTTATTTGCAGGCAGGTTATATAGACTGCATTAGTCAAATTATGCGGGATATACATTTAGTCCTTAATGACAATTTGATTCCGGTTTTATACACACTTGGTTAAGATGCCTATGTTGATATTGAATGCCATGAAACAGTTAACTGTAACTGGTACAATTTTGTAGTATCCACCCCAATATGACTCATCAACCAAACTTGTCAGTAATAGGTCAGTAGGCACATACACGCCTATTGGGGGCGTGACGCAAATAGCCTTAAATAGCCGACTACAGTGCGGCGCATTCACCTTTGAAAAAGCCATTTGATGTGGCGAAACATGTTAGGGACGTTAGGGCAATGGTGAGGAGTCCTAGGAGCTCCTGTGTTTTTAGCAAGCCTTAAGCTTCCGACAAATTACTGTAGTCTACTATAATATATTAACTCTCTATATATATATACTCAGCATATATCTACTAATGATATGAGTGGCAGCCATTAGTTATCTGTACTTTATACCTAATAACAGATACCACTGTGAATGAGTGTGAATGAATGAACATATTAATAACCGAGCGTGATGATATTATCAAGATAAATAACTAACCTGCTCTATACTTTGTTACTGTGGGGATACTTGATATAAGACAGCGCATAGATCATTTGCATTATACGCCGTTACATATGTGAAACCGGACGTTGTGATTCAGTACTAAAGCAAATTAATATATGCATAAGTGTGTGTATAGGATAACCTGTATCGACTGTGTATAACAAGTGACCAATAGAAGCCAGGTAGACGGTACATTTAACCTAATGCATATTCGACTCTGGCAGACACAAATGTGACTAGCATTGTTATCAAAGTTGACATATTATAGTGGCTTATTGAGACGGTATTATTTACACAATACAAACTTTACTACAAATGTGGTATTTTCATTCATCACAATATAACATACTAATCATTCCTTTTTCACGCTGTTGTGTCTGATAGACCTGACGTCACGGGTCAATGTTTGAGTACGAACCAGTGCTTCAAAGGTCACATATGACAGCATATACTTACTATTCTTAACGAGTAACAACGAACAAATAAGGCTTACCGCATATTCAGTATTGTGTAGAAAGACCAAAGCAAATTAATTAGAAGACGCAAGTCTGAATGATAAGACAATATCAACACAATACGGGAGTTGCTTTTAACTTTATTTATAATAAGCACATTTCAGTAGTATACTGTATCTAACATTCTGCAGTCGAAGTAGCCACTTCTGCTATATCAGGCGCCACGGTGCTCCTTTGTCAAACAAATAAGCAAACAACCTATTAGATACACAAAACGAGGCCAGTAAAACAATTTACCATAATTACTAGGTACTGTTAATCAGTTTTAGTATGTATTGATCAAGTTAGACATCTATTACAATATATGATCAATATTAATATAAATTCTTAAGTACCTCCAGTAACGATTACACCTAAATTACTTTGGTATTTAATATCCTCATGAGTAGCCACATAGGTACTTGTTGCTTATTACCTTAAACAAACAGTGAGCTAATAGAGTAATATTATTATATAAGGATATACACCTGGCACAGCATTTCTACTAACTAGACTCGGTTTCTACCTTACCCAAGTTTTAGGATTTGGTTTACAGCTGTCAGCGAGAATAATCTAATTAATAACACCAGTAGTATCATAATCACTATTTTTGCATTGAGCAAGTACAAGTATATAGAGTGCAAACCTAACACACACATTGATATTAGGGATATCATTGATTTGTTGGATATTTGATCTCAACCTTGGATTGGATATTCTGAATATCCACATATAGTGTTGTCGATTGGGCGAGCAACTGGTAACTAGTAGAATTCCACTCAAGTCTCAGTATACTACAGTCGGTCCTTAAGTGTGATTTTAATGTATTATCCTTTTTTATTTTTGACCCCAATAAAAGTTATATTTTAATAATAGTTGAATCCATTAGTCTCTCCTTTTTTATCCTTTGGGATTAACTAGTGATAATTATACAAATTTACTCAAATTGACCTGGGAGTGCTCCAAGTGTATTCTTTTTCCTTCTTTTTGAGTATCAAGTTTCATACACACAGCACCCAAACCCAGCCGTATCAGTTGGCTAGATAAAGGATATACAGGTCTCTTGTACACAAGTAGTGCCATTGGTAATCTTTTTAGTCTATAATAATTTTCTGCTGAATGAAGTTATGTTGCATGTTTATACCCTGTGCCTTCTTGCTACTTTGTGTACTATTATTAGTTCTGTTTTTTTTTAAATCTGGTGTGTGCATAGGGTTAAAGTGAAGGTAAACTTTGATGAATGAAAGCCCGGATTTTAAAAATACCATTAAAAAAAGGGGCACTTTCATTCATCAAAGTTTAGAAAGCAGCCATTTTGTTTAAAAACTTACCTTTCTTCTTTTCACAGCCAGAGCAGCTTCCCCCACCTGGAGATCCTCTCTTCACAAGTCAGCAATGACTAATCCGACTTCCTCTAATCACGGCATGGCCTCATGCAATGACTCTCCTGGGGGTAAAGCCGTCATTGGAGGAAGCCGGATTAGTCATTGCTGATGCGTGAAGAGAGGATCACCGGGTGGGGTAGCTGCTCTGGCTGTGAAAAGAAGAAAGGTAAGTTTTTAAACAAAATGGCTGCTTTCTAAACTTTGATGAATGAAAGTGCCCCTGTTTTTAATAGTATTTTTAAAAACCAGGCTTTCATTCATCAACGTTTACCTTCACTTTAAGGTAATATGATGGTATTTAAAGTGAATGTAAAGTTTCATCAATCAGTGCCCGATTTTTAAAAATACTATTAAAAACAGGGACACTTTCATTGATGAAACTTTACATTGCACCATATTTGTAGAAATACTTACCTTTTACTTCTCCAAAGCCGGATCGCTGATCCCCCCCGCCTGCTTCTTCCTGCTGTACTTACACAGCAATGACAAAACCAACTTCCTCTAATCACAGCGGGGCATCACGAGAAGGACGCTCTGGGGGGGAAGCCATGATTGGAGGAAGCCTGTTTCGTCATTTCTGACGTAAGTACAGAGGAGCTGAGGTGGGGGATCGGCGATCCTGCTTTGGAGAATTAAAAGGTAAGTATTTCTACAAATATGGTGCAATGTAAAGTTTCATCAATGAAAGTGCCCCTGTTTTTAATAGCATTTTTAAAAGCCGGGCACTAATTGATTAAACTTTACATTCACTTTAAAGGACCACTAAATACAGAAGAATTGAATAATTGCCAAATGCATTGTAAAAAGACAATGCAATAGCACTTACTTTGAATTTGAAATGAGCAATAGAATATTTTCTGGCCATCAGCCATTAACAAAATGCATATATGTATATACTGTGTCCTTTTGCACATGCTCAGTAGGATCTGGAGTCTCAGTAAGTTGTTCATATAAAAAGAATGTGCACGTTTTGATAATGGAAGTATAATGAAACTCTTTTTTAAATTGCATTTTCTATCTGAATCATGAATTTAATTTTTATTTTAGTGAAATTTTAAGGAGCCTGGTGACAATTTAGATTAGTTTATAGGGAACCACCAGTGGGGTGTCAGATTCCCACATTGTCATGTCTGCTGTGTGTTTTTAACATTAGATAATAAAGTAATACTTTGTATTGTTTACTGTTGCCTTTTAGCTGTGCCCCCTGCTGAGTGCCTTGGACGTGTACTAGAATCTAGCCGAAACATTGTATTCATACCTGAGTGTAGCCACCAATCAGCAAGCGCTACCCATGGTGCTGAACCAAATATGGGCCGGCTGCTAAGCTTACATTCCTGCTTTTCAAATAAAGAAAAAAAAGTTGCTTAAAATTGCATGCTCTATCTGAACCAACATTTGGGTTTAGGAGCCCTTAAATATAATGTTTACGTGGTGTTGTTGGTCACATCCAGGGAGCACAAAATCAGGGGTTTAATAAGGTTTATAGGCACAGAACTGTGTAGTTACTATAATGTGTATGTGGTGTTGTTGGTCACATACAGGGAGCACTAAATCAGGGGGTTAATAAGGTTTGTAGACACAGAGCGGTGTAGTTACTATAATGTGTATGTGGTATTGTTGGTCACATACAGGGAGCACTAAATCAGGGGTTCAATAAGGTTTATTGGCACAGAGCTGTGTAGTTAGTATAATGTTTATCTGATGTTGTTGCTCACATACAGGGAGCACTTAATCAGGGTGTTAAGGTTTATAGACACAGAGCGGTGTAGTTACTATAATGTGTATGTGGTGTTGGTCACATACAGGGAGCACTAAATCAGGGGTTTAATAAGGTTTATAGGCACAGAGCGGTGTAGTTACTATAATGTGTATGTGGTGTTGTTGGTCACATACAGGGAGCACTAAATCAGGGGGTTAATAAGGTTTATAGACACAGAGCGGTGTAGTTACTATAATGTGTATGTGGTATTGTTAGTCACATACAGGGAGCACTAAATCAGGGGTTTAATAAGGTTTATTGGCACAGAGCTGTGTAGTTAGTATAATGTTTATCTTATGTTGTTGCTCACATACAGGGAGCACTAAATCAGGGGTTTAATAAGGTTTATAGACACAAAGCTGTGTAGTTACTATAATGTGTATGTGGTGTTGTTGGTCACATACACTAGTGCAGAATTATATAACATTATAGCGCCATCTTAATAAATCTAAAGCATTGCGAGATTTTTTTATATCAAAGTTAGACTTACCTGGTCTCCGCTCCAGGCTCTTCTGAGCGGGTCTTGGATTTCAAAAGCGCTTTGTGGGCACGCTGTATAATCACAGCGCGCCCGATTGCGCCATTGAACTGAATGTTGCTCGCTTCTGGTCTGGTAGCGAACTATATTCAGTTCAGTGGCGTGTTCCGGACAACTTTGATATAAAAAATCTTGAAATACTTTAGATTTATAAAGCACTAAATCAGGGGTTTAATACGGTTTATAGGCACAGAGCTGTGTAGTTACTATAATGTGTATGTGGTGTTGCTGGTCACATACAGGAGCACTAAATCAGGGGTTTAATAAGGTTTATAGGCACAGAGCTGTGTAGTTACTATAATGTGTATGTGGTGGTGTTGGTCACATACAAGGAACACTAAATCAGGGGTTTAATAAGGTTTATAGGCACAGAGCTGTGTAGTTACTATAATGTGTATGTGGTGTTGTTGGTCACATACAGGGAGCACTAAATCAGGGGTTTAATAAGGTTTATAGGCACAGAGCTGTGTAGTTACTATAATGTGTATGTGGTGTTGTTGGTCACATACAGGGAGCACTAAATCAAGGGTAACACATTTAAATCTAGTGTTCTAGTAATGTTTCCGTTGTTTCTGTTATGGTCCCCCTGCGGTTTTATTCTGCTGCAGATGTAGCTCATTACTGATTCATCTCATATGAGAATGAAAATGATCCGCATATTCATACTGGTCACTGCCATCTTGAAACTGTCTTATTGTTACGCCCTGTAACAGAAGTTCTGAATACTCACAGATCAGTGATGTTGTGGCCTTTTCACAGCTGTATCGTGTGCTTAGATACAATAAAGAGCGTGAGGTTTACATGTTTGCATTTTTCATACACCGTTCATAAGCTACATAACATATAAAAGTTCACGTGACTAATATAGAGCAATGTAGCCGCTGGAAATAATAAATCTCCTGCTCTGTATGATGCACATTAAACACAAGTGCACAATACAGCTGTCATACAGCCACAACATCACTGATCTGAGCATTTAACACTTTTTCTTTGTCAGCTTCTTCCCATGAAGGTAGACTCAGGAGCACACTCTATATATGGCAGCAATTCTTGTCATGAGAGCATACTGAGGTAGACTCAGGAGCACACTCTATATATGGTAGCAGTACTTGTCATGAGAGCATACTGAGGTAGGCTCAGAGCGCACTCTATATATGGTAGCAGTGCTGTTGAGAGCATACTGAGGTAGGCTCAGAGCGCACTCTATATATGGTAGCAGTGCTGTTGAGAGCATACTGAGGTAGGCTCAGGAGCGCACTCTATATATGTTAGCAGTACTTGTCATGAGAGCATACTGAGGTAGGCTCAGAGCGCACTCTATATATGGTAGCAGTGCTATTGAGAGCATACTGAGGTAGGCACAGAAGCTCACTCTATATATAGCAGCAGTGCTTGTCATGAGAGCATACTAAGGTAGGCTCAGGAGCACACTCTATATATGGCAGCAGTGCTTGTCACGAGAGCATACTGAGGTAGGCTCAGGAGCTTGCTTTATATATCTCAACAGTTCTTGTCATGAGAGCATACTGAAGTAGACTTAGGAGCGCGCTCTATATATGGCAGCAGTGTTTGTCATGAGAGCATACTGAGGTAGGCTCAGGAGCGCACTCTTTTTTTGCAGTGTTTGTAACAACATTATACATATAGTGCTCCAGACGTGCACACTTCTGGGCATATCCATGTATTCTTTCATTAAATGGAGCTAAATTGGAACAAAGGATACCAAGAGAAAACAGGTAAATGTAATAACATAAGAAGCATTGCTTGTTTTTACCCCAGCTGTGTGCGTCTACAGACAACGTCACTGTGTGGAGCACTGAGGCATCTAATATTCTGTTACCGCTGGTTACATAAAGTATGTGCAGAGCTGTTCTGCTGTGTTCTTCTGTGTCCTTTCTTTTTGGTGCTGTTGTATTTTGATGGCGTCTAGCCAGTACTTATGCTCACTGGTATCCGGCTTGTCTGTCCATCCTTTCTGGTGCACACTGCAGGTTCTGTGTAGTTCTGGGTCATCCTTTCCTCCTTTTCTATTGCACTTGTTTTGAACAATCTTTATTTAGCTTTATTAGCTCTTCAGCCTTCTGGGTTTACAGCACACTGACACCTCTATTAGGATCGCCTGCTAGTCCTGTATTTTGGATATCCCAAACCACAACACGTGTGTGCAAAGATACAAAAGGGAAACAGGCAGCAAGCTTTTCCTTTAGGTTTGCTCAGTAACCTTTATGATATCACTCATGTAAAACCTCACATCACACTGGTATAGACTGTTTATATGCAGGGTCTTTTATCAGAGAGCACTATTTACATGATACACACATTTAACGAACAGGAGGATTCCTCAAGGTGTATCAAGGAATTATCTGAATACAAAATTTCTACAATATTCAAAGCTGTTGGTTTATTTGGACCCATAGCTGGTCCCTATTAACTCTTAAGGTGGAGAGATTTTTATGTTATATAAGTTTGTTGTATACCCTGTACTATCAGGTAACTTCCTGCTGTAATTACAGGGCGTCTAGAGGAAAACCCGGGCACTGGGTTATTAAATGTGAAGGAAGAGGATGAGACAGATGACATGAATAGTCATCAGACTGAAATACATTGGTCCCTCCCTGCCGGTGAGTAGTAATACGTGAGAGTCTGCCGGGGCTGTGCACACAGTTACTTACTGCTCTCCCTCCCTGCCGGTGAGTAGTAATACGTGAGAATCTGCCGGGGCTGTGCACACAGTTACTTACTGCTCTCCCTTGTAGTTTACTGTCTGGTTTATAAGCGCAGATAACAAAATGATCTAAAAAAAAAATTACTTTTAAAAAATATTGCAAAGATATAAGGGCTCAAAGATATGTGGTCGCAGGCAAAGGGCTTTAACCCCTTAACGACGCATGTCGTACAGGGTACGTCTTACACAAACTGGTCTTTAAAGACCAGAGACGTACCCTGTACGTCGTTAAGGGTTTCAAGCGACTGGAAGCGATCCTGATCGCTTCCAGCCGCTTTCAAGGTATTGCAGTGATGCCTCAATATTGAGGCATCACTGCAATACCTTTTTAGGCACACCGATGCAGAGAGAGCCACTCTGTGGCCCTCTCTGCATCGGCCAGTGATGGTGCCTGATCGTTGGTGGGTGGGAGCCATTGCAGGGAGGTGGGTGGGTGGCCCATCACTGGGGAACTTCCTTCCGGCTGTTCACTATGCCGGGTGCGCGCGGGAGCGCGCGCTGAAGGTGAGGGGCAGGTGCGCATTCGCGATCGCGCGTGCACGCGCGCGCGATCGCGATCGCGATCTAACACAATTATGTGAATTTTTTTGGGCTGGAAGAGGGTGGTGGGGTGGAGGGGTGATCAAGGAGTGATCTGGGGGGGGGAGGGTGTAGGGTATGGAGGGGGGCAGCTACACTACAGAAAATGTTAGGTTTAAATAAAAAAAAAAAAGTTATTTTGCAAAGTGGGTACTGGCAGACAGCTGCCAGTACCCAAAATGGTTACTAATAGTTAGTGGGGGGAGGGTTAGAGAGCTCTTTGGTGGGGATCAGGCAGGTTGGGGGCTAAGGGGGGGATCCTACACAGCAGAATATCATTATTATTTTTTTAAATAATAAAAAAAACAAATTAAAACTTTTATTTTAGTACTGGCAGACTTTCTGCCAGTACTTAAGATGGCGGGGAAAATTGTGGGGTGGGGGAGGGAAGAGAGCTGTTTGGGAGGGATCAGGGGGTGGGATGTGTCAGGTGGGAGGCTGATTTCTACACTAAAGCTAAAATTAACCCTGCAAGCTCCCTACAAGCTACCTAATTAACCCTGTCACTGCTGGGCATAATACAAGTTTGGTGCGCAGCGGCCTTCTAATTACCAAAAAGCAATGCCAAAGCCATATATGTCTGCTATTTCTGAGCAAAGGGGATCCCAGAGAAGCATTTACAACCATTTGTGCCATAATTGCACAAGCTGTTTGTAAATAATTCCAGTGAGAAACCCAAAGTTAGTGAAAAAGTGAACAATTTTTTTTATTTGATCGCATTCGGCGGTGAAATGGTGGCATGAAACATATCAAAATTGGCCTAGATCAATACTTTGGGTTGTCTACTACACTACCCTAAAGCTAAAATTAACCCTACAAGCTCCATACAAGCTACCTAATTAACCCCTTCACTGCTGGGCCTAATACAAATGTGGTGCGCAGCGGCATTTAGCGGCCTTATAATTACCAAAAAGCAACGCCAAAGCCATATATGTCTGCTATTTCTAAACAAAGGGGATCCCAGAGAAGCATTTACAACCATTTGTGCCATAATTGCACAAGTTGTTTGTAAACAATTTCAGTGAGAAACCTGATATTTGTGAAAAAGTTTGTGAAAAAGTGAACAATTTTATTTATTTGATCGCATTTGGCGGTAAAATGGTGGCATGAAATAGACCAAAATGGGCCTAGATCAATACTTTGGGATGTCTACTAAAAAAAAAATATATACATGTCAAGGGATATTCAGGGATTCCAGACAGATATCAGTGTTCTAATATAACTATCGCTTATTTTGAAAAAAAATGGTTTGGAAATAGCAAAGTGGTATTTGTACTTATTGCCCTATAACTTACAAAAAAAGCAAAGAACATGTAAACATTGGGTATTTCTAAACTCAGGACAAAATTTAGAAACTATTTAGCATGGGTGTTTTTTGGTGGTTGTAGATGTGCAACAGATTTTGGGGGTCAAAGTTAGAAAACGTGTGTTTTTTTTCCATTTTTTCATCATATTTTATAATTTTTTTTATGGTAAATTGTAAAATATGATGAAAATAATGGTGTCTTTAGAAAGTCCATTTAATGGCGAGAAAAACGGTATATAATATGTGTGGGTACAGTAAATGAGTAAGAGGGAAATTACAGCTAAACACAAACACCGCAGAAATGTAAAAATAGCCTTGGTCCTTAAGGGAAAGAAATTGAAAAATGGCCTTGTCCTTAAGGGGTTAACATAGACATACATACATTTACGTGTCTATAGATGGATATGCATGTATATAAATGTCTATATGTGTACATATGTATATGTTTATATATATATGTATTTACAGACATATATACATATATAAACACATAAATACATATGCAGACATATATAGAAGTGCATTGGAGCCCTTTGCAGTTAAACGGACAGTCTACACCAATATTTTTATTGTTTAAAAAGATAGATAATCTCTTCATTACCCATTCCCTAGTTTTGCATAACCAACACAGATATATAAATACACTTTCTACCTCTGTGATTACCTTGTATCTAAGCCTCTGCAAACTGCCCCCTTATTTCAGTTCTTTTGACAGACTTGCATTTTAGCCAATCAGAGCTGGCTCACTGGAACTCCACGTGCGTGAGCACAGTGTTATCTATATGACACACATGAACTAACACCCTCTAGTGGTGAAAAACTGTCAAAATGCCCTGAGAGAAGAGGCGGCCTTCAAGGGCTTAGAAATTAGCATATGAACCTCCTAGGTTTAGCTTTCAACTTAGAATACCAAGTGAACAAAGCAAAATTGGTGATAAAAGTAAATTGGAAAATTGTTTAACATTACATGCCCTATCTGAATCATGAAAGTTTATCTTGGACTAGAATGTCCCTTTAAGTAGATAAAGCATGAAAAATCATATTTATGCAATATTAAAATTTAATAAAGGTTTTAACTATGTATTTCCTGTAAATATTTGTCATTCCAGTTTTCTGCACATTTCAGAATGTTTTATGTATTTCTAAATAGATATTCCTATATATATCTGTATATATCTAAACCTATATATAATCATGTATGGATATAGGTATAGTTATATATTGTACCAAAATATCATCAGATATATGTAGAAATATTTATAACTGAATAAATAGAATATATTTTGTTATGTGATGAACATTGGAATGTGAAAAATTCATATTTTCATGTTCGGTTAGCGCACGTGAGAATATGCTTTGGGGTGTTTTTTTTGTCCATTGACTTACATGGGGGAATATGTGAACGTGTACGCGATATTGTAAAATTCTGCCTTTTGCACTTGGATTAGCGCAGAAGCGTAAACAGTACTTTCAACTCATAATACGAACGCAACCAGACGCGTGCAAAAAGCTTACTGCTAACGCAATTAACACTCTAGCAGGAGCATTAATTAGCGCTCCACTCGTAACCTGGCCCAAACTGTTTTATGGTAAGGTTCTAAAACTAGATATACAACTGAATCTGCTTTATTTGTACAGACAAAGACAACGCTGAGATAGTGAAAGTTGAGATAACAGAAGATCTGTGTGTGACGCTGGGTACCCCAGATGAGGAAACCAGAGACAGTATCAGCTCACGTGAGTGCACGCATATCTTGTGTATGAGGTATGCAGGTTATGGGTGAGTGTGCATGTGTGTTGTCTCTAAGAGATCTGGTTTACATGTAAGTTATAACAAGCAAATGGAGTACAGCACCCAACACTCACAAGACACGGAGAGGGCTTACCAAGCCCAGCACATCAATAAGAAAGAAAGTTCTCCAGCTTGTGATTAACATTGACGACCTTTATTGAGCATACAGGGACCAAATCAGCAACGTTTCGGGCAACAACTTAGCCCTTTCTTCAAGCTTGTGAAAGGGCTAAGTTGTTGCCCGAAACGTTGCTGATTTGGACCCTGTATGCACAATAAAGGTCATCACTGTTCCATAGGCTACCTGTTGTTTGCATAGCAGTGAAACAGCTGAGATGAATATCTGTATTTTCTTTTAAAACTGGGGTAGATATGCTTTAAAATCAGGCTGAAGGAGAGAGATATATTAGCGTCAGATTGGCCTGCAAAAGTTTAAAGGAATGGGGAGGGTATGTCTATGGACATTTGAGCTATGGGTCATTTAAGCAAACACAGGGAAAGTTGAAAATTACAGAGATAAGACAGAGGTATTCATGTAGGGGAATAAACCATTAAACAAAGTACAAAAAAGATATATGGGCCTTAACTGGTTAAACTAACTTTTAACATAATGGTCAGACATACTGGTGATAAAATATGCATTTAAAATTATAGAAACAAACAAAAAAAAAACAACAAAAAAAACCCCAATACATATAGCAATACACACATCAGAAAATAACAGGGTAGGTAAAATTAAATGATACTACTATCTTACATAGGCTGCCTGTTGTTTGCATAGCAGTGGAACAGCTGAGATGAATGTCTGTATTTTCTTTTAAAACTGGGGTAGATATGCTTTAAAATCAGGTTGCAGGTAAGTGTTCTTGTGTGTTGTGTCTCAGGGACACAGGTTGCAGGTGAGTGTGCTTGTGTGTTGTGTCTCAGGGACACAGGTTGCAGGTGAGTGTGCTTGTGTGTTGTGTCTCAGGGACACAGGTTGCAGGTGAGTGTGCTTGTGTGTTGTGTCTCAGGGACACAGGTTGCAGGTGAGTGTGCTTGTGTGTTGTGTCTCAGGGACACAGGTTGCAGGTGAGTGTTCTTGTGTGTTGTGTCTCAGGGACACAGGTTGCAGGTGAGTGTTCTTGTGTGTTGTGTCTCAGGGACACAGGTTGCAGGTGAGTGTGCTTATTTGTTGTGTCTCAGGGACACAGGTTGCAGGTGAGTGTGCTTGTGTGTTGTGTCTCAGGAACACAGGTTGCAGGTGAGTGTGCTTGTGTGTTGTGCCTGGGGGGACACAGGTTGCAGGTGAGTGTGCTTGTGTGTTGTGTCTGAGGGACACAGGTTGCAGGTGAGTGTGCTTGTGTGTTGTGTCTCAGGGACACAGGTTGCAGGTGAGTGTGCATGTGTGTTGTGTCTCAGGGACACAGGTTGCAGGTGAGTGTGCATGTGTGTTGTGTCTCAGGGACACAGGTTGCAGGTGAGTGTGCTTGTGTGTTGTGTCTGAGGGACACAGGTTGCAGGTGAGTGTGCTTGTGTGTTGTGTCTCAGGAACACAGGTTGCAGGTGAGTGTGCTTGTGTGTTGTGTCTGAGGGACACAGGTTGCAGGTGAGTGTGCTTGTGTGTTGTGTCTCAGGAACACAGGTTGCAGGTGAGTGTGCTTGTGTGTTGTGTCTGAGGGACACAGGTTGCAGGTGAGTGTGCTTGTGTGTTGTGTCTCAGGGACACAGGTTGCAGGTGAGTGTGCATGTGTGTTGTGTCTCAGGGACACAGGTTGCAGGTGAGTGTGCTTATTTGTTGTGTCTCAGGAACACAGGTTGCAGGTGAGTGTGCTTGTGTGTTGTGTCTCAGGAACACAGGTTGCAGGTTAGTGTGCATGTGTGTTGTGTCTGAGGGACACAGGTTGCAGGTGAGTGTGCTTGTGTGTTGTGTCTGAGGGACACAGGTTGCAGGTGAGTGTGCTTGTGTGTTGTGTCTGAGGGACACAGGTTGCAGGTGAGTGTGCTTATGTGTTGTGTCTCAGGAACACAGGTTGCAGGTGAGTGTGCTTATGTGTTGTGTCTCAGGAACACAGGTTGCAGGTGAGTGTGCTTGTGTGTTGTGCCTGGGGGGACACAGGTTGCAGGTGAGTGTGCTTGTGTGTTGTGTCTGAGGGACACAGGTTGCAGATGAGTGCGCTTGTGTGTTGTGTCTGAGGGACACAGGTTGCAGGTGAGTGTGCTTGTGTGTTGTGTCTCAGGAACACAGGTTGCAGGTGAGTGTGCTTGTGTGTTGTGTCTCAGGAACACAGGTTGCAGGTGAGTGTGCTTGTGTGTTGTGTCTGAGGGACACAGGTTGCAGGTGAGTGTGCTTGTGTGTTGTGTCTGAGGGACACAGGTTGCAGGTGAGTGTGCTTGTGTGTTGTGTCTGAGGGACACGGGTTGCAGGCGAGTGTGCTTGTGTGTTGTGTCTGAGGGACACAGGTAGCAGGTGAGTGTGCTTGTGTGTTGTGTCGTCTAAGGGACCCAGGTTGCAGGTGAGTGTGCATGTGTGTTGTGTCTGAGGGACACAGGTTGCAAGTGAGTGTGCATATGTGTTGTGTCTGAGGGACACAGGTTGTAGGTGAGTGTGCTTGTGTGTTGTGTCTGAGGGACACAGGTTGCAGGTGAGTGTGCTTGTGTGTTGTGTCTGAGGGACACAGGTTGCAGGTGAGTGTGCTTATGTGTTGTGTCTCAGGAACACAGGTTGCAGGTGAGTGTGCTTGTGTGTTGTGCCTGGGGGGACACAGGTTGCAGGTGAGTGTGCTTGTGTGTTGTGTCTGAGGGACACAGGTTGCAGATGAGTGCGCTTGTGTGTTGTGTCTGAGGGACACAGGTTGCAGGTGAGTGTGCTTGTGTGTTGTGTCTCAGGAACACAGGTTGCAGGTGAGTGTGCTTGTGTGTTGTGTCTCAGGAACACAGGTTGCAGGTGAGTGTGCTTGTGTGTTGTGTCTGAGGGACACAGGTTGCAGGTGAGTGTGCTTGTGTGTTGTGTCTGAGGGACACAGGTTGCAGGTGAGTGTGCTTGTGTGTTGTGTCTGAGGGACACGGGTTGCAGGCGAGTGTGCTTGTGTGTTGTGTCTGAGGGACACAGGTAGCAGGTGAGTGTGCTTGTGTGTTGTGTCGTCTAAGGGACCCAGGTTGCAGGTGAGTGTGCATGTGTGTTGTGTCTGAGGGACACAGGTTGCAAGTGAGTGTGCATATGTGTTGTGTCTGAGGGACACAGGTTGTAGGTGAGTGTGCTTGTGTGTTGTGTCTGAGGGACACAGGTTGCAGGTGAGTGTGCTTGTGTGTTGTGTCTGAGGGACACAGGTTGCAGGTGAGTGTGCTTGTGTGTTGTGTCTGAGGGACACAGGTTGCAGGTGAGTGTGCTTGTGTGTTGTGTCTGAGGGACACAGGTTGCAGGTGAGTGTGCTTGTGTGTTGTGTCTGAGGGACACAGGTTGCAGGTGAGTGTGCTAGTGTGTTGTGTCTCATGAACACAGGTTGCAGGTGAGTGTGCTTGTGTGTTGTGTCTGAGGGACACAGGTTGCAGGTGAGTGTGCTTGTGTGTTGTGTCTGAGGGACACAGGTTGCAGGTGAGTGTGCTTGTGTGTTGTGTCTGAGGGACACAGGTTGCAGGTGAGTGTGCTTGTGTGTTGTGTCTGAGGGACACAGGTTGCAGGGGAGTGTGCTTGTGTGTTGTGTCTGAGGGACACAGGTTGCAGGTGAGTGTGCTTGTGTGTTGTGTCTGAGGGACACAGGTTGGAGGTGAGTGTGCACGTGTGTTGTATCTGAGGGACACAGGTTGCAGGTGAGTGTGCTTGTGTGTTGTGTCTGAGGGACACAGGTTGCAGGTGAGTGTGCTTGTGTGTTGTGTCTGAGGGACACAGGTTGCAGGTGAGTGTGCTTGTGTGTTGTATCTCAGGAACACAGGTTGCAGGTGAGTGTGCTTGTGTGTTGTGTCTGAGGGACACAGGTTGCAGGTGAGTGTGCTTATGTGTTGTTTCTCAGAAACACAGGTTGCAGGTGAGTGTGCTTGTGTGTTGTGTCTGAGGGACACAGGTTGCAGGTGAGTGTGCTTGTGTGTTGTATCTCAGAAACACAGGTTGCAGGTGAGTGTGCTTGTGTGTTGTGTCTGAGGGACACGGGTTGCAGGCGAGTGTGCTTGTGTGTTGTGTCTGAGGGACACAGGTTGCAGGTGAGTGTGCTTGTGTGTTGTGTCTGAGGGACACAGGTTGCAGGTGAGTGTGCTTGTGTGTTGTGTCTGAGGGACACGGTTGCAGGCGAGTGTGCTTGTGTGTGGTGTCTGAGGGACACAGGTAGCAGGTGAGTGTGCTTGTGTGTTGTGTCTGGGGGGACACAGGTTGCAGGTGAGTGTGCACATGTGTTGTGTCTGAGGGACACAGGTTGCAGGTGAGTGTGCTTGTGTGTTGTGTCTGGGGGACACAGGTTGCAGGTGAGTGTGCACGTGTGTTGTGTCTGAGGGACAAAGGTAGCAGGTGAGTGTGCTTGTGTGTTGTGTCTGAGGGACAAAGGTAGCAGGTGAGTGTGCTTGTGTTTTGTGTCTGTGGGACGCAGGTTGAGATTGTAACATAAAATGGTTTATTATGTGTGGTATGCTTTCATTATTTATTTTGTCCCCTTTTCCTGTAATTTAATTCTGAAAATTGTGGGCTTTCTAATTCCCCCAAATTTCTATAAAGTAATGGGAGCTGCTATGTTGAAACCTAGATTTTCCCTTATCTTATCTCTTCTGCTGAGAATAATTAGATAGATAAAAACTGAAGTGTGCAAACAATGGCTGTTACACAGTTACTTTAAAGGAACGGCCTAGTCAATATTAAACTTTCATGATTTAGATAGAACATGCAATTTTAAACAACTTTCCAATTTAATTTAATCATCAAATTTGCTTTGTTCTTTTGGTATTCTTTGTTGAAAGCTAAACCTAGGTAGGCTTATAAGTTAATTTCTAAGCCCTTGAAGGTAGTTCATGTGTGCTATATAGATAACATTGTGCTCACACACGTGGAGTTATTTATGAGTCAGCACGGATTGGCTATAAAATGCAAGACTGTCAGAAGAACTGAGATAAAGGAGCAGTCTGCAGATGCTTAGATACAAGGTAAACACAGAGGTTTACAGAGGTATAGAGTATATTAATATAATCATGTGGGTTATGCAAAACTGGGGAATAGGTAATAAAGGGATTATTTATGTTTATAAACAATAAAAATTCTCGAGTAGACTGTCCCTTTAACATTTTCATAATCCACACAGCCATTGTTTGCACACTTTTATAACTTTCCATAATAGTCTCTGCACAAGAGATTAAATAAAGGACACTTAGGTTTCAACATGGCGGTGCCTTAATGTTTCTGACATCTGTCTGTCATCTCTGTGTTACAAGTTATATGTGTTAAGGTTTTAAATTATCCATGTATATCAGTTATTTATTTATATAAATTATGGTTTAGAAACCCTGTCATGGTTTAGAAGCTTCTATTAAAGGGACATGAAAACCATGTTTTTTTCTTTTATGATTCCGATAGAGCATTTGGTTTAAAAAAGGTTTTTACTCTACTTATATTATTA
The DNA here is from genome assembly GCF_027579735.1 of Bombina bombina. Taxonomy (NCBI): domain Eukaryota; kingdom Metazoa; phylum Chordata; class Amphibia; order Anura; family Bombinatoridae; genus Bombina; species Bombina bombina. The sequence continues at coordinate 871,787,602 of NC_069502.1, forward strand.
AATTTGCCTTGGTCTCGTGTTGTTCTTTGTTGAAGAGATATCTAGATAGATAGTGTGCACATGTCTGGCACAATGGGAGGAAAAAGTGCTGCCATCTAGTGCTCTTGCTAATGTATAGCATTCTCACCTGACTGCTGCCATATAGTCCTGCAGACACATGCATGCTCCTGAGTTTTACCTGCATGCTTTTCAACAAAGGATACCAAGAGAATTATTTTTTTATAATTAAAATAAATTTGAAAGTTATTTAAAACTGCGTGCTCTATCTGATAAAAAATGTGGGTTTTATGTCCCTTGAAAGAATGTGTAATGCATTTGCTTCTATAAATGTTGTTTCCAGATCTGTGATCTATAGTGTCATAAAAAACTCACTTTTTTTCTACTGCTAATACCTCTCCATGTCCTCCTCAATGCAGTAGAATTGCATAATTAACATGTGCAAAATAAAAAGACAATACAATAACACTTTCTCTGTATTTCAAATAAGCAGTAGATTTTTTTCTGGCATATATTTATTTTTTTTTCTCTCATTTTCTGGCCCCCTGTATCATATGACAGCCTTCAGCCAATCACAGACTAGTATATGTATACACTGTAAGCTCGTGCACATGCTCAGTATGATCATGTTCCCCAGAAAGTGTGTATATAAAAAGACTGCGCAAAATGTATTAATAGAAGTAAATTGGAAAGTGTCTTAAAACTGCATGCTCTATCTGAAAATTCTCTAGTTTAATTTCTCTTGTGTTTCTGATAATAAAGTCTAATTAAATCAGTAATCCGTTTTTTTTTAATCCTAAATACATATTTTTTATTTAGATACCAGTCATTTTGTTCTTCCTGTTTTATTTATTTGCTTTCAGAAATGTCAGCACTGTTGCAAATGTTTCTAATGTGTACAAATTCACATTCTCATTAACATCCATTAGCAATATTACTGAAAACTGTATTAAGCACAACAGGTACGCGCTACCATGTACTGCCGCTGCTTATTCATTTAAACTTTCGACTATGTGTATATTAACTGAGATTGTAACTAGAATCAAATCTGAAATTGGACTACCCGTGGGCTAGATTAATCCCCAGCACCATCATTGTTTAGAAAATGGGCTCTGCCACTTGGGAAGATGCTTTAATTTTTGCTCCCTGAACAGCCACACCTCTCCCCTTTGCATTGCCTGCACTTCTACACAGACACATATTTATTTTTTCTAGCTTCTTTGTATCCTTGTAGCAGGCATATTTTGTTCTTTCTTCCCACCATGTCTTGTAGAATGTGTGGCTGACTCAGAATTAATGGTCAGTTTTATTCCTTTGTATGTTACAGAAAAGTAAATGCATAAACTACTGCTGTGTGTGTGGATTACAGCTGTGATTTGAGTAATTCATTGTCCATGTGCGTTAGGGCAAGCAGGGGTTAGATCACTGTTGTGGGATAACAAAGCAACCAAACAGTTAAATAACTACTATGAGTGTGATCAGTTCAATTTCCCCTTCACAACCTATGTAGTGACAAACTTTTAAATAACTGCTGTGAGTACGGATTGCAGCAGTGTTTTAAAGGGACATAAATCTGTAACAACATCGGAAATCAAAGTAGAGTAACTTAAGTTTTTAACACAATTGTTATTTAGAGGTACCTTGTTATTTTAAAACATTTGTCCTGTTTGTTAGCGTGGTCCTGCTTATTCATATACAAGTGTCAGAGGAATTGTAGAGTGCATACGCCAAGATAAGTTATGTCCACACACATACAATTTGGGATTACAAGAGTCTCTAAAATATTCCCTATTATACAGTAAACTGCCCTATTCAGAATAGTTAAAGTGTTTTCAAAATAAATGAATAAATATTAATTCCAAATATTAATTCCATTGAATTTCTCTTCAACAGGTAGCTTCACAAACTACAATAATCCTAGTCATGATCAGAGTGCAGATGCTTCTTTCAATCTTCTTCAGTATCAAAGAAGCCATGTAGGAAATGTATGTCCTGAATGTGGGAAATGTTTTACCAAGAAACCACAACTTACTAACCATCTGAAAATTCATACAGCAGCAAAAAAAGTGTTTTCATGTTCGGAATGTGGGAAATGTTTTACTCGGAAATCAGTTCTTATTAATCATCAGACAATTCATACAAGAAATAAAGCATTTTCATGTTTTGAATGTGGGAAATGTTTTATGTGGAAATCCTCTCTTTGGAATCATCTGAAAATTCATTCAGGAGAGAAAGAATTTTCATGTTCTGAATGTGGAAAATGTTTTTCCAAGAAATCATATCTTATTGAACATCTTAAAATCCATACAGGAGAGAAAGCATGTTTATGTATTGAATGTGGGAAATGTTTTACTCAGAGATCAAATCTTATCACTCATCAGAAAATTCATACAATGGAAAAAGCATTTTCATGTTCTGAATGTGGGAAATGTTTTACTCAGAAATCAACGCTTAGTAATCATCAGAAAATTCATACAGGGGAGAAAGTATTTTCATGTACTGAATGTGGGAAATGTTTTACTCTGAAATCTCATCTTATAAATCATCAGAAAATTCACACAGGAGAGAAAGCATTATCATGTTCTAAATGTGGTAAACATTTTACTCTGAAATCAACTCTTATTACTCATCAGCAAATTCATACAGAAAAGAAAGCATTTTCATGTTCTGAATGTGGGAAATGTTTTACCTGGAAATCAACTCTTACTGCCCATCTGAAAATGCATACAGGAGAGAAAGGATTTTCATGTTCTGAATGTGGTAAATGTTTTACTCGGAAATCAAATCTTATTAATCATCAGAAAGTTCATACGGAAGAGAAAGCATTTTTAAGTTCTGAATATGGAAAAAGTTTTATTCAGAAATCAACTCTAATTTCTCATGAGAAAATTCACATTAAAGAAAATCAGGGAAATCATAGCTCAATCTTGTAAGTACAGAGAGTGATACATAATCATCATCCATACAATACCTAGAGTGCTGATGATGACCACATATCATACTATGGGGGCATGCTTTTGAGGCCCCTCTGCACCTTATCCATGGTTATGAGTTGGCCTACTGTGTTCATTATCCCTGGAGATAAGTGATCATAGGGAAAAAAATTATATATATATATATATATATATATATATATATATATATATATATATATATATATGTGTGTACCAAAGGCCCTATTTATTGCTAGCCTCTTCTTTGGTGAGGGCATTCTAGTCAGGTGATCACTAAGGTGACAGTATTTTACTTGCTGGAATTTAAGCTCCTATGTTAACATCAAAAGGTTGTCAAAAGCTCGTATCTGGATTAGGATAACTCCTATGGCTGCATAAAATGATTGTGCTGAAATACAAAAAAAAAATTTGATTTTCAATTGCTAATTTCCAAAGAAATACTAAATTAGTTTCAATTTCTTTCTAATTTTTTAGGAACGTTACCTAATGCATTTATTGATCCACAAATGTTTGACTATAGAGGTGAGAAAACTCACCTACAACAACTTTGTTTATTAAGATTGTTATTTTTTTTTTATTTTTCGCACCTTTTGTTGTAGATTTCTCCCATGTATATTTTTATCAGTGGTATAGTTTGAAACAATATATAGTTTAAAATTGACTTCCAGTAGTGCTTACATGTAAGCAGCATCTAGAAGCTCCTAGACGGCTCAGCACAGGGGTGTGAAATGGTTCAACAGCTAAGGGGTGAAATGTACTTTAAACACTTTGACGTTGTATTATAATATATGCATATTAAAACTTCTTTGCAATATACTTTCAGTGATTATTTTTTTTGTCCCCTTTTCCTTTAATGTAACTCTGAAAATTGTTGGCTTTAAAATTCCCATGAGTTTCTATAAAGCAATTGGAGCCATCATGCTAAAACCTATGTCTCTCTTTTCTAATCTCTTCTGCTTAGGAAAATTAGGGACAGATAAAGCAAGCAAACACTATCTGTGCGGAATATAGAGTCTGCGAACCCTGTTAAATAGTTACTTTAACACAACCTTTGCTTGCACCACACTATCCTATAATATAAAAGGCCAAGTGTGTTTGTCCGAAGCTGTCATGCACAGTAGAGACAGCACAAGGACAAACACACCTGGCCTTCGAGTCCCTACCTGATCTGCTGTTTGCAGTCGGTGCGGGCAGAAGTGGGCGTGGCCGGGCATGACGGGGCGGCGTGGTCGTGCACGCGAGATAGAGGGAAGAGAGATAGAGAGGGGGAGAGATAGAAAGAGGGGGAGAGAACAAAAGAGATGGGAACGAGCTAAAGACAGAATAAGAGAGGGGAAAGAGCAAGAGAGGGGTGAGAGAGTAAAATAGAGTGGGAGAGAGAGCAAAAGAGGGGGAAAGAGAGAGAGCAAAAGAGAGGGGAAGAGAGAGCAAAAGAAAAGGGGGAGAGAGAGCAAAAGAAGAGAGGGGGAAAATGGGAGAGGGGAGAGAGAGAGGGTGGAGGGGGAGAGAAAGAGGAGAGAGAGGGGGGAGAGAGCAAAAGAGAGGGATGGAGAGAGATCAAAAGAGAGGGGAGAGAGAGAGCAAAAGAGAGGGGAGAGAGAGCAAAAGAAAGGGGGAGAGCGCAAAAGAGAGGGGGGAGAGAGCGCAAAAGAGAGGGGGGAGAGAGAGAGCGCAAAAGAGAGGGGGAGAGAGAGATCGCAAAAAAGAGGGGGGAGAGAGAAAGAGAGCAAAAGAGAGGGGGGAGAGAGAGAGAGCAAAAGAGAGGGGGAGGGAGAGAGCGCAAGGGGTGGGACCGCTGTACTGCAAAAAAATGGCCTGTGTGAACAGCTTTAGGACTAGTCTGTGCATAATTGTCCTTAGCAGAGGAGATTAAATTAGGGAAACCTAGGTAAGGCAATGTCCATGACTTTTTAGAAATTAACATACATCATGGAAACAATACATACATAAATGAATACCAGTTCCTACTGAGTTTGCAATTCACTGTATATATACAGGGGTTGATACATTTTGGTTATACAGATGTTTACAGAAACCTCAATATCCCAGCTCAGTATGGTCCTAGCTGCTTGGAACAAAAACTGATATCTTGATCACGCTACAAAATACATGTATGTATAGAAACATCTTACACATTCTTGATCCTTAGACTTAGAACTTAAGTCCTAATTAGGGATACACCAAAATGAAAATTCTGAACTGAAACTTCAGGATCCCCCTGGCCGAAAACTGAAACAAAACAGAATTTTTTTTTTAACTACAGTGTGTGTGTGTGAATTTGTGGGATAGGGGCTGTGGAGAGTAAGCAGTTTTGTGGGTTTTTACATATGATCAGAAGTCCATAACCAGTAAAACCACAGAGAACATTTGCACAAAATTAGATGCAGTAAGTCAAGTAATGAACTCAAACAGCAGCTCTAGGCTAGCATCAAATTTGAAATATGCTACACAATAATTTCACCGAAAATAACAGGCAAAAAAACGAAATTAAAACGTTTCTGCGACCGAAATTTCAGTGCATCCCTAGTCCTAATGTAATGAAAAATCGCTGAAAGTTCCATATTTAAGGTCAATTTATTATTGTAAGGGTTCGAGTCTCAGTCCTAATTTGTTTAGGCGGTACCTAGATACGTATAGTGAGCATGCAGAACATTTCAGGTTTGAGACTTCACATATTTTTTTATGGGGTCGAGAGAGTGCAATGTTTTAACATTTCCCCTCACTCTCAGGTTGATTATTGCTAGTGGGGGGGACTAGATAGGTACATTTTTACCGATCTAAGTCCTCTATGGTAGCATAATGCTGTAAAAAAAATTAGTTTCAGATTCCACTGAACTAGGGCTATTAGAAACCTGAAGAAAAGCCTTCATGTGTTTTGAGAAATGACAAGATGTAATTTAAGCATAACAAATAAAAATGAACAGTTTTTTACACTAAGTATGTTTTATGATTGACATACAATAGCTTATGCTTGTCAATGAGCTTTAAAAAATTACTAAATTTTATTTTGGCAACTGACGCATGATCTTTCATGTTGGTGCAGGCACAAACATAACATTAGGTAAGGAAGACTTGTCTGGGCATGCCCAATCCTGCAAGTGTATGGACACAGCTTATCAGTGTGTTTGCTGCATTCTGAGTTAGATGCTATAAGTCTAAATGTGTTAGTTTTAAGTGATTTTTGAATAGATTTTATCCAAATATGGAAATACAGTGTTCACTTCTGGTGTTTTACAAATTAACAGTGTCATAAACAGAGCTATGGGGCAAGATTACATATACGGCGCAGGCTTCAGCGCAACTGAATTGCGCCTTGCACATCGGGGTATTACATAAACCCCACCGGCAGGTCATAAAGTGCTGTAAGACGAATAAACAAAATGACCGTAAATACACATTTCTGGAGTCGCCAGTGACTTAGAAACTGCTGGCGCCTAAGAAAATAAAAAAAAAGTCAAATTTTCCGTAAAAGTCTAAACCGCCTCCAAAAACTAAACCCGTAACGTAAAAACCCCTATATCCCCAATTCCCCCATATCGCAACTAATAATAAAAGTATTAACCCCCGAAACCGACAAACTCCCACAACGCAATATGCCTAATAAACTAATAACCCCTAATCCGCCATTCACACACATCGCGATCTACCTAATAAAAATATTAACATCTAAATCCGCTAACCCCAACATCGCAAACTACCAAATAAATGTATTAACCCCTAATCCGCCATTAACCCACATCGCAATAAACCTAATAAAAGTATTAACCCCTAATCCGCCATTAACCCACAACGCAATAATCTTAATAAAACTATTAACCCCTAATCCGCCATTAACCCACAATGCAGTAAACCTAATAAAACTATTAACCCCTAATCCGCCAAATCCACACAACACAAATAACTAATTAAATTACTAAGCCCCCTAACCTAACACCCCCTAAATTAACCCCAATTACCTACTGTAAATTAAAAAATACTAAATTACAATTAAAATAAAAAGCTAACATTACTTAAAAATAAAAAAAAAAATTTAAATTAATCTAAGATTACAAAAACTAAAAAAGTCTAACATTACATAAAATAAACCAAATTATCAAAAATAAAAAAATTAAACCTAATCCCTATAAAAATAAAAAGCCCCCCAAAATAAAAACACCCCCTAATCTAATACTAAGCTACCAATAGCCCTTAAAAGGGCCTTTTGTAGGGCATTGGCCTAAGTTAAACAGCTCTATTCCTTAAAAAAATACTAAGCCCCCCCTCTAACAGTAAACCCCCCATTCACCAAACCCCCCAAAATAAAAAAACCTAACACTTAAAAATCCTAAACTACCCATTGCCCCTAAAAGAACATTTGTTTGGGCATTGCCCTTAAAAGGGCATTTAGCTCTTTTAAGAGTGCCCAGAAATCCCTAATCTAAGAAAAACCAAACCCCCAAAAAATAAAAAAAACTCGAAGTCTAACCCGCCAAATAGGTACTCACCGTTCCTGAAATCCGGCGGAGAAGGTCCTGTTCCAAGCGGTGAAGTCTTCTTCCAAGCAGCCGACATCTTCCAAGCAAGATCTTCCTGCTTCATCCAGGAACAAGCCGGCGCGGAGGGAGATGAGCGCGGAGCAGGATCAGCAACTGCGGAGCCATGGAGCGTGAAGGATCCTCTTCGTACGATCGCAGCCGTACACTGAATAGTGAATTGAAGGTACAGGATTAAATATGGCGTCCCTTGCATTCCTATTGGCTGATTTGATTCTACAAATTCAAATCAGCCAATAGGATGAGAGCTACTGAAATCCTATTGGCTGATCTCTTCTAATCTCTTCAGAAGGTTCACTCAGCTTGTGCTGCTCTTGGAGTTTCCCCTGTATCTGAGATTAGGAAGATAAATGCAGATAAAAGACAAAGGGCCAGATTACAAGTGGAGCAGTATTTAACTCTCCCACTCGTGCTCTTAATTTCGCTAGAAGTAAGCTTTTTGTGTGAGCGTTGGGTAGCGTTCATATTACAAGTTAAAAGTAAAAAAGTTTACACTGACCCACTAACCCGATGCGTGCAAAAAGCCGAACTTTGAATATCGCATTCCAGTTAACGTATTTCCCCAATAGAAATCAATATAGCAAAAAAGTAAAAAAAAAAACCTTACTGACGCGCAAACCCAATCGCATTTTCTCAGCACACTAATGCAACATGAAAATATAAATATTTCACATTCCATTGTTTTTCACATAGCAGAATATGTTCTATTTATTCATAAATACATATTTCTTCATATGATTATAAATAGGTATAGATATATACATATATATATAGGAATATCTATTTAAAAATACATAGAACATATTCCTCTATGTGCAGAACATTAGAATGTGAAATATTTACCATAAATACACAGTATAAAACTTTTTTTAATAGGAATATTGTAATTTGTTTTTACATGTTTTCATCTACTTAAATACAAAGGGCTCCAATGCACTTATATATATGTCTATATATGTGTGCATCAGTTGTTCCCTCTAAGGCCAGTTTTGTGAGCAGCCCAGCAGTGGAATAGTTAATTAGAGCAATTAGCAAACACTATACAATGCAATCTGCAAGGTGTAGTGCTTGCTTTCAAGGGAACACTGGTGTGCATATGTATTTATGTGTTTATATTTGTATATATGTCTGTTAATAGCTATAAATACATACACATATAAATATATACAAGGTATCAGGGTGCAGCAATAATGTTCATATAAACAAAGAAAACTAGTTGCACTATCTGGATATAAGTCACAGCAATCTAATTTATTGTGTGAACATTTCTTCTATAAGATACGACAAGTCTACGGATTCATCCTTTACTTGTGGGATATTATCCTCCTGCTAACAGGAAGTGGCAAAGAGCACCACAACAGAGCTGTCTATATAGCTCCTCCCTTGACTCCACCCCCCAGTCATTCTCTTTGCCTACTCTAAGTAATAGGAAGGGTAAAGTGAAAGAGGTGATAAAATGTTAGTTTTTATTTTCTTCAAGCAAGACTTTTTTATTTTAAATGGTACCGGTGTGTACTATTTTCTCCCAGGCAGCAGATGGATGAAGACTTCTGCCTGGTGGCTGATGATCTTAGCAGTTGTCACTAAGATCCAGAGAAGTTCCCACAGAATGGCTGAGGAGTACTTAAGAAACTTCAGTGTGAGGAACGTTTTTCATGGTATAAGCAGTGAGGTATATTCAGTGATTTTTTTCTGGAGAGACTGTGCTATTTCAGAATTGGCTGACAGTATCCCCATGAGGGGAAGGGTAAGCAGTAAACCTAAAGTATACAGTAGATATGTGCATGGCTAAAAAATTTGGTTCGTTTTCGGATCGATTCGGACTTTTCGAATTTCGCTTCGGATCAATTTGATTTCGGCAAAATTTGAATGAATTCATTTCGGATTTATTCGGATTCGAATAAATTCGTCTGAATTCAGTTCGATTCGGTTCGATTCGGTTCCGAAATTCGGTATGTTTTAGGTGGGATATGCTGTGTATTAGACTAGTATTATGTACTGTATATTAGGTGTAAATACTAGTGTAATACACGGCCATCCGAATCTACCGAATAAAGTCAGTAGTTAAGAGCTTTATGGGCTAACACCGGAATATGAAGCTCTTAACTACAGTGCTAAAGTACACTAACACCCATAAACTACCTATGAACCACTAATCCGAGGCCCCCCCCCCACATCGCAAACTCTATAATAAAATTATTTAACCCCTAATCTGCCGACCGGACATCGCCGCCACCTACATTATAGCTATTAACCCCTAATCTGCTGTCCCTAACATCGCCGACCCCTACATTATAGTTATTAACTCCTAATCTGCCCCCCCCAACGTCGCCGCAATCTAACTACAAGTATTAACCCCTAATCTGCCGACCGGACATCGCCGCCACCTACATTATAGCTATTAACCCCTAATCTGCTGTCCCTAACATCGCTGACCCCTACATTATAGTTATTAACTCCTAATCTGCCCCCCCCAACGTCGCCGCAACCTAACTACAAGTATTAACCCCTAATCTGCCGACCGGACATCGCCGCCACTATTATAAATAAATTAACCCCTAAACCGCCACACTCCCGCCTCGCAAACACTATAATAAATTTTATTAACCCCTAATCTGCCCTCCCTAACATCGCCGCCACCTACCTACAATTATTAACCCCTAATCTCCCGCCCCCCACGTCGCCGCTACTATAATAAAGTTATTAACCCCTAAACCTAAGTCTAACCCTAACACCCCCTAACTTAAATATAATTTAAATAAAACGAAATAAATTTACTATAATTAAATAAATTAATCCTATTTAAAACTAAATACTTACCTGTAAAATAAACCCTAATATAGCTACAATATAACTAATAGTTACATTGTAGCTATCTTAGGATTTATATTTATTTTACAGTCAACTTTGTATTTATTTTAACTAGGTACAATAGTTATTAAATAGTTATTGACTATTTAATAGCTACCTAGTTAAAATAATTACAAAATTACCTGTAAAATAAATCCTAACCTAAGTTACAATTAAACCTAACACTACACTATCAATAAATAAATAAATTAAATAAATTAACTACAAGTACCTACAATTAAATACAATTAAATAAACTAAACTAAAGTACAAAAAAACCACTAAATTACAAAACATAAAAAATATTACAAGAATTTTAAACTAATTACACCTAATCTAAGCCCCCTAATAAAATAACAAAGCCCCCCAAAATAAAAAAAATGCCCTACCCTATACTAAATTACAAAAGTTAACAGCTCTATTACCTTACCAGCCCTTAAAAGGGCCTTTTGCAGGGCATGCCCCAAAGAAAACAGCTCTTTTGTCTGTAAAAAAAACCCACAATACCACCCCCCAACATTACAACCCACCACCCACATACCCCTACTCTAACCCAAACCCCCCTTAAATAAACCTAACACTAAGCCCCTGAAGATCTCCTACCTTGAGTCGTGTTCACCCAGCCGGGCTGAAGTCTTCATCCGATGGGGCAGAAGAGGACATCCAGACCGGCAGAAGTCTTCATCCAAGCGGGGCAAGAAAAGGTCTTCCATCCATCAGAAAAGTACCAAAAAACAAACAAACACTAAATTACCAAAAATAAAAAAATATTACAAGAATTTTAAACTAATTACACCTAATCTAAGCCCCCTACTAGCTATTAATATAGCTACAATATAACTAATAGTTACATTGTAGCTATTTTAGGATTTATATTTATTTTACAGGCAACTATGTATTTATTTTAACTAGGTACAATAGTTCCGATCAGCCAATAGAATGCAAGCTCAATCTGATTGGCTGATTGGATCAACCAATCGGATTGAACTTGAATCTGATTGGCTGATTGAATCAGCCAATCAGATTTTTCCTACCTTAATTCCGATTGACTGATAGAATCCTATCAGCCAATCGGAATTCAAAGGAACACCATCTTGGATGACGTCACTTAAAGGTACCGTCATTTAGTCATCGGATCAAGAAAGAAGAGGATGCTCCACGTCGAATGTCTTCAGGATGCTGCCGCTCCGCTCCGGATGGATGAAGATAGAAGATGCCGTCTGGATGAAGACTTCTGATGGATGGAAGACCTCTTCTTGCCCCGCTTGGATGAAGACTTCTGCCGGTCTGGATGTCCTCTTCTGCCCCATTGGATGAAGACTTCGGCCCGGCTGGGTGAACACGACTCAAGGTAGGGAGATCTTCAGGGGGTAGTGTTAGGATTATTTAAGGGGGGTTTGGGTTAGAGTAGGGGTATGTGGGTGGTGGGTTGTATGTGGGGGGTATTGTGTTTTTTTTACAGGCAAAAGAGCTGTTTTCTTTGGGGCATGCCCCGCAAAAGGCCCTTTTAAGGGCTGGTAAGGTAATAGAGCTGTTAACTTTTGTAATTTAGTATAGGGTAGAGCATTTTTTTATTTTGGGGGGCTTTGTTATTTTATTAGGGGGCTTAGATTAGGTGTAATTAGTTTAAAATTCTTGTAATATTTTGTAATATTTTTTTATTTTTTGTAATTTAGTGTTTTTTTTTGTACTTTAGTTTAGTTTATTTAATTGTATTTAATTGAAGGTACTTGTAGTTAATTTATTTAAATTATTTAATGATAGTGTATTGTTAGGTTTAATTTTAACTTAGGTTAGGATTTATTTTACAGGTAAATTTGTATTTATTTTAGCTAGGTAGTTATTAAATAGTTATTAACTATTTAATAACTATTGTACCTAGTTAAAATAAATACAAAGTTGCCTGTAAAATAAATATAAATCCTAAAATAGCTACAATGTAACTATTAGTTATATTGTAGCTATATTAATAGCTAGTAGGGGGCTTAGATTAGGTGTAATTAGTTTAAAATTCTTGTAATATTTTATTATTTTTGGTAATTTAGTGTTTGTTTGTTTGTTTTTTGGTACTTTTCTGATGGATGGAAGACCTCTTCTTGCCCTGCTTGGATGAAGACTTCTGCCGGTCTGGATGTCCTCTTCTGCCCCATCGGATGAAGACTTCGGCCTGGCTGGGTGAACACGACTCAAGGTAGGGAGATCTTCAGGGGGTAGTGTTAGGTTTATTTAAGGGGGGTTTGGGTTAGAGTAGGGGTATGTGGGTGGTGGGTTGTAATGTTGAGGGGTGGTATTGTGTTTTTTTTTTACAGGCAAAAGAGCTGTTTTCTTTGGGGCATGCCCCACAAAAGGCCCTTTTAAGGGCTGGTAAGGTAATAGAACTGTTAACTTTTGTAATTTAGTATAGGGTAGGGCATTTTTTTTATTTTGGGGGCTTTATTATTTTATTAGGGGGCTTAGATTAGGTGTAATTAGTTTAAAATTCTTGTAATATTTTTTATTTTTTGTAATTTAGTGGGGGGGTTTTGTACTTTAGTTTAGTTTATTTAATTGTATTTAATTGTAGGTACTTGTAGTTAATTTATTTAATTTATTTAATGATAGTGTAGTGTTAGGTTTAATTGTAACTTAGGTTAGGATTTATTTTACAGGTAATTTTGTAATTATTTTAACTAGGTAGCTATTAAACAGTAAATAACTATTTAATAGCTATTTTACCTAGTTAAAATAAATACAAAGTTGCCTGTAAAATAAATATAAATCCTAAAATAGCTACAATGTAATTATTAGTTATATTGTAGCTATATTAGGGTTTATTTTACAGGTAAGTATTTAGTTTTAGGATTCATTTATTTAATTAATTTAATGATAGTGTAGTGTTAGGTGTAATTGTAACTTAGGTTAGGATTTATTTTACAGGTAAATTTGTATGTATTTTAGCTAGGTAGTTATTAAATAGTTATTAACTATTTAATAACTATTGTACCTAGTTAAAATAAATACAAAGTTGCCTGTAAAATAAATATAAACCCTAAAATAGCTACAATGTAACTATTAGTTATATTGTAGCTATATTAATAGCTAGTAGGGGGCTTAGATTAGGTGTAATTAGTTTAAAATTCTTGTAATATTTTTTTATTTTTGGTAATTTAGTGTTTGTTTGTTTTTGGTACTTTCTGATGGATGGAAGACCTCTTCTTGCCCGCTTGGATGAAGACTTCTGCCGGTCTGGATGTCCTCTTCTGCCCCATCGGATGAAGACTTCGGCCCGGCTGGGTGAACATGACTCAAGGTAGGGAGATCTTCAGGGGCTTAGTGTTAGGTTTATTTAAGGGGGTTTGGGTTAGAGTAGGGGTATGTGGGTGGTGGGTTGTAATGTTGAGGGGTGGTATTGTGTTTTTTTTACAGGAAAAAGAGCTGTTTTCTTTGGGGCATGCCCCGCAAAAGGCCCTTTTAAGGGCTGGTAAGGTAATAGAGCTGTTAACTTTTGTAATTTAGTATAGGGTAGGGCATTTCTTTTTATTTTGGGGGGCTTTGTTATTTTATTAGGGGGCTTAGATTAGGTGTAATTAGTTTAAAATGCTTGTAATATTATTTTTTTTTTGTAATTTAGTGTTTGTTTTTGTACTTTTGTTTAGTTTATTTAATTGTATTTAATTGTAGGTACTTGTAGTTAATTTATTTAAATTATTTAATGATAGTGTAGTGTTAGGTTTAATTTTAACTTAGGTAAGGATTTATTTTACAGGTAAATTTGTATTTATTTTAGCTAGGTAGTTAATAAATAGTTATTAACTATTTAATAACTATTGTACCTAGTTAAAATAAATACAAAGTTGCCTGTAAAATAAATATAAATCCTAAAATAGCTACAATGTAACTATTAGTTATATTGTAGCTATATTAATAGCTAGTAGGGGTCTTAGATTAGGTGTAATTAGTTTAAAATTCTTGTAATATTTTATTATTTTTGGTAATTTAGTGTTTGTTTGTTTTTTGGTACTTTTCTGATGGATGGAAGACCTCTTCTTGCCCTGCTTGGATGAAGACTTCTGCCGGTCTGGATGTCCTCTTCTGCCCCATCGGATGAAGACTTCGGCCTGGCTGGGTGAACACGACTCAAGGTAGGGAGATCTTCAGGGGGGTAGTGTTAGGTTTATTTAAGGGGGGTTTGGGTTAGAGTAGGGGTATGTGGGTGGTGGGTTGTAATGTTGGGGGGTGGTATTGTGTTTTTTTTTTACAGGCAAAAGAGCTGTTTTCTTTGGGGCATGCCCCACAAAAGGCCCTTTTAAGGGCTGGTAAGGTAATAGAGCTGTTAACTTTTGTAATTTAGTATAGGGTAGGGCATTTTTTTTATTTTGGGGGCTTTGTTATTTTATTAGGGGGCTTAGATTAGGTGTAATTAGTTTAAAATTCTTGTAATATTTTTTATTTTTTGTAATTTAGTGTTTTTTTTGTACTTTAGTTTAGTTTATTTAATTGTATTTAATTGTAGGTACTTGTAGTTAATTTATTTAATTTATTTAATGATAGTGTAGTGTTAGGTTTAATTGTAACTTAGGTTAGGATTTATTTTACAGGTAATTTTGTAATTATTTTAACTAGGTAGCTATTAAACAGTAAATAACTATTTAATAGCTATTTTACCTAGTTAAAATAAATACAAAGTTGCCTGTAAAATAAATATAAATCCTAAAATAGCTACAATGTAATTATTAGTTATATTGTAGCTATATTAGGGTTTATTTTACAGGTAAGTATTTAGTTTTAGGATTCATTTATTTAATTAATTTAATGATAGTGTAGTGTTAGGTGTAATTGTAACTTAGGTTAGGATTTATTTTACAGGTAAATTTGTATTTATTTTAGCTAGGTAGTTATTAAATAGTTATTAACTATTTAATAACTATTGTACCTAGTTAAAATAAATACAAAGTTGCCTGTAAAATAAATATAAATCCTAAAATAGCTACAATGTAACTATTAGTTATATTGTAGCTATATTAATAGCTAGTAGGGGGCTTAGATTAGGTGTAATTAGTTTAAAATTCTTGTAATATTTTTTTATTTTTGGTAATTTAGTGTTTTTTTTTTTTTTGGTACTTTCTGATGGATGGAAGACCTCTTCTTGTCCGCTTGGATGAAGACTTCTGCCGGTCTGGATGTCCTCTTCTGCCCCATCGGATGAAGACTTCGGCCTGGCTGGGTGGACACGACTCAAGGTAGGGAGATCTTCAGGGGCTTAGTGTTAGGTTTATTTAAGGGGGTTTGGGTTAGAGTAGGGGTATGTGGGTGGTGGGTTGTAATGTTGGGGGGTGGTATTGTGTTTTTTTTACAGGAAAAGAGCTGTTTTCTTTGGGGCATGCCCCGCAAAAGACCCTTTTAAGGGCTTGTAAGGTAATAGAGCTGTTAACTTTTGTAATTTAGTATAGGGTAGGACATTTTTTTTATTTTGGGGGGCTTTGTTATTTTATTAGGGGGCTTAGATTAGGTGTAATTAGTTTAAAATGCTTGTAATATTTTTTTATTTTTTGTAATTTAGTGTTTGTTTTTGTACTTTAGTTTAGTTTATTTAATTGTAGGTACTTGTAGTTAATTTATTTAATTTATTTAATGATGGTGTAGTGTTAGGTTTAATTGTAACTTAGGTTAGGATTTATTTTACAGGTAATTTTGTAATTATTTTAACTAGGTAGCTATTAAATAGTCAATAACTATTTAATAGCTATTGTACCTAGTTAAAATAAATACAAAGTTGCCTGTAAAATAAATATAAATCCTAAGATAGCTACAATGTAACTATTAGTTATATTGTAGCTATATTAGGGTTTATTTTACAGGTAAGTATTTAGTTTTAAATAGGATTCATTTATTTAATTAATTTAATGATAGTGTAGAGTTAGGTGTAATTGTAACTTAGGTTAGGATTTATTTTACAGGTAAATTTGTATTTATTTTAGCTAGGTAGTTATTAAATAGTTATTAACTATTTAATAACTATTGTACCTAGTTAAAATAAATACAAAGTTGCCTGTAAAATAAATATAAATCCTAAAATAGCTACAATGTAACTATTAGTTATATTGTATCTATATTAGGGTTTATTTTATAGATAAGTATTTAGTTTTAAATAGGATTAATTTAATTATAGTAATTTTATTTCGTTTTATTTAAATTATATTTAAATTAGGGGGTGTTAGGGTTAGGGTTAGACTTAGGTTTAGGGGTTAACTTTATTATAGTAGCGGCGACGTTGGGGGCGGGAGATTAGGGGTTAATAATTGTAGGTAGGTGGCGGCGATGTTAGGGAGGGCAGATTAGGGGTTAATAAAATTTATTATAGTGTTTGCGAGGCGGGAGTGCGGCGGTTTAGGGGTTAATACATTTATTATAGTGAAGGCGATGTCCGGTCGGCAGATTAGGGGTTAATAACTATAATGTAGGTCGGCGATGTTAGGGACAGCAGATTAGGGGTTAATAGCTATAATGTAGGTGGCGGCGATGTCCGGTCGGCAGATTAGGGGTTAATACTTGTAGTTAGATTGCGGCGACGTTGGGGGGGCAGATTAGGGGTTAATAACTATAATGTAGGGGTCGGCGATATTAGGGACAGCAGATTAGGGGTTAATAGCTATAATGTAGGTGGCGGCGATGTCTGGTCGGCAGATTAGGGGTTAATACTTGTAGTTAGATTGCGGCGACGTTGGGGGGGGGCAGATTAGGGGTTAATTAAAAAAATTTCAGCCGAAACTGCTCCATTGTTTCCTATTGGGAATGCCGAATTTTACCGAGCTAATTCGGATTTATTTGGAGATACGGCAGCTATTTCGCATTCTTTCGGTAGATTCGGAAGTATTTTAATTCGGAAATTCGAATCGATTCGAATCTCCGAATTTACAGAATTTTCCGAATTTCCGAATAAATCCAAAACGAATCGCACATGTCTAGTATACAGAGGGGTATTACTGGATTTGCATATTGGGCTATGGAAAAATAGTGACACTGATGTTATGATGTTTGTGGGCAAACGTTTTCATGACTGGGAGCTGCAGATAACGTTTTTTTATGAAACAGACGTTTTTTTTCAACTTTATTATGCATAGAGGGTACACATGGCTTCATTTATGGGTATATGAACCCACATGGCTAGGTTTTAGACCGCTCTGGGACGGTCATTTTGGGCTGTGAGACATTGAGTGTGATGGACGGGGCCTATTTTCGCACCTTAGTTGCGCAGTTGTTTTTCCCAGGCAAGCAGCAAGCTCCAACTCCGGTGGGCCTTTTAGAGCAGTATTGGGCCTAATCGAAGGTTTAATCTGATTTTACAGACCCCTGAGGGCAGGTAGGCGCCACAGCAGGGCTGTGGCGAGGTGCAGGGGGTGTTTTTATTGACATTAACGTTTTTATAGCATAACGTTTTTTTGGTAAGGGTTAAGTTTTCCTTTCCTCGTGGGGCAAACTTAGCTGTCAAGTTGGGATGCTTTTATCATAAAATTGGGATAATTTTATCGTTTTAAAGCAGTTTTGGAAAAATTGTATGCTTTTTTTCTCTTAAAGGCGCAGTACCGTTTTTTAAGATTGTTGTTTTTTTCACTGAATAAAGTGTTTTCAAGCCTGTTTGTGGTCATTACTAGCCTGTTTAACATGTCTGACATTGAGGAAAGACAATGTTCCATGTGTTTAGAAGCCATTGTGGAACCCCCACTTAAAATGTGTCCCTCATGTACTGAAAGGGCCTTACATTGCAAAGAACATATTTTAGCTGATAAAAGTATGTCTCGGGATGATTCTCAGTCAGAAGAGAATCAGGTTATGCCATCTACTTCTCCTCAAGTGTCACAACCCTTAACGCCCACCCAAGCGACGCCAAGTACTTCTAGTGCGTCTAATTCTTTCACTCTGCAAGATATGGCCACAGTTATGTCTACTACCCTCACAGAGGTATTATCTAAGCTGCCTGGTTTGCATGGGAAGCGCAGTAGGTCCGGTATTAGAGTACATACTGAGCCCTCTGACGCCTTATTGGCCATCTCTGATGTACCCTCACAATGTTCTGAATTGGGGGTGGGGGAATTGCTGTCTGAGGGAGAGCTTTCTGATTCAGGAAAGATGTTCCCTCAAACAGACTCAGATATGACGGCCTTTAAGTTTAAGCTTGAACACCTCCGCTTATTGCTCAGGGAGGTTTTAGCGACTCTGGATGATTGTGACCCTATCGTAATTCCACCAGAAAAATTGTGTAAAATGGATAGATATTTAGAAGTCCCTGCTTACACTAATGTTTTCCAGTCCCTAAGAGGATTTTGGACATTGTTACTAAGGAATGGGATAGACCAGGCATTCCGTTCTCTCCCCCTCCTAATTTTAAGAAAATATTTCCCATATCTGACACCATTCGGGATTCGTGGCAGACGGTCCCTAAGGTGGAGGGAGCTATTTCTACCCTGGCTAAGCGTACAACTATGCTCAAAAATAGTGGAACAAGAGTTGTTCCACTGAAAAGTATGCACGTCTAGCACTCTGATGCCTTGACTCAAGGCCTAGCTTACCGGATAATGATAAAATATAACTTTTATTAGTATATTAAAATGTGAAACAAAAAAAACAAAAAACCACACTCAAATAGTTAAAATCACAGGTGACAATTAGAACCACAACGTGAATTCATATAATATTGGTTATGAGACTATAACCAATATACATCAATAATTTCAAATGCCTAAAATAGATATCCTAGATTCGGTTAAATTGTAGTGAGTTGAGGAGTACTATATAGTATGTAGGCTTGTGGCAAAATAGGTTGGTAGAGCACAGAATATTGTCTGTGTTGGTTGGTATATTCTATAATGTTAACAATGAGTTCTCGCACTCAAGTAGAATTGTACTGAATAACAGTGTAGTTCGTTACCAATATCTCTGGTACTTGTGAACAGTATGTGCCTGATTAGGCCACTTGTATAATATATTAATCCACTATATATTCGAGACACACATTTCAATATGGTCTATAATCACTCATAGTGTGGCTATGTGTGGGCGATTGCTATAATATGAGCAACTAGCTCACAGTCATTATATTAATATAAGTTCCTGACTAGTGGCGACACTCAATGTTGCTGGCCGCTAGATTTATTAGAGTTGTGATTACAGATGTACTGATATTCTATGTGTTTGCCAGTATTTGCACTGTTGGTTCAGGGTAAAAGTTAATATATATAATACGTGCCGGTACTTGGCCCACAGTGTAACAAATGAGACTATATGAATAGTGTTCCTTTATTAGGATAGTGCTATCTACAGTGACACTATGGATACTTCAGAAGTTGTATTTAAGACTATTCATTTATATAATGAAAGAGAGATAAGCCAAGTATTTGGCCAATGTTATATATAGGGGGGTAGTTATCAAGCCGTCAACTTTTCTGACTTCGCCGGCCCAATACTCCCGCCTAAGCTCGCCTACCTTCGCCGCCGCGGACCTGAAAAAATACGCCTAAGTTATCAAAAAAAGCTGTCAAAAAGCCGCGGGGCGATGAGCAGCGGACTGTGAGAGTTATCACTCATCCGATCTCGCTGCTCTTCGGCTGTTTGACAGCTTTCTTGCTAGCCTGTCACTAAGCACTCACACTAAACTGCACTGTTCTACCCCCTATACCGGCGCCCCCGGAGCCCCCCGCAACTAAATAAAGTTACTAACCCCTAAACCGCCGCTCCTAGACCCTGCCGCAAGTCTTATAAATGTATTAACCCCTAAACCGCCGCTCCTAGACCCCGCCGCAAGTCTTATAAATGTATTAACCCCTAAACCGCCGCTCTCGGACACCGCTGCCACCTACATTATACCTAGTAACCCCTATCCTGCCCCCCCTATACCGTCGCCCTCTATAATAAAGTTATTAACCCCTATCCTGCTGATCCCGCACCTCGCCGCAAATAAACAAATAGTTTAACCCCTAAACCGCCGCTCCCTGAACCCGCCGCAACCTATATTAAATTTATTAACCCCTATCCTGCCCCCCCCCTACACCGCCGCCATTGTAATAAAATTATTAACCCCTAAACCTAAGTCTAACACTAACCCTAACACCCCCCTAACTTAAATATTAATTAAATACATCTAAATAATATTTATATTATTAACTAAGTTAATCCTATTTAAAACTAAATACTTACCTATAAAATAAACTCTAATATAGCTACAATATAAATAATAATTATATTGTAGCTATCTTAAGATTTATTTTTATTTTACAGGTACCTTTCAATTTATTTTAACTAGGTACAATAGCTATTAAATAGTTATTAACTATTTAATAGCTTACCTAGCTAAAATAAAGAGAAATTTACCTGTAAAATAAATCCTAACCTAAGTTACAATTACACCTAACACTACACTATACTTTAATAAATTATTCCTATTTAAAACTAAATACTTACCTGTAAAATAAACCCTAAGATAGCTACAATGTAATTAATAATTACATTGTAGCTATTTTAGGATTTATATTTATTTTACAGGTAACTTTGTATTTATTTTAGCTAGTTAGAATAGTTATTAAATAGTTAACTATTTAATAACTACCTAGCTAAAAGAAATACAAAATTACCTGTAAAATAAATCCTAACCTAAGTTACAATTAAACCTAACACTACACTATCATTAAATAAATTAAATAAACTACCTACAAATAACTACAATTAAATACAATTACATAAACTAACTAAAGTGCAAAAAATAAAAAAAGCTAAGTTACAAAAAATAAAAAAAATAAGTTACAAACATTTAAAAACATATTACAACAAGTTTAAGCTACTTACACCTAATCTAAGCCCCCTAATAAAATAACAAACCCCCCCAAAATAAAAAAATTCCCTACCCTATTCTAAATTAAATAAAGTTCAAAGCTCTTTTACCTTACCAGCCCTTAAAAGGGCCATTTGTGGGGGCATGCCCCAAAAAGTTCAGCTCTTTTGCCTGTAAAAGAAAAATACAACCCCCCCAACATTAAAACCCACCACCCACATACCCCTAATCTAACCCAAACCCCCCTTACAAAAACCTAACACTAATCCCCTGAAGATCATCCTACCTTGAGTTGTCTTCACTCAGCCGAGCAGCGATGGAACCGAAGTGGACATCCGGAGCGGAAGAAGTTAATCCTCCAAGCGGCGCTGAAGAAATCTTCCATCCGATGAAGTCATCATCCAGGCGGCGCTGAAGAAGTCTTCGATCCGGCCGATGTCATCTTCCAAGAGGGGCTGAAGAGGTCTTCTATCCGGGCGATGTCATCTTCCAAGCCGGGTCTTGAATCTTCCTCCCGCCGACGTGGAACCTCCTTCTTCACCGACGGACTACGACGAATGAAGGCTCCTTTAAGGGACGTCATCCAAGATGGCGTCCCCTCAATTCCGATTGGCTGATAGGCTGATCGGAACAGCCAATAGAATGCGAGCTCAATCTGATAGGCTGATTGGATCAGCCAATCGGATTGAACTTGAATCAGATTTTTCCTACCTTAATTCCGATTGGCTGATAGAATCCTATCAGCCAATCGGAATTGAGGGGACGCCATCTTGGATGACGTCCCTTAAAGGAGCCTTCATTCGTCGTAGTCCGTCGGTGAAGAAGGAGGTTCCGCGTCGGCGGGAGGAAGATTCAAGACCCGGCTTGGAAGATGACATCGCCCGGATAGAAGACCTCTTCAGCCCCTCTTGGAAGATGACATCGGCCGGATCGAAGACTTCTTCAGCGCCGCCTGGATGATGACTTCATTGGATGGAAGATTTCTTCAGCTTGGAGGATTTACTTCTTCCGCTCCGGATGTCCACTTCGGTTCCATCGCTGCTCGGCTGAGTGAAGACGACTCAAGGTAGGATGATCTTCAGGGGATTAGTGTTAGGTTTTTGTAAGGGGGGTTTGGGTTAGATTAGGGGTATGTGGGTGGTGGGTTTTAATGTTGGGGGGGGTTGTATTTTTCTTTTACAGGCAAAAGAGCTGAACTTTTTGGGGCATGCCCCCACAAATGGCCCTTTTAAGGGCTGGTAAGGTAAAAGAGCTTTGAACTTTATTTAATTTAGAATAGGGTAGGGCATTTTTTTTATTTTGGGGGGGTTTGTTATTTTATTAGGGGGCTTAAATTAGGTGTAAGTATCTTAAAATTGTTGTAATATTTTTAAAATGTTTGTAACTTATTTTTTTATTTTTTGTACTTTAGTTAGTTTATTTAATTGAATTTAATTGTAGTTATTTGTAGGTAGTTTATTTAATTAATTTAATGATAGTGTAGTGTTAGGTTTAATTGTAACTTAGGTTAGGATTTATTTTACAGGTAATTTTGTATTTCTTTTAGCTAGGTAGTTATTAAATAGTTAATAACTATTTAATAACTATTCTAACTAGCTAAAATAAATACAAAGTTACCTGTAAAATAAATATAAATCCTAAGATAGCTACAATATAATTATTTTTTATATTGTAGCTATATTAGGGTTTATTTTACAGGTAAGTATTTAGTTTTAAATAGGAATAATTTATTAAAGTATAGTGTAGTGTTAGGTGTAATTATAACTTAGGTTAGGATTTATTTTACAGGTAAATTTCAGTTTATTTTAGCTAGGTAAGCTATTAAATAGTTAATAACTATTTAATAGCTATTGTACCTAGTTAAAATAAATTGAAAGTTACCTGTAAAATAAATATAAATCCTAAGATAGCTACAATATAATTATTATTTATATTGTAGCTATATTAGGGTTTATTTTACAGGTAAGTATTTAGTTTTAAATAGGAATAATTTATTAAAGTATAGTGTAGTGTTAGGTGTAATTATAACTTAGGTTAGGATTTATTTTACAGGTAAATTTCAGTTTATTTTAGCTAGGTAAGCTATTAAATAGTTAATAACTATTTAATAGCTATTGTACCTAGTTAAAATAAATTGAAAGTTACCTGTAAAATAAATATAAATCCTAAGATAGCTACAATATAATTATTATTTATATTGTAGCTATATTAGGGTTTATTTTACAGGTAAGTATTTAGTTTTAAATAGGAATAATTTATTAAAGTATAGTGTAGTGTTAGGTGTAATTATAACTTAGGTTACGATTTATTTTACAGGTAAATTTCAGTTTATTTTAGCTAGGTAAGCTATTAAATAGTTAATAACTATTTAATAGCTATTGTACCTAGTTAAAATAAATTGAAAGTTATAACTTCTGTCAAATGTTATCCCTCTGTTTTCGATCTAGACACCTTCCATGTCATTGCCTCCTACTATCATATACATATTGAGCTCCTATTGTCTAGATACTATTATAACTAATTCTATACTGGCACACTAATGTTTTAAATTTTATGTACCTTCCAAACGTGATATGTATCAGTTATTTACTTCTGTGTCTGTCTCGTGCTGGGACATACTTTATTTCCTGTTATTTCCATTTAATGTCTCAATAAAAAATTTTATTCAAAAAAAAAAAAAAAAAAAAAAAAAAAAAAAAAATTGAAAGTTGCCTGTAAAATAAAAATAAATCCTAAGATAGCTACAATATAATTATTATTTATATTGTAGCTATCTTAGGGTTTATTTTACAGGTAAGTATTTAGTTTTAAATAGGATTCATTTAGTTAATAATAAAAATATTATTTAGATTTATTTAATTAATATTTAAGTTAGGGGGGCGTTAGGGTTAGGGTTAGACTTAGGTTTAGGGGTTAATAATTTTATTACAGTGGCGGCGGCGTAGTGGGGGGCAGGATAGGGGTTAATAAATTTATTATAGGTGGCGATGGTGTAGGGGGGCAGATTAGGGGTTAATAAATTTATTATAGGTGGCGACGGTGTAGGGGGGGCAGGATAGGGGTTAATACATTTAATATAGGTTGCGGCGGGTTCAGGGAGCGGCGTTTTAGGGGTTAATACATTTATTATAGTTGCGGTGGGCTCCGGGAGCGGTGGTTTAGGGGTTAATATGTATAGAGTAGCTTGCGGTGGGCTCCGGGAGCGGCGGTTTAGGGGGTAATAACTTTATTTAGTTGCGGCGGTGTAGTGGGGACAGATTAGTGGTGTTTAGACTCGGGGTACATGTTAGGGTGTTAGGTGTAGACAGCTCCCATAGGAATCAATGGGATGTCTGTCAGCAGCGAACTTGTACTTTCGCTATGGTCAGACTCCCATTGATTCCTATGGGATCCGCTGCCTCCAGGGGTGGCGGTTTGAAAACCAGGTACGCTGGGCCGTAAAAGTGCCGAGCGTATCTGCTAGTCATTTGATAACTAGCAAAAGTAGTCAGATTGTGCCGCACTTGTGTGCGGAACATCTGGAGTGACGTAAGAATCGATCTGTGTCGGACGGAGTCCGGCGGATCGAAGTTTACGTCACAAAATTCTACTTTTGCCGGTCTGAAGCCTTTGATAACTAAGGCGAATCAGCCTCGCCACAAATACGCTGCGGAATTCCAGCGTATTTGAGGTTGACGGCTTGATAACTAGGCCCCATAGTGTTGTTTGTGTGTTAACTTTGTTGCTTAATAAAATTGTGCGTGCAGCCACAACAATATTATGTATGTTTCAGAATATTATTGCTCGCAAATTAACTGAGAAAATAATTATCATGTACTACATCCACATAGCATCAGGTGCCACTGTGTAATCTCAACCATTTCTATTAAATAGTTGTGTATACAATTGCGTTACCTGCTACTCAGTAGTATATATTTAAGTTAACCAATAGCATTTTGTATCAAGTTTGGCTATTTATAATAGCATTATGATCGTTTCATTATTACTGCTTAAGTTAACTATTAATATTCTCTGCCGAATCCGGCTGATAAACTGAGTTAACCATTCATGTTCTATGCCGAGTTCGGCTAACACGCTTAGTACCTATGTTCACAACCACACTGTAAATAATAATATCAGTTTTAAATATACGTGACCATGTTGCCACTAAGTTGCCAATTATTAATGCAGTCGTGTCCACATAACAACAAATGCTGCTGTGTAATCTCTCCAATTTTTATTTTTTAGTTGTGTATATAATGGCGTTACCATTACTCAGTTGTTTTATATTTAAGTTAACCGTTAATATTTAGTACAGAGTCTGGCTATATATGATAGCGTTCAACTTTCTCACTTATAATTGTTAAAGTTAACCATTAGTGTTCTATGCCGAATCCGGCTGACAGTCTGAGTAAATACGCTCACAGCCACACTATAAATGAAAGTATCGCTGTTAGGTATACGCAACCATATTGTCACTATGTTGCCGCTATATTAATACAGTTGTCTCCTTTTTTTATTTTATTTTTACCGAACATATTAAGTAAGGCTAGAAAAGGTTCTAATCTAGACACATGCTGATTAAAAGCGTCTTAGGACACCACTCTGACGCGTTTCGCCCTTACCGGGCTTTCTCAAAGGCAGCGGGCTGCCCGGTGTGTGCATATTTATGTGTTTTCATATCCGGAAGTACAGCCTCTCCGATATTGACATTCGCTATTGCGGCTGTCACTCAACTGGGCTGCCTGTGGTTTAAAGGTGGTATATATACCTGATATTCAATTTAGTGTTCTTAATTCCCAGTAAAAAAGTAATTATTTGAATGTCTTGATAGTCAGGAGTCAATTTTGGAATTATATTGCTTGCCTTTTCACATGACAATTATTATTTATAAAATTTCTCGCCAGTAGTAGTGCCATTGTTAACCCTTCTTTTGTACAACTATAGCTATTGAGGACAGTTGTGCTTTCAAAGATCCTATGGATTAAAAATTAGAGGGCCTGTTAAAGAATTTGTTTATTCATCAGGGTTTTCTTCTACAACCTATAGCGTGCATTGTTCCTGTAACTACTGCAGCTGCTTTTTGGTTCGAGGCTCTAGAGGAGTCTCTTAAGGTTGAGACCCCATTAGATGATATTTTAGATAGAATTAAGGCTCTCAAGCTAGCTAATTCTTTTATTACAGATGCCGCTTTTCAAATGGCTAAAGAATTCAGGTTTTGCCATTTTAGCGCGTAGAGCGTTATGGCTTAAGTCCTGGTCTGCTGATGTGTCATCAAAATCTAAACTATTAGCTATTCCGTTCAAGGGTAAGACCCTATTCGGGCCTGAACTGAAGGAGATCATCTCTGACATCACTGGAGGTAAAGGCCACGCCCTTCCTTAGGATAAGACAATGTCATGAACCAAGCCTCCAGACTAAAAAGAAAAAGAAAAGGTCTGGGAGGCATTCTGCTAAGAAGGGCTGTATGGGGATTTGAACCTGTGGCTCTGCGGTCGCTATTTCTGTTTGCTTACATGTTGAGCCACAGCCAGTTCTAGCAATAGCATGGATCTGTTTTGTCAAGTCAGAACCTGTTTCCTGTATTTCTTTGGAGAAAGATTTCCTTTGCACCTGTTTACAAGGTATTACCAGGAGAAAGCCTTTACCTTTAAACCTGTTACCAGTTTGCAAGTTGTTTCCTGCATTGTGCAATTCCTGCACTCAGCAATTACAAGGAGAGAGACTTAACCTTTAAACCTGTTACCAGTTTGCAAGTTGTTTTCTGCCTTGTGCAAATCTTACATTTCAGTTATTACCAAGAGAAAGACTTTCCTTTTTGAATCTGCATCTCTGCTTACTAGTTTTCTTTATTTTCACTCCTGCTGTATGTGGTCTTAACATACCTGAGTAGCATATTTAAATATTCTGCAAGTATTTGCTTAAACAAAGTATTTTGTTGTTTAAATAAATTTGTTTTCATTTTCAATCAGTATGGCTTCTACTAATCTTCCTTTAAAGCAACTGTTCCAGACAATGAGGCTCTCACATGATATCCTGAGACAGAACATGACAGAATGTGAAGACCATAAAAGAGAGCCCTCTGGGATTATTGCTGTATTGGAATCAGTGTTAAAGTTTATTAAGGACATACTGATTAACTTCATGGAGCTGGTGGAAATGTTATCTCTCCCAACCAAAACCTTGTCTGAAGTTACCTCCCAAACAAGGAAAGGTTTTAAAGAACCCTTAACAGAAGAGGAAAAGACTCGGCGAAGACAGCTTAACCTCTGTTTCTATTGTGGGGGAACTGGTCACCGCATCACAGCGTGTCCAGTAAGACCTCCTAGAGGATCAAGTCAAGATACAGCCAAGTTGAAAATGAACTCTGATGTTAAGGGAACAAATTATACTTCCACTAGCAAACTGTATGATACCCCTGGAGATGACCCAGCTATGGAGAATACATCTATTCTACAAACAACCGTTTCTAACACGCTTCAAGAAATGGTACCTGATTTGAAACAGATGGTCATTGGGAGTACAACTCCAACTACATCCATTACCCATACCACTGCGTCTGTTTCTGCATCAACCACATTGGGGAACTCTGCAAAAATACCTCCTGGAAATCCTGCACATTACCTTGTTTCTGCCCTGGCTGGAGATCCAGCTAACAAAAGTCACTCATCAAACATAAAAGTGACAAACCTTCCAGCTGAATCAGACTCTGCCAATTCTAAAGATCCACACCTCCTTGTACCACCTTCACCCAGCTACTCATTGACTGAGAAAGAATTGGATGAGATGGTTGAATTGGATATAAATGACACAGAAAATGAATTCCTGGACTCTGAAGGAGAGGTCATACCTTACCCGGAGGTACTCTACCCATCAGGCAGATATGACCCAGATAACGAATTCCCTGACTCTGAAGGAGAGGTCTTTTCCTACCCGGAGGTACCCTACCCATCAGCCAGTCCATTGCAAACTGCTGGGCATAAACAGGAACCTCCAAATCAAACCAATTTTTGTACTTCAACTCTTGTTATGCCTACAGTGATATCTTCTAAGGATCCCCAATCTCAGGCAGCTGTTCCAAGCGAAGAATCAATTCCATCTGATTGTATTAGGGCTTCAAATGGAACACTTGTTCGTAAATCCCACCTTCAGATGTTTGAACAGGCTTTGAGCGCCCAGAGTGCGCTCTTTGGAGGGGGCATCTGTCATGAACCAAGCCTCCAGACTAAAAAGAAAAAGAAAAGGTCTGGGAGGCATTCTGCTAAGAAGGGCTGTATGGGGATTTGAACCTGTGGCTCTGCGGTCGCTATTTCTGTTTGCTTACATGTTGAGCCACAGCCAGTTCTAGCAATAGCATGGATCTGTTTTGTCAAGTCAGAACCTGTTTCCTGTATTTCTTTGGAGAAAGATTTCCTTTGCACCTGTTTACAAGGTATTACCAGGAGAAAGCCTTTACCTTTAAACCTGTTACCAATCTACAAGTTTGTTTACTGCTTTATGCAATTCCTGCACTTGGCCATTGCCAGGAGAAAGTTTTCCTTTGCACCTGTTTACAAGGTATTACCAGGAGAAAGCCTTTACCTTTAAACCTGTTACCAATCTTCAAGTTTGTTTCCTGCCTTGTGCATTTCCTGCACTCAGCAATTACAAGGAGAGAGACTTTACCTTTAAACCTGTTACCAGTTTGCAAGTTGTTTCCTGCATTGTGTAATTCCTGCACTCAGCAATTTCAAGGAGAGAGACTTTACCTTTAAACCTGTTACCAGTTTGCAAGTTGTTTCCTGCATTGTGCAATTCCTGCACTCAGCAATTACAAGGAGAGAGACTTAACCTTTAAACCTGTTACCAGTTTGCAAGTTGTTTTCTGCCTTGTGCAAATCTTACATTTCAGTTATTACCAAGAGAAAGACTTTCCTTTTTGAATCTGCATCTCTGCTTACTAGTTTTCTTTATTTTCACTCCTGCTGTATGTGGTCTTAACATACCTGAGTAGCATATTTAAATATTCTGCAAGTATTTGCTTAAACAAAGTATTTTGTTGTTTAAATAAATTTGTTTTCATTTTCAATCAGTATGGCTTCTACTAATCTTCCTTTAAAGCAACTGTTCCAGACAATGAGGCTCTCACATGATATCCTGAGACAGAACATGACAGACAAATAGAATGTGGGCCAAACAAAATAATTTTCATTCCTTTCGAAACTTCAAAGGTGGTCCCTCTACCCCCTCCCCTGCCACAAAGCAGGAGGGGAATTTTACTCAATCCAAGTCAGTCTGGAGGCCTAACCAGACCTGGAATAAAGGTAAACAGACCAAGAAGCCCGCTGCTGCTACCAAGACAGCATGAAGGGGCAGCCCCCGATCCGGGACCGGATCTAGTAGGGGGCAGACTTTCTCTCTTCGCTCAGGCCTGGGCAAGAGATGTTCAGGATTCCTGGGCTTTAGAAATCGTGACCCAGGGGTACCATCTGGAATTCAAAGATTCTCCCCCAAGGGGGAGATTTCATCTTTCTGGATCTAGAGACCAGAGACTCTCTTCTTTGGTGGTTGTCACAGGATCATCTGTCCCAGGGAATGTGTTTCCACAGGCCAGCATGGGTCATAGTGACGACGGACGCCAGCCTCTTGGGCTGGGGTGCAGTCTGGAATTCCCTGAAGGCTCAGGGTGTGTGGACTCAGGGGGAGGCCCTTCTTCCAATAAATATTCTAGAACTAAGGGCGATCTTCAACACGCTTCAGGCGTGGCCTCAGCTGGCTTCGGCCAAATTCATAAGATTCCAGTCGGACAATATCACAACTGTAGCATATATCAATCATCAAGGGGGAACAAAGAGTTCTCTAGCGATGATAGAGGTTTCCAAAATAATTTGCTGGGCAGAGACTCACTCTTGCCATCTATCAGCAATCTATATCCCAGGAGTGGAGAACTGGGAGGCGGATTTTCTGAGTCGTCAGACTTTTCATTCAGGGGAGTGGGAGCTCCATCTGGAGGTGTTTGCACAATTGATTCATCAATGGGGCACACCAGAATTGGATCTGATGGCATCTCGTCAGAATGCCAAACTTCCTTGTTATGGGTCCGGGTCAAGGGATCCTCAAGCAGTACTGATAGATGCTCTAGCAGTACCATGGTCGTTCAACCTGGCTTATGTGTTTCCTCCTTTTCCTCTCCTTCCTCGTTTGATTTCCAGAATCAAACAGGAGAGGGATTTGATAATCTTGATAGCGCCTGCGTGGCCACGCAGGACTTGGTATGCAGATCTGGTGGAAATGTCATCTCTGCCACCATGGACACTGCAAATGAGACAGGACCTTCTCATTCAGGGTCAGTTCCAACATCCAAATCTAGTTTCTCTGCGGCTGACTGCCTGGAGATTGAACGCTTGATTTTATCTAAGCGGTGATTCTTGGAGTCGGTCATTGATACCTTGATTCAGGCTAGAAAGCCTGTCACTAGGAAGATTTATCATAAGATATGGCGTAAATATCTTTATTGGTGCGAATCCAAAGGCTACTCATGGAGTAAGATCAGGATTCCTAGGATTTTGTCCTTTCTCCAAGAAGGATTGGAGAAGGGGTTATCAGCTAGTTCCTTAAAGGGACAGATTTCTGCTTTGTCAATTTTACTACACAAGCGTCTGGCAGATGTCCCAGACATTCAGTCGTTTTGTCAGGCTTTGGTTAGAATTAAGCCTGTGTTTAAACCTGTTGCTCCGCCATGGAGTTTGAATTTAGTTCTAAATGTTCTTCAAGGGGTTCCGTTTGAACCCATGCATTCCATGGATATTAAACTTCTATCTTGGAAAGTTCTGTTTTTAGTTGCTATCTCTTCTGCTCAGAGAGTTTCTGAGCTATCTGCATTACAATGCGACTCGCCTTATCTTATATTCCATGCTGATAAGGTGGTTTTGCGTACCAAACCTGGATTCCTTCCTAAGGTTGTTCCTAATAAGAATATTAATCAGGAAATTGTTGTTCCTTCTCTGTGTCCTAACCCTTATTCTAAGAAGGAGCATCTGTTACATAACTTGGACGTGGTTTGTGCCTTGAAGTTTTACTTGCAAGCGACCAAGGATTTCCGTCAAACATCTTCTCTGTTTGTTGTCTATTCTGGAAAGCGTAGAGGTCAAAAAGCTATGGCTACCTCTCTTTCTTTTTGTCTGAAAAGCATCATCCGTTTGGCATACGAGACTGCTGGACAGCAGCCTCCTGAAAAAATTACAGCTCATTCTACTAGAGCGGTGGCTTCCACATGGGCTTTTAAAAATGATGCTTCTGTTAAACAGATTTGTAAGGCTGCGACTTGGTCTTCCCTTCATATTTTTTCCAAATTTTCCAAATTTGATACTTTTGCTTCTTCAGAGGCTATTTTTGGGAGAAAAGTTCTTTAAGCAGTGGTGCCTTCTGTTTAGGTGTCTGTCTTGTCCCTCCCGTTCATCCATGTCCTGTAGCTTTGGTATTGTATCCCACAAGTAAAGGATGAATCCGTGGACTCGTCGTATCTTATAGAAGAAAAGTAAATTTATGCTTACCTGATAAATTGATTTCTTCTATGATACGACGAGTCCACGGCCCACCCTGTCGATTTAAGACATTATATTTTTTGGATTTTAACCTTCCGTCACCTCTGCACCTTGTAGTTTCTCCTTTTTCTTCCTATACCTTCAGTCGAATGACTGGGGGGTGGAGTCAAGGGAGGAGCTATATAGGCAGCTCTGCTGTGGTGCTCTTTGCCACTTCCTGTTAGCAGGAGGATAATATCCCACAAGTAAAGGATGAATCCGTGGACTCGTCGTATCATAGAAGAAATCAATTTATCAGGTAAGCATAAATTTACTTTTTCAGGGACTTCTGAGGAAGGGAAGAAGTCCACCAAAATGTTCACACAATACATCTTAGGTCCAGAGAGTGCAACTACTTTTCTTTGTTTGTTTATATATATATATATATATATACACATCTTTAGACTTGTATATCTATGTATCTCTATGTTAAAGCCCTTTGTCTGCCTTTTTTCTCTCTAATACCTTAGACCTCATATCTTTGTAACTTTTTTGTGCAATTTTTAAAAAAATTAATTTTTATAAAATGGTGTTATTATGAGTGTAACTGTACTTTGAAATGTGTTTTTGAGGGGGGGCGGAGTCAGCCACATAAGAGAATGGCCGCATATTCACATCGCTCTGGAAATAACCTCTTTAATACTAACTATGGATGTTACATCTGATTGAATTTAACTCCTGGAAATCCATGGGAACTACTACTGATTCTCAATATTGCACAGGATGTCACGTACATATATATATATCGATGCGGCAGCCTTAACCCAGGACCGGAGATCCATACCGTTTCTGCATTCACGGCAGCCATTTTCTCACCCACGTGGTGACAGAATCCCACTACTCCTCAACAGCGGTTACTGTTACTGAGACGTTTTTTACACCGATTATAGAAGATCTTGCGTCCTGGGAACGAGAGGTATATTCACTTTTAAGGGACCGCCTAGCTGCATTGGAACCGGAGTTATGCAGGTCCCTGATACAGCAGATTCCCATAGAGACCCTGGGGAAAACCGAGTCACTGGACACAGAGGCATGCTTGAACATG
Source organism: Bombina bombina (assembly GCF_027579735.1). Classification (NCBI taxonomy): domain Eukaryota; kingdom Metazoa; phylum Chordata; class Amphibia; order Anura; family Bombinatoridae; genus Bombina; species Bombina bombina. Next base: position 871,820,322 of record NC_069502.1, read on the forward strand.
AGTGCAGAAGGAGATCTGCTGGAGTTGCGCAGGAGGGAGGATATTTATTACTCGGACGCTCAGATTAGCCCTGATTGTTACGCATCTCACTTCCACATGCAAGGGAGATTTTCTTCAAAGCTCAGCAGCCAGGATGTACCCCGAAAGCTGGCAGATTCATGTGCCTGAACGGGTCTTGAGGATCATAGAACACAAGCACATCATTTCTAAAGTCTGGAGAAAGACTCCAGTGCCACTGCCCCCTCCGAGAAAAGGTGTAGGTTGAAGGGGAAAAAGGAAAAACTTTAACTACAATTCTGCATCACTCATCAGTTTGAATACTGTGGGGTACCTTTATGAGGGCATCCAATGTTTGAGTTTTATGGTATCACTCTGAGATCTACAATTTATATGGGATAAGCTGATGCAGATTTAAATGGAGCAGGGACATAAAACACTTCTCTATTGAGATCTAATCATGCGCTACACTAAGCCTCGAGAGACCTTTTAAAACTAAAAATGGTTATGCTATTAATGTTTCCTGTATATACTATACTGCTTTTGTTTCTATGTTTGAGATGCAGTTTGTTTTAATTTTTACATGGTATGCACTTAGTATTTTGATGTTCCTATTGTTTACTAGGTAAGCATGTTAAGTAAAAGGAGCCTCAGAAGGTAGGAGTTGGTTAATTGTATGTAATTTTGAGCCATTGGGAACGGTAATACTGTTGTTATCCGTTCTTTATGTAGCTGGTGTGGTTATCTATTAATTTAAAATATCTTTACTTTCTACTAAATATAATATACTAAATCTCTATGGTGAAACCACTAAAACCAACACAGATAAATTGTGAAATAAACTCTATGAGAGGGCCTCCATTATTTTCCAGTTTATTTAGGAATCAATATATGTTAATAATAAGATAAATATTTACAGGTATATATATATAAATCTATTTTACAGATACAGTCCACATTTTAAGATACAGGGCAACTTTACTACACTAACCCCAATTTGTTCAATACTGCTAAAATAATCATAGGAATGTACTTAGCCATATTTCTTCAGAGTGTCAGCCATCTTTACAGCATGCCCAAGATAAAAAGAGAGAGAGAGGTTCTGTTGTTACAATATTTTATACCCCAATTCAAAAGGGGAGTGGCCTTTCAACTGCAACTCAAGAAGCCCTTGGGAGTGTCTATAGTTCAGAGAGAAAGGTGTACCTGGGGGAAGGGATTTTAAATGTCACCACATTCCCTCACTTTTTCTTCTCCTATGTTGCCCCGTTTTCTAGTTATACCCACTAGTACAGAAGAACACAGTGGGAGCGAAAACCTTACAGGGAAAATTCTCCCACCATCCCTTCGGAATCATTCCCTCGGCGATATGAGCTCTTCTGTACTTTCCTAGGACTGTCAATTCCTAATCTAACTTTATACAATTCATTAGAAAAATTAATTTAAAATTATACATAGAAACACAAAATCCTATGCTAAACCCCATTAGCAACATTTATCCAACGGTCTTTAACATTGGGAAAAGTTCATGTATGAGTGTGTGAGTGTGGGTACACTAGATGGGTATGCGTGTAGTAAAATCTTTATTAATAAAGTGTGAATTGTGCCTGTAAAACAAAAGTTATAATGGTTCACTGAAGTTCTTTGTTGTCATCTTTTGGCATCTGGTCCTTGCTTTTGCTTTACCAAATCTCTCTCTTTGAACCACTTTGTTTTTTCCAAGACCCTCAAAGGAATGAAAAAAGATTAAAACCAGGCATATATCTACTTCACACTACAACACTCCATTTGCAGTAGAAACCACATTCACAGTTATTAACTTTAAGTTGGAAAGTGCCTCTGTTATTGCATCATCCCACTCGCACCCTTACTTAACTTATGTTGCTTGATTTATATGATTATTTACCCCTTTATGCTATATATATATATATATATATAATTATTTTTGGCCTAATGCACCATTTTACATCTCCATTGTGATACATTATACTTATTTAATTTGTCCAACGCCACCATCATAGCTTCATGGTAAGATCAGTCCTGAAGACACCTGAAAAACAACAATCTATAATATGTGTTATTGGGGAAAAACTGGAAGGAAAGGTGAGAAGCCTTCTATCTTCATTGGTTTTCTTCCTGCAAGATAAGACTTCAGACAGTTTACATAGAAATGGTATTGCATGTGGCCTCCCAAAACTAATCACAATGGAGGTATCTGTTATTGTTTTTTTAGAAAGAGAATGCATCAATTAACTATACATTCTTAATATTGGCATTTAAAACTTAATAATGAAAAACACTTAAAATTATTAATTGAACTTAAAACTAAAGTACATATTACACGATACAAATGTACTGCAAACAAATATGCTTATAAACAAAAATGAATGATTTAATTTGAGCCCTCCAGCTCTGTCAGTTGCTTCTTTAGAAACCCAATTTGATCTCTCATTCGCCTGTTTTTTTGTTTGAGTTCCCAATAACTTAAGTTGGCCTTATTGTTTATCTCATTTGACCTCAGCCTCCAATTTTCTCCTCTGTTAATATCGCCATTTAAATTCCTGTCTCTCCAGTTTTCTGTATTTGATGCTCTACTATTCTGATATCCACAAACATTCCTTCTATTACCCCTCTCTGATTCCTGCCTGTGAATATTCAGATTATTCTCCATTGACTGCTTCACTGCAGAATTTGCCTTAATGGTGTATGGGTGATAATTCCACCACTTCTCAGCTCTAGTGAGCACCATATGTAGGTTTGTGGAGTTTGGATCATACAGCTTTACAAACTCCTGACATTTTCTGGGGAGAGCTTCAAGTACCCTCTGTATGTGAGCTGGTGACCCCCAGACCATTTGGGTCTGTGGCTGGCGCAGCACACACCAGAATAAAACTCTTTTTGCTACTTCAAATGGCCCATCTAGTGGTCTCATGGTAATTTCACTAATCTCTTTTTCTAGACTAGTAAAATTGAAAAAGGTTTTAGCTATCCTGCCAGCCTGATCACATATACTTGAATTAAATCCTAATAACCTGTTGGCATAGGGGCCCATGGCATCTTGAAGCAATTCTGTCCATTCCGGCATGCTCATACCTAATTTTATGGCTTTTCAGTTCCCTTGTGAAACCAATGTGAAAAGTTATTAAAGCTGTTTGTGGGGATTGTGCCCCACCATTTCTTAAAAATGTCTTTATCTGCTACAGTCATTGGCCTAGTCTGATTTGAAAAACCTGTAGGAACTTTCAGGTTGTTAAAATTCTCAGAAATTATGACAGGGGCAATTGGAACAGAACTTGGGTTTTTAGTGGGCTCATTTGCATTTTATCTTGTTTTACTACTTGTTTTGGCTCTTTCCTTTGTGGCAGTAAGTTATCACTATCTGCATTGTTCCCAGAAATATCACTAATTCTTTTTTCTTTTTGTTCAATTTTCATCTGTAACTCAGTAATTTTGTTTGAGTATTCGTTACTGCTGTCTTCTGTTAATTTTAATTGACGTTGTAATTTACTGATCTGTATGGTGTTAGTTAAAGCAGAAAGCTTAATACAATCTCTGTCAGTCTGTGTGTTATCTAACTTTAATTTAAGGTCTTTATTTTGCTCTGTCAGGTCTCCAATAATGTCCGTTAATCCCTTTATTGTTGAAATCACTGCCTGCGCTATCATACATTTTCTTTTATTATTATTAATCTTTTTAAGAGTTAATACCTGTGTTAGTATATCTAAAACACTTTCACACTTGTTGTTTTTAGCTTCTGGGATGAGGAATGGACCATTATATTTATGAATGTAATTCTCTCTCTCTCATTCTCTCTCTCTCTCTCTCTCATTCTCTCTCTCTCTCTCTCATTCTCTCTCTCATTCTCTCTCTCATTCTCTCTCTCATTCTCTCTCTCATTCTCTCTCTCTCTCTCTCTCTTTCTCTCTCTCTCTCTCTCTCTCTCTCTCTCTCTCTCTCTCTCTCTCTCTCTCTCTCTCCTCTCCTCTCCTCTCCTCTCCTCTCCTCTCTCTTCTCTCTCTTCTCTCTCTTCTCTCTCTTCTCTCTCTTCTCTCTCTTCTCTCTCTTCTCTCTCTTCTCTCTCTTCTCTCTCTTCTCTCTCTCTTCTCTCTCTCTTCTCTCTCTCTTCTCTCTCTCTTCTCTCTCTCTTCTCTCTCTTCTCTCTCTCTCTCCCCACTAGAATAGTGCGTCCCTCACAGCATAGTAGTTTTTTTTTTGTTTTTTTTAAATGTTAACACAGGATGTACAAGATACCATTGAGATGCTAATTTTACACAACAAAGGACATAGCAGTTAAGCCATCTAGAAGGGGTAGTACTAGTAATTAGATCTGTTTATAAGCAGGTCAGCATTCCAGCAGAGGTGGTAATATAGTTAAGTTTTTCTAACCACTGCTCATTATTCTTTATTTTAAATCTGGGGAACAGACTTAGAATAGTGTGTCTCTCACAGCATAGTTTGCCAGACTATTTTATCTGCCCCAAATGCAAGGAATTATCATATCTATAGGGCAATGAAACACCAGACTAAACAGAAATTAAGCAGAACAAAATAAAAAAATTAAATATTGTTCTCTTTTAAAAGGTGTAAACCATCAATAATACTAACCTAAATAAAATAAATGAACAAAGCAAAGCAAGGAATCCTTTTTACTGATATTTTCCCAAATTGAGGAAAAATTATAACATTATTTTAAATAGTGTGTAGTAGTTTTTTTTTGTTGTTTTTTTTTTTCAAAGGACATAGCAGTTAAGCCATCTAGAAGGTGTAGTAATTAGATCTGTTTATAAGCAGGTCAGCATTCCAGCAGAGGTGGTAATATAGTTAAATTTAGTTTTTTCTAACCACTGCTCATTATTCTTTATTTTAAATCTGGGGAACAGACTTAGAATACTGTGTCTCTCACAGCATAGTTTGCCAGACTATTTTACCTGCCCCAAATGCAAGGAATTATCATATCTATAGGGCAATGAAACACCAGACTAAACAGAAATTAAGCAGAACAAAATAAAAATTAAATATTGTTCTCTTTTAAAAGGTGTAAACCATCAATAATACTAACCTAAATAAAATAAATGAACAAAGCAAAGCAAGGAATCCTTTGTACTGATATTTTCCCAAATTGAGGAAAAATTATAAAAATATTTTAAGTACAGGAAGATTCTATAGAACTTCTGAAATGCTAATTTCAACTGTAGTTTTGGTTCCAGGATCTGCTCCAAACACAGGAAATGCAAATTGTTTAACTTTGTTACCAAAATAAAGGTTACACCTTTTTGTATTCCATACAAACTTAATTAAAAATCTGAACAAAGAAATGGAAGAAGAAGGAGGGAAAAACAAAATATGCTTTAAACTGCTTATGGCTTAGCATATTCCCAAAATTAAACTGTAATTTCTTAACTTTAAATTCTACACAATTTGCCATACAATTCAGAATGAAATTTATGTATAGGGCAAGCTACAGCTCTGGATGTAACACATTCACAGAAATGAATCCTTTGTAAAAGGAAATAAATAAAAATGTGCAAGAAAATTACAATCTTTATAAAATGGACATTATATTCGATTTATAAAGGAGCAGAAGTCAATCACTTTAACCTTACTATGGCAGCTATTAAATAGTACTGTAAAGCTTTTGTTTGTAAAAACATTTAGATGGGACCAACACAACACATGTCTCTAAAATTCATTAGATTTTTACAGAAAGCAAAAATTCTAAACTATTTTACTCTCAAATTAATTGTTTAAAATCCATGTGGTGACCAATAAAAAAAACAAAACACACACATGTCTAGCAGGGAAAACTGATAGAAAACTGGCTCAACAATAAAAGTATCCAGTTTCCAAAAACAAGAAAAAATACAAGAGTTAAAGGGACAGTCTAGTATAGATTTTTATTATTCAGACAGGACTTTTAATTTTAATCAACTTCCCAATTTACTTCCATCATCAAACTTGCTTTTTTTCTCTTGGTATTCTAAGTTTAAGCCAAACATATGATAATTTCTAAGCCTTTTAGGTTTGCCTCTTATCACATGCTTTTTTTAAATCTCTTTTCAACACAAAGAGACAGAAAGTACACATGGCCATATAGATAACACTGTGGGGGTTATTTAAGATTTAGCAGGCTACAAACAACAGGCCTGCTGAAACCAACCATTATGTGCTTCCCCCATGTAACTATACAAATGCAAATTTATACAGACCAGAAATACAGGTTTTTAAAACCATGCTTTTCTTGAGAAACATTTAAAAGATATATATATATACTGCAATAATATTCTAAAATTAAATCAACATTTATTTAGGTCCACTCAGCAACCAACCATCTTCTTTGTAAGAAAACAAGGTACTGTATGGGAACAAGACAACAAGTAAATATGTCTCTAAAATTCATTAGATTTTTACAGAAAACAAAATTCAAAAATATTTACTCTCAAATAAAATGCAGGTCAAATGTAAACTCTAATATCTTATACAACAGGCCTGCTGAAACCAACCATTATGTGCTTAACTCTATGCAAATGCAAATTTATACAGACCAGAAATACAGGTTTTTTAAAGCCATGCTTTTCTTGAGAAACATACAACAGGCCTTCTGAAACCAACCATTATGTGCGCTTTTTAAATAAAGTACTACATACAAAAACTTTGCTATAAAACACCAAATCTACATTTACTGCAGTTACATTTAAAATAAATCAACATTCATTTGATTCCTGCAAAACTAAATGGCATATGGATTCGTCTACAACTTCATGGCCGCCAAAATGTGGTTAGCTATTAATTTAAAATATCTTTACTTTCTACTAAATATAATATACTAAATCTCTATGGTGAAACTACTAAAACCAACACAGATAAATTGTGAAATAAACTCTATGAGAGGGCCTCCATTATTTGCCAAACAGTTTATTTATGAATCAATATATGTTAATAATAAGATAAATATTTACAGGTATATATATATAAATCTTTTTTACAGATACAGTCCACATTTTAAGATACAGGGCAACTTTACTACACTAACCCCAATTTGTTCAATACTGCTAAAATAATCATAGGAATGTACTTAGCCATATTACTTCAGAGTGTCAGCCATCTTTACAGCATGCCCAAGATAAAAAGAGAGAGAGAGGTTCTGTTGTTACAGTATTTTATACCCCAATTCAAAAGGGGAGTGGCCTTTCAACTGCCACTCAAGAGGCCCTTCGGAGTGTCTATAGTTCAGAGAGAAAGGTGTACCTGGGGGAAGGGATTTTAAATGTCACCACAGCTGGTAATTGTTGCTCTGGAGAATTTGAAAGAACATATACAAGTGTTTGCTTTAGAGCTAAGCTTGCTAGCTAAGCTTGCTCTCTATAAAAGTGACAATACTACTGATCTGATTAATATAACTCACTTTAACATAAACTAAATATTTTCTTAACTGGACTTGTGTCAATAGATAGTTGCTCTAGTTTCAAGAGTGATTTTGTTATATTGCTTAATATTGTTAACACATAATATGTTTATATGTGTCTCATAGGTTTGTCCATAGTTGAGAAAGCTACCTTGCAGCATTTTCAGGAGCTAAATTTTACAGTTCACTATTCTCTGCCTGATTTCATATAATTGAGCCCAAATCACTGTTTAGTTAAGTTTGGTATAACAAGGTAATGCCCATATGAATATAGTTCCTCTACCTCATTGTGTACCTTACCATTATTGTGGGGTATCTTTGCACAATATTTGAAGGCGGTGTGTTGTTGCTTTGTATACATCCTCTTTTCTGCACTGATTCACTGGAGTTATATCCACACATAATCATAGGAGCGTTTAAAGTTCTCCACAGTTTCATGGCACTATAGTTTAATGTGTTAAAGGTGTGCTTCTTCTCTTATAATATGGCTGACTATATTTATAAATCATGTGAGCTCTTACAAACCCCTATTCCTGACTGTACTTGTACATGCATATTACCCCCCCCCCCTCCATTGTTTTGTTTTTTCTGTCTTTCCCTCACTACCCTGATAGGTAATACTGGGTGGGTTGTCTATGATCAGATTTTGTATTTGCACATATTACAAGCCTGTTTTGTTACTAATGTATCAACTAAGCGGAGACTTAGCGGTTCATTGGCCCTGTATAATATCTTCATATTTATGGTCTCCTATACTTTATTCATTTATGTATACATATGTCTCTTAGATATTAACCTAATGTTATAAATGTAGCTATGGGTGTTATGGCTTGATTAGATGATTGCTATTCGGCTAAGTGTTATAAGTGTTGCCTCTCGCAATAATACTCTTTTATTGTTTAGAACAGGTACCTGTTGCGGGGTATAGGGCCCGTACCCAGACATCAGGTCCAACATAGTTTTTTTTAAAAATAGAAAACTAAAATTTGCAGTCGCAGTGATGACTACAAAAGTCTTTTCATATTGAGGCAACACTACCTTGTTTTGAGGAGATTCTAGCCCTATGTTGCATCTCGAGAGTATACACATCTTGATTTCCACCCCATGCCCATTAATATGCTTACAGATATAGTACAACAAACCCACTAGTATCTCTGGTATTAGTGGGACCTATAGGAGCTGTTCTTCAGCGCTGTAAAACTAACTTTATATCTCTTCCTCTCCAAGTGTATGTCACACTGACAAGTTTGATTTCAAGTAAGTCTTCTCCTGATCCAGCTGTAAATCAGTCCATACTTTTTATCCCTACAATCCACCACAATTAATATAAAGCCTCCCCCCCCAAGCAATGAGTCTTCTAGATTTAGGAGAACTAAATACGCGGTTTCTCTTGCACATACCGCAATTTCAATTACTCCCTTAGTACTTATTTTCTTTTACATAATACCATAGTATGGAATCCATTCTCTTTATTCAGATCAGCAGGTCTGATCAACTGTACCTACCAACTAAGTCTTCATTTCTAAAGCATTTCTCATGGGCCTCCTTTAAGACCACTGAGATTAGGGCAAAGCCTGTAAGTGTCTCGATATTTAAGTTTCAAGGCTCTACTATGGATTCTATTTATTACTAGGAGAGTTTATATTATACTATATTATATAGAATACATTACATCCTACATTTCATATTATATCTTGTACTTTTTTTTAGCTTTATGGATGGTTAAACTTATTTGTTAAAATTAAGGAAAACTTAGGTTGATTTAACATTACCTTGCTATATGTGCACTACTACAATTTGAACATCTTACAATGCTATATATTACAATAACTTTTTGTATTGTTGCCATTTGTTTTATACTGGCTGTTTATGCAGCAATAGTGTAAAGTTTTCATTTTTTCTTCCTCAATAAAAATTATATAAAAAAAAAAAATTTATGGTGGAGATAAAATCATGAGATTAAAATCCTCCATTCTGCATGTGACACTGTGGACACTCCATTCTCCTTTCCTCTTTCTTTTCCGTTTAATTTACATGTTTAAAAGCCACCGATTATTATATGTTATATAAAAGGGAGCTGCGTCTCCCACATTGTACATTGATATTATTTCACTAAAGTCGGTTTAAAAAAAATAAAAAAATCCTCCATATCGCAAAAAAAAAAAAAAAAAAAGAAATGTGTTTTTGATGTGTTTTGTTCAACATTTTTGTTTTGTGAATACAGTTAACCAGAGCTCTGAGGGTGCGGTAATAATTCTAGCATTAATCGTGATTGCACTAACACGTTTGCATTTACTTTCAATTTGTAATATAAACGATAAACCAGACATGTACAAACACCCACAAAAAAAACCTTTTCGCTCATGCGTAACTGTTAGCACGCCACTCGTAATCTGGCCCAAAGTGCTTTGAGAGCCAAAGTAGGAAGGATTTCTGAAACTTTGAAAAGAAAAGACGATTTCAGCAGAGTATAACCTGCCAAAACTCTGTCAACAGAAGAATATAGCAGTTTAATTGTTGAGGTTCTTAAAGAAAAGTTTGCCATAGCAAACAAACAATACAATGTTAAAATTCCCAGTCTATTATTAAGCTCATTGTCTAGAGATAGGAGGTTTCATGAATCTCCGAATTTGGAAGAAGGCAGCCCTTTTGAGCCGCTCGGCTATTTTCATTGCTAAATTCATTCTTGTGCAACAGCAAGATGCAATAAAAATAGCCTAGCGACATGAAGGGCCGCATTCCTACGCACAAAACCTCCAAAAACACATTTCTATATTGACCCAGAACAAAATCAGCAAGGTATTCCATGTCTCAGAATGATTGGTGAAACTAAGTAGAGCACTTGTGAATGTAAAGGGGATCCTTCCCGAGACTGGAAAGATTATCTTTTTTTCTGATGGATCTGCAAGCCAATATAAAAAACAACAAGGATTTCACCAGTCTGTTTAACCATGAGAAAAACTTGGGTATAAAAGCAAAATGGAACTTCTTTGCAACATCCCATGTCAAAAATGCATCTGACTGGGTTGAAGGAAAAACTAAAAAGGAAACAAAAAAAGACAGTTTGCAGAGGACAACAGAGGGTCAAATGCTCACCCCTGAAGATATGTTCCTCTTTTGCAACGAGAAGATTAAGGGGGGTTACAAACATCTATGCCAAAAGCAAGGACGTAACTGAATTTCATGAACTTCTTTACATCTGCATTGCAGAAATTTGAAGAACATGCAGTAATGAAATTTGTCCCCCTTATCCTACGGAATAATGACTGTGTTGCTTGTCTCTAAGATGAACAGTGGTGGTTAGGCTTAATTGAGAACTGTGATGTTTTTGTAAAACCTGGACCAAAAACATCATTCAAGATATCTGCTGTTGATAAACCATGGGTTCCAATGAACAATGTTCTCAGAAAACTGACACCTGCTGAGTTGAATCATTTAGCTTGAAATTGTGGTGTCGATCATAAACATAATTAGTGTAAAATACAGTTAATGTTTGCTATTTGTTATGCTTAGATTACATCTGGTCATTTGTCAGAATGCATTAATAAAGAAGACTTTTCTTCAGATTTCTACTAGCTACCATAGAGGACTTAGAGCTGTAAAAATGTCAGGTACCTATCTGGTCCCCCACCAGAAATAATCCACCTGAAAGTGAGGAAAAATGTTAAATAATTGCACTTTCTCATCCCCATAAAAAAATAAGAGAAGCCTCAAACCTGAAATGTTCTGCATACACACTATACTTACCTAGGTGCCCCTAAAAATATTTAGGACTGAGACACGGACCCTTCCCATTAAAAAATTGACCCTAAAAGTGGAACCTTCAGCAATTTTTATGATTATATTAGGACTTAAGTTATAAGTGTAAGGATCAAGAATGTGTAAAATGTTTGTATGTATGAGCATGCACCTTGTAATATGATCTAGGGTTTTTATGTTCCAAGAAGCTAGGACCATCCATAGCTGAGATACTAAGGTTCCAGTAAACATCTGTATAACCAAAATTTACCATGCACTGTGACACAAAGATGGCTGCCATGGTTAAATCAAGTAAAATAACATTTAAAAAACTGGTAATTTTGCAATACCAATACATAGAGGTATGAAAAAAAATTAGGAAAATTAAAAATGGTCAAGCAACCTATTTTGGGCCACTTTTTTTTTTTTCAAATCTTTTTATTACGGGACAAAGCAAAGAGCAAAAATAATTACACAGGTTTGCAAATAGCACTCAAAACATGTATTATAATATGACAGTTGTAAGCACGAAAAAGTTGCATCCGATGAGATTGATACCTCATTTGAATGTACTCCATTAATTGAAACCCTCTGTCGTCTATCTTTAAGCCAGCATTCTACCCACTTAACAATCTTAGCATCTATTCCAAGGCAATACATTTTGTGAATAAGTTTGTTGTGTGGGACGGTGTCAAATGCTTTGCTAAAGTCTAGATTTGCAATATCTACGGCTCCTCCCTGGTCTATGATTTTAGTTACATGGTCAAATAAATCAATTAGATTAGTCAGGCATGATCTTCCAGCAGTGAAACCATGCTGTCCTTTGTCTTCCAAGTTGTTTGTCTGAATGAAAGATACAAGTCTTTCCTTTAAAAGAGTTTCCATTAATTTCCCTGCAATTGAGGTCAAACTGACTGGCCTATAGTTAGCAGAAACTTCCCTACTACCCTTTTTATGAAGAGGGACTACATTGGCAATTTTCCAGTCTTTTGGAACAACTCCTGTTAGAAGTGACTGATTAAATAAATCAGCTAATGGAGTAGCTATTACGGATCGAAGTTCTCTTAGAACCCTTGGATGAATATTATCTGGACCCACAGACTTTTGGAAAGGATAAACCCTTTCCAAAAAATGTTAACCTTCCTCAATTAGTCTAGTACTTACTAGTGCTTCATCCTTAACTATTATTTTTACCCTCAATAACTGGCTCCTGGTAAAGATTATTTCAAAGAAGGGGGATGTGCACCAGCATAATGCAACAAAGTGTTGTGATCTGTTTCCTTTCTAAATAGGTCCGTAAATAATAACCTATTCTGTTTGTATACCTTAGTGTGTAAGAAAAACCTCAATTAGTCTAGTACTTACTAGTGCTTCATCCTTAACTATTCTTTTTACTCTCAATAACTGGCTCCTGGTAAAGATTATTTCAAAGAAGGGGGATGTGCACCAGTATAATGCAACAAAGTGTTGCGATCTGTTTCCTTTCAAAATAAGTCTGTAAATAATAACCTATTCTGTTTGTATACCTTAGTGTGTAAGAAATTGACACTCTCTTCACTCCATGTGAGTGTAAACTTAATGTATCTAGAGTTAAGATTCAAAGTTTGCACAAACTCTTGTAGGGATCCAACGTCACCCCACCATAAGCCAAAAATATAATCTATATCCTTTGTTTCCTTTACAGTTTTGACATCGTTAGTCTGTATACATCTATCACACACAGAAGTGGTATTGATGTTATTAGAAGTGTACTGGCAGGTAGTAAAAAGTTTACATTGCAAGAGTAACAGTTTCTTATTGAACTGCTTGAAATAATCCTTTATTGCAATTACTTCCTTTTCCAGGATACTTTCTATATTCAGCGTCAAGGGACAGCAATGGGGTCCAACGTTGCTCCCACCTATGCCAACATATTTATGAACTGGTATGAAGAGCATTTTGTGTTTGAAAATGAACTGTTTCATCTATATTGCACCATCAGGACATCTTTGATCAATTAGTAATTAAATGGGGTCTACAGACATAGATCTGATGGCCTCCCATTTAATTCACAATCTTCCAATGCATTGTGCAAGATCAAGAAATCCAAAGTATCAAATGATAGAAGGCTTGGTGTGTCCATGGATTATTCATCTAGTTTAACTTTTTTCTTCTGTTTGAGTAATTGCTCAAAGTAAACAGGAGTCAACTTTGGTAATCTTTATTGCTCCTGCCTGGCCCCGCAAAATTAAGTATCCAAATCTAGGGCAGATGTCCTCTTCTTCTCCATAGTTTCTTCCTCTAAGACAAGACCTATTGTCTAAAGGGTCTCTATTCCATCAGGATCTCAAATCTCTACATTTAATGGAGTGGAGGTTGAACGCCTAGTTTTAATAGAAAGGCAGAAAAAAAACGTTAACCAAAAATGTATCACAAAATTTGGAGGGCATACTTTGAATGGCGCTCTTCTTTGTATTCCTTTTAGAATTCATAGAATTCTCCAGTTTTTACAAGATGTCCTTGGCAAGTGTTTGTCTGCTACCTCCCTAAAAGGTCACATTTCTGTTCTTTTTCTAAGAAAGTTAGCTAAACTTCCTGATGTTCAGACTTTTGTCTAGATGCTTTAAAAAATGAGGCCATTTGTGAGTCCTATTTCCCCACCCTAAATTTAGTTATTTCTGTTCAGCAAGGGCCTCCCTATGAACCAATGCATTCCATTGATATCAAACGTTTATCCTGGAAAGGTTGTTCTCGTTAGCAATTTCCTCAGCTAGTAGAGTTTCCAGCTTTGTCCTTTGATTCTCCATTTTTAGTTTTTCACAAAGTAAAAAAAATATGATTTTTTTTTCCTAAGGTAGTTTCTTTGGAAAATATAAATCAGGAGATTGTTCCTTATTGAGTCCAGATCCTGCTAATTCTAAGGAACAACTTTTACATAATCTTGATGTAGTCAGATCATTGAAGTTATGCTTTCAAGCTACAAAGAATTCTGACAATCTTCCAGCTTGTTTGTTCATTACTCTGGGGAAGAAGGCTACTATGTAGCGTTGGCCTCTTGGCTCGAACAGGTAATTCAAAAGGCATACTTGGTGGCTCCTCCTAAACGTATCACAGTTCATTTTACAAGAGCAGTTACAACTTCCTGGGTTTTCCAAGATGATGGGGTTGATTTATAAAGCAGCGGACGCTGCTTCCGACCCACTCTGCTTCAGGTGGGTCAAAAGCAGCTGCTCCTTAATTCATCCTCCACCTCTGAGGTGGCGGACAGCAATCAGCTCGATAGGATACGATCGGGTTGATTGACACCCCCTGCTGCGAATCTGCAGGGGGCGGCATTGCACCAGCAGTTCACCAGAACTACTGGTGCAATGATAAATGCCGACAGCGTATGCTGTCAGCATTTATCGATGTGCAGCGGACATGATACAATACAGCATATCATGTCCGTCCGCACCTTAATAAATTGACCCCAATGTCTCTTTGGAGAAGATTGCAAGGCTGCAACTTTTTGCCACTTTTTAACATTTTACCACTTTGATGTTTTTGCTTCTTTGCAAGCAGTTTTTGGCAGGAAAGTCCTTCAGGCTGCAGTGTTTGATAAATAAGAACTGCCTGAAAATTGTCCCACCCTTTCCGTAACATGGACTTTTGGCTTGGGTACTAATCACACATGTTATATGGACTATCATCATTATATAAAAGTAAACATAATTTATGCTTACCTGATAAATTATTTTCTTTTGCAATGATCATAGTCCATATGCCCCGCATGTTTATTTTTTGTAGACCACAGTTCTAATTTGCACCTCTATAGACCCTGCTTGTCTTTCCTACTTATCTGCTTGGCTATGCGTTAATCTGAGGAGAAATGGGAGGGAATTTAAGCTTGTGTGGGTCCTTGGCATCCTCCTAGTGGCAAGAATTATATTCCGCATGTTATGGAGCCCTATGGACTATCATCATTCCGAAAGAAAATAATTTATCAGGTAAGCATAAATTATGTTTTTGAAGTTGCTGCTTTGGTTGTTGAAACCACCAACTATACTGATAGTTTCAGTGCTGCAGTAATGGCTACAGAAAAAGCTAAAGGAGAAGAGATTTGCCTGCCAGTGGTGGTGGAGGATATAGGTACTAAAACAACCATTTCAAGTTGTTATCTCAGACAAAGGTAAGGAAACCTATGTGTTTATATAAAGTAATAGGATGATTACATCTGCTCTCCCTACAAGCTCAGCTTATTTCAATGGGTTGTGGTTTCAAAATGCAAAAACAGCTATTCCATATATAAAAATAAATCTAAAGGAGAAATTACCCTCACATTTAATAGTCTTAAACTGATATAAAACTAGTTATTGGAAACATGTTAAAGGGAAACCTGTTTTCCAGTATACAGTCCCTTTAAGAGATCACAATATGTAGAACACTTATCTTTGCGGATGCAGATAGTAAGACTCTCAAAAAGTTTTCTGACTATGAAAATGTGCAATTAACCAGCAAATCAATGAGAAGACAATAATAAACTCCGGCATATGTGCTTTAAGTCTATGCAATAGCAGTGGAGGCTCCTCTATAGGAGCACTTGAGCACGTGAACCCCCTGACCCCTGATGAACAAAAAAAAAAAAAGGAGTGAGAAATAAAAAAAAAAAATTAAATATTTAAACCTTTTTTGCTGATTTAAATAAAAAAAATCCTCCAGGCTCCACTGCAGTTTTCACTAAAAACATTTAAAATTGCTGTTTTTAATTATTTAGGCTGAAAGTGGAATGGTCTTTTGCCTAATACTTATATCTATCACACATGCTGTGCAGTGCGATAGATAGAAGTATAGGCAAAAAGCCCTTTCCACTTTAAAACTGCATTGACTGCAGCGCTACCTACAGGCCAGCCCATAGCTTTCCTAACCGCACAGCTCTTAGTGTGCAAGAGCCACATGACACACTAAGAGCTGTGTGTGTGGGAGGAGGAGCATTGTCTTGAGGGCAGAGAGCAGTAAAAGAAGCCTGCATGGCAAGCCTGCTGAGCTGAGCAAGGAGCCGGGACGGACTGGCGGCTAGAGTGAGACCGGGTGTGTGTAGTGAGTCGTGAGTGAGCAGCACAGTCAGTGAGTCAGACAGTGTGACAACTGACATCGGTAGCAGTAGTCTAACAGTCCGGTAGATTATCGTAGATAATCATGGTAGTAGTACTTTAAGCTTAGGCAGGGGGCGGGCTTAAGGCTTAGGCAATAGGCAGAGACTAGAGACTAGTTGAAAGAATGGCAGATATGGGAGACTTGAAATACCAGCCTGCAAACTAAAGCTCCTTTTTATGTGTACACACCGACACAGTGCAGAGCCGTGAGTAGTGCTGCAGCTCACATGCAGGTTTCAGAAGGGGAAGCACAGGCAGCCAGCAGAGTGGGATAATAAATACAAGAGTAGCGTGGGCTGAACACTTGTAAGCACTGCAATGACCTGCAGTCAGTCACTGCTTATTGTGAGCGAGGAGTTGCAGGAAGCTACCACAAAGGACTGCGCTAAAGTCAACTCATCAAGGCTGTAAGTGCATTAAGCAGGGCTCATATTCACACTATTTATATCTGCCCTTGTTATTTATTGATATCAGTAGCAAATGATAATTGTTTTAGCTTTCTGTGCGCTCAAATAAGTTAACATGTCTTCAAGAAAAACATAATTTATGTAAGAACTTACCTGATAAATTCATTTCTTTCATATTAGCAAGAGTCCATGAGCTAGTGACGTATGGGATATACATTCCTACCAGGAGGGGCAAAGTTTCCCAAACCTTAAAATGCCTATAAATACACCCCTCACCACACCCACAATTCAGTTTAACGAATAGCCAAGAAGTGGGGTGATAAGAAAGGAGCGAAAGCATCAAAAAAATAAGGAATTGGAATAATTGTGCTTTATACAAAAAAATCATAACCACCACAAAAAGGGTGGGCCTCATGGACTCTTGCTAATATGAAATAAATGAATTTATCAGGTAAGTTCTTACATAAATTATGTTTTCTTTCATGTAATTAGCAAGAGTCCATGAGCTAGTGACGTATGGGATAGCAGATACCCAAGATGTGGAACTTCCACGCAAGAGTCACTAGAGAGGGAGGGATAAAATAAAGACAGCCAATTCCGCTGAAAAATTAATCCACTACCCAAATCAAAAGTTTAAATTTTTATAATGAAAAAACTGAAGTTATAGGCAGAAGAATCAAATTGAAGCAGCTGCCTGAAGTACTATTCTCCCAAAAACTGCTTCTGAAGAAGAGAAAACATCAAAATGGTAGAATTTAGTAAAAGTATGCAAAGAAGACCAAGTTGTTGCTTTGCAAATCTGATCAACAGAAGCTTCATTCTTAAAAGTCCAGGAAGTAGAAACTGACCTAGTAGAATGAGCCATAATCCTCTGAGGCGGGGATTAACCCGACTCCAAATAAGCAAGATGAATCAAAAAGCTTTAACCAAGATGCCAAAGAAATGGCAGAAGCCTTCTGACCTTTCCTAAAACCAGAAAAAATAACAAATAGACTAGAAGTCTTTCTGAAATCTGAGTAGCTTCAACATAATTTCAAAACTCTTACCTCATCCAAAGAATGTAAGAATCTCTCCAAAGAATTCTTAGTATTAGGACACAAGGAAGGGACAATAATTCCTCTACTAATGTTGTTAAAAATTCACAACTTTAGGTAAAAATTGAAAAGAAGACAGCAAAACCACCTTATCCTGATGAAAAATCAGAAAAAGGAGACTCACAAGAAAGAGCAGATAATTCAAAAACTGTTCTAGCTGAAGAGATGTCTAAAAGGAACAATACTTTCCATGAAAGTAATTTAAATGTCCAAAGAAAGCACATGCTCAAATGGAAGAGCCTGTAAAGCCCTCAGAACCCAATTAAGACTCCAAGGAGGAGAAATTGGCTTAAATGACAGACTTGATACAAACCAAAGCCTGAACAAAACAATGAATAACAGAAAGATTAGCAAATTTTTCTGTGAAAACAGCACAGAAAAAGCAGAGATTTGTCCTTGCAAGGAACTTGCAGACAAAAACCCTTATCTAAACCATCCTGAAGAAACTATAAAATCCTAGGAATTCTAAAAAAATGCCAAGAGAATTTATGAGAAGAGCATCAAGAGATGTAAATCTTTCAAACTCAATAATAAATCTTACTAGACACAGATTTATGAGCCTGCAACATAGTATTAATCACTGAGTCAGAGAAATTTCTAAGACTAAGTACTAAGCGTTAAATCTCCATACCATCAAATTAATAATTTGAGCTCCTGATGGATAAAATGAATGTTAAGATATAAGGTCTGGCCTTAATGGAAGTGACCAAGATTGGCAACTGGACATCCAAACAAAAACCATATACCAAAACCTGTGTGGCCATGCTGGAGCCACCAGCAACACAAAAGATTGCTCCCTGATGATTTTGAAAATCACTCTAAAAAGAAGAACCAGAGGAGAAAAGATATAGGCAGATTGATAACTCCAAGGAAGTGTCAATGCATACACTGCTTCCGCCAGAGGATCCCCGGACCTGAATAGGCCCCTGGGAAGTTCCTTGTTTAGATGAGATGCCATCAAATCTATTTCTGGAAGCCCTCACATCTGAACAATTTGAAAAAATACATCTGGGTAAAGAGACCATTCTCCCAGATGTAAAGCTTGATTGACAGAGATAATCCGCTTCCCAATTGTCTATACCTGGGAAATGGACTGCAGAAATTAGACAGGAGCTGGATTTCGCCCAAGCAAGTATCCGAGATACTTCTTTCACAGCCTAAGGACTGAGAGTCCCACCCTGATGATTGACATACGTCCCAGTTGTGACATAATCTGTCTGAAAAACAATAACATTTCTTTCTTCAAAAAGAAGCCAAAACTGAAGAACTCTGAAAAATGCACAGAGTTCCAAAATATCGATTGGTAATCTCGCCTCTTGAGATTTCCAAACCCCTTGTGCTGACAGAGATCCCCAGACAACCTCCCAACTTAAAAGACTCGCATCTGTAGTGATCATGGTCCAGGTTGAATGAACCGAAGAGACCTATAGAACTAAATGATAGTGATCTAACCACCAAATCAAAGATAGTTGAACATTGGGATTCAAAGATATAAAAAGTGATATCCTAGAATCCCTGTACCATCAATTCAGTATAAAAAACTGGAAAGGTTTCTTATGAAAATGAGCAAAGGGAATCGAATCCAATGCTGCAGGCATAGTACCTAAAACGTCCATGCATATAGCAAGTGAAGGAAATAATAGAGACTGAAGGTTCCGACAAACGGAACCCAATAAAATTGTCACTTGTCTGCTAGAGACAAAGACATTGACACAATCTATCTGGAAACCTAAAAAAAGGTGACCCTTGTCTGAGGAATCTAGGAGCTTTTGATAAAAAGATCCTCTAACCATGTCTTGAAGAAAAAACAAAAGTTGAATCATATGAGATTCCGCAGAACGAAAAGACTGAGCCAGTACCACGAGACCGTCCAAATAAGGAAACACTGAGAACCTTGAAAAGATTCTTAGAGCTGTCGCTAGACCAGAACGAAAAGCAACAAATTGGTAATGCTTGTCAAAAAAAGAGAATCTCAGAAAATGAAAATAATCTGAATGAAAACAGAAAATTAAGATATGCATCTATTGTATCTATTGTAAACAAATAATGCCATTACTGACCAAAAAGGCAGAATAGACCATATAAACTCCATTCTAAAAGATGGTATACTTATATGACAATTCAAAAAGATTTTCTATTTTTTAAATAATGAATAGTTTTGAATAAAAACCCCAAATCCTGTTCCTAAAAAGGAACTGGTATAAATACCCCAGAAAACTCCAGGTCTGAGCAGCGCCTTGAGCCCCAACGGGTGACCAGCCACCCTTCACAAGTACCCAATACATATAGGACTGAAACACACTTCAGGAAAGTGTGAGCCTTACTGGAATAGCTGGAATATGTTAGAGAGAGAAAAAATACTTCTCACAGACGGTTTTACTCTGAATCCTATTCTGTATCCAAATCTAAGAAGTTTGGACCGAATTGAACCAAACAAATTTTTTTAAAAAGTCTTAACCTGCCTCTTACCAGCTAAGCTGGAATAAGAACTGCACCTAAATGCAAATTTGGGGAGCTGACTTTGATTTTTTAAATGGCTTAAATTGAATGAAGAAAACTTCCAATTATAAACATGTTACTTGGGGAAGAATTTAGAATTCCGTTCCTTAATAAGAAAAAAAGCTTAACATTTAGCCTTAGAACTCAATCTTGAAGCCCAGAGTAACAGTTGAAGAATTGAATCCAATTGTGAACGAAATAATTGATTACCTTGGAAAAAAAGAAATATGGAATTTAGAAATCAAATTAGCATTCCAAGATTGAAATCATAAAGTTCTTCTAGCTAAAATAGCTAAAGACATAGATTAAACCTCATTTGCGAAAATATCAAAAAAATGACGACACAAATGAAATTATTAGCATGTTGATCAACTTAACAATGCTAAACAAATCATAATCCGATACTTGTTGCACTAAAGTATCCAACCAGAAAGCTGAAGAAGTTGCAACATCAGCCAAATAAATTACAGGTCTAAGAAAAGTACCTGAAAATAAATAATTTTCCTTAAATAAGATACAAGTTTCCCAAGGAAAAAAATAAATACTATCTGCTATAGGAATAGTAGAATGTTAGCAAGAGTAGAGATAGTCCCATTAACTTGAGGGATATTCCTCAAAACTTAAAACTAACTGCCGGCAAAGGATACAATTAAAAACCTTAAAGAAGGAATAAAAGAAATTCCCGGCCTATTCCATTCCCTAGTATCAGGAACTGGAAAAAAACCTCTGAAGAAAACACAGAAGGTTAATAAGCAGAATATAAATGTTAGCTAGTCTTAATCAAAAGAACTAGTTATTTCAATATCCAAAATAATCAACACCTTTTCAACAAAAAACGAATGTACTCTATTTAAAAATAAAAAAGTAGATTTGTTAGTGTCAATATCTGATGAAGAATATTCTGAATGAGAAAAAACACCATCAGAGAAGGATAATTCAGTATGTTGTTGGTCATTTTAAACTTCATCAACTAAATGAGAAGTTTAAAAAAGACCTAAAAATTTTATTAGAAGGCGGGATAGCAGACAAAACCTTTATACTAGAATCAGAAAAATATTCTTATAAATTCCTAAATATATCTTGTACATAAGATGTAAAAAGAATAGCAATAGATAATGCATAAATACTAATGGACTCTTCATGTAAAAGTTTATCATAAAAACTTATTACAAACCATAGCTAAATATAAACATTCATAACATTAAAATAAATGAACTTAGCTTTGGTAGGACTGATATCAGTCATCAGGAATCCCTCAGTATTTTCTGCTACAGGAACAGCTTTTGAAATATCTTGCAATATGTAATAGAAAAAAACAACATATAAAGCAAAATTATCAAATTCCTTAAATGACAGTTTCAGGAATGGGAAAAAATGCAAAACAAACAAGCCTCTAGCAACCAGAAGCAACAAAAAAGTGAGACTGAAATAATGTGAAAAAAACTGGCGCCAAGTATGACGCCCACATTTTTTGGCGCCAAGTAAAACGCCCACATTTTTTGGCGGCAAGTATGACGCCCATATTTTTTGGTGACAAAAATGACGCCCACATTTTTTGGCGCAAAAAAACGTCTGTAACACACATGCGTCAAAAAATGACTCAACCATGTGTAAACTTCCGGTGTCAACTATGGCGCCGGAAATGATGACATTTTGCGCCAAAAAAGTTCACGCCAAGAATGACGCAATAAATTGAAGCATTTTCTGCCCCCGGGAGCCTAACAGCCCGCAAGGAAAAAAGTCAATTTGAAAATTTTTGAAGGTAAGAAAAAATATTTATTCATATGCATTTTCCCAAAAATAATGAAACTGACAGTCTGAAAGAAGGAATACTGATTAACCTGAATCATGGCAAATATAAGTTTAAAACATATATTTAGAACTTTACATATAAAGTGCCCAACCATAGCTTTGAGTGTCATAAATAGAAATAAGATTTACTTGCCCCAAGACACTCATCTACATATAGTAGATAGCCAAACCAGTACTGAAACGAGAATCAGTAGAGGTAATGGTATTCAAATAGGCAATTTTATTCAAATAGGCAATACTCTCTTCACATCCCTCTGACATTCACTGCACTCTGAGAGGAAAACCGGGCTTCAGCCTGCTGCGAAGCGCATATCAACGTAGAATCTAGCACAAACTTACTTCACCACCTCCATGGGAGGCAAAGTTTGTAAAACTGAATTGTGGGTGTGGTGAGGGGTGTATTTATAGGCATTTTAAGGTTTGGGAAACTTTGCCCCTCCTGGTAGGAATGTATATCCCATACGTCACTAGCTCATGGACTCTTGCTAATTACATGAAAGAAATAGTTGTTTTTTTTAAATAATTTATCATAGTGCATTTGTTTGCATTCAGTATTGAATACCTATGGGATTATTAGTACACATAAAAAGTCAGTATAATTATTACATGGACTTACTTTATTAATTAAAGTGTTTCTATGATCTCAGTTACTTTTATTTGTATGGACTGTGGACAATTGCAGGTTTTCTTTCAGAATATATGTATTATTGAGAAAGCAGTCTGCCACCTTAGGTCTAGCTATGCATGTTCTAGGGCTGCATTAGAAGCAGTTTCTTTCTGTTTGCAGTTTTAATTCACACCCTCTGTTTAACATATTAGCCCTGCTGCTTGGATTCTTGCACCTGGGCCCTGTGGTTTCTAGTTACGCCTCTGCAATGAATGTAGGAAATTTATAGTTTTTAAATTTAATATGCTGGATATTTATGCTTCAGGAAAGTTGTATTCTGTGTAAACTCATTTATTTTAAAAACCAAAAGTTATTAACTCAGTCAAAAAAATGGATGACAACCTATAATACATTTTTCATTAACACAAATCCAATTATCGCCAATCATTTGTTACTACATTTTTAATCTGTAATTTGTGTGTGGTATCGAGGGTGCGATATAGATAAGAAGGCAATATATATAGCATTGTGTGTGTATGTGTGTGTGTATATATATATATATATATATAAATATATACACACACACATTAAAATGGGCGGAGCCATCTGAGGGGCAGGGCTAGTGCTCCCCCATCTTCAAAAGTCACCAGCCGCAACTGTGCAATAGTGGGAGTGCTGGAGGGGTTGCAATGAAGAGGGATCATTACTATATATATGGTGGACTTGTCCACACATACAACCCTTCTGATAAAAGTGTGCTCCTGGAATGTAGCAGACTTTTGACAGTTATCCTACCTCCTAGCCCAAACTACCTGTTATTCCGTAACCTACCCAAAATAACCAGCTAACCAAAGACTGTTCTCCCTGATGTTGAATTGTGCCAAGGGGTTGGTTCCAAAATATTGGAAATCATTGCAGGTGCCTAGTCTGCCCTCTCTCCCTCCCTTCTATCCTATCCCTACAGTCCATTGATGGGTAGACCAGTTGTACCCTAACTCTACTCCTGTTCTATGCACTATGGAACGGGGGCAAGCAGTCTTATATGCAAGTAAACCTGGATGTCACTGGTCTCCCATGCCATTCAATACCTATATCTTATAAATCTGTGTTTGAAATGCTGTGTAAAATTTGTTATTTCCTTAAGAACATTGAACAAACAAATTTCACTACGTGGAGCAATTAGCTTTTATATAAAATCGGTAGCTCCAAGATATAGATGTTGATATGTATGACTATTATGCGGTTGTCTTCGCAAAATGTATAACTATGTACACATGAGCAAGTTCATTCAATAAAGCTTTTTTTAAAAAAACAAAAAAAAAAAAAACCAATTTACAATAAACTGGTCGAATATGTCTTTTTTTTTTTTTTTTTTTATATTTTTTTTATTGAGTTTATCAATACACACAACACAAAAATACCTGATTGACAAAAACCAAAACAAGAAAACCCCTAAAACATACAGTTCCCAATAGTTGACAGAAAACCGTATTTACTTAAAATTCTATCTCACTGTCTTTGTTCGACTTTCTGTCGAAATTATCTAAACTCTGATACTTCGTAGAGGAGAAAAAAAAAAAAAAAAAAAAAAAAAGGGAAATTCCTACTCGCCTCCTCTCTCCCCCCCCTCAGCCACCGTCAAACCTCTAACATCGTCACGCCAAACGCTGGGAAAATTACCAGCCAATATTTGTAATTGGACATATACCGTATCCTTAAATGGTCTGACCAGCGTAATTTGAGTCTCTACAGGGAATGATAAGATAAATATTTTCCATTGCTTAAAAAACTCAGCTAATCGTGTGTCTGTCGGATTATGTAGGTTTATCTGCTCATGAATAAACTGAATAAACAGAGCATTCTTAAGTTCTTTCAGGTTAGGGGAAGTTTTAGCTTTCCATGCTCTCAATAACATGTTGCGTCCCAGCAATATGATCCTATTAATTAGTTTGACATTTTGGGGAATTATTATCTGGGATTGTACCAGGAAAAATACATCTATCGCTTGTATATGATACACTAATTTAAGAGTTGAGCGCATCCAATATGCTACTTTCAGCCAAAATTGTGAAATTTTAGGGCAAGCCCAAAAACAATGCAAAAGATCTGCCTTGGCAGAGGAACATTTAGGACATACGTTCCTTATCTTATACCACCTTGACAACCTCTCGGGAGTCAGATAAGACATAAAAACTATCTTGACCTGTGTTTCCTTCCATGAGGTCAAGACCCAGCTTTTTTCCAAGATTTTAAATACATTCATTATAGTTTGACTATTTACTTCAGGCAAAACTTTGCTCCATTTAGCTACAATATATTCCCTCTGCTCATTAGAGGATTTGTAATTAAGGTGTGCATAAAACGGGGCTATTGAGTATATTCCCATTTTAAAGTTGTTAATTTGTGGTTGCCATAACAGGGTCCAATCACTTCCATATTTTTGATTAAGCTCATGTATAAAGTGCCTTAACTGCAGATAAGCATAAAATTCTTTATTCGAGAGGCCGAATTGCTGTCTTAACTCAGCAAAAGATAAAAGTGTTGAATCTGGTTTTAATAATTGCGCCACATATATCAGACCTCTAGAAAACCATTCTCTAAAGACTACTGAGGAGAGCCCTGGAGCAAAATTTGGATTTTCTGTAATAGTTAGATATTTGGAAACATATGGGGAATTATCTAAGGACCCGCAAAATTCTTGCCAAGCAGATATAATATTTCTTTTTTTTTTTTTTTTTTTCGCGGTATTCTTTTATTGTGCACCTACAAACAATATTAAAATAAAGCTAAACAAAACTAAATAAGACATTGTCACTTTAAAACATAACCTAGTGGTGAGCGAGTCCCAGCCAAAAAACTGACCCTATTACAACTTCTGATAGGTTCGGTACAAGCGATATATTATGGCGAGATATTTGTGTCACCTCAGAGTGCTCATCACGATGTCACCTGCCATGCAAGCTGAATCGGGTAATGTCTGTTACTCAGAGTCCAGAGTAGTGTGCTTATGTCTATCTTTGTATTTTGATTTAAGGTATCCCTCCCACATACCAACTATTTCAGCATAAAGATCCATTTTATCAAATTTTAGGTAATGGTACTCCTCCATCTCTATTAGTTCCGATGTTTTTTGCTCCCACATCGTCATATAAGGGGCTTCTGAGCCTCTCCAATTTTTGGCTATCAGAAATTTGATGCTATTCACCATTATAGTAAGGATTTTTAGTTTGGGTTTGTGTTTCAATTTAGGTGGTTTATTTAACAGCCAAATCAAAGGGTCCAGTGGTAGCTGTGCCTCTACAATTTTTTCAATTTCCTCAATAACTTGTCTCCAGAGGTCACGGATGGAGGAGCACCACCACCACATGTGCGCCATGTCACTTCCGACATGACCACATCTCCAACATCTGTTCCTCGAATCGCTAAACAATCTGTGTAGTCTCTTCGGAGTATAATACCATCTATGTAGGATTTTAAAGTTTATTTCTAAAATACTTATAGAAATCGAAGATTTCATAGTGTAATGAAAGATTTGCGAGCAAGTCTGAGGAAGGATAATTTTCCCCAAATCTCTTTCCCAACCCTCCATATAACCCAGCACCTGACCAGGTCAGTTCTGAACCAGCAGCTTATATATTTTAGAGATTGTATGTCTTGGATGTGGCATTTGCGTGAATAGGGATTCAAAGTGGGTAAGAGGTCTTGTCATATTTCTGGCCTGTGTATGAGCTTGTAACAGGTGATTTAGTTTGAAGTAGTTAAACCAGTTTGTAAAATTTTTAAGTCCCTGTTCTACTATCACGCTTTGGGGTTTAAGTTGTTCCCTGTCTATGAGAAGATGTATGGGTAAATCGCTAAGTGTTTGGGGTGGTAGTGTTTGTAATATCAAAGGACCAAAATCGAGTTCCCCATTTTTAACCAGAGAAGTTAGAGGAGAGGGTCTAGACGTCAGAAAGGGGAAAAGTGTAAGGGTCTTGTTCCAAATGTTAAGGGTCTCCATGATGATTGGATTATTGGTGTGTGTGTTAGGCGTGGAAACAAACGACCAACACCATTCACCAATACGTGCTGTGTGGAGACTATCTAATTCTATATCTAAGTAGCAAAAAAGATTTGTTCCAGCCACCAATAGTTAAAAAACCTTTATTTCTTCATATGGGGTCTTTAGACAAACATACAACGTTTCAGACCTGCTATAGGTCCTTAGTCATGTATACTGAACATACACTGATTCATCATTTAAATACTTTACACCTGGTCAATTGTTCACCTGTTGTCATGTGACTACTCATTATTGTATCACTGCCATCTTGTGGCCATCTAACATATATATTCCTATTGTAAAAAAGCATTCTGAATAGTCACATTGAAAAGGTTTAAGTATCAAACAATGTTAATAGATAAAATCATATGTACAAAATTAAAATAGAAGAAATATTACACACAATATGCAGATATGCCGATACTATTTACTTGTTATTTAAATGTTAATTTGGACTCTTTCATTTTAGAGTTGATTTTATAAGTTTCAAAAAATTGCTGCTGGAGATTATGTGGATTACTGTCAATTTGAACACTGTAGGCCTATTTTGAAAATAATTTTTTACTTTTCTCTTTAGTATTTTTATATGTAAAGATAATTTTTAAACATTTCCCTCCAATTTTACTCAGCCCATTAAAATGGGTTATTAGAAAATTATTTTAAATTAAAGAAATGCAGGTATCATAATACTCAACCCATTAGAAAGGGAAGATTTACCTATCTATAGAGATGTTTTAGGAAAGACAAATATTTAGTAAAACAGACTCCAATCGAATTCTTTATTCATACCCTTAGGTATTAGGCTTTCCAATTTGTATATCCAAAACATCTCTCTTGTTTTTAGTATATGTTCTCTATTACCCCCCCTTCTTGGTCTATCAATCTGTTCAATTATTTGGAATCTGAGCTGACTGATGTTATGACCCATAGAGAGGAAGTGAGAGGAAACAGGAGCCTCTTTGTTCTTGCATCTAATATTAGACTTATGTTCTGTTATCCTCTCCCTTACCTCTCTACAGGTCTCGCCCAAATAGATCAAACCACATGGACACTTGATCAAGTAAATACAGTAACATGACCTGCAAGTAAGATATTTATTAATTTTGTATTTCCTACCATTTATGGGGTGAGAGAAATATTCGCCTTTAATCATTGAACTGCAGTTACTGCAGTTCAAACAGGGATAACATCCATCCCTCCTAGGGCCTATAGTCTTCTGTATGTTCAATCTGTTACTGCCTATATCCGAATGTACAAGGGTGTCTTTGATACTTCTATTTCTTCTATATGCTGTCATAAAATTTTCTTTAAACTCATTCACTTGAGGGTTACAGTCCCTTAGGATGTGCCAATGCTTTCTTAGAATACCATTGATCTTCTGACTGAATTCATTGAACTGTGTTACAAACACTAGACGATCTGTTTCTTTACTTTTGTACCTTTTGGGTAATTCTTTATTGTTGACTACATCTAGTTGTTCCTTGATTAGTGATATTGGATACCCTCTATTGATAAATTTATCAGCCATCTCCTCCAACCTTTGCTTACATCTATTCTCCTCAGACACTATGCGTTTAACTCTTAAAAATTGGCTCTTTGGAATAGCCCTAAAGATACTATCTGGATGGTAACTTCCATATTTCAATATATTGTTTTTATCTGTATCTTTTGTATGGATATCCGTTTTTAAGAAACCATCCTTGAAGTATACATAGGTGTCTAGGAACTCAATTCCAATTTCACTCATATTTAAAGTGAATTTTAATCCATTGACAGAATTATTATCTTCCCTTTCTAATGGGCTGAGTATTATGATACCTGCATTTCTTTAATTTAAAATAATTTTCTAATAACCCCTTTTAATGGGCTGAGTAAAATTGGAGGGAAATGTTTAAAAATTATCTTTACATATAAAAATACTAAAGAGAAAAGTAAAAAATTATTTTCAAAATAGGCCTACAGTGTTCAAATTGACAGTAATCCACATAATCTCCAGCAGCAATTTTTTGAAACTTATAAAATCAACTCTAAAATGAAAGAGTCCAAATTAACATTTAAATAACAAGTAAATAGTATCGGCATATCTGCATATTGTGTGTAATATTTCTTCTATTTTAATTTTGTACATATGATTTTATCTATTAACATTGTTTGATACTTAAACCTTTTCAATGTGACTATTCAGAATGCTTTTTTACAATAGGAATATATATGTTAGATGGCCACAAGATGGCAGTGATACAATAATGAGTAGTCACATGACAACAGGTGAACAATTGACCAGGTGTAAAGTATTTAAATGATGAATCAGTGTATGTTCAGTATACATGACTAAGGACCTATAGCAGGTCTGAAACGTTGTATGTTTGTCTAAAGACCCCATATGAAGAAATAAAGGTTTTTTAACTATTGGTGGCTGGAACAAATCTTTTTTGCTACTTGGAGTATTTGCAGGATAAGGCAGATCCTGGGTTCCGTGCCCCACAAGCCACATATCTGTTGGTGCTGTTTTCCACACTTTGTTTTGAGGATTTGATTTCTGCCATTGGAAATACCTGCATCAAACTATGGCTGAAGGTATGGCTGAAGATATGACAGATACAATAAAGCGTCCTAAGACTTTTGGCTATGATGAAGAAACTGCACAGCAGATTAATGCTAAAGTACTGGGAAACAGAGACTTTCTTAAAATTGCCTCCTCTGATGTTTCAAGCAGGAATTTGGAAAAAGACTGCAAAAGGAAAATGGTGTTGGAGCTACATGCCATCACACTCTCTGAATACCATAAAGTGCAAAGGATTCCCAGGGGGCTAAGGATGTCTACCTGTCCTACTCTATTTGCAGACCGTAAGGAGTATACTGACAAGTTTGAAAGTATTTTAAACAAATGCTCCTTCGATATAATTACATGGACAGTAGAATATGCCCAACAAGAAATAGAGAAATACAAGGGAACCATTAACAAACAGAAAGAAGAAATGGTGAAGAAAATACCTTTAGATGAGTACAAAAAATTGGTGATGGAGGTAGAAAAATCCGTTAACGATTATAAGAAGCAATTGGAGAGTCGGAAGCGTCTTAAGTTCATCAGGGATGAGCAGGATTATTGCCATGGGTTGGTCTATAGGTGGCGACAGAACACAGGCACTGGTAGGAGCTTCAATTATAGACCAAGAGAGCAAAAACGTCAGGCCACACGAAAATCTACCCCGGAGGAAGGTCACAGTGGCTCCGAATCATCGGTGAGTTTTTTAACGGAAGACTCCGACATCGATGCCACCGGGCCGGTAGGAAGCACAAGAGAAAGCCTACCGCGCCAGCCGATGACGTCAGAGCGACAGCGCCCGCGACGGACGCGCGGAAACCAACGAGGACACTATCGCTACTAGTTCCAGAGAAGGCACTCAGCATGGATGTGATGACGGAAGACGCTATTGGGCACAGACGCTCCTCACAAATGGATGGCATAAATGAATATGGGGTAAGAGAGGCGAAAATACTTTCCGATAAAATGTATGCAGTTTGTTCCTATGTGAGAGTGGCTGACTCCAATGACCGGCTGGGCTGCCTTGATATAACTAGTGAGCATGGAGAAAAAATATCTGATCTAAGCTTGTTAGATGCTCCAAAATATAACCAGACCTGTAATCCTATAGACCAAAATCCTGTAACAGAGACTATGGATGTATGTACGAAGGGTATAAATGAAGGATCTCATTTTGCCTTGATGGATATGGCTGTTACAAAGGGACTAGCACTCAAACAGGGGATCTGCACAGAACTCTCATATGTAAATGTGGACTGTAACACTAATACCACTATTGCATTTAATGATTCACAGAATGGATATGAAATGTCTAATGTTGCAAAAGTTGATGCACAAGTTGATTCACATATTGTTTTTAAAGGTTTAAGTAAATCATTACACGATATCACACACCAGAATTCACATTATAACACACAGCACATAGAAGAAAATTTAATTTTTAATTTGTCTAATTTGAAAATGACAAAAGAGCAAGAAACAGCTCTAAATAAAGGATTATCCTATTGCCTAGAGAATTATTGTGATGAATTTAAAATTCAACAAGATCTACAGAGGTTCTTTAGGAAACTGAGGCTAAAGATTTATTTCTCTATGCAAAGGGATAACATAAATGACACCAACACAATTAACAAAATGAAGTTTAATGACATTAGGCACTTTGGTCTATCTAAAAAAAGCACTTTCTCACCAGCATCCACACATAGTGCAGCCACATATGTTAGTCTTGTACAGAGAGAAGTGGACAACTTATTTAAAAGGGAGAAAAAAAGAAAATTGGTGCAAAGAAATAGGAAACACAATAAAGAGGATATGTCAGCCATTAGATCTCTGAGAGAGAATAAAAATATAATCATTAAAGAGGCCGATAAGGGCGGGGCCATTGTGATTTTAAATAAATCTGATTATATAGATGAGATCAATAGGCAACTAAAAGATACCCAAGTTTATGAAATACTGACTAGAGATCCCACCATACAGATTAACAAAGGGATAAATAACATCTTAACTCTGGCTACACAAAGAGATATTATAACAGACAAGTTTAAGGAGGCCTTATATGTAACAGATCCAATTAGGCCAGTAATATATGTATTACCAAAGGTACATAAATCCTTAAAAAATCCCCCAGGTCGCCCTATTGTGGCAGGGATGGGTTCAGTATTTTCTAATATTTCAACCTTCTTGGATAAAGTATTGCAGCCCTTAGTCAAGAACACTACATCTTACATTAGGGATACTAATGATTTTTTGGCTAAATTACAGGACTTAGGACATGTAGGTGATAAATGTATTTTGTTTTCATTAGATGTCTCAAGCCTTTACACATCTATCAAACATACAACAGGGATCTCATCAGTGGAACATATGCTTAGATCTAGTAAGAGTTATACTGAGGCAGAGATTTGGTTTCTAATAGAACTTCTGTCTATCATTCTTTATCAGAATTATTTTCTATTTATGGATACATATTATTTGCAGAAACAGGGTACAGCAATGGGCTCCAACGTTGCCCCCTCATACGCCAACAATTTTATGAATAGCTTTGAGGAATACTTCGTGTATCCTCATGGCTTGTTCCAGCTCTATGGTGCCTCCTGGTGGAGGTACATTGATGATGTGTTTGGCGTATGGGGGGGCGACGTTGGTAGCCTATTGTCCTTTGTTGAAGATCTTAATAATTCTGTCAATGGATTAAAATTCACTTTAAATATGAGTGAAATTGGAATTGAGTTCCTAGACACCTATGTATACTTCAAGGATGGTTTCTTAAAAACGGATATCCATACAAAAGATACAGATAAAAACAATATATTGAAATATGGAAGTTACCATCCAGATAGTATCTTTAGGGCTATTCCAAAGAGCCAATTTTTAAGAGTTAAACGCATAGTGTCTGAGGAGAATAGATGTAAGCAAAGGTTGGAGGAGATGGCTGATAAATTTATCAATAGAGGGTATCCAATATCACTAATCAAGGAACAACTAGATGTAGTCAACAATAAAGAATTACCCAAAAGGTACAAAAGTAAAGAAACAGATCGTCTAGTGTTTGTAACACAGTTCAATGAATTCAGTCAGAAGATCAATGGTATTCTAAGAAAGCATTGGCACATCCTAAGGGACTGTAACCCTCAAGTGAATGAGTTTAAAGAAAATTTTATGACAGCATATAGAAGAAATAGAAGTATCAAAGACACCCTTGTACATTCGGATATAGGCAGTAACAGATTGAACATACAGAAGACTATAGGCCCTAGGAGGGATGGATGTTATCCCTGTTTGAACTGCAGTAACTGCAGTTCAATGATTAAAGGCGAATATTTCTCTCACCCCATAAATGGTAGGAAATACAAAATTAATAAATATCTTACTTGCAGGTCATGTTACTGTATTTACTTGATCAAGTGTCCATGTGGTTTGATCTATTTGGGCGAGACCTGTAGAGAGGTAAGGGAGAGGATAACAGAACATAAGTCTAATATTAGATGCAAGAACAAAGAGGCTCCTGTTTCCTCTCACTTCCTCTCTATGGGTCATAACATCAGTCAGCTCAGATTCCAAATAATTGAACAGATTGATAGACCAAGAAGGGGGGGGTAATAGAGAACATATACTAAAAACAAGAGAGATGTTTTGGATATACAAATTGGAAAGCCTAATACCTAAGGGTATGAATAAAGAATTCGATTGGAGTCTGTTTTACTAAATATTTGTCTTTCCTAAAACATCTCTATAGATAGGTAAATCTTCCCTTTCTAATGGGCTGAGTATTATTATACCTGCATTTCTTTAATTTAAAATAATTTTCTAATAACCCCTTTTAATGGGCTGAGTAAAATTGGAGGGAAATGTTTAAAAATTATCTTTACATATAAAAATACTAAAGAGAAAAGTAAAAAATTATTTTCAAAATAGGCCTACAGTGTTCAAATTGACAGTAATCCACATAATCTCCAGCAGCAATTTTTTGAAACTTATAAAATCAACTCTAAAATGAAAGAGTCCAAATTAACATTTAAATAACAAGTAAATAGTATCGGCATATCTGCATATTGTGTGTAATATTTCTTCTATTTTAATTTTGTACATATGATTTTATCTATTAACATTGTTTGATACTTAAACCTTTTCAATGTGACTATTCAGAATGCTTTTTTACAATAGGAATATATATGTTAGATGGCCGCAAGATGGCAGTGATACAATAATGAGTAGTCACATGACAACAGGTGAACAATTGACCAGGTGTAAAGTATTTAAATGATGAATCAGTGTATGTTCAGTATACATGACTAAGGACCTATAGCAGGTCTGAAACGTTGTATGTTTGTCTAAAGACCCCATATGAAGAAATAAAGGTTTTTTAACTATTGGTGGCTGGAACAAATCTTTTTTGCTACTTGGAGTATTTGCAGGATAAGGCAGATCCTGGGTTCCGTGCCCCACAAGCCACATATCTGTTGGTGCTGTTTTCCACACTTTGTTTTAATTCTATATCTACCCAGAGTTTAGCGTATGGATGTGTGTACAAATCAAGTATTCTTTGTAAGAAGATGGCCGTCCTGTACGCCCGTAAGTGAGGCATGCCAAGACCGCCCTGGTCTTTATGTTTCATCATTATAAATTTGTTGATTCTGGGGTGTCTCTTATTCCATGTGAAATTGCTGAAGGCTGTTTGTAGGGATGTTATATAGTGTTCGGGGAGGGGGATCGGCAATGTCTGTAATAGATATAGAATGCGTGGGAATGCGTTCATTTTGATTAAGTTGATACGTCCCATCCATGAGATTCTTTTGTGTCTCCATCTGGATAGATCATTTATTATTCTGTCTCTTAGAGGTTTAAAGTTATAATGAAATAACAAGTCTAGCGTGGGGGTAATATTAATTCCAAGGTATTTTAGAGTTTTTGGGCACCATTTAAACGGTGTAACCCTCTCTGTTTCCTTTAGACAGTTCTGATCTAATGTTATATTCAGGATTTCCGATATAGTTAAATTTATGAGGAAGTTTGAGAGGTTATAAAAAGTTTTAAGTTCTGCAATAGTAGCGGGGATAGACTGTGCCGGGTGTGTTAGGGATAGAAGGATATCATCGACGTATAGTGTTATTGTATAAAATTGTTTTTTAATATGGATACCTCGAATACATGCGTTATTTCGGATTTTCGTGGCCAGGGTCTCAATAATGCATGCAAATAATAAGGGGGAGAGTGGACATCCCTGTCTTGTACCGTTCGTTAACTGAAAGGGTTCTGAGAGTATGCCATTAAGGTGAATGCGTGCAGTCGGCTGTGCATAGAGTGCAGACACTCGATGTGATATGCTGTCAAGGCCCATGTTTTGTAATGTAGCGTGTAGGAAGTCCCAGCTGACACGGTCAAAGGCCTTTTCCGCGTCCATGGATAAGAGGACCAGCGGAATATGATGTTCCTGAGCATAATGAATGATATTTAAGGCCCTGACCGTGCCATCCTTTGCCTCCCTACCCGGAATGAACCCTATCTGATCCGGGTGTACTAACTCTGCGATAACCCTATTTAATCGTGTCGCCAAGATCTTTGAAAATTTTTTTACATCGGCATTCAACAGGGAGATTGGCCGGTAGCTGGTTGGATCATCTAAAGGCTTCCCTGGTTTGGGTATCAATATGATATGTGCTTCCAATGCTGTTTTGGAAAAAACGTGTGTTTCATCTATAGAGTTATAATATGAGAGAAGGTGAGGAGATAGTAAGTCTTTAAATTTGGAATAGTATGAGTAGGAGAACCCGTCAGGGCCTTTTGCTTTACCCGTAGGTAGGTCTTTTATGGTGTTAGATATTTCTTCTATAGTGTATGGTTCCTGTAGGCTATCCATTTGGTCTTGTGTAATTTGGGGTAGGTGTAATTGTGTCAAGTAACGGTCTATACTTTCTCTATGTTGTTCTCTAGTCCTCGTGTCTTGTGTGTTTAAGTTATATAAATCCTTGAAGTAGGATCTAAATGCCGCCGCTATAGAGTGAGAGGTGTCACAATGACGTCCCTGTTTGTCTTTCACATGTAATATATACGCAGTGTTCGACTTTTTCTTTATTAGTCGGGCTAAAGATCTGCCTGGCTTGTTATGTGATTCATATATTTGGCGTTTTAAATGGAGTCTTTGTCTGTTAATGTCTTTGTTAAGTATTGAAGCTAATTCCTTCTTCTTTTCGGAAAGAACTGCTAGGATTTGTGGATCGTCAGAGTGTAATTTGTGTTGGGATTCTATCTCCTCGATCGATGTGATGAGGGCATTTATTTTTTCTCTTTTGATTCTGTTCTGTCTGGCTTTATAAGCAATGAGCTCCCCTCTTATCACGGCTTTGTGCGCTTCCCAGTTATTCTGGGGTGAGGTGTTTACTGCTGTGTTGAATTGGAAGTATTCAGTGATACGTTCTGTCAGTTTGATTTTTAATTCTATATCATGTAACATATATTCATCTAACCTCCAAATAAAATCTTTAATTGGTTTTGAGGGCCATATAAAGGAGCAATTTACTAAATTATGATCTGACCAAGTTATTGGTGTAATCCGGGCAGATCTGAACATGGACATCCCTGTGATGTCTGTAAATATGTAATCGATGCGTGTGTGACGTTTATGAGGATGGGAAAAGAATGTGAAATCTCTGGCTTCCGGATTTAATGTTCTCCAGACATCTTTTGCTGTAAGCTGTGTTAGAAGCGAATGTGTTTTCTGAATTGTTCGGGTTGGTAGGGAAGATTGGGTGGACGAACAGTCTACTGTAGGGTTCAGTGCAATATTTAAGTCCCCACCCATCAGTAGGCTTCCACTTGAAAATGTTAAAATATCATTTGTCAGCTTTTTTAGGAATGGGAACTGTTTTGTTGGTGGTGCATATACCGACACAATAGTGACTGGGCGGCCGTACAAGAGACCCTTGATTGCTATATAGCGCCCCTCTCTATCTCTAAGTATCTTACTATCTCGAAATGGCACACCTTTTTTGATGAGGACACCCACCCCTTGGATTTTCTTTTTGGGGTTAGAGGCATAAAAACTAGTACCAAATTTATAGTGAAATGTCTTGGGTTCTTTTCCTTTCAAGAAATGGGTTTCCTGTAAAAGTATAATGTCCCCCTTTAATCTATTTCTTTTTTTGGGAGAATTTAAACCTTTAGCATTAACTGAGATTATGTGCATGGAGTTATCAAGGTGTTGTGGTGTCATGGGTGAATTACGTACTTACAACTCTGATGCTTACTGATACAGGCGACATCTAGAGCACTCAAGGAATTATCTAGCAGAGTATTCTTGGCTGTAGCAAAAGGCAGTGTTGTACTTTTCCCACTCCTAGGCAGAATGACAATGTCAATAAACATCAAACAAAAAAACAATAACAAGAAACACAATTTGTAACTATAACTAAAACTATACAACATTTGCCAGTGCGTGAGCAAAAACAATGTTTCGCTGTCACGCAGATGCAATATGGGGGAGGAAATTAATCCCCTCCATCGGGATTTCTGCAAGCAATGAATAGTGATAATAAGAGATGCTGCATGTGCTTCCTTAAAGAATTCACACAGAACAGGCAATTAAACAAATTATCTAAACAACCTTCTATACATATCCACCTATCTCCAGTGCTCCCCTAAGGGAGGGCTGGACAGTAACTATGAAGTTTAATTCTGGAGAATACAATGGTAACAGGTTCAATACCGGATCCCAGGAATAAATGTCCCCAAATAGAGTACTTATCTGGATACAAAGATTGAGTTAAACTAGATGAGTTTTCCACCTTCTGTTTTTCATATCGGGGGGTCTTGTCCCTCCTTAGGTAGATGTAGTTTCTTCTTGTGAAGGACTGTGGTCCAGTGTGATCTTCTCTCTTTGGAGGAGTTAGCGTTTATTGGGGGTGACGTTGTGTCAGCGTCTGTGTCCATTATAGATGCTGGTAGAGGGATTTGGATGTTGAGGGCTTTGTTTATAGCTGTGATATCTGAGGGTTCTTTATAGATGATCTGTCTCCCTGCATGAGATATAATGACGTTAAAGGGAAACCCCCATCTGTATTTAATCTTGTGTTCTTGTAGAACTGTCGTGAGGAACCTCGTTGCTTTTCTCTTCTCTATGGTTGCAGGGCAGAGGTCCTGGTAGATCTGTAACTCCTGGTCTTTGTATTTGATGGAGCGTGACGTTCTGGCAGCTGACCAAATTAGTTCTCTGTCCCTAAAATGCAGGAGCTTCACAATTACATCTCTAGGCGGAGCGCCTGTAGTCGGCTTGGGACGTAAAGCTCTATGCGCCCTTTCTATAGAGATTTCTGAGATTTGAGTGGAGTTAGTTAAGTGATTAAAGAAGGCAATGAGATATGATAATAAGCTTCCTGGGTCCACTTCTTCGGCTATCCCTCGAATCCTTAAGTTATTCCTTCTTCCTCGATTTTCGAGGTCTTCAACCTTTTCATGGAGGGCATGCAGAGAAGCAGCGTGTTGTGCCAGGCAGCTGTCGGCAGCAGAGACCATTGAATTAAGTGTATCTTGTCCTGCCTCCAGATCCTCTATTCTGGCGCCCAGTTCATTAACCCCTTAATGACCGCAGCACTTTTCCATTTTCTGTCCGTTTGGGACCAAGGCTATTTTTACATTTTTGCGGTGTTTGTGTTTAGCTGTAATTTTCCTCTTACTCATTTACTGTAACCACATATATTATATACCGTTTTTCTCGCCATTAAATTGACTTTCAAAAGATACCATAATTTTCATCATATCTTATAATTTACTATAAAAAACATAAAATATGAGGAAAAAATGGAAAAAAACACATTTTTTTCTAACTTTGACCCCCAAAATCTGTTACACATCTACAACCACCAAAAAACACCCATGCTAAATAGTTTCTAAATTTTGTCCTGAGTTTAGAAATACCCAATGTTTACATGTTCTTTGCTTTTTTGCAAGTTATAGGGCCATAAATACAAGTAGCACTTTGCTATTTCCAAACCACTTTTTTTCAAAATTAGCGCTAGTTACA
Source organism: Bombina bombina (assembly GCF_027579735.1). Taxonomy (NCBI): domain Eukaryota; kingdom Metazoa; phylum Chordata; class Amphibia; order Anura; family Bombinatoridae; genus Bombina; species Bombina bombina. The sequence continues at coordinate 871,858,595 of NC_069502.1, forward strand.
TTGGAACACTAATATCTTTCAGGAATCCCTGAATATCCATTGACATGTATATATTTTTTTTTAGAAGACATCCCAAAGTATTGATCTAGGCCCATTTTGGTATATTTCATGCCACCATTTCACCGCCAAATGCGATCAAATAAAAAAAAATGTTCACTTTTTCACAAATATTTTCACAAACTTTAGGTTTCTCACTGAAATTATTTACAAACAACTTATGCAATTATAGCATAAATGGTTGTAAATGCTTCTCTGGGATCCCCTTTGTTCAGAAATAGCAGACATATATGGCTTTGGCTTTGCTTTTTGGTAATTAGAAGGCTGCTAAATGCCCCTGCGCAAAATACGTGTATTATGCCCAGCAGTGAAGGGGTTAATTAGGGAACATGTAGGGTTAATTTTAGCTTTAGTGTAGTGTAGTAGACAACCCCAAGTATTGATATAGGCCCATTTTGGTATATTTCATGCCACCATTTCACCGCCAAATGCGATCAAATTAAAAAAAAACGTTAATTTTTTCACAATTTTAGGTTTCTCACTGAAATTATTTACAAACAGCTTGTGCAATTATGGCACAAATGGTTGTAAATGCTTCTCTGGGATGCCCTTTGTTCAGAAATAGCAGACATATATGACTTTGGCGTTGCTTTTTGGTAATTAGAAAGTCGCTAAATGCTGCTGCGCATCACACGTGTATTATGGCTAGCAGTGAAGGGGTTAATTAGGTAGTGTGTAGGGAGCTTGCAGGGTTAATTTTAGCTTTAGTGTAGAGTTCAGCCTCCCACCTGACACATCCCACCCCCTGATCCCTCCCAAACAGCTCCCTTCCCTCCCCCACCCCACTATTGTCCCCGCCATCTTAAGTACTGGCAGAAAGTCTGCCAGTACTAAAATAAAAGATTTTTTTTTTTTTTTAAAGGAAAAAAAAAAGAAGCATATTTACATATGCTGTGTTTAGGATCCCCCCTTAGCCCCCAACCTCCCTGATCCCCCCCAAAACAGCTCTCTAAGCCTCCCCCTCTGCCTTATTGGGGGCCATCTTGGGTACTGGCAGCTGTCTGCCAGTACCCATTTTGCACAATCAAATGTTTATTTATTTTTTATTTTTTTTATTTTTTCTGTAGTGTAGCTTCCCCCCCCCATGGACCAACCCCCACCACCTAAATAACGCCTAAGGTTTTTTTAAAAAAAATTACTGGTCCCACTTTTATTTTGGGACACATTTTTTTCTGTAGTGCAGCGGTCCCCACCCGGTCCCTGCCCCGGCACGCGCCCAGACTTGCACGCCCACGATCCCGCCCCCCTCCACATGACCAGGGCCATCGATGGCCGCCACCCACCTCCCACACCGGCTCCCACCCACCAACGATACCGGCCATCGATGTCCGGTGCAGAGAGGGCCACAGAGTGGCTCTCTCTGCATCGGATGGCCATCTAAGGTTATTGCAGAATGCCTCCATATCGAGGCATCACTGCAATAACCGGAAAGCAGCTGGAAGCGAGCAGGATCGCTTCCAGCTGCTTTCCACACCGAGGACGTGCAGGGTACGTCCTCAGGCGTTAACTGCCTTTTTTCTGAGGACGTACCCTGAACGTCCTCGGTCATTAAGGGGTTAATGTCTCTTCTGACTGCTGTGAGCTCTGTCTTTATGAATGTTTTGAGATCCGCGATATCTGATTTAGATGACAGACTTTGGATTGAAGCCTGTATGTTAAGCAGCTGTTCTTGTGGTAGGATTGGGGATTGCGGGTTCTGAAGTGGGTCTAATGCTGTGTCAGCAGTGTGTTGTGGAGCTTTTTTAGGTTCCTGGTCTATTTGCTCTTGTGGGGAAAAGAAAGCATTAAGGTTGCCAAGATGAGTGGAGGTTTTATTATTACCCCCCTTTTCCCCTTTGGGAATCCTTTTAGAGGCCATCTTTGTGATTTATGAGAGACTGTGAGACCCCTGTTTTGTCAGCAGTATAAGTGAGCTTAGTTGGTTGTAGTACTTTTAAAGAAGGCAGATGTGCCAGCTAGCTTAGTAAGCTCACTTCAGTGCAATATGTTTAGTTATTGTCCTTAGCCACTAGCCCTGTAAGCCCGTCTGATTAATTCTCAGGGCTCAGTATCCCGCAACCCACGTGGCTCTGTAAAGTCTGAGAGTCTCTTTCAGCGCTGCCACTTATTTACTTATGGCCCTGTTGTCCCTCTGTTGATCCGTTTTACCAAAGTCAGTATGCTGTGGCTATTTGTGTCCTTAATCTCTCACCGCTCCTGTTCTACTCACCCCCAGTCAGACGATCGATGTCAGCGCAGTTAAGCCAATATGGCGCTTGTCCCGGGGGGATCGAGCAGGGCCGTCGGCAAGATCACAGCAGACTTTCTATTGCGTGCGGTATAGATGTGATGCAGGTGCCTGTTAGTACTGCGAGTTATGAGACGGTCACATATGTGCTCTTTTCACATGCAGCTAGTTATTTACCCGATGCGGAGGAGAAAGTTTTCGGAGTTAAGGAACTATCGGTCCATGTTCCTGCATGGTCAAGCTCCGCCCCATGCTGAAGATCAAGCAGATATAATATTTCTGAATGTTAAAAGTGTAAAAAGTGAAGAAGATAAATCGGTCATTGGACAATGAAGAATAGCATCCAGCCGAAATGGTTTCACTAACGCAGATTCCCAGGAAACTGCAGAAACCTGATCTTGTTCAGTTAGCCAGTCGACTGTAACTTTTACCCTAGTTGCTAAACTATAATATTGCAAATTTGGCAAGAACAACCCGGCCGCATCTTTATTACATGTTAACCGCCTAACCGAAATACGACTTCTAGCACCCTTCCAGAGTAGTTTTGCACAAGCTTTATTAAATTTCATTATATCTGACTTCTTAATCGGAATCGGGATATTTTGCATAAGGTAAAATATTTTTGGAAAGAGAATGTTTTTAATAAGAGTCGCTCTAGCCGACAAGGAAATAGGTAAATTTTTCCACCCTTCTACCCTATGCAAACATTCCTGAAAAAGTTTACTGAAATTAAGTTTATACCAGTCCTCCGGGTTTACACTTAGTTTAATACCGAGATACATAATTTGAGATGTTTCACAAAACGGATGCGTAATATCTTGCCTTTTCTTATTGATCCATAGTAGTTCTGATTTAGCCAGATTGATTTTATACCTTGAGATTGCACTAAAAAGTTCCGTGGATTCTAATAGCAGGGCGAGACTACGGGAAATGTTACTCATACACAGCACTATATCATCTGCGTATAGTAATAATACAGTTTTTTGCTCTCCTATACAAATCCCATCTAATTGTTGACGGAGCAAAATCGCAAATGGTTCTAAAGATAAATTAAACAACAGTGGCGATAAAGGGCAACCCTGTCGGGTGCCCCGCTGCAATAATATATGTTGAGAAATCTCACCGTTGATTAATAAAGACAAGGTTGGAGAGGTATATATTCTTTGTGTAAATTCCAATATGTGACCGGTCAGACCAAATTGTTCTAAAGAATAGAATAGATGTTTCCACGAAATGCGGTCGAACGCTTTCTCCGCGTCGACCGTTAATAGCGCTAGGTCTGGTATATCTTCCTGTCTAGATGTTTTAAATTTGTTCCAGAAAAAGTCAAGCAGTGTCATAACATTACGGATAGTTTTTGTGGGATTTCTCCCTGTCATAAAACCCGCCTGATTTTCGTGAATTATCTTACCTAGGTGGGGCTTTAATCTATTAGCTATAATCGAGGTCAAAATCTTATAATCCGTATTTAAGACAGATATAGGCCTATAGGATTCTGGCAATTCTAAATCTTTGTTTTTTTTTGGAATCAACGAAATTATCGCAGCCGCGAAATATGGGGAACATTTATTATTTTTGACAAAATAATAATTAAATAGTTTCATAAGTGATGCAGAAACATGCGTCTGAAGTATCTTATAAAATTCCGCAGGAAGACAATCCGGCCCTGCTGCTTTATTTGATTTTGCTGCTTTAATTGCAGAGTGAATCTCTTGTTCCGAGATAGGTTTGTTGATATCTGCCAAAGTTTCTAAAGAGATTTTAGGGATCTTAATCTGATCCCAGAATTGTCTCCGTTTTTCTATATCATATGCTTCAGCTTTATACAGTTCGCTAAAGAAACAATGGAAAGTTTTAATAATGTCTGCGTTTTTAGTGTATCTCCCTAACCTATCTTTTATGACCGTCACCGCATTGCGGTTAGTTGATTTAGTAAGTTTAGCCAAAAACTTGGCAGATCTCCCTGCAAAACCACCATAGAGCGCCTTTTGCTTTTGCATTTCTATCACTGTTTTTTGGTGAATAAGAATGTCTCGCGCTGTCTTAGCATCCATATATTTACGCCATTTCTCATCAGAATGCTCTCTTAGATAGGCAGAGAATGCATTTTTCACCCTGTTGTTTGCCTGTGTCTCTAGTTGTGTACTTTTCCTTTTGCGCTTACATAAATATGCCTTAATTTTACCTCTGATTACGGCTTTCGCTGCTTCCCAATAAACCTCCGGTTTATCTGTATATGATTTATTAAAGGACTCATATTCTTGCCATTGATTAATCAGCCAGTTCTGAAATTTATTATCATTCAATAAATATTTAGGGAAGAAAATACCATTAGTTAAGTTTATTCGTTTACACGCTGTATTAAGTGATAATGTAATAACCGCATGATCTGAGATTATTATATCGCGAATATCTGCTTCCCAGTCAAATCCAGACATACTATCAGAAACTAAAAAAAAATCTAACCTTGATAGAGAATGATAACCTTTGGATAAACAAGTAAAAGCTCTTATATCTGGGTTTTGAGCACGCCAGATATCTGCCAGCCCCAGTTGGGAGCAAAATTTCTGCAGAATACGCGTCTTCCTATCTCGTGAAAAAATATATGCCTTATTGTCTCTATCCAGGATAGGATCTGCCACAAGGTTAAAAACATAATTTATGTAAGAACTTACCTGATAAATTCATTTCTTTCATATTAGCAAGAGTCCATGAGCTAGTGACGTATGGGATATACATTCCTACCAGGAGGGGCAAAGTTTCCCAAACCTCAAAATGCCTATAAATACACCCCTCACCACACCCACAATTCAGTTTAACGAATAGCCAAGAAGTGGGGTGATAAAAAAGTGCGAAAGCATATAAAATAAGGAATTGGAATAATTGTGCTTTATACAAAATCATAACCACCACAAAAAAAGGGCGGGCCTCATGGACTCTTGCTAATATGAAAGAAATGAATTTATCAGGTAAGTTCTTACATAAATTATGTTTTCTTTCATGTAATTAGCAAGAGTCCATGAGCTAGTGACGTATGGGATAATGACTACCCAAGAAGTGGATCTTTCCACACAAGAGTCACTAGAGAGGGAGGGATAAAATAAAGACAGCCAATTCCTGCTGAAAATAATCCACACCCAAAATAAAGTTTAACGAAAAACATAAGCAGAAGATTCAAACTGAAACCGCTGCCTGAAGTACTTTTCTACCAAAAACTGCTTCAGAAGAAGAAAATACATCAAAATGGTAGAATTTAGTAAAAGTATGCAAAGAGGACCAAGTCGCTGCTTTGCAGATCTGGTCAACCGAAGCTTCATTCCTAAACGCCCAGGAAGTAGAAACTGACCTAGTAGAATGAGCTGTAATTCTCTGAGGCGGAGTTTTACCCGACTCAACATAGGCAAGATGAATTAAAGATTTCAACCAAGATGCCAAAGAAATGGCAGAAGCTTTCTGGCCTTTTCTAGAACCGGAAAAGATAACAAATAGACTAGAAGTCTTACGAAAAGATTTCGTAGCTTCAACATAATATTTCAAAGCTCTAACAACATCCAAAGAATGCAACGATTTCTCCTTAGAATTCTTAGGATTAGGACATAATGAAGGAACCACAATTTCTCTACTAATGTTGTTGGAATTCACAACTTTAGGTAAAAATTCAAAAGAAGTTCGCAACACCGCCTTATCCTGATGAAAAGAAAGAGCAGATAATTCAGAAACTCTTCTGGCAGAAGAGATGGCCAAAAGGAACAAAACTTTCCAAGAAAGTAATTTAATGTCCAATGAATGCATAGGTTCAAACGGAGGAGCTTGAAGAGCTCCCAGAACCAAATTCAAACTCCAAGGAGGAGAAATTGACTTAATGACAGGTTTTATACGAACCAAAGCTTGTACAAAACAATGAATATCAGGAAGAATAGCAATCTTTCTGTGAAAAAGAACAGAAAGAGCAGAGATTTGTCCTTTCAAAGAACTTGCGGACAAACCTTTATCTAAACCATCCTGAAGGAACTGTAAAATTCTCGGTATTCTAAAAGAATGCCAGGAAAAATGATGAGAAAGACACCAAGAAATATAAGTCTTCCAGACTCTATAATATATCTCTCGAGATACAGATTTACGAGCCTGTAACATAGTATTAATCACAGAGTCAGAGAAACCTCTTTGACCAAGAATCAAGCGTTCAATCTCCATACCTTTAAATTTAAGGATTTCAGATCCTGATGGAAAAAAGGACCTTGTGACAGAAGGTCTGGTCTTAACGGAAGAGTCCACGGTTGGCAAGAGGCCATCCGGACAAGATCTGCATACCAAAACCTGTGAGGCCATGCCGGAGCTACCAGCAGAACAAACGAGCATTCCTTCAGAATCTTGGAGATTACTCTTGGAAGAAGAACTAGAGGCGGAAAGATATAGGCAGGATGATACCTCCAAGGAAGTGATAATGCACCCACTGCCTCCGCCTGAGGATCCCGGGATCTGGATCTGGACAGATACCTGGGAAGTTTCTTGTTTAGATGGGACGCCATCAGATCTATTTCTGGAAGTTCCCACATTTGAACAATCTGAAGAAAAACCTCTGGGTGAAGAGACCATTCGCCCGGATGCAACGTTTGGCGACTGAGATAATCCGCTTCCCAATTGTCTACACCTGGGATATGAACCGCAGAGATTAGACAGGAGCTGGATTCCGCCCAAACCAAAATTCGAGATACTTCTTTCATAGCCAGAGGACTGTGAGTCCCTCCTTGATGATTGATGTATGCCACAGTTGTGACATTGTCTGTCTGAAAACAAATGAACGATTCTCTCTTCAGAAGAGGCCAAAACTGAAGAGCTCTGAAAATTGCACGGAGTTCCAAAATATTGATCGGTAATCTCACCTCCTGAGATTCCCAAACTCCTTGTGCCGTCAGAGATCCCCACACAGCTCCCCAACCTGTGAGACTTGCATCTGTTGAAATTACAGTCCAGGTCGGAAGCACAAAAGAAGCCCCCTGAATTAAACGATGGTGATCTGTCCACCATGTTAGAGAGTGTCGAACAATCGGTTTTAAAGATATTAATTGAAATATCTTCGTGTAATCCTTGCACCATTGCTTCAGCATACAGAGCTGAAGAGGTCGCATGTGAAAACGAGCAAAGGGGATCGCGTCCGATGCAGCAGTCATAAGACCTAGAATTTCCATGCATAAGGCTACCGAAGGGAATGATTGTGACTGAAGGTTTCGACAAGCTGTAATCAACTTTAGACGTCTCTTGTCTGTTAAAGACAGAGTCATGGACACTGAATCCATCTGGAAACCCAGAAAGGTTACCCTTGTCTGAGGAATCAAAGAACTTTTTGGTAAATTGATCCTCCAACCATGATCTTGAAGAAACAACACAAGTCGATTCGTATGAGATTCTGCTAAATTTAAAGACTGAGCAAGTACCAAGATATCGTCCAAATAAGGAAATACCACAATACCCTGTTCTCTGATTACAGACAGCAGGGCACCGAGAACCTTTGTAAAAATTCTTGGAGCTGTAGCTAGGCCAAACGGCAGAGCCACAAACTGGTAATGCTTGTCCAGAAACGAGAATCTCAGGAATTGATAATGATCTGGATGAATCGGAATATGCAGATATGCATCCTGTAAATCTATTGTGGACATATAATTCCCTTGCTGAACAAAAGGTAAGATAGTCCTTACAGTTACCATCTTGAACGTTGGTATCCTTACATAACGATTCAATATTTTTAGATCCAGAACTGGTCTGAAAGAATTCTCCTTCTTTGGTACAATGAAGAGATTTGAATAAAACCCCATCCCCTGTTCCGGAACTGGAACTGGCATAATTACTCCAGTCAACTCTAGATCTGAAACACATTTCAGAAATGCTTGAGCTTTTACTGGATTTACTGGGACACGGGAAAGAAAAAATCTCTTTGCAGGAGGTCTCAACTTGAAACCAATTCTGTACCCTTCTGAAACAATGCTCTGAATCCAAAGATTGTGAACAGAATTGATCCAAATTTCCTTGAAAAAACGTAACCTGCCCCCTACCAGCTGAGCTGGAATGAGGGCCGCACCTTCATGTGGACTTAGAAGCAGGCTTTGCCTTTCTAGCTGGCTTGGATTTATTCCAAACTGGAGATGGTCTCCAAACTGAAACTGCTCCTGAGGATGAAGGATCAGGCTTTTGTTCTTTGTTGAAACGAAAGGAACGAAAACGATTATTAGCCCTGTTTTTACCTTTAGATTTTTTATCCTGTGGTAAAAAAGTTCCTTTCCCACCAGTAACAGTTGAAATAATGGAATCCAACTGAGAACCAAATAATTTGTTACCCTGGAAAGAAATGGAAAGTAAAGTTGATTTAGAAGCCATATCAGCATTCCAACTTTTAAGCCATAAAGCTCTTCTAGCTAAAATAGCTAGAGACATAAACCTGACATCAACTCTGATAATATCAAAAATGGCATCACAGATAAAATTATTAGCATGTTGAAGAAGAATAATAATATCATGAGAATCACGATGTGTTACTTGTTGCGCTAAAGTTTCCAACCAAAAAGTTGAAGCTGCAGCAACATCAGCCAAAGATATAGCAGGTCTAAGAAGATTACCTGAACACAGATAAGCTTTTCTTAGAAAGGACTCAATTTTCCTATCTAGAGGATCCTTAAACGAAGTACCATCTGACGTAGGAATAGTAGTACGTTTAGCAAGGGTAGAAATAGCCCCATCAACTTTAGGGATCTTGTCCCAAAATTCTAATCTGTCAGACGGCACAGGATATAATTGCTTAAAACGTTTAGAAGGAGTAAATGAATTACCCAAATTATCCCATTCTTTGGAAATTACTGCAGAAATAGCATCAGGGACAGGAAAAACTTCTGGAATAACTACAGGAGATTTAAAAACCTTATTTAAACGTTTAGATTTAGTATCAAGAGGACCAGAATCCTCTATTTCTAAAGCAATTAGGACTTCTTTAAGTAAAGAACGAATAAATTCCATTTTAAATAAATATGAAGATTTATCAGCATCAACCTCTGAGACAGAATCCTCTGAACCAGAGGAATCATCAGAATCAGAATGATGATGTTCAGTTAAAAATTCATCTGTAGGGAGAGAAGTTTTAAAAGATTTTTTACGTTTACTAGAAGGAGAAATAACAGACATAGCCTTCTTTATGGATTCAGAAACAAAATCTCTTATATTATCAGGAACATTCTGCACCTTAGATGTTGAAGGAACTGCAACAGGCAATGGTACTTTACTAAAGGAAATATTATCTGCTTTAACAAGTTTGTCATGACAATCAATACAAACAACAGCTGGAGAAATAGCTACCAAAAGTTTACAGCAGATACACTTAGCTTTGGTAGATTCAGCACTTGACAGCGATTTTCCTGTAGTATCTTCTGACTCAGATGCAACGTGAGACATCTTGCAATATGTAAGAGAAAAAACAACATATATATAAAGCAAAATTGATCAAATTCCTTAAATGACAGTTTCAGGAATGGGAAAAAATGCCAAAGAACAAGCTTCTAGCAACCAGAAGCAATAAAAAATGAGACTTAAATAATGTGGAGACAAAAGTGACGCCCATATTTTTTCGCGCCAAATAAGACGCCCACATTATTTGGCGCCTAAATGCTTTTTGGCGCCAAAAATGACGCCACATCCGGAACGCCGACATTTTTGGCGCAAAATAACGTCAAAAAATGACGCAACTTCCGGCGACACGTATGACGCCGGAAACGGAAATAGAATTTTTGCGCCAAAAAAGTCCGCGCCAAGAATGACGCAATAAAATGAAGCATTTTCAGCCCCCGCGAGCCTAACAGCCCACAGGGAAAAAGTCAAATTTTAAGGTAAGAAAAATGTTAAAATGCATTATCCCAAATATGAAACTGACTGTCTGAAAATAAGGAAAGTTGAACATTCTGAGTCAAGGCAAATAAATGTTTGAATACATATATTTAGAACTTTATAAACAAAGTGCCCAACCATAGCTAGGAGTGTCACAGAAAATAAGACTTACTTACCCCAGGACACTCATCTACATATAGTAGATAGCCAAACCAGTACTGAAACGAGAATCAGCAGAGGTAATGGTATATATAAGAGTATATCGTCGATCTGAAAAGGGAGGTAAGAGATGAATCTCTACGACCGATAACAGAGAACCTATGAAATAGACCCCTTAGAAGGAGATCACTGCATTCAAATAGGCAATACTCCTCACATCCCTCTGACATTCACTGCACGCTGAGAGGAAAACCGGGCTCCAACTTGCTGCGGAGCGCATATCAACGTAGAATCTAGCACAAACTTACTTCACCACCTCCATCGGAGGCAAAGTTTGTAAAACTGAATTGTGGGTGTGGTGAGGGGTGTATTTATAGGCATTTTGAGGTTTGGGAAACTTTGCCCCTCCTGGTAGGAATGTATATCCCATACGTCACTAGCTCATGGACTCTTGCTAATTACATGAAAGAAATCGCCCGCAACTATGAGATGTTGCCCTATAAATTTATGTAAGAGGACTAACATTTTATCCCAGAATATTTTATCTACTTTGTTGGGCCCATAAATGTTACATAATATATACCGAATTTTATTGATAATGATTTCTACAATTAAATAGCACCCTTCCTGATCTCTCATAATCGATTCTATCTTGTATTCTAGGTTCTTATTAAAGAGTATAGCAACACCTCTTTTACATGATTTAAATGGGGCCGCTATAACCTCTCCTACCCAATTGGTCTGGAGTTTCAAGGATTCTGAATCTTTTAAATGAGTCTCTTGAAGAAAGGCGATATTTGGTTTTACTTTTGCCAGATGTTTAATTATCGCTTTTCTTTTTATTGGAGAGTTTATGCCCCCAACATTCCATGACACTAAGTTAAGAGTATCTGACATATCCCAGAAGGAAAGATTCCGTTAGTCGCCCTGCTTGTACTATATCCCCGACGGAGAGAACATTTAAACACCCCGTCTCTAACAAACCCCGAAGGAAAGATTCCCAAAGTCCCTGCTTCTAGTATATCTCAGAAAGCATGGTTCCATTGGATTTCCTATTTCTAGCTTAACCCCGGGGAGAAAAATTAATTTGGTCGCCCCCTGCAAATACAACTCAAAAAAATAGAGAAAGACCTGGATACCAGGCGGACGGTCAAAAGGGAGGGCGGATGCATGCGTGGGGAGAGAGAAAGAGCGAGAAGAGAAAAGAAAAAAAAAAGAAAAAATTTATCCAAGATTTAAACAAATACTTTGCACAAAAATAAAACATACAATTAAACCATTGAACAAATAACTCCATTCTGTAAATTTTTACTAACAGTGCTGAACTGACTCTATTCTTTTTTTATAGACCCTGTTCATTGAATATCCATTTTTTTTACATAGAGCTGCAGCTTCCGCACTATTATTCTCTATATACAAAGATCCCTCCTTATTAATTATAAGTTTAGCAGGATACACCAGTCTAACACTACAATCTGCTTTTGTAAATTTGTCAAAAAATGGAGCCATCTCCTTTCTCTTTGCCCTGGTTTCGGCAGAGAAATCCTGAAAAATCCAAATTCTATGTGTATTAATATTAAGGGAATTCAGTTTCCTGTAGTGAGCCAAAAATAAAAGCTTATCTTGATAATTAACAAACTTAAAGATTATAGGCCTTGGTTTGGAACTATCACTATTTTCTCTGAGGGGCCCAATTCTATGGGCTCTCTCAATCAAAAATGGCGTGGGAGGAGGGGGAAGCAAGAGTGCATGAGGGAGGGTGACCGACACAAACTTTAATAAATCTTGATACTCATTTAATTCAGGTACGCCAATCACTCTCAAGTTATTACGCCTCGACCTGTCCTCTAGGTCCTCTACCCGACTCTGTAGTTGGGTGATGGTTTTCTCTTGGGTGTTAGATGTAGCAGAAATAACGTTCACTCTATCCTCCAAGTCCGACACCCTTATCTCCACCTCCTCCATTCTAACTGTAAATTGTCTGATCTCCTCAGTGAGGTTAGTTATCTCTGTTTTAATTTCTTGCTTAACTGTCTCTAAATGGGGAGCCATTATTTTCGCCATTTCTGCTGCAAATTCTGACATAGTTGCAGGAAAAATTCATCAAACCTCCTTCTTGGGAAGTGTCCTGGGAGGTTTCTGTATGTTTAGTATTACCTCTCCTGTCTTTTTGTTTGGGCGGCATTATAGGTGAAGAACCCTTCTGGTGGGAGATATATCTCTCCATTCACCACAGTGCAAGGTGTGATATCTTAGCTACTTAAAAACAAAACAAAAAAAAACCTAGTGTGTATATGTGTGTGTTACTTTCTGATGGCCCAGCGCGGGCGTTTAAAAAGGTGAGAAAAAAAAAAAAAAAAAAACAACCCAGGGAAAAGTGAGATATATGTGAGGGGGGGAGAAAATTTTTTTTTTATAAAAAAAAATGGTGTAACAAAATTTGATCAAGTGCTAAGACACCTAAAAAATGCTGACCAATGACCTTTTTCTTTTTCCTTCTGCTTCCTCCTCTTTCTACTTTTAAGCACTAGAGGCCAAACAAAGGCCCCTTGAAAAACCTTAGAATATCCCAAAACCTTTTAACTCACTGATCTTACCAGGACTCTATCATGCAGTATCTGCATTGACCCTTAGGTATGAAATTACTCTAAAATGACTCTGGTTCCTACCTGTAAATATATTGATATTTCCCTTCTGTCTATATTTCAATATCCAGATCTTATTATAATTCAAATCTACTGCTGCGCTTACTGAGTGATTATCGTTTTTATCCCTGCACACCTATGATACATTCAATCTAATTCCCATATATGGTGTTTCAGGTTTTACTTAGCAAAAAAATATCAAACTAGCTTTTATGCATAGAGTAACATATACATCAGTCTAGTAAAGGTGTCTACTGTTGACCCTCTGCATTTATATATCGCTGTGAGTGGAAGTCCATTTGCAGAAAGTCCTCAGATATACAGTTATTCCTAATGCAAGGGTTTTGAAACAAATGTCTCTTTAGAATAGCAGCAATACACCAAAGCGCATCTGATACTCTGCAGAATAAATTAGCAGCGAGTCATCATCCTGGGTTATCTGGGATTCCTCAAACTAAATCTCTGTTGAGATACCCTCTAGACCACATTCTTTTTTTTTTTAACCATAGGGATTTTGAATGAAATTGGCTGCTTATGAGAGTTTCCACACTGCCTTCCTCTTATCACGATAGACAGCAGCCACTCATATAGATGAACTGCTATAATACTCTCGGAAACAGCTTTCTATTTTCCCAACAGTACCTACTGAACAGTGCTTCTGAGTCTCACAATGTAATATTCCCAGCGCTTTTGTCGCTGTATCCAGTAGATTCTTCTTCTTGCCCTTTTCCTTACCTTCCCTTATATAGAGGACTCCGTATTGGGGCAGGTACTTAACCTATGTTCGTTACCCTTTTGTTGTAATCCAACGATATTATTGTTAGGGGTCAAATTAAGATTGAATATTGTCAGGAACACTTCTCATCTCGCCCAGGTCATGTATTACTGAACCCCCATAGAACCATCACTCATATCTCCTCTTTGGATCAAGTTTTTAGCAGAAATTATTTCCTGAATATCTACTGCAGTGCGGTGATTCCCCTGTGCTGGGTCGACTGCCAATATATCTCAAGGTGAACTCTAATGTCTGTAGTGTTTGCAGATATCTGCGTGTACCCCTTTAAAATAATGTCCAGTGATATCTTCAAAGTAATATACAGGGTACCTATATGCTTTATCTATTCTTCAGCCACACTCACACCGCAATATCTCTACTCACGCTTTGCTGAGATTCCATAGGGCCGCAGAGGTTATCGGCGTCCTGCACTGCTTCCCCACGCTACAGCTGTGAAGTCCGATGATTGCTCCAGCCACAGTGACGGTGACGTGCCCGGCTAATTGCCTCCCCTCCAGTGCGAGATTGGTTCAGACACCGTACCAGGACAGTGTTTCTACGATCCGCTCACGGGGGGGGGTTTCTTTCTCAAATGCTATGGGTAATCCAGCCGTGCATCTGATCCACCACTCTCCGCTGACTGATCAAGATTGAGGACGCAGGGGCCGAAGGACTCACCTGTCCTATTCCCCACCGACACTCTCAGCGTTCCTAAATGAATACCTCAGGTAGCGGGGAGCCGGGCTACGTCAGGTATGTTCAAAACAGGGTCAGCTTTACTTGATTTTCCGTTTGTAGCAAACGTGTAAACAGAACGCCTTACTCCCAGCGGCCACAATACAGGTAAACCAGTCCATTGTAATACTAATAACTCTCAGGATTAGATCATTTGGAGAAATAGCGTGAGGATATCGTAGATAGGTATATCACTTGTTTGCAGGTGTGAGGTGAGCCGGTGTGGTATGGAGCGCTTCAGCGACTATGCAAATGTCATGCCTTTTTAGACTTCCCACCGGTGTCCGTGGAACATCTACCGGCCCAGAGCAAGTGATATCTGGGCAAGGTAGTCTGCGGTGGGGTGGAGATTTTTCACTATCCCATAAACAGGGATCTCGAAGCACACGGCTGCTACCTGGTGCAACCTGTTGGCTCCGCCTCCAAACGGAAGTCGTGTTAGCGCCGGTCGAATATGTCTTGATGAAGAAACCATTCTCCTGACTGAACAGATTAAAGAAGTCTGCATCTCAGTTGTTCAAAGTTGATAGCGAACAACTTTCCTTCTCTATTCTTAATAGAAAAAAATAAATTTCTTGCATGGTGAGGGAAATGCAAGTCCCTCCTTGAAAGTTGATTTAATCAACCACAGTAAATTTTATAGAGCAAGGAAACAAAGTACATTTGAGATAGCCATACGGAAAATAGGAACCTGGTAAGACACTGTAAAAACATAATTTATGTAAGAACTTACCTGATAAATTAATTTCTTTCATATTAGCAAGAGTCCATGAGCTAGTGACGTATGGGATATACATTCCTACCAGGAGGGGCAAAGTTTCCCAAACCTTAAAATGCCTATAAATACACCCCTCACCACACCCACAATTCAGTTTAACGAATAGCCAAGAAGTGGGGTGATAAAAAAGTGCGAAAGCATATAAAATAAGGAATTGGAATAATTGTGCTTTATACAAAAAAATCATAACCACCACAAAAAGGGTGGGCCTCATGGACTCTTGCTAATATGAAAGAAATGAATTTATCAGGTAAGTTCTTACATAAATTATGTTTTCTTTCATGTAATTAGCAAGAGTCCATGAGCTAGTGACGTATGGGATAATGATTACCCAAGATGTGGATCTTTCCACACAAGAGTCACTAGAGAGGGAGGGATAAAATAAAGACAGCCAATTCCTGCTGAAAATAATCCACACCCAAAATAAAGTTTAATAAAAAACATAAGCAGAAGATTCAGACTGAAACCGCTGCCTGAAGTACTTTTCTACCAAAAACTGCTTCAGAAGAAGAAAATACATCAAAATGGTAGAATTTAGTAAAAATATGCAAAGAGGACCAAGTTGCAGCTTTGCAAATCTGATCAACCGAAGCTTCATTCCTAAACGCCCAGGAAGTAGAAACTGACCTGGTAGAATGAGCTGTAATCCTCTGAGGCGGAGTTTTACCCGACTCAACATAGGCAAGATGAATTAAAGATTTCAACCAAGATGCCAAAGAAATAGCAGAAGCTTTCTGGCCTTTTCTAGAACTGGAAAAGATAACAAATAGACTAGAAGTCTTTCGGAAAGACTTAGTAGTTTCAACATAATATTTCAAAGCTCTAACAACATGCAAAGAATGCAATGATTTCTCCTTAGAATTCTTAGGATTAGGACATAATGAAGGAACCACAATTTCTCTACTAATGTTGTTGGAATTCACAACTTTAGGTAAAAATTCAAAAGAAGTTCACAACACCGCCTTATCCTGATGAAAAATCAGAAAAGGAGACTCACAAGAAAGAGCAGATAATTCAGAAACTCTTCTGTCAGAAGAGATGGCCAAAAGGAACAAAACTTTCCAAGAAAGTAATTTAATGACCAATGAAATGCATAGGTTCAAAGGGAGGAGCTTGAAGAGCTCTTAGAACCAAATTCAAACTCCAAGGAGGAGAAATTGACTTAATGACAGGTTTTATACGAACCAAAGCTTGTATAAAAAAATAAATATCAGGAAGAATAGCAATCTTTCTGTGAAAAAGAACAGAAAGAGCAGAGATTTGTCCTTTCAAGGAACTTGCAGACAAACCCTTATTTAAACCATCCTGAAGAAACTGAAAAATTCTCGGTATTCTAAAAGAATGCCAAGAAAAATGATGAGAAAGACACCAAAAAATATAAGTCTTCCAGACTCTATAATATATCTCTCTAGATACAGATTTACGAGCCTGTAACATAGTATTAATCACAGAGTCAAAGAAACCTCTTTGACCAAGAATCAAGCGTTCAATCGCCATACCTTTAAATTTAAGGATTTCAGATCCTGAAGGAAAAAAGGACCTTGTGACAGAAGGTCTGGTCTAACGGAATAGTCCACGGTTGGCAAGAGGCCATCCAGACAAGATCCGCATACCAAACCTGTAAGGCCATGCCGGAGCTACCAGCAGAACAAACGAGCATTCCTTCAGAATCTTGGAGATTACTCTTGGAAGAAGAACTAGAGGCGGAAAGATATAGGCAGGATGATACTTCCAAGGAAGTGATAATGCATCCACTGCCTCCGCCTGAGGATCCCGGGATCTGGACAGATACCTGGGAAATTCTTGTTTAGATGAGACGCCATCAGATCTATTTCTGGAAGTTCCCACATTTGAACAATCTGAAGAAATACCTCTGGGTGAAGAGACCATTCGCCCGGATGCAACGTTTGGCGACTGAGATAATCCGCTTCCCAATTGTCTACACCTGGGATATGAACCGCAGAGATTAGACAGGAGCTGGAGTCCGCCCAAACCAAAAAATTCGAGATACTTCTTTCATAGCCAGAGGACTGTGAGTCGCTCCTTGATGATTGATGTATGCCACAGTTGTGACATTGTCTGTCTGAAAACAAATGAACGATTCTCTCTACAGAAGAGGCCAAAACTGAAGAGCTCTGAAAATTGCACGGAGTTCCAAAATATTTATCGGTAATCTCACCTCCTGAGATTTCCAAACTCCTTGTGCCGACAGAGATCCCCACACAGCTCCCCAACCTGTGAGACTTGTATCTGTTGAAATTACAGTCCAGGTCGGAAGCACAAAAGAAGCCCCCTGAATTAAACAATGGTGATCTGTCCACCACGTTAGAGAGTGTCGAACAAACGGTTTTAAAGATATAAATTGAGATATCTTTGTGTAATCCTTGCACCATTGATTCAGCATACAGAGCTGAAGAGGTCGCATGTGAAAAACGAGCAAAGGGGATTGCGTCCAATGCAGCAGTCATAAGACCTAGAATTTCCATGCATAAGGTTACCGAAGGGAATGATTGTGACTGAAGGTTTCGACAAGCTGAAAACAATTTTAGACGTCTCTTGTCTGTTAAAGACAGAGTCATGGACACTGAATCTATCTGGAAACCCAGAAAGGTTACCCTTGACTGAGGAATCAATGAACTTTTTGGTAAATTGATCCTCCAACCATGATCTTGAAGAAACAACACAAGTCGAATCGCATGAGATTCTTCGAATGAGAAGACTGAGCAAATACCAAGATAATCGTCCAAATAAGGAAATACCAAAACCCCGTTCTCTGAATACAGAAAGAAGGGCACCGAGAAAAAAATTCTTGGAACTGAGGCTAGGCCAAACGGTAGAGCCACAAAACTGGTAATGCTTGTCTAAAAAGAGAATCTCAGACACTAAAAGTGATCTGAATGAATCGGAATATGCAGATACACATCCTGCAAATCTATTGTAGACATAAAATGCCTTTGCTAAACAAAAGGCAGAATAGTCCTACAGTAACCATCTTGAATGTTGGTATACATAACGATTCAATATTGATAGATCCGGAACTGGTCTGAAGGAATTGACCTTCTTTGGTACAATGAAGAGATAAAATAAAACCCTAGCCCCTGTTCCAGAACTGGAACTGGCATAATTACTCCAGCCAACTCTAGATCTGAAACACATTTCAGAAATGCTGAGCCTTGCTGTGTTAACTGGGACACGGGAAAGAAAAAAATCTCTTAGCAGGAGGCCTTAACTGAAGCCAATTCTGTACCTTTCTTGAAACAATGTTCTAAAACCAGAGATTGAGAATGGAATTGATCCAAACTCCTTTAAAGAAAACGTAATCTGCCCCATACCAGCTGAACTGGAAAAAGGGCCGCACCTACATGGGTACTTAGGAGCTGACTATAGGTTTCTATAAGGCTTGGATATATTCCAAACTGGAAATAGTTTCCAAACTGATACCGCTCCTGAGGATGAAGGATCAGGCTTTTGTTCCTTATTATGAGAAAAAGAACGAAAAAATGATTATTACCCTGGAAAGAAAGAGAAAAACAAAGTTAACTTAGAAGACATATCAGCATTCCAAGTTAAATCCATAAAGCTATTCTAGCTAAAATAGCTAGAGACATATACCTGACATCAACTCAAATGATATCAAAAGATGGTATCACCAATAAAATTATTAGCATGTTATAGAATAAAAATAATGCTATAAAATTATGACCTGTTACTTGTTGCGCTAAAACTTCTAACCAAAAAGATGAAGCTGCAGCAACATCCGGTAAAAATATAGCAGGTCTAAGAAGATTACCTAAACATAAGTAAACTTTTCTTAGAAAGGATTCAATTTTCTTATCTAAAGGATCCTTAAATTTAGTACTATCTGCCGTAAGAATAGTAGTACATTTTAGCAGGAATAGAGACAGCCCCAAACCTTAGGGATTTTGTCCCAAAAAACTCTAATCTGTCAGATGGCACAGAATATAATTGCTTAAACGTTTAGAAGGAGTAAAAGAATTACCCAAATTATTCCATTCCCTGGAAATTGCTTCAGAAAAAGCATCAGGGAGATTAAACACTTCTGGAATAAATACAGGAGATTTAAAAAACCCTATTTAAACGTTTAAAAATTAGTATCAAGAGGACCAGAATCCTCTATATCTAAAGCAATTAATACTTCTTTAAATAAAGAACGAATAAATTCCATCTTGAACAAATACAAAGATTTAACAGCATCAACCTCTGAGACAGAAACTTCTGAACCAGAAGAACCATTACCAGTATCAGAACGATGATGTTCATTAAAAAATTCATCTGAAAAAAAGAGAAGTTTTTAAAAGACTTTTATGTAAACTAGAAGGAGAAATAACAGACATAGCCTTCTAAATGGATTTAAAAAATAAAAATCTCTTATGTTTATCAGGAACACTCTGAAAATTAAATGTTGACGGAACAGCAACAGGTAATATAACAGTACTAAAGGAAATTTTATCTGCATTAATAAGTTTGTCATGACATGCAATACAAACAACAGCTGGAGAAACAGATACCAAAAATTTATAGCAGATACACTTAGCTTGGTAGCTCCAGCCCCGGGCAGTGATTTTCCTGAAGTAACTTCTGACTCAGTTGCAACGTGGAACATCTTGCAATATGTAATAGAAAAAACAACATATAAAGCAAATTGATCAAAATCCTTAAATGACAGTTTCAGGAATGGGAAAAAAATGCCAGTGAACAAGCTTCTAGCAACCAGAAACAATAAATAATGAGACTTAAATAATGTGGAGACAAAAGCGACGCCCATATTTTTTTAGCGCCAAACAAGACGCCCACATTATTTGGCGCCGAAATGCTTTTGGCGCCAAAATGACGCCACATCCGGAACGCCGACATTTTTGGCGCAAAATAACGTCAAAAAAATGACGCAACTTCCGGCGACACGTATGACGCCGGAAACGGAAAAGAATTTTTGCGCCAAAAAGTCCGCGCCAAGAATGACGCAATAAAATGAAGCATTTTCAGCCCCCGCGAGCCTAACAGCCCACAGGGAAAAAAGAGTCAAATTTTTGAAGTAAGAAAAAATGATTAATTCAAATGCATTATCCCAAATATGAAACTGACTGTCTGAAAAATAAGGAAAGTTGAACATTCTGAGTCAAGGCAAATAAATGTTTGAATACATATATTTAGAACTTTATAAACAAAGTGCCCAACCATAGCTTAGAGTGTCACAGAAAATAAGATTTACTTACCCCAGGACACTCATCTACATGTTTGTAGAAAGCCAAACCAGTACTGAAACGAGAATCAGCAGAGGTAATGGTATATATAAGAGTATATCGTCGATCTGAAAAGGGAGGTAAGAGATGAATCTCTACGACCGATAACAGAGAACCTATGAAATAGACCCCGTAGAAGGAGATCACTGCATTCAAATAGGCAATACTCTCCTCACATCCCTCTGACATTCACTGCACGCTGAGAGGAAAACCGGGCTCCAACTTGCTGTGGAGCGCATATCAACGTAGAATCTAGCACAAACTTACTTCACCACCTCCATCGGAGGCAAAGTTTGTAAAACTGAATTGTGGGTGTGGTGAGGGGTGTATTTATAGGCATTTTAAGGTTTGGGAAACTTTGCCCCTCCTGGTAGGAATGTATATCCCATACGTCACTAGCTCATGGACTCTTGCTAATTACATGAAAGAAAGAACATTAGGGGTTACCTTCCACATTTGATAGGTAGACTCATGAAATCTAAGTGAAATACTGAGCATAACACCCCTTTCAAACCTGCACCTGAGAATGAGTCTGTGATTCCTGGTTGGAAGCCTATGCTTTATCAGGAGAGCTGAGGAAAAACTTGCATCAGCCACTTTCTGTATAAAATAAAATAAGTTAATACACACATATAAAAGATAACTGTAAAAAGAAAATAGGATCCACAGGTCTAATCAAATTCTAGATTGACACTAGGTATGTTAACACTAATCTGACATACAGTAGATAGTTTGTATTTAGACTAGTAATGCATGTTGATGCAAGTACTAAAATATTTTCATAGATCCATGTTTACAAGTAGCTGAACATACAATTTAGTATCTGAGATAAATTAAATTAACATGGTCTGTTAAAAACAGACTCTATACTACACAAAAAAAATCAATTAGTCAAAGTACATATTAATGAGGTCAATAGTAACCAGATCACAAAGCATACATGAAAAAGTACACATATTGTTAAATTTTTTGCACAAAAGTATCAAAAACGTATCTCTGTTGTATAACAGGAAAATTATAGAAAAAATACGCTGAGGTGGGAACATTTGTGCTGGTAATACAAAACTATTTAAAACAATACAAAATGTGTCTGCATAATGAATACATTTGCAGATTTGGTACATGTATGCATGGCCCATTGCAATTATCTGAATTTGAATATTCCCTATGTTAAAGTACAATACCATTCAGGCACCAAAAAGTGTATATACAGTAGGGCAAAAAAGTATTTAGTCAGCCACCAATTGTGCAAGTTCTCCCACTTAAGAAGATGAGAGAGGCCTGTAATTTTCATCATAGGTATACCTCAAATATGAGAGACAATAGTGTGATTGCATCAGCCAATAGGATTTTTTCTACCTTAATTCCGATTGGCTGATAGAATTCTATCAGCCAATCAGAATCTAAGGGACGCCATATTGGATGACGTCACTTAAAGGTACCTTCATTCTGCGTTAGTCGTCGGATGAAGAGGATGCTCCGCGTCGGATGTCTTGAAGATGGAACCGCTCTGCGCCGGATGGATGAAGATAGAAGATGCCGTCTGAAGGACCACTTCTGCCCGGCTTGGATGAAGACTTCTGCCTGTCTGGAGGACCACTTCGCCCAGCTTGGATGAAGACATCTCCCGGTAAGTCGATCTTCAGGGGGTTAGTGTTAGGTTTTTTTAAGGGTGTATTGGGTGGGTTTTATTTTTAGGTTAGGGACTTTTGGCGACAAAAGAGCTAACTGCCCTTTTAAGGGCAATGCCCATCCAAATGCCCTTTTCAGGGCAATGGGGAGCTTCAGTTTTTTTAGAAATAAATACAAACTTGCCTGTAAAATAAAAATAAATCCTAAGCTAGCTACAATGTAACTATTAGTTATATTGTAGCTATTTTAGTTTTTTTTTTTTACAGGTATTTAGTTTTAAATAGGAATAATTTAGTTAATGATAGGAATTTTTTGTTAGATCTCTTTTAATTATATTTAAGTTAGGGGGTTTTAGGGTTAGGGTTAGACTTAGATTTAGGGGTTAATAACTTTAATATAGTGGCGGCGACGTTGGGGGTGGCAGATTAGGGGTTAATAAATGTAGGTAGGTGGCGGCGATGTTAGGGTTAATTATATTTAACTAGTGTTTGCGAGGCGGGAGTACGGCGGTTTAGGGGTTAAAATATTTATTATAGTGGCGGCGATGTCCGGTTCGGCAGATTAGGGGTTAAAAATTTTCTTTTAGTGTTTGCGATGTGGGAGGGCCTCTGTTTAGGGGTTAATAGGTAGTTTATGGGTGTTAGTGTACTTTTTAGCACTTTAGCTAAGAGTTTTATGCTACGGCGTTGTAGTGTAAAACTCTTAAAATTGCGGTACCAATCTTGACAGGAGAGGGTCTACCGCTTACTTTTTGGCAGACTCGTAATACTGGCGCTATACAAGTCGTACTGAAAAAACATAATTTATGTAAGAACTTACCTGATAAATTAATTTCTTTCATATTGGCAAGAGTCCATGAGCTAGTGACATATGGGATATACAATCCTACCAGGAGGGGTAAAGTTTCCCAAACCTCAAAATGCCTATAAATACACCCCTCACCACACCCACAATTCAGTTTAACGAATAACCAAGCAGTGGGGTGATAAAGAAAGGAGTAGAAAGCATCAACAAAAAATTTGGAAATAATTGTGCTTTATACAAAAAATCATAACCACCATAAAAAGGGTGGGCCTCATGGACTCTTGCCAATATGAAAGAAATTAATTTCTCAGGTAAGTTCTTACATAAATTATGTTTTCTTTCATGTAATTGGCAAGAGTCCATGAGCTAGTGACATATGGGATATCAATACCCAAGATGTGGAGTCTTCCACTCAAGAGTCACTAGAGAGGGAGGGAATAAAACAAAAACAGCCATATTCCGCTGAGAAAATAATCCACAACCCAAAAATAAGTTTATTTTCACTTTTGAAAGAAAAAAACTTAAATCAAAAAGCAGAAGAATCAAACTGAAACAGCTGCCTGAAGAACTTTTCTACCAAAAACTGCTTCCGAAGAAGCAAATACATCAAAATGGTAGAATTTAGTAAATGTATGCAAAGAGGACCAAGTCGCTGCTTTGCAAATCTGATCAACTGAAGCTTCATTCTTAAAAGCCCATGAAGTAGAGACTGATCTAGTAGAATGAGCTGTAATTCTCTGAGGCGGGGTTTGACCCGACTCCAAATCAGCTTGATGAATCAAAAGTTTCAACCAAGAAGCCAAGGAAATAGCAGAAGCTTTCTGACCTTTCCTAGGACCAGAAAATAAAACAAATAGACTAGAAGTCTTCCTGAAATTTTTAGTAGCTTCCACATAATATTTCAAAGCTCTTACCACATCCAAAGAATGTAAGGATCTCTCCAAAGAATTCTTAGGATTAGGACATAAATAAGGGACAACAATTTCTCTACTAATGTTGTTAGAATTCACAACCTTAGGTAAAAATTGAAAAGAAGTCCGCAAAACTGCCTTATCCTGATGAAAAATCAGAAAAGGAGACTCACAAGAAAGAGCAGATAGCTCAGAAACTCTTCTAGCAGAAGAGATAGCCAAAAGGAACAACACTTTCCAAGAAAGTAGTTTAATGTCCAAAGAATGCATAGGTTCAAATGGAGGAGCCTGTAAAGCCCTCAGAACCAAATTAAGACTCCAAGGAGGAGAAATTGACTTAATGACAGGCTTAATACGAACTAAAGCCTGTACAAAACAGTGTATATCAGGAAGTATAGCAATTTTTCTGTGAAATAAAACAGAAAGAGCAGAGATTTGTCCTTTCAAGGAACTTGCAGACAAACCCTTATCCAAACCATCCTGAAGAAACTGCAAAATTCTCGGAATTCTAAAAGAATGCCAGGAGAATTTATGAGAAGAACACCATGAAATGTAAGTCTTCCAAACTCTATAATAAATCTTTCTAGAGACAGATTTACGAGCTTGTAACATAGTATTAATCACTGAATCAGAGAAACCTCTATGACTTAGAACTAAGCATTCAATTTCCATACCTTCAAATTTAATTATTTGAGATCCTGATGGAAAAACGGACCTTGAGATAGTAGGTCCGGCCGTACCGGAAGTGGCCAAGGCGGGCAACTGGACATCCGAACCAGATCCGCATACCAAAACCTGTGTGGCCATGCTGGAGCCACCAGCAACACAAAAGACTGTTCCATGATAATTTTGGAAATCACTCTTGGAAGGAGAACTAGAGGCGGGAAGATGTAAGCAGGTTGATAACACCAAGGAAGTGTCAGCACATCCACTGCTTCCGCCTGAACATCCCTGGACCTGGACAGGTATCTGGGAAGTTTCTTGTTTAGATGAGAGGCCATGAGATCTATCTCTGGAAGTCCCCATATCTGAACAATCTGAGAAAACACATCTGGATGGAGAGACCACTCCCCTGGATGTAATGTCTGGCGGCTGAGATAATCCGCCTCCCAATTGTCTACACCTAGGATATGCACCGCAGAGATTAGACAGGAGCTGGATTCCGCCCAAGCAAGTATCCGAGATACTTCTTTCATAGCTTGGGGACTGTGAGTCCCACCCTGATGATTGACATAAGCCACAGTTGTGATATTGTCTGTCTGAAAACAAATGAACGGTTCTCTCTTTAGTAGAGGCCAGAACTGAAGAGCCCTGAGAATTGCACGGAGTTCTAAAATATTTATTGGTAATCTCGCCTCTTGAGATTTCCAAACCCCTTGTTCTGTCAGAGACCCCCAAACAGCTCCCCAACCTGAAAGACTTGGATCTGTTGTGATCACAGTCCAGGTTGGGCGAACAAAAGAAGCCCCTTGAACCAAACAATGGTGATCTATCCACCATGTCAGAGAGTGTCGTACATTGGGATTCAAGGATATTAATTGTGATATCTTTGTATAATCCCTGCACCATTGATTCAGCATACAAAGCTGTAGAGGTCTCATATGAAAACGAGCAAAGGGGATTGCGTCCGATGCTGCAGTCATGAGACCTAAAACTTCCATGCACATAGCCACTGAAGGGAATGACTTAGACTGAAGGAGCCGACATGCTGCGACCAATTTTAAACGTCTCTTGTCTGTTAGAGACAGAGTCATGGACACTGAATCTATCTGGAAGCCTAAAAAGGTGACCCTTGTCTGAGGAATCAAGAAACTTTTTGGTAAATTGATCCTCCAACCATGTTTCCGAAGAAACAACACTAGTTGATTCGTGTGAGATTCTGCAGTATGTAAAGACTGAGCTAGTACCAAGATATCGTCCAAATAAGGAAACACCGCAATACCCTGTTCTCTGATTACAGATAGTAGGGCACCCAGAACCTTTGAAAAGATTCTTGGAGCTGTTGCTAGGCCAAATGGAAGAGCAACAAATTGGTAATGCTTGTCTAGAATAGAGAATCTCAGAAACTGATAGTGTTCTGATGAATCGGAATATGAAGGTATGCATCCTGCAAGTCTATTGTGGACATATAATGTCTTTGCTGAGCAAAAGGCAGAATAGTCCTTATAGTCACCATCTTGAAAGTTGGTACTCTTACATAAAGATTCAAAATTTTCAGATCCAGAACTGGTCTGAACAAATTTTCTTTCTTTGGTACAATGAATAGGTTTGAATAAAACCCCAAACCTTGTTCCTGAGGAGGAACTGACATGATTACCCCTGAAGACTCCAGGTCTGAAACACACTTCAGAAAAGCCTGAGCTTTTACTGGATTTACAGGAATGTGTGAGAGAAAAATCTTCTCACAGGAGGTCTTACTTTGAATCCTATTCGATACCCTTGAGAGACAATGCTCTGAATCCAATGATTTTGGACAGATTTTATCCAAAAATCCTTGAAAAACCTTAATCTGCCCCCTACCAGCTGAGCTGGAATGAGGGCCGCACCTTCATGCGGACTTAGGGGCAGACTTTGGTTTCCTAAATGGCTTGGATTTATTCCAATTTGAGGAATGCTTCCAACTGGAAGCAGATTCCTTGGGAGGAGGATTGAGTTTTTGTTCCTTATTCTGACAAAAGGAATGAAAACGGTTAGAAGCCTTAGATTTACCCTTAGGTTTTTTATCCTGAGGCAAAAAAACTCCTTTTCCTCCAGCGATAGTTGAAATAATAGAATCCAACTGAGAACCAAATAAAATTATTACCTTGGAAAGAAAGAGATAGTAATCTAGATTTAGAAATCATATCAGAAATAGCCTCAGGAATGGGAAAAACACCTGGGGAAACCACAGGAGGTTTAAAAACAGCATTTAAACGTTTATTAGACTGAACGTCAATAGCACTGGTTACCTCAATATCCAAAGTAATTAACACTTCTTTTAATAAAGAACGCATATACTCTATTTTAAATAAATAAGTAGATTTGTCAGTGTCAATATCTGAGGAAGGATCTTCTGTTTCAGATAGATCCTCATCAGAAGAGGATGAATTATTATGTTGTTGGTCATTTGAAATTTCATCAGCTAAATGAGAAGTTTTAAAAGACCTTTTACGTTTATTAGAAGGTGGAAATGCAGACAAAGCCTTCATAATAGATTCGGAAACAAATTCTTTAAAATTTACAGGTATATCATGCACATTAGAAGTTGAAGGAACTGCAACTGGCAATGTACTATTACTGATAGAAACACTATCTGCATGTAAAAGTTTATCATGACAACTATTACAAATGACATTCGGTGGAATAATTTCTACAATTTTACAACAAATGCACTTAGCTTTGGTAGAACCGATGTCAGGCAGCAATGTTCCAGCAGAAACTTCAGAGACAGGATCAGATTGGGACATCTTGCTCAATGTAAGAGAAAAAACAACATATAAAGCAAAATTATCTATTTCCTTAAATGACAGTTTCAGGAATGGGAAAAAATGCAAAAGCATAGGCCTCTTGATAGAAAAGAAAGCAGGAGGCAAACAACAATGGGGTATTGAAATAAGTAAGAAAAATTGCCAAGTATGACGCACAACGTAACGTAAACTTTTTTGGCGCCAAAAATGACCGGAAATGACACACTTGCGTCACTAATGACGCCGCTGTGTGAAAGGTCTCGATGTCACGTATGACGCCGGAAATGACGAAGTTGCGTCAAAAACGTAATTTCCCGCGCCAAAAAAGTTTGCGCAAAAAATGACGCAATAAAGTCTAATACCCGCAAATGCAAAAAGTAGTCAAATTGAAAAAGACTAAACCCCAGGTAAGAAACAAATTTCTTAAAGTGTTTATATTCCCAAATATGAAACTGACAGTCTGCAGAAGGAAATACATGAACCTGACTCACGGCAAATATAAGTACAATTCATATATTTAGAACTTTATATAATTTGCATAAAGTGCCAAACCATAGCTGAGAGTGTCTTAAGTAAATGAAAACATACTTACCAAAAGACACCCATCCACATATAGCAGATAGCCAAACCAGTACTAAAACAGTTCTTTAGTAGAGGTAATGGTAAATTTGAGAGTATATCGTCGATCTGAAAAGGGAGGTAAGAGATGAATCTCTACGACCGATAACAGAGAACCCATGAAAAAGACCCCCGTTAGAGAAATCATCGTATTCAATAGGTGATACTCCCTTCACGTCCCTCTGACATTCACTGTACTCTGAGAGGAATCGGGCTTCAACAATGCTGAGAAGCGCATATCAACGTAGAAATCTTAGCACAAACTTACTTCACCACCTCCATAGGAGGCAAAGTTTGTAAAACTGAATTGTGGGTGTGGTGAGGGGTGTATTTATAGGCATTTTGAGGTTTGGGAAACTTTGCCCCTCCTGGTAGGATTGTATATCCCATATGTCACTAGCTCATGGACTCTTGCCAATTACATGAAAGAAAAGAGGATACGCAATTTACGTAAGTGGATTTGCGGTATTTCCAAGTCTGGCCAAAAAAGTGAGCGGTACACCTCTACCTGCAAGACTCGTAATACCAGCGGTCGTTAAAAGGACCGGCTAACGCTGCTTTTTAAGCCTAACGCAAAACTCGTAATCTAGCCGTTTATTTGCAACATTCTTTTAGCCCAGTAATGCTTTTCACAGGGTAGAACTTTCCTGTAGTATATCAGTCTAATCCTGCCTATTCCTCTCTGAACAAGGAACACAGCAACCCCAGATGATCATTTCGGCCTTCATTGAGCCTCGTCAGTGAGGTGTAGCAGTATTCTTCTAAGCCCACTGAGCAAGGAGTCCTGCAGGCCCATTTATCAAAGGTCTTGCGGACCTGATCCGACACTGCGGATCAGGTCCGCAAGACCTCGCTAAATGCGGAGAGCAATACGCTCTCCGCATTTAACATTGCACCAGCAGCTCACAAGAGCTGCTGGTGCAACGCCGCCCCCTGCTGACTCGCGGCCAATCGGCCGCCAGCAGGGAGCTGTCAATCAACCCGATCGTATTCGATCGGGTTGATGTCTGGCGATTCCTGTCCGCCTGTTCAGAGCAGGTGGACAGGGTTATGGAGCAGCGGTCTTTTGACCGCTGCTTCATAAGTTGTGTTTCTGGCGAGTCTGAAGACTCGCCAGAAACACGGCCCTTCAAGCTCCATACGGAGCTTGATAAATGGGCCTGCATGTCTGGTTGCCACTTTTTCCCATAGGGAGACTAAAGTGCACTCACAGGAATGAGCAACCAGCTCAATACCATTGTTAGCCTGTTCTATGGCGATTTACCACCTGGGTGCAACTTCTTTAGGCCAAGTAATGCTTTTCACAGATCATCTGGGGTAGCTGTGTTCCTTGTTCAGAGAGGAATTGCCTGGTATTTCGGCGCTGGACTGACCATGAAAGGCGGTATCAGACTGATATACTACAGGAAAGTTCTACTCTGTGAAAAGCATTACTGGGCTAACAAAATGTAAAGGCTTGGGGGCATATCTATCAAGCTCCGTATGGAGCTTGAAGCCCCGTGTTTCTGGCGAGCCTTCAGGCTCGCCAGAAACACCAGTTATGAAGCAGCGGTCTAAAGACCACTGCTTCATAACCTGTCCACCTGCTCTGAGGAGGCGGACAGACATCGCTGCAATTCAACCTGATCGAATACGATCGGGTTGATTGACACCCCCCTGGTAGCGGCCAATTGGCCGTGAATCTGCAGGGAGCGGCGTTGCAACAGCGGTTCACAAGAGCTTCTGGTGCAATGCTGAATGCTGAGGGCGTATTGCTCTCTGCATTCAGCAAGGTCTGTCGGACATGATCTGCAATGTTGGATCATGTCTGACAGGCCTTTCATAAATAGGCCCTTTGCTGTGTGTAATCCTGTGATTTGGCTGCTTTTTTGAATTTCCCACATACACTAGCCGGGTAGGGGTTTACTTGGACTGTGGATACCTTATTACTTGCAGTGCACCAGGAGGTTGTATTCTGATGGTTAGTGCCGTTTCCCAACAGACTTTGTATATATATATATATATATATATATATATATATATATATATATATATATATATATATATATTATATGGATGAAACCATACAACCTATAGTTTTTTAAAATAAACTCTGAATGACTGAGAAGATTGATGGCAATGCAAGAACATATGAGCAAACCATTGTTTTGAGTAAATTACTGTATCTGAAAAATAAATTGATTGTGTGGAAATCAAAGGGTATCTACAGGCAATAACAGCAAGTAGAGATCCCCAAATTTAAGTCTACTCTTTTTTACTCAGCTGCAGCTGTATAAAATTGGAGTATAATTACAGGGGAAACACTGTGTGGCATCTAAAAACTAATATTGAATTTATAACAGCATCATCATTTGTACATAAATAGGTTGTACAGAAGGTATAAAAACATAATTTATGTAAGAACTTACCTGATAAATTCATTTCTTTCATATTAGCAAGAGTCCATGAGCTAGTGACGTATGGGATATACATTCCTACCAGGAGGGGCAAAGTTTCCCAAACCTTAAAATGCCTATAAATACACCCCTCACCACACCCACAATTCAGTTTAACGAATAGCCAAGAAGTGGGGTGATAAGAAAAAAGTGCGAAAGCATATAAAATAAGGAATTGGAATAATTGTGCTTTATACAAAAAAAAATCATAACCACCACAAAAAAGGGCGGGCCTCATGGACTCTTGCTAATATGAAAGAAATGAATTTATCAGGTAAGTTCTTACATAAATTATGTTTTCTTTCATGTAATTAGCAAGAGTCCATGAGCTAGTGACGTATGGGATAATGACTACCCAAGATGTGGATCTTTCCACACAAGAGTCACTAGAGAGGGAGGGATAAAATAAAGACAGCCAATTCCTGCTGAAAATAATCCACACCCAAAATAAAGTTTAATGAAAAACATAAGCAGAAGATTCAAACTGAAACCGCTGCCTGAAGTACTTTTCTACCAAAAACTGCTTCAGAAGAAGAAAATACAACAAAATGGTAGAATTTGTTAAAAGTATGCAAAGAGGACCAAGTTGCCGCTTTGCAAATCTGATCAACCGAAGCTTCATTCCTAAACGCCCAGAAAGTAGAAACTGAACTAGTAGAATGAGCTGTAATCCTATGAGGCGGAGTCTTACCCGACTCAACATAGGCAAGATGAATCAAAGATTTCAACCAAGATGCCAAAGAAATGGCAGAAGTTTTCTGGCCTTTCTAAAACCGGAAAAGATAACAAATAAACTAGAAGTCTTTCGGAAAGACTTAGTAGCTTCAACATAATATTTCAAAGCTCTAATAACATCCAAAGAAAGCAACGATTTCTCCTTAGAAATCTTAGGATTAGGACATAATGAAGGAACCACAATGTCTCTACTAATGTTGTTGGAATTCACAACTTAGGTAAAAATTCAAAAGAAGTTCGCAACACCGCCTTATCCTGATGAAAAATCAGAAAAGGAGACTCACAAGAAAGAGCAGATAATTCAGAAACTCTTCTGGCAGAAGAGATTGCCAAAAGGAACAAAACTTTCCAAGAAAGTAATTTAATATCCAATGAATGCATAGGTTCAAATGGAGGAGCTTGAAGAGCCCCCAGAACCAAATTCAAACTCCAAGGAGGAGAAATTGACTTAATGACAGGCTTTATACGAACCAAAGCTTGTACAAAACAATGAATATCAGGAAGAATAGCAATCTTTCTGTGAAAAAGAACAGAAAGAGCAGAGATTTGACCTTTCAAGGAACTTGCGGACAAACCCTTATCTAAACCATCCTGAAGAAACTGGAACATTCTCGGTATTCTAAAAGAATGCCAAGAAAAATGATGAGAAAGACACCAAGAAATACAAGTCTTCCAGACTCTATAATATATCCCTCTGGATACAGATTTACGAGCCTGTAACATAGTATTAATCACAGAGTCAGAGAAACCTCTTTGACCAAGAATCAAGCGTTCAATCTCCATACCTTTAAATTTAAGGATTTCAGATCCTGATGGAAAAAAGGACCTTGAGACACAAGGTCTGGTCTTAACGGAAGAGTCCACGGTTGGCAAGAGGCCATCCGGACAAGATCCGCATACCAAAACCTGTGAGGCCATGCCGGAGCTACCAGCAGAACAAACGAGCATTCCTTCAGAATCTTGGAGATTACTCTTGGAAGAAGAACTAGAGGCGGAAAGATATAGGCAGGATGATACTTCCAAGGAAGAGATAATGCATCCACTGCCTCCGCCTGAGGATCCCGGGATCTGGACAGATACCTGGGAAGTTTCTTGTTTAGATGAGAAGCCATCAGATCTATTTCTGGAAGTTCCTACATTTGAACAATCTGAAGAAATACCTCTGGGTGAAGAGACCATTCGCCCGGATGCAACGTTTGGCGACTGAGATAATCCGCTTTCCAATTGTCCATACCTGGGATATGAACCGCAGAGATTAGACAGGAGCTGGATTCCGCCCAAACCAAAATTCGAGATACTTCTTTCATAGCCAGAGGACTGTGAGTCCCTCCTTGATGATTGATGTATGCCACAGTTGTGACATTGTCTATCTGAAAACAAATGAACAACTCTCTCTTCAGAAGAGGCCAAAACTGAAGAGCTCTGAAAATTGCACGGAGTTCCAAAATATTGATCGGAAATCTCACCTCCTGAGATTCCCAAACCCCTTGTGCCGTCAGATACCCCCACACAGCTCCCCAACCTGTAAGACTTGCATCTGTTGAGATTATAGTCCAGGTCGGACGAACAAAGAAGCCCCTTGAACTAAACGATGGTGATCTGTCCACCATGTCAGAGAGTGTCGTAAAATCGGTTAAAAGATATTAATAGAGATATCTTTGAGTAATCCCTGCACCATTGGTTCAGCATACAGAGCTGAAGAGGTCGCATGTGAAAACGAGCAAAGGAGATCGCATCTGATGCGGCAGTCCTAAGACCCAACATTTCCATGCATAAGGCTACCAAAGGGAATGATTGTGACTGAAGGTTTTGACAAGCTGATATCAATGTTAAACTTCTCCTGACTGACAAGGACAGAGTCATAGACACTGAATTTATCTAGAACCCAAAAAAGGTTACCCTTGTCTGAGGAATCAATGAATTGATTGGTAAATTGATCCTCCAACCATGAACTTGAAGAAACAACACAAGTCGATTCGTATGAGATTCTTCGAAAATGAGAAGACTGAGCAAGTACCAAGATATCATCCAAATAAGGAAATACCAAAACCCTATTCTCTGATTACAGAAAGAAGGGCACCGAGAACCTTTGAAAAAAATTCTTGGAACTGAGGCTAGGCCAAACGGTAGAGCCACAAAACTGGAAATGCTTGTCTAAAAAGAGAATCTCAGACACTAAAAGTGATCTGGATGAATCGGAATATGCAGATACACATCCTGTAAATCTATTGTAGACATATAATGCCCTTGCTAAACAAAAGGCAGGATAGTCCTACAGTAACCATCTTGAATGTTGGTATCCTAACATAACGATTCAATAATGATAGATCCGGAACTGGTCTGAAGGAATTGACCTTCTTTGGTACAATGAAGAGATAAAATAAAACCCCAGCCCCTGTTCCAGAACTGGAACTGGCATAAATACTCCAGCCAACTCTAGATCTGAAACACATTTCAGAAATGCTGAGCCTTTGCTGTGTTAACTGGGACACGGGAAAGAAAAGAATCTCTTAGCAGGAGGCCTTAACTTGAAGCCAATTCTGTACCTTTCTGAAACAATGTTTCTGAAACCAGAGATTAAAAACGGAATTGATCCAAATTTCTTTGAAGAAAACATAATCTGCCCCATACCAGCTGAGCTGGAATAAGGGCCGCACCTTCATAGGTACTTAGGAGCTGGCTATAGGTTTCTATAAGGCTTGGATATATTCCAAACTGAAAATAGTTTCCAAACTGATACCGCTCCTGAGGATGAAGGATCAGGCTTTTGTTCCTTGTTGTGAGGAAAGGAACGAAAATGATTATTTACCCTGGAAAGAAAGGGAAAGCAAGGTTGACTTAGAAGATATGTCAGCATTCCAAGTTTAATCCATAAAGCTTTTCTAGCTAAAATAGCTAGAGACATATACCTGACATCAACTCTAATGATATCAAAAGATGGTATCACCAAAAAAATTATTAGCATGTTATAGAATAATAATAATGCTATAAAATTATGATCTGTTACTTGTTGCGCTAAAGCTTCTAACCAAAAAGTTGAAGCTGCAGCAACATCCGCTAAAAATATAGCAGGTCTAAGAAGATTACCTGAACATAAGGAAGCTTTTCTTAGAAAGGATTCAATATTCCTATCTAAAGGATCCTTAAATTAAGTACTATCTGCCGTAGGAATAGTAGTACATTAGCAGGAGTAGAGACAGCCCCATAACCTTAGGGATTTTTGTCCCAAAAAACTCTAATCTGTCAGATGGCACAGGATATAATTTGCTTAAACGTCTAGAAGGAGTAAATAAATTACCCAAATTATTCCATTCCCTGGAAATTACTTCAGATATAGCATCAGGGAGATAAAACACTTCTGGAATAACTACAGGAGATTTAAAAACCTTATTTAAACGTTTACATTTAGTATCAAGAGGACCAGAATCCTCTATTTCTAATGCAAATAACACTTCTTTAAGTAAAGAACGAATAAATTCCATCTTGAACAAATACAAAGATTTATCAGCATCAACCTCTGAGACAGAAACTTCTGAACCAGAAGAACCATTATCAGTATCAGAATGATGATGTTTTCTTTCATGTAATTAGCAAGAGTCCATGAGCTAGTGACGTATGGGATAATGACTACCCAAGATGTGGATCTTTCCACACAAGAGTCACTAGAGAGGAGGGATAAAATAAAGACAGCCAATTACTGCTGAAAATAATCCACACCCAAAATAAAGTTTAATGAAAAACATAAGCAGAAGATTCAAACTGAAACCGCTGCCTGAAGTACTTTTCTACCAAAAACTGCTTCAGAAGAAGAAAATACAACAAAATGGTAGAATTTGTTAAAAGTATGCAAAGAGGACCAAGTTGCCGCTTTGCAAATCTGATCAACCGAAGCTTCATTCCTAAACGCCCAGAAAGTAGAAACTGAACTAGTAGAATGAGCTGTAATCCTATGAGGCGGAGTCTTACCTGACTCAACATAGGCAAGATGAATCAAAGATTTCAACCAAGATGCCAAAGAAATGGCAGAAGTTTTCTGGCCTTTCTAAAACCGGAAAAGATAACAAATAAACTAGAAGTCTTTCGGAAAGACTTAGTAGCTTCAACATAATATTTCAAAGCTCTAATAACATCCAAAGAAAGCAACGATTTCTCCTTAGAAATCTTAGGATTAGGACATAATGAAGGAACCACAATGTCTCTACTAATGTTGTTGGAATTCACAACTTAGGTAAAAATTCAAAAGAAGTTCGCAACACCGCCTTATCCTGATGAAAAATCAGAAAAGGAGACTCACAAGAAAGAGCAGATAATTCAGAAACTCTTCTGGCAGAAGAGATTGCCAAAAGGAACAAAACTTTCCAAGAAAGTAATTTAATATCCAATGAATGCATAGGTTCAAATGGAGGAGCTTGAAGAGCCCCCAGAACCAAATTCAAACTCCAAGGAGGAGAAATTGACTTAATGACAGGCTTTATACGAACCAAAGCTTGTACAAAACAATGAATATCAGGAAGAATAGCAATCTTTCTGTGAAAAAGAACAGAAAGAGCAGAGATTTGACCTTTCAAGGAACTTGCGGACAAACCCTTATCTAAACCATCCTGAAGAAACTGGAATATTCTCGGTATTCTAAAAGAATGCCAAGAAAAATGATGAGAAAGACACCAAGAAATACAAGTCTTCCAGACTCTATAATATATCCCTCTGGATACAGATTTACGAGCCTGTAACATAGTATTAATCACAGAGTCAGAGAAACCTCTTTGACCAAGAATCAAGCGTTCAATCTCCATACCTTTAAATTTAAGGATTTCAGATCCTGATGGAAAAAAGGACCTTGAGACACAAGGTCTGGTCTTAACGGAAGAGTCCACGGTTGGCAAGAGGCCATCCGGACAAGATCCGCATACCAAAACCTGTGAGGCCATGCCGGAGCTACCAGCAGAACAAACGAGCATTCCTTCAGAATCTTGGAGATTACTCTTGGAAGAAGAACTAGAGGCGGAAAGATATAGGCAGGATGATACTTCCAAGGAAGAGATAATGCATCCACTGCCTCCGCCTGAGGATCCCGGGATCTGGACAGATACCTGGGAAGTTTCTTGTTTAGATGAGAAGCCATCAGATCTATTTCTGGAAGTTCCTACATTTGAACAATCTGAAGAAATACCTCTGGGTGAAGAGACCATTCGCCCGGATGCAACGTTTGGCGACTGAGATAATCCGCTTTCCAATTGTCCATACCTGGGATATGAACCGCAGAGATTAGACAGGAGCTGGATTCCGCCCAAACCAAAATTCGAGATACTTCTTTCATAGCCAGAGGACTGTGAGTCCCTCCTTGATGATTGATGTATGCCACAGTTGTGACATTGTCTATCTGAAAACAAATGAACAACTCTCTCTTCAGAAGAGGCCAAAACTGAAGAGCTCTGAAAATTGCACGGAGTTCCAAAATATTGATCGGAAATCTCACCTCCTGAGATTCCCAAACCCCTTGTGCCGTCAGATACCCCCACACAGCTCCCCAACCTGTAAGACTTGCATCTGTTGAGATTATAGTCCAGGTCGGACGAACAAAGAAGCCCCTTGAACTAAACGATGGTGATCTGTCCACCATGTCAGAGAGTGTCGTAAAATCGGTTAAAAGATATTAATAGAGATATCTTTGAGTAATCCCTGCACCATTGGTTCAGCATACAGAGCTGAAGAGGTCGCATGTGAAAACGAGCAAAGGAGATCGCATCTGATGCGGCAGTCCTAAGACCCAACATTTCCATGCATAAGGCTACCAAAGGGAATGATTGTGACTGAAGGTTTTGACAAGCTGATATCAATGTTAAACTTCTCCTGACTGACAAGGACAGAGTCATAGACACTGAATTTATCTAGAACCCAAAAAAGGTTACCCTTGTCTGAGGAATCAATGAATTGATTGGTAAATTGATCCTCCAACCATGAACTTGAAGAAACAACACAAGTCAATTCGTATGAGATTCTTCGAAAATGAGAAGACTGAGCAAGTACCAAGATATCATCCAAATAAGGAAATACCAAAACCCTATTCTCTGATTACAGAAAGAAGGGCACCGAGAACCTTTGAAAAAAATTCTTGGAACTGAGGCTAGGCCAAACGGTAGAGCCACAAAACTGGAAATGCTTGTCTAAAAAGAGAATCTCAGACACTAAAAGTGATCTGGATGAATCGGAATATGCAGATACACATCCTGTAAATCTATTGTAGACATATAATGCCCTTGCTAAACAAAAGGCAGGATAGTCCTACAGTAACCATCTTGAATGTTGGTATCCTAACATAACGATTCAATAATGATAGATCCGGAACTGGTCTGAAGGAATTGACCTTCTTTGGTACAATGAAGAGATAAAATAAAACCCCAGCCCCTGTTCCAGAACTGGAACTGGCATAAATACTCCAGCCAACTCTAGATCTGAAACACATTTCAGAAATGCTGAGCCTTTGCTGTGTTAACTGGGACACGGGAAAGAAAAGAATCTCTTAGCAGGAGGCCTTAACTTGAAGCCAATTCTGTACCTTTCTGAAACAATGTTTCTGAAACCAGAGATTAAAAACGGAATTGATCCAAATTTCTTTGAAGAAAACATAATCTGCCCCATACCAGCTGAGCTGGAATAAGGGCCGCACCTTCATAGGTACTTAGGAGCTGGCTATAGGTTTCTATAAGGCTTGGATATATTCCAAACTGAAAATAGTTTCCAAACTGATACCGCTCCTGAGGATGAAGGATCAGGCTTTTGTTCCTTGTTGTGAGGAAAGGAACGAAAATGATTATTTACCCTGGAAAGAAAGGGAAAGCAAGGTTGACTTAGAAGATATGTCAGCATTCCAAGTTTAATCCATAAAGCTTTTCTAGCTAAAATAGCTAGAGACATATACCTGACATCAACTCTAATGATATCAAAAGATGGTATCACCAAAAAAATTATTAGCATGTTATAGAATAATAATAATGCTATAAAATTATGATCTGTTACTTGTTGCGCTAAAGCTTCTAACCAAAAAGTTGAAGCTGCAGCAACATCCGCTAAAAATATAGCAGGTCTAAGAAGATTACCTGAACATAAGGAAGCTTTTCTTAGAAAGGATTCAATATTCCTATCTAAAGGATCCTTAAATTAAGTACTATCTGCCGTAGGAATAGTAGTACATTAGCAGGAGTAGAGACAGCCCCATAACCTTAGGGATTTTTGTCCCAAAAAACTCTAATCTGTCAGATGGCACAGGATATAATTTGCTTAAACGTCTAGAAGGAGTAAATAAATTACCCAAATTATTCCATTCCCTGGAAATTACTTCAGATATAGCATCAGGGAGATAAAACACTTCTGGAATAACTACAGGAGATTTAAAAACCTTATTTAAACGTTTACATTTAGTATCAAGAGGACCAGAATCCTCTATTTCTAATGCAAATAACACTTCTTTAAGTAAAGAACGAATAAATTCCATCTTGAACAAATACAAAGATTTATCAGCATCAACCTCTGAGACAGAAACTTCTGAACCAGAAGAACCATTATCAGTATCAGAATGATGATGTTTTCTTTCATGTAATTAGCAAGAGTCCATGAGCTAGTGACGTATGGGATAATGACTACCCAAGATGTGGATCTTTCCACACAAGAGTCACTAGAGAGGAGGGATAAAATAAAGACAGCCAATTCCTGCTGAAAATAATCCACACCCAAAATAAAGTTTAATGAAAAACATAAGCAGAAGATTCAAACTGAAACCGCTGCCTGAAGTACTTTTCTACCAAAAACTGCTTCAGAAGAAGAAAATACAACAAAATGGTAGAATTTGTTAAAAGTATGCAAAGAGGACCAAGTTGCCGCTTTGCAAATCTGATCAACCGAAGCTTCATTCCTAAACGCCCAGAAAGTAGAAACTGAACTAGTAGAATGAGCTGTAATCCTATGAGGCGGAGTCTTACCCGACTCAACATAGGCAAGATGAATCAAAGATTTCAACCAAGATGCCAAAGAAATGGCAGAAGTTTTCTGGCCTTTCTAAAACCGGAAAAGATAACAAATAAACTAGAAGTCTTTCGGAAAGACTTAGTAGCTTCAACATAATATTTCAAAGCTCTAATAACATCCAAAGAAAGCAACGATTTCTCCTTAGAAATCTTAGGATTAGGACATAATGAAGGAACCACAATGTCTCTACTAATGTTGTTGGAATTCACAACTTA
This sequence comes from Bombina bombina, assembly GCF_027579735.1. Taxonomy (NCBI): domain Eukaryota; kingdom Metazoa; phylum Chordata; class Amphibia; order Anura; family Bombinatoridae; genus Bombina; species Bombina bombina. The sequence goes on from NC_069502.1 coordinate 871,897,916, forward strand.
GGTAAAAATTCAAAAGAAGTTCGCAACACCGCCTTATCCTGATGAAAAATCAGAAAAGGAGACTCACAAGAAAGAGCAGATAATTCAGAAACTCTTCTGGCAGAAGAGATTGCCAAAAGGAACAAAACTTTCCAAGAAAGTAATTTAATATCCAATGAATGCATAGGTTCAAATGGAGGAGCTTGAAGAGCCCCCAGAACCAAATTCAAACTCCAAGGAGGAGAAATTGACTTAATGACAGGCTTTATACGAACCAAAGCTTGTACAAAACAATGAATATCAGGAAGAATAGCAATCTTTCTGTGAAAAAGAACAGAAAGAGCAGAGATTTGACCTTTCAAGGAACTTGCGGACAAACCCTTATCTAAACCATCCTGAAGAAACTGGAATATTCTCGGTATTCTAAAAGAATGCCAAGAAAAATGATGAGAAAGACACCAAGAAATACAAGTCTTCCAGACTCTATAATATATCCCTCTGGATACAGATTTACGAGCCTGTAACATAGTATTAATCACAGAGTCAGAGAAACCTCTTTGACCAAGAATCAAGCGTTCAATCTCCATACCTTTAAATTTAAGGATTTCAGATCCTGATGGAAAAAAGGACCTTGAGACACAAGGTCTGGTCTTAACGGAAGAGTCCACGGTTGGCAAGAGGCCATCCGGACAAGATCCGCATACCAAAACCTGTGAGGCCATGCCGGAGCTACCAGCAGAACAAACGAGCATTCCTTCAGAATCTTGGAGATTACTCTTGGAAGAAGAACTAGAGGCGGAAAGATATAGGCAGGATGATACTTCCAAGGAAGAGATAATGCATCCACTGCCTCCGCCTGAGGATCCCGGGATCTGGACAGATACCTGGGAAGTTTCTTGTTTAGATGAGAAGCCATCAGATCTATTTCTGGAAGTTCCTACATTTGAACAATCTGAAGAAATACCTCTGGGTGAAGAGACCATTCGCCCGGATGCAACGTTTGGCGACTGAGATAATCCGCTTTCCAATTGTCCATACCTGGGATATGAACCGCAGAGATTAGACAGGAGCTGGATTCCGCCCAAACCAAAATTCGAGATACTTCTTTCATAGCCAGAGGACTGTGAGTCCCTCCTTGATGATTGATGTATGCCACAGTTGTGACATTGTCTATCTGAAAACAAATGAACAACTCTCTCTTCAGAAGAGGCCAAAACTGAAGAGCTCTGAAAATTGCACGGAGTTCCAAAATATTGATCGGAAATCTCACCTCCTGAGATTCCCAAACCCCTTGTGCCGTCAGATACCCCCACACAGCTCCCCAACCTGTAAGACTTGCATCTGTTGAGATTATAGTCCAGGTCGGACGAACAAAGAAGCCCCTTGAACTAAACGATGGTGATCTGTCCACCATGTCAGAGAGTGTCGTAAAATCGGTTAAAAGATATTAATAGAGATATCTTTGAGTAATCCCTGCACCATTGGTTCAGCATACAGAGCTGAAGAGGTCGCATGTGAAAACGAGCAAAGGAGATCGCATCTGATGCGGCAGTCCTAAGACCCAACATTTCCATGCATAAGGCTACCAAAGGGAATGATTGTGACTGAAGGTTTTGACAAGCTGATATCAATGTTAAACTTCTCCTGACTGACAAGGACAGAGTCATAGACACTGAATTTATCTAGAACCCAAAAAAGGTTACCCTTGTCTGAGGAATCAATGAATTGATTGGTAAATTGATCCTCCAACCATGAACTTGAAGAAACAACACAAGTCGATTCGTATGAGATTCTTCGAAAATGAGAAGACTGAGCAAGTACCAAGATATCATCCAAATAAGGAAATACCAAAACCCTATTCTCTGATTACAGAAAGAAGGGCACCGAGAACCTTTGAAAAAAATTCTTGGAACTGAGGCTAGGCCAAACGGTAGAGCCACAAAACTGGAAATGCTTGTCTAAAAAGAGAATCTCAGACACTAAAAGTGATCTGGATGAATCGGAATATGCAGATACACATCCTGTAAATCTATTGTAGACATATAATGCCCTTGCTAAACAAAAGGCAGGATAGTCCTACAGTAACCATCTTGAATGTTGGTATCCTAACATAACGATTCAATAATGATAGATCCGGAACTGGTCTGAAGGAATTGACCTTCTTTGGTACAATGAAGAGATAAAATAAAACCCCAGCCCCTGTTCCAGAACTGGAACTGGCATAAATACTCCAGCCAACTCTAGATCTGAAACACATTTCAGAAATGCTGAGCCTTTGCTGTGTTAACTGGGACACGGGAAAGAAAAGAATCTCTTAGCAGGAGGCCTTAACTTGAAGCCAATTCTGTACCTTTCTGAAACAATGTTTCTGAAACCAGAGATTAAAAACGGAATTGATCCAAATTTCTTTGAAGAAAACATAATCTGCCCCATACCAGCTGAGCTGGAATAAGGGCCGCACCTTCATAGGTACTTAGGAGCTGGCTATAGGTTTCTATAAGGCTTGGATATATTCCAAACTGAAAATAGTTTCCAAACTGATACCGCTCCTGAGGATGAAGGATCAGGCTTTTGTTCCTTGTTGTGAGGAAAGGAACGAAAATGATTATTTACCCTGGAAAGAAAGGGAAAGCAAGGTTGACTTAGAAGATATGTCAGCATTCCAAGTTTAATCCATAAAGCTTTTCTAGCTAAAATAGCTAGAGACATATACCTGACATCAACTCTAATGATATCAAAAGATGGTATCACCAAAAAAATTATTAGCATGTTATAGAATAATAATAATGCTATAAAATTATGATCTGTTACTTGTTGCGCTAAAGCTTCTAACCAAAAAGTTGAAGCTGCAGCAACATCCGCTAAAAATATAGCAGGTCTAAGAAGATTACCTGAACATAAGGAAGCTTTTCTTAGAAAGGATTCAATATTCCTATCTAAAGGATCCTTAAATTAAGTACTATCTGCCGTAGGAATAGTAGTACATTAGCAGGAGTAGAGACAGCCCCATAACCTTAGGGATTTTTGTCCCAAAAAACTCTAATCTGTCAGATGGCACAGGATATAATTTGCTTAAACGTCTAGAAGGAGTAAATAAATTACCCAAATTATTCCATTCCCTGGAAATTACTTCAGAAATAGCATCAGGGAGATAAAACACTTCTGGAATAACTACAGGAGATTTAAAAACCTTATTTAAACATTTACATTTAGTATCAAGAGGACCAGAATCCTCTATTTCTAATGCAAATAACACTTCTTTAAGTAAAGAATGAATAAATTCCATCTTGAACAAATACAAAGATTTATCAGCATCAACCTCTGAGACAGAAACTTCTGAACCAGAAGAACCATTATCAGTATCAGAATGATGATGTTCATTTAAAAATTCATCTGAAAAAAGAGAAGTTTTAAAAGACTTTTATGCATACTAGAAGGAGAAATAACAGACATAGCCTTCTTAATGGATTTAAAAAATAAAATCTCTTATGTTATCAGGAACACTCTGAAAATTAGATGTTGACGGAACAGCAACAGGTAATGTAACAGTACTAAAGGAAATTTTATCTGCATTAATAAGTTTGACATGACATGCAATACAAATAACAGCTGGAGAAACAGATACCAAAAGTTTATAGCAGATACACTTAGCTTTGGTAGCTCCAGCACTGTGCAGTGATTTTCCTGTAGTATCTTCTGACTCAGTTGCAACGTGGAACATCTTGCAATATGTAAAAGAAAAAAACAACATATAAAGCAAAATTGATCAAATTCCTTAAATGACAGTTTCAGGAATGGGAAAAAAAAGCCAGTGAACAAGCTTCTAGCAACCAGAAGCAATAAATAATGAGACTTAAATAATGTGGAGACAAAAATGACGTCCATCTTTTTTAGCGCCAAAAAAGACGCCCACATTATTTGGCGCCTAAATGCTTTTGGCGCCAAAAATGACGCCACATCCGGAACGCCGACATTTTTGACGCAAAAAAACGTCAAAAAATGACGCAACTTCCGGCGACACGTATGACGCCGGAAACAGAAAAAAAATTTTGCGCCAAAAAAGTCCGCGCCAAGAATGACGCAATAAAATGAAGCATTTTCTGCCCCCGCGAGCCTAACAGCCCACAGGGAAAAAGTCAAATTTTTTAAGGTAAGAAAAAATGATTGAAACAAATGCATTTATCCCAAATATGAAACTGACTGTCTGAAAAATAAGGAAAGTTGAACATTCTGAGTCAAGGCAAATAAATGTTTGAATACATATATTTAGAACTTTATAAATAAAGTGCCCAACCATAGCTTAGAGTGTCACAGAAAATAAGATTTACTTACCCCAGGACACTCATCTACATGTTTGTAGAAAGCCAAACCAGTACTGAAACGAGAATCAGCAGAGGTAATGGTATATATAAGAGTATATCGTCGATCTGAAAAGGGAGGTAAGAGATGAATCTCTACGACCGATAACAGAGAACCTATGAAATAGACCCCGTAGAAGGAGATCACTGCATTCAAATAGGCAATACTCTCCTCACATCCCTCTGACATTCACTGCATGCTGAGAGGAAAACCGGGCTCCAACTTGCTGCGGAGCGCATATCAACGTAGAATCTAGCACAAACTTACTTCACCACCTCCATCGGAGGCAAAGTTTGTAAAACTGAATTGTGGGTGTGGTGAGGGGTGTATTTATAGGCATTTTAAGGTTTGGGAAACTTTGCCCCTCCTGGTAGGAATGTATATCCCATACGTCACTAGCTCATGGACTCTTGCTAATTACATGAAAGAAAGGTATATACCTAGGCATGTAAAAGTCACAATTTCAGCTGTAAGTAGATATGTTATTAGACTATGCAGAGTTACTTCTGTATATCTCATACATTAGAATACCAAGTACATTCTTAAAAAGAGAAAGATAGATACCTAGGATAAATAGTCCTGGTATAAAAGTAAGGGTAAAAAATTAAAAGTAAAAAATAAACAAATACTTTATTGTATATATTCTCTCTAAAATTAGGCATATCCTGTCATCATGACTATACACACATCCTAAAATGCCAAGTGCAAACAATAAATAGTGCTCAAAATAAAGAAAAAAAACCAAAACATAACATAATATAAAAATATATAGCTATAAATAGGAATCTGATGTCCAAGGAAATAGAACTTGTCTGGCCAGATTATCTTGGGGATCTATGCATACAAAATATCAAGATTAGTAGCGTAGATTGCATTAAGTATAGCAAAGCAGGTATTACAATAGACAGTGCGTGATGTAACCACAGGCATCTAAAAATCTGGAGACAGTTTTTTGTATATTCATGTGGAATTAATCGTCATCCAGCACAAACCAGCAAAGCAAGCAGGTGGTAAAGTTGCAAGTAAATGGTAAAGTATGCCACAGCAGCAATATGGAAACAAGCATCCAAAGTGCCAGTTGTCATTCATGCGTTCATGTCGTATTTCGTCAGGCAACAATGTTAGTGTAATAGCATCAAGCAATAATAGGCCAGTCTGTATTCCACATTAGAGTGAGAGGTAGCGGCTAAACAATGTTCAAAGCATACCAGACCTCCCACATTACAGTCAAGCAGGCTCCACATATAGCGGTTCCGTTATGTGCCCAAAGAAATACCTCTCCTAGTAGGTAAGTCTCCGATGGTTGGATCCTTATGTCACTGTTTACTGAAGGAAGATTTATCCCGTATCTGCAGAAATTACCAGTCCGCTCCTAGCAGATTCCACATTTGTTGGCAACGAAATACCTGCAAGCATACCATCAAGCTGTCAGACATCAGATCGTAGGGCCACCACCTACAAGCATTTCACCCCCATTAGCTGGACAACGGGGCTTCATCAGGGCGTAATGACATCATAGGACCACCTACAATTTATTAATTTATAAAGATCCTGCCCACATGCCTGGGTATTCTGTATTCTGGGTCTGCACCATAACGATAATTTTGAAATTTAAGGTACATATATGTCTAATAATCGAGGTGAGGAGAATCCACAGCTTCATTCATTACTATTGGGAATTAAGAACCTGGCCACCAGGAGGAGACAAAGACAACCCAGCCAAAGGCTTAAATACCTCCCCCACTTCCCTCATCCCCCAGTCATTCTGCCGAGGGAACCAGGAACAGTAGGAGAAATATCAGGGTATAAATGCCAGAAGATGAATAAATTTAGGTCCGTCCATCAGATATATGGGCGGGAGCCGTGGACTCTCCTCCCCTCGATGGAAATGAAATTATCAGGTAAGCATAATTTATGTTTTCCATCTAAAGGGGAGGAGAGTCCATGGCTTCAATCATTACTATTGGAAACATATACCCAAGCTCTAGAGGACACCGAATGATACCGGGAGGGTAAAAGGCGGACCCCTAATCTGAGGGCACCACAGCCTGCAAAACCTTTCTCCCAAAAACGGCTTCCGCAGAAGCAAAAACGTCAAATTTGTAAAACTTTGTAAAAGTGTGTAAGGAGGACCAGGTAGCCACCTTACAAATCTGCTCCATAGAGGCCTCATTCTTGAAGGCCCAAGACGAAGCCACAGCTCTAGTTGAATGAGCTGGGATCCTCTGAAGAGGCTTATGTCCCGCTGTCTCATAAGCCAAGCGAATCAAGCTCCACAACCAAAAAGACAAAGAAGTAGCAGAGGCCCTTTGCCCCTTGCACTTCCCAGAATACACCACAAAAAGAGATGTAGAGTGTCTGAAATCCTTTGTGGCCTGAAGGTAAAACTTCAAGGCATGAACCACATCCTGGTTATGAAGTAACCTCTCCTTTGAAGAAGAAGGGTTAGGACACAAAGAAGGAACAACTATTTCCTGATTGATGCTACGGTTAGACACCACCTTGAGGAGAAACCCCAACCCAGTGCGAAGTACATCCTTATTCACATGAAACACCAGATAAGAAGGACCACTTTGCAAGGCAGCTAGTTCAGATACTCTGCGTGCCGATACAATAGCCAACAGGAAGAGAACCTTCCAGGACAGAATATTAATGTCTATGGAATGCATAGGTTCGAATGGAACCCTCTGAAAAACCTTAAGGACTAAGTTTAAGCTCCAAGGCGGCGCCGACTGTCTAAAGACAGGCCTGATTCTAGACAGAGCCTGAACAAAATATTGGCTGTCAGAGAGCTCAGCGAGTCTCCTTTGCAACTGATAAGACTGATAAAGCCAAAATCTGTCCCTTTAAGAAACTAGCGGCAAGACCTTTCTCCAAACTATCTTGGAGAAAGGACAGAATCCTGGCTACCTTCACCTTATGCCAAGGATATCCATGCTTCTCACACCAGGACAAGTAAGTTCTCCACACCTTATGGTAGATGCGATGAGTGACTGGCTTCCTTGCCTGAATTAGAGTATCAATCACACTTTTAGAAAAGCCTCTCTTGGATAAGACTAGGCGTTCAATCTCCACGCAGTCAGCCTCAGAGAATCTAGATTTTGGTGTTGAAAGGGGCCCTGTGACAGCAGATTCCTGCTACAGGGTAACCTCCACGGCGGAGAGGATGACATCCCCACCAGATCCGCAAACCACATCCTCTGCAGCCACGAAGGAGCAATCAGAATGGCAGAGGCCCGCTCCTGTTTGATGCGTGCCACTACACGAGGTAGAAGTGGTAATGGTGGATAAATGTAAGCTAGGCTGAATCCCCAAGGTACCACTAAGGCATCTATCAGCTCTGCCTGGTGATCCCTAGACCTCAACCCATATCAAAGTAGCTTGCGATTGAGTCTGGACACCATGAGATCTATCTCTTGGGCTCCCCATCTGAGATGTCAGGGTATCTGAGTATTATTAAATAATATATATATATATATATATATATATTTATCTGCACATAGATTTATGATAAGACCACAGGATTAATTATATATGAGACTATTTGCATCAGTTCTATTTACTGTAGATTGCAGTCCTCTCTGCCAAATGATTCTTGGCTGATAAACAAACCCCCTATCTCATTGTTTATCTGGGAGACATTGCAGACCTTTTGAAAACAATTCATTTGATGAATTGGGACAGTTATCTTAAAAAGATCACTTCAAAGAAAGCCTGCATAAAGAGTTCCCCTATCTAGAGGAGTGGGAATGATTAAAATCTACAAACATGTTCAGAGCATCCAGCTGTCTTCCCCTAAGTGCTAAATTGCCCCTGCTGTGTGTTGAATCCACATCTATGCTGGCTTACAAAGAAACATGTCTACATTGTGACTCTCAAAATTCACTGTTTAAAATACAACTTGTATTTAGATTTCAAGTAAAAGATACCTCAGTATTGTAGGAAAATATATATTTTAATGGATATGAGATTGTCTATTTGTATGATATTAAATATAAACACATGAATATGGGAGATTGTCTATGCCTAAGAAGGGTAATATGGAAAGCTGAAAATCTAAAAATCCAGATTTCAACATGTCTTAACCTATGTATTTTTTTTTAAACATATAATATCTTAAGGATTAAAAATGTCTCAAAATTAATAACACTATTATTTTCATTTCAGATCTGCATCTGGTATTGCCATGCATTCAAAATTCATTAGAAATATGAAATACATTGCATTCCTATTGAGATGCAATACAATGCCAGAAAGCTGTGATTATAGGAAGAGTAAATGATTACTAGTGCAACTGTTTATTAATATGATCACTAAGAACAGGCTTGTATTTGGTATTGGAATGATCAGAAAAATGACATTATACTATCCTATCTATAATTCAAATTGTAAGTGATTAATGCAAAAAGTTATAATAGTTTAAATAATCACTTTATAATGATATATTAAATTGTAGCAAAAATGGATGATAAGACTATATTTCTGGTTGTCTGCTGCCCCTAGGGATTGGAACTGGTATGATAGCCAAATAAATTGTCTATTAAAAGACATGCAAATCCAGGTGACCAATTAGATGTTCAGCTTCGTTAGGGCCAATCCAAGACAGCACCGTGGGCGTAACTGAAAACAAGATCACCAATGATTAGAATATAAGAAAGGCAGAATGCAAGGGAAAAAAACACAGTCTGTTGTCTGCTGATACCGTGTGATTGGACTTGCTGCGATACTTGGGAATACAATCACATATCAAAAGCTGAGACTAGCTTCTGGATCTATGCAATAACTTCTTTTCTTTATATGAGGTGATCTGAAAATATTTGGAAAAGATTAAACTACAAATTGGCTCAAACTGGTGATGTATGATTTTTCTATTTTTTATATTTAAATCAAAGGTATTTGGTAACCATAACAAATTGCAGTTCAGCAATTTTAAAAAGGTACTTTATATTTTAGACTCATATTCACAGTCCTGTGTAGTTTAAAACTAGTCTTTTGTTTGCCAAATAATTTATAGTTGCAGCCACATAAATATATTTTAGAATTGTAGATAATTAAGAATTTAATTCAGCTCAGATAAATTGGCATAGGAGTTGGCTGTTTGCAGTAAGAATATATATAACTTCTGGTGTTTTAATTAGAGTTGTATAAGATTATTTGTGGCTATATAGCTGATTGTACTGTCTGAATGTTAGTGGCTCATATCTTGGTATCTCATTGTGGTATTTTAATGACATTCAATTGTGAATAAGGTCAATTTTATGATCTTTGCATAGCATATTATAATAGTTTAAACGTGTATAGTTGATTCAGATCTGGTTTTCTACAAATATAATTCAATGTGTCTATAAATTTTAACTAATACAAAGAACTTAGGAATTTATATTAATTTTATGGTTTTGTATATGCATTTTATTGGGGTTTTATTTTAAAGAATAATTTTAAAATATATTGTATTATAACCCGGCCATATACTGACAGAGACAAATCTCTGTCTGCTGAGAAAGTCCGCTTCCAAATTGTCCACACCTGGAATGTGAATAACTGAAAGCGAGCAGTCGTGGGAATCAGCCCACTCCAGAATCCGAGACACCTCCCTCATCACGTGGAAGCTCCTCATACCCCCCTGATGGTTGATGTAGGTAATGTTGTCGGTCTGGAATATGATAAAACTGACCGAACCCAGAGAAGGCCATGCCTTCAGAGCATTGTAAATTGCTCGTAGTTCCAGGATGTTGATCGGAAGGAGAGACTCCTCCCTAGACCACTTTCCTAGTGCCATCGTGGCATACCCATTACGTCAGACTGTCGTCTGTGGTCACAATCTCCCTGGATGGTCTCAGGAAGGATGTCCCCATGGACAGCTCCACCGGACGAATCCACCAAGAGAGGGAGTTCCGAGTCCGAGCATCCATGGATATCAGCTGTGATAGATCTGAATGATCGCCGTTCCACTGTCTCAACATGCACAATTGAAGAGGTCTGAGATGGAACCTGGCGAATGGAATGAAATCTATGCTTGAAACCATGAGACCTATCACCTCCATACCTTGAGCTACCGATGGGCTTGTGGAGGACTGAAGGGCAAGACAGGTGGACGCAAGCTTCCTGCATCGCTGATCTGTGAGAAATAGCTTCATGGACAGAGTCTATTATCGTGCCCAGGAACTCCACCCTGTTGCTGGGAACCAGGGAATTCTTTCCTGAGTTGATCTTTCAACCGTGAGATTGGAGCAAAAGAAGAAGAGCCCTCGAATGATCCTCTGCATGACTGAGCGACGGCGCATGACTGAGGATGTCGTCTAGGTACGGAGCCACTGCAATGTCCCTGGATCTGGGCACTGCAAGCAGCTCCCCCAGAACCTTCGTGAAGACTCTCGGGCTGTCGCCAGACCAAACAGAAGGGCCACAAACTGGAAGTGTTGGTCGAGAAACACAAATCTTAGGAACCTGAAGTGGTCCCTAAGAATTGGCACATAAAGGTAAGCATCCTTCAAGTCTACAGTTGTCATGAACTGTCCCTCTTGAACAAGGGGCAGAATAGATCTGATCGTTTCCATTTTGAACAATGGAATACTCAGAAACCCGAGAAAACACTTTAGGTCTAGAATCGGGCGGAACGTGCCCTCCTTCTTTGGAACCACAAAAAGTTTGGAATAGTACCCTAAACCCTGCTAGGGCTACTGGTACAATAACCTTGAGAGAGGCGAGATCCCTCACACTCTAGAACGGCCTCTCTCTTCTCTGGTCTTGAAGACAGGTTTGACAGGTGGAATCTGCCCTCGGGCGGATGGGATCTGAACCCTATCCTGTAACCCTGGGAGACAACTTCTAGAACCCAAGAGTCCTGAACATCCTGCAACCATGCATCTGAGAATAGAGATAATCTGCCCCCTACGTGATCCGTAGACCGGTGCGGGGCCGCCCCTTCATGCCGATTTTGTCTTGGTGGGCTTCTTGCTCTGCTTAGAGTTGCTCCAAGATTGAGCCAGTTTTCGTGGTGGGCTGCTGGCGCTGGGCCTTGTCCGCACGAAAGGGACGAAAAGTAGATCCCTTAGGCTTAGCCTTCTTAACCTGTGGTAGGAAAGCGCCCTTGCCTCCCGTGACCATGGATATGATCGAATCTAATCCTGGAACGAACAGGATCTATCCTTGAAACGGCAGGGACAACAGGCTCGATTTAGAGATCATGTCCGCAGACCAAGATTTTAACCAGAGCCCTGCGCGCTAAAACAGAAAAACCTGACACCTTAGCATTCAGGCGAATAATTTGCATATTAGCATCACAGATGAAAGAATTGGCGACCCTCAGGGCCTTAATCTTCTACTGTATCTCGTTGATGGGGGTCTCCCCCTCAACCATTTCACACTTGGATTCACACCAATATGTCGCAGCTCCACCGACAGCCACAACAGCTGCTGCTGGCTAAAAAACAAACTGTCAGGGTTTTTTCCCTGCTTTGTTTACCATGTGCTGCTGGCAGCCATTTTACTCACCTCTCTTGCTGACTCTGGTGCATACTGTGTGATGCTGCTCATTTCCTGCACTTCCTTTTATGGCCAGACTGGTGTACATCATCCGTGTGAGACAGGATGCAGTCTCAGAATTGTGATGTCATCACCTAATATTAAAAGGGCCTCTGTTCAGTATGCTTTGCCCTTGTGTTGTCTCACAACTGTTTGTGAGAGCTCCTGTGTATTACCTGGCTGACGTCCCTCCTGGTTCCTGATCTTTGGCTTGTTCCTCACTCTGCTGTTCTCCTTGTTCCTGATTCTGGCTCGTCTGACTACTCGCTTTGGCTCCAGACTCGGCTCGTCTGACTACCAGCTATGGTTTTGATTCCTTGCTTGTTATTTGACTTGTGGACTTTTTATTATTTTTTGCTATTAATAAAGGTGTGATTATTTTTGCACTTCTCGTCTCAGTCTGATTCCTGGCACCCTGACATTACGCAGGGGCCATGAATCCTGATGGTGCTAATAATCCACCTTTACCTGCCATAATTTCCAGGATGGATGTACAGGATCACTGCTTGGATCAATTTGCACTAGCCCTGCAAACCCTGCTGACTTGCACTGCACATTTGGACCAAAGTGTCCTTCAAGTTATGGCTGCTCCTGTTTCCGCTGCTGCACCTAGTCCTACCATGAGCATGTCTGGTTCTGCACCTCTACCTCAGCGATATGGAGGCGATCCTAATCAGTGCAGAGGGTTTTTGAACCAGGTGGGCATTTACTTTGAGATGTTACCTCAGGCATTTCCCTCTGACAGAGCTAAGGTGGATTTTCTCATCTCGTTACTCTCTGACACAGCTCTTGCCTGGGCTAATCCCTTGTGGGAGACTAATAAAACTGTGATTTCAAATTACCCTGAATTTGTGGCCTCCTTTCGAAGGGTATTTGATGTTCTGGCTCGCTCCTCCTCTGCTGCTAAACGACTCATGTCCATTCAGCAAGGTACAAGATCTGTTGCTCAGTATCCCATTGAGTTCCATACGCTTGCCGCAGAGGTAGGTTGGAACATCGAAGCCCTTTTTGCTGCCTTTTTTCAATGGCTCTCTGATGCGATTAAAGACGAAGTTGCTGCCAGAGATTTACCAGAAGATCTCGAGGCATTGGTGTCTTTTTTGATCCTAATTGACATCAGACTAAGTGAGAGGCCCTCTTTCAAGGAGCGCTTGCGGAAGCCTCCTGTTCCGTTGTCTCCTACGTGTTTATTCCCACCCATGCCTCCCTCTCCTCCCATGCCTCCTGGTCCCCGAGTCACCAGGTACTGCTGAGCCGATGTAGTTGGGATTCACACGTCTCTCCGTGGCGGAGAGGGCCTTCAGGAGGGAGGGGCTCTGCCTCTATTGTGGGTTACAGGGCCACCTTTTGAAGTCTTGTCCTACACGGCCAGGAAACGCTCACACCTAAGGTCCTGTCAGGGGCAGACCTTGGGTGGTTTATCCTCATCCCCGGAACTGCTTAAGGAGAAACCTTTGGTCACGGTTGTCCTTTCCTGGGTGGACTCCTCCATAGTCACCCAGGCTCTTGTTGACTCCGGTGCTGCAGGCTATTTCATTGACAGTGCTTTTGTATCTAAGCATCCATTCCTGTTTTGTTTTGGTCCGTTCCGCTTGCTATTGAGGCCATTGATGGCAGGCCCCTTCAGCCCGCACTCGTTACTCACGAAATGGCTCCATTATAAATGGCTGTTGGGGCTCTCCATTTTGAAACTCTCCAGTTCCAGGTGATTAACTCTCCGCATTTTCCGGTTGTTCTGGGTTATCCCTGGCTCCAAAAGCACAATCCCAGTCACGAATGGCGCAGGTCCGAAATTTTGTCATGGTCTCCGCAATGTATTTCCACTTGTCTTCGCAAACCAGTTAAAGTCTTGTGCACTTCTTCAATATCTCAATTGCCAGAGGAGTACCGAGAGTTCCTAAACGTTTTTGACAAGGTACGTGCCGGTACGTTACCTCCTCACCGGTCTTACGATTGTGCCATAGACCTGCAACGCGGAGCCATTCCTCCTCTGGGCCGGGTTTACCCTCTGTCTGTTGCGGAGAATTGTGCTACGGAGGAGTATGTTTCCGATGCTCTGTCGCGGGGGATCATCCGCAAATCCTGCTCTCCTGCAGGGGATGACTTCTTTTTTGTGAAGAAAAAGGGTGGCGAGTTAAGACCATGCATCGATTATAGGGGTCTTAATCGTCTTACTATTAAGAATGTTTACCCTATTCCGCTCATTACAGAACTCTTTGACAGCCTCAAGGGAGCTACGGTCTTTACTAAACTTGATTTGAGAGGAGCGTACAATCTCGTTAGGATCAAGGAGGGCCATGAATGGAAAACAGCATTTAACACCAGGAATGGGCATTATGAGTATCTTGTAATGCCCTTTGGCTTATGTAATGCTCCTGCTGTTTTCCAGGAATGTATTAATGATGTCCTACGAGATATGTTGCAACAGTGTGTTGTGGTGTACTTAGACGACATCCTCATACACTCACCCACACTTGAGGGTCATCGTTCTGATGTTACACGGGTTCTTCAGAGACTACGTGAGAATGGCCTGTTTTGTAAACTCGAGAAATGTGAGTTCCATCAGACTCAAGTAACCTTCCTAGGTTATGTTATCTCCGTTGCAGGGATCTCCATAGATCCTGACAAGTTATCTGCAGTTCTGCAGTGGCCTCGCCCAGTTGGTCTTCGGTCTATTCAACGTTTTTTGGGGTTCGCCAATTACTATAGAAAGTTTATTAAAAACTTTTCTTTCTTGGTCAAACCAATTACAGACATGACCCATAAAGAGAATGATCCTCTCCATTGGTCACCTACTGCCATTAAGGCCTTTGATAGTCTTAAGACTGCCTTTGCTGCCGCTCCAGTTCTGGCTCATCCTAACCCTGCCCTGCCTTTCGTTCTTGAGGTCGATGCATGTGAGACTGGAGTAGGTTCCCTCTTGTCTCAATGTCCTACGCCTGACGGTTCCTTGCATCCATATGGTTTCTTCTCTAAGAAATTGTCTCCAGCGGAGTGCAATTATGAAATTGGCGACAGGGAATTACTGGCCAATATTTTGGCACTCAAGGAATGGAGGCATCTTCTCGAGGGTACTAGCGTGCCAGTGCTCATTCTTACTGACCACAGGAATTTAACTTATCTATCTGAAGCAAAACGTTTGTCTCCCTGACAGGCCAGATGGGCGCTATTTTTGTCTCGATTTAATTATGTGGTCTCCTACCTGCCTGGTAGTAGGAATGTTAGGGCTGATGCCCTTTCTCGACAATTTTCGCCTCTGTCCAAGGAGGAGTCTGTACCTACTCCTGTTATACCTCCTGACCATATTTTGGCTACCATACATACTAATTTGACTTCCCTTGGGGGAGGAGATCCTGGCTGCACAAACCAATGCACCTGAGAAACCTAGTGGTAAGTGTTTTGTTCCTGAGACTCTTCGAACTAAACTTTTGCACACTTACCACTATCAGGTCACCCAGACAAGAACCAAATGATTTGGTCCGTCACTCGACAATTCTGGTGGCCAGGTCTTCGTTCTGATTTTGCTGCGTATGAAGCCACCTGCTCAGTTTATGCACAGAATAAGACTCTTCAACGTCTTCCTGTGGGTCTTCTTCAACCTATTGCTAATGGTGAGCGTCCTTGGACACATCTTTCCATGGACTTCATTGTTAAGCTCCCTGTTTCCAATGGCAATACTGTTATCCTTATGGTGGTTGACTGTTTTTCTAAAATGTCACATTGCATTCACTTCAAGAAGTTGCCTACCGCTCAGGAGCTTGCTTCAATTTTTACTCGGGAGGTCTTCCGTTTACATGTGTTATCCAAGGAGATAGTGTCGGACCGGGGTAGTCAGTTTGTCTCCAGATTGTGGTGTTCCTTTTGTGCTCAAATGGGGATCCAGCTTTCCTTCTCCTCGGCATATCACCCTCAATCCAATGGGGCTGCGGAACGGTCTAATCAAGCACTGGAACAGTTCCTCCGTTGCTATGTCTCAGATCACCACAATAATTGGTCTGAACTGTTACCTTGGGCAGAGTTTGCTCGTAATAGAATAGTGCTATTAATGCTTCCTCCAAGTTATCCCCGTTCATGGCGAATTATGGGTTTTAACCATCCTTGTTGCCCGATTCATTCATGTCTCAGGGTATTCCGGCTTTGGAGGAGCATCTCCGGCAACTCCGTACCACGTGGGTGCAGATTCAGGATTGCCTTCATCGTTCTATGCAGTGCCAAAAGTTCCAGGCTGATCGTAGGAGTCTGCCCGCGCCTACCTACCAGGTTGGTGAGAAAGTTTGGCTGTCCTTCCGCAACTTGAACCTTCGTGTGCCTTCCAATAAACTGGCTCCCCGTTATGTTAGTCCTTTTCGAATACACCAAAGGGTCAATCCTGTGGCCTACGCTCTTGACCTTCCTCCTGCAATGCGCATCTCCAATGTTTTTCATGTCTCCCTCTTGAAATCATTGGTTTGTAATCGGTTTACCACTGTGTTGCCTCGTCCCTGTCCTATCTTTGTTGACAACCATGAGGAGTATGAGGTCATCAGCATTATTGACTCTCGTATGTCCAGGGGCCGCATACAGTATTTGGTTCACTGGAGGGGCTACGGTCCAGAGGAGCATTCATGGGTTCCCTCCTCTGATGTTCATGCTCACGCCCTCCTCCGTGCCTTCCATGCCCGTTTCCCCAATAAGCCTTTTTGTCCTCCCACGGTGGAGGGGTCGTTGAGGGGAGGGTACTGTCAGGGTTTTTTCCCTGCTTTGTTTGCCATGTGCTGCTGGCAGCCATTTTACTCACCTCTCTTGCTGACTCTGGTGCATACTGTGTGATGCTGCTCACTTCCTGCACTTCCTTTTATGGCCAGACTGGTGTACATCATCCGTGTGAGACAGGTTGCAGTCTCAGAATTGTGATGTCATCACTTAATATTTAAAGGTCCTCTGTTCAGTATGCTTTGCCCTTGCGTTGTCTCAGACCTGTTTGTGAGAGCTCCTGTTTATTACCTGGCTCTCTGACGTCCCTCCTGGTTCCTGATCCCTGGCTTGTTCCTGACTCTGCTGTTCTCCTTGTTCCTGATCCGACTCGTCTGACTATTCGCTTTGGTTCCTGACTCGGCTCGTCTGACTACCAGCTCTGGTTTGATTCCCGTCTTGTAATTTGACTTGTGGACTTATTATTATTTTTTGCTATTAATAAAGGTGTGATTATTTTTGCACTTCTCGTCTCAGTCTGATTCCTGGCAGCCTGACACAAACCCTGTGTGCTGAAACATCTTTCTCATCATGTTTTCTAGCTTTTTATCCATGGGCTCTTTAAACGACAAACTATCCTCGAGGGGAATAGTCGTCCACTTCGCAAGCATAGAGATAGCCCCATCCACCTTAGGGATGGCCCCCCACAGCTCAAGCTGAGAGTCTGGAACGGGGATGTTTTTTAAAAGAAGAAGGGGAAAAGGACGAACCTAATCGCTCCCATTCATTCTTATTAATATTTGCCATCTTAACGGGAACCGGGAAAGACTGAGGTACTACCCTGTACTCGTATACCTTGTCAAGCTTAGGAATCGCAGGTTCCTCTGGGATCTTAGCTTCTCGAACCTCCAGAGTAGCAAGCACCTGCCGCAGCAGAAAGCGCAAATTCTCCAACCTAAACCTATAACCAGGCTCCTCCACGGCCAGAGGTTTAGATGATGCAGACTGCGACCCAGAAGGGGTTGCCTCCAAAGAGTCGGAGTGGGCCTCATCGTATAGAGCCGCTGGATCTTCCATAGGCATAGACAAACCCTGGGCTAGGCCGCAATGATACACCCTACGCTTGCGCTTAGCAGAGCGTGATAATGCATGGATCACATTCGAAACCGCAGATTCCAGTTGGTCCGCAAAGTCTGACGGACAATGAATCTCTACCGAAGGAGTAACGGTTAGACCACTGGGCGCTGCATGTGCAATCGTAGATGAATGTATGGAACGCACCTCACGGGATGAAGAACCCTCAGAGATGGACGGCTCAGTAGTGCTAGACATCCGTTTACATTTAGATGTTGTAACTTTATCAAGGCATGTGGAACATAGTTGAGCAGGCTGATCTACCAGAACCTCCTCACAATAAACACAGGAATGAGACTTTGGTAAAGAGGGAGAGCCCTCTAATGCGTCAGAGTCCTCCATAGCTTGCGCTTTTGATCAGACTAACTAATTTACAAAAAGGGCACCTTTATACTGCCAATGGCCGGGGCACTCACCACCTCCTAGGACCCAGACCACAGAAACCGCTTTATGTCTCCTGTGCCACAGATCAACAGAGGAGGAGAGATAGGCACACCCAGTCACATGGAGTGCCTGACAGGAGCGCCCCTGCACTGGGGAAAAACGCGACAAAAAACAGAATTTATGTTTACCTGATAAATTTCTTTCTCCAACGGTGTGTCCGGTCCACGGCGTCATCCTTACTTGTGGGATATTCTCCTCCCCAACAGGAAATGGCAAAGAGCCCAGCAAAGCTGGTCACATGATCCCTCCTAGGCTCCGCCTACCCCAGTCATTCGACCGACGTTAAGGAGGAATATTTGCATAGGAGAAACCATATGGTACCGTGGTGACTGTAGTTAAAGAAAATAAAATATCAGACCTGATTAAAAAAACCAGGGCGGGCCGTGGACCGGACACACCGTTGGAGAAAGAAATTTATCAGGTAAACATAAATTCTGTTTTCTCCAACATAGGTGTGTCCGGTCCACGGCGTCATCCTTACTTGTGGGAACCAATACCAAAGCTTTAGGACACGGATGAAGGGAGGGAGCAAATCAGGTCACCTAAATGGAAGGCACCACGGCTTGCAAAACCTTTCTCCCAAAAATAGCCTCAGAAGAAGCAAAAGTTAAACACTAAAAAACTCTAAGCCATCTCCGTGGAGATGTTGCCTGTACAACGGCAAAGAGAATGACTGGGGTAGGCGGAGCCTAGGAGGGATCATGTGACCAGCTTTGCTGGGCTCTTTGCCATTTCCTGTTGGGGAGGAGAATATCCCACAAGTAAGGATGACGCCGTGGACCGGACACACCTATGTTGGAGAAACATAATTTATGCTTACCTGATAAATTTATTTCTCTTGTGGTGTATCCAGTACACGGATCATCCATTACTTGTGGGATATTCTCCTTCCCAACAGGAAGTTGCAAGAGGATCACCCACAGCAGAGCTGCTATATAGCTCCTCCCCTAACTGCCATATCCAGTCATTCGACCGAAGACAAGCAAGAGAAAGGAGAAACCATAGGGTGCAGTGGTGACTGTAGTTTACAGTTAAAAAATACCTGCCTTAAAATGACAGGGCGGGCCGTGGACTGGATACACCACAAGAGAAATAAATTTATCAGGTAAGCATAAATTATGTTTTCTCTTGTAAGGTGTATCCAGTCCACGGATCATCCATTATTTGTGGGATACCAATACCAAAGCTAAAGTACACGGATGAAGGGAGGGACAAGGCAGGTACTTAAACGGAAGGTACCACTGCCTGTAAAACCTTTCTCTCAAAAATAGCCTCCGAAGAAGCAAAAGTATCAAATTTATATAATTTTGAAAAAGTATGAAGCGAAGACAAAGTCGCCACCATTTTTAAAGGCCCATGTGGAAGCCACAGCTCTAGTAGAATGAGCTGTAATCCTTTCAGGAGGCTGCTGGCCAGCAGTCTCATAAGCTAAGCGTATTATACTTCTTAGCCAAAGCGAAAGAGAAGTTGCCGAAGCCTTTTGGCCTTTCCTCTGTCCAGAGTAGACAACAAACAAAGCAGATGTTTGACGAAAATCTTTAGTAGCTTGTAAATAATACTTTAAAGCACGAACCACGTCAAGATTGTGTAATAGACGTTCCTTCTTTGAAGAAGGATTAGGACACAATGACGGAACAACAATCTCCTGATTGATAGTCTTATTAGATACCACCTTAGGTAAAAACCCAGGTTTGATACGCAAAACTACCTTATCTGCATGGAAGATCAGATAAGGGGAATCTCATTGTAAGGCAGATAACTCGGAAACTCTACGAGCCGAGGAAATAGCTACCAAAAATAGAACTTTCCAAGATAAAAGTTTGATATCTAAGGAATGAAGAGGTTCAAACGGAACCCCTTGAGAACTTTAAGAACTCCATGGCGGAGCAACAGGTTTAAACACAGGCTTGATTCTAACTAAAGCCTGACAAAATGCCTGGACGTCTGGAACATCCGCCAGACGCTTGTACAAAAGAATAGACAGAGCAGAAATCTGTCCCTTTAAGGAACTAGCTGACAATCCTTTTTCCAATCCTTCTTGGAGAAAAGATAATATCCTGGGAATCCTGACTTTACTCCATGAGTAACCCTTGGATTCACACCAATAAAGATATTCACGCCATAACTTATGATAGATTTTCCTGGTGACAGGCATTCGTGCCTGAATTAAGGTATCAATGACTGACTCGGAGAAGCCACGCTTTGATAAAATCAAGCGTTCAATCTCCAGGCAGTCAGTCTCAGAGAAATTAGATTTGGATGGTTGAAAGGACCCTGAAGTAGAAGGTCCTGTCTCAGCGGCAGAGTCCATGGTGGAAAGGATGACATGTCCACCAGATCTGCATACCAAGTCCTGCGTGGCCACGCAGGCGCTATCAAGATCACAGATGCTCTCTCCTGCTTGATTTTGGCAATCAGACGAGGGAGCAGAGGAAACGGTGGAAACACATAAGCCAGGTTGAAAGACCAAGGTGCTGCTAGAGCATCTATCAGCGTCGCCTTGGGATCCCTGGACCTGGATCCGTAACAAGGAAGTTTGGCGTTCTGGCGAGAAGCCATGAGATCCAGTTCTGGTTTGCCCCAACGATGAATCAATTGTGCAAACACCTCCGTATGGAGTTCCCACTCCCCCAGATGAAAAGTCTGACGACTTAGAAAATCCACCTCCCAGTTCTCTACACCTGGGATATGGATAGCTGATAGGTGGCAAGAGTGAATCTCTGCCCAGCGAATTATCTTTGAGACTTCTAACATCGCTAGGGAACTCCTTGTTCCCCCTTGATGGATGATGTAAGCCACAGTCGTGATGTTGTCCGACTGAAATCTGATGAACCTCATTGTCGCTAGCTGAGGCCAAGCCTGAAGAGCATTGAATATTGCTCTTAGTTCCAGAATGTTTATTGGAAGGAGTGTCTCCTCCTGAGTCCACGATCCCTGAGCCTTCAGGGAGTTCCAGACTGCCCCCCAGCCTAGAAGGCTGGCATCTGTCATTACAATTGTCCAATCTGGCCTGCGAAAGGTCATACCTTTGGACAGATGGACCCGAGATAGCCACCAGAGAAGAGAATCCCTGGTCTCTTGATCCAGATTTAGTAGAGGGGACAAATCTGTGTAATCCCCATTCCACTGACTGAGCATGCAGAGTTGCAGCAGTCTGAGATGTAGGCGTGCAAACGGCACTATGTCCATTGCCGCTACCATTAAGCCGATTACTTCCATACACTGAGCCACCGAAGGGCGAGAAGTGGAATAAAGAACACGGCAGGAATTTAGAAATTTTGATAACCTGGACTCTGCCAGGTAAATCCTCATTTCTACAGAATATATTAGAGTTCCCAGAAAGGAGACTCTTGTGAGAGGGGATAGAGAACTCTCTTCTTCGTTCACCACCCATGCGACCTCAGAAATGCCAGAACTATGTCCGTATGAGACTTGGCAATTTGGAAATTTGACGCCTGTATCAGGATGTCGTCTAAATAAGGGGCCACTGCTATGCCCCGCAGTCTTAGGACCGCCAGAAGTGACCCCAGAACCTTTGTAAAGATTCTTGGCTCTGTAGCTAACCCAAAGGGAAGAGCTACAAACTGGTAATGCCTGTCTAGGAAGGCAAACCTGAGAAACCGATGATGATCTTTGTGTATCGGAATGTGAAGATAAGCATCCTTTAAATCCACTGTAGTCATGTATTGACCCTCCTGGATCATAGGTAGGATGGTATGAATAGTCTCCATCTTGAATGATGGGACTCTGAGGAATTTGTTTAAGATCTTGAGATCTAAAATTGGTCTGAAGGTTCCCTCTTTTTTGGGAACCACAAACAGATTTGAGTAAAATCCCTGTCCCTGTTCCTCCTTTGGAACTGGATGTATCACTCCCATAACTAGGAGGTCTTGAACACAGTGTAAGAATGCCTCTCTCTTTATCTGGTTTGCAGATAATTGTGAAAGGTGAAATCTCCCTTTTGGAGGAGAAGCTCTGAAGTCCAGAAGATATCCCTGGGATACAATTTCCAACGCCCAGGGATCCTGGACATCTCTTGCCCAAGCCTGGGCGAAGAGCAAAAGTCTGCCCCCTACTAGATCCGTTACCGGATAGGGGGCCGATCCTTCATGCTGTCTTAGAGGCAGCAGCAGGCTTTTTGGCCTGCTTACCTTTGTTCCAGGTCTGGTTAGATCTCCAGACCGACTTGGATTGGGCAAAAGTTCCCTCTTGTTTTGCATTAGAGGAAGTTGATGCCGCACTCGCCTTGAAGTTTCAAAAGGCACGAAAATTAGTCTGTTTGGCCCTTGATTTGGACCTATACTGAGGAAGGGCATGACCTTTTCCTCCAGTGATATCAGAAATGATCTCCTTCAAACCAGGCCCGAATAGGGTTTGCCCCTTGAAGGGAATGTTAAGCAGCTTAGACTTTGAAGTAACGTCAGCTGACCATGATTTAAGCCATAGTGCCCTGCGCCCCTGAATAGCAAAACCAGAATTCTTAGCCGTTAGTTTAGTCAAATGAACAATGGCATCAGAAACAAAAGAATTGGCTAGCTTAAGTGCTCTAAGCTTGTCAAGTATGTCATCCAATGGGGTCTCTACCTGTAAAGCCTCTTCCAGAGACTCAAACCAGAAAGCCGCAGCAGCAGTGACTGGGGCAATGCATGCAAGGGGCTGTAGAATAAAACCTTGTTGAATAAACATTTTCTTAAGGTAACCCTCTAACTTTTTATCCATTGGATCAGAGAAAGCACAACTGTCCTCGACAGGGATAGTAGTACGCTTAGCTAGGGTAGAAACTGCTCCCTCCACCTTAGGAACTGTCTGCCATAAGTCCCATGTGGTGGCATCTATTGGAAACATTTTCTTAAAAATAGGAGGGGGAGAGAACGGCACACCTGGTCTATCCCATTCCTTAGTAATAATTTCTGTAAACCTTTTAGATATTGGAAAAACATCAGTGCACACCGGCACTGCATAGTATTTATCCAATCTACACAATTTCTCTGGCACTGCAATTGTATCACAGTCATTCAGAGCAGCTAAAACCTCCCTGAGCAATACACGGAGGTGTTCAAGCTTAAATTTAAATGTTGACATATCAGAATCAGGTTGAATCCTCTTCCCTGAGTCAGAAACATCACCCACAGAAAGAAGCTCTCCTTCCTCAGCTTCTGCATATTGTGAGGGAGTATCAGACATAGCTACTAAAGCGTCAGTATGCTCTGTATTTCTTCTAACTCCCGAGCTGTCTCGCTTTCCTCGTAACCCAGGTAGTCTGGATAATACCGCTGACAGTGTATTATCCATGACCGCCGCCATGTCTTGTAAAGTAAACGCCATGGGCGCACTAGATGTACTTGGCGCCATTTGAGTGTGAGTCGCTTGAGCGGGAGTCAAAGGGTCTGACACGTGGGGCGAGTTAGTCGGCATAACTTCCCCCTCATCAGATTCCTCTGGTGATAAGTTTTTTAAAGACAGAATATGGTCTTTATTACTTAAAGTGAAATCAGTACATTTGGTACACATTCTAAGAGGGGGTTCCACCATGGCTTCTAAACATAATGAACAAGGAGTTTCCTCTATGTCAGACATGTTTAAACAGACTAGCAATAGCAATGAGACCAGCAAGCTTGGAAAACACTTTAAAGCAAGTTAACAAGCAAAAAATAAAAAAGGTCAGAATTTGAAAAACAGTAAATCAAACGAAATCAAACGAAATTTTTACAGTGTATATAATAAGCTAACATAGCATTGCACCCACTTGCAAATGGATGATTAACCCCTTAGTTAAAAAAAAACGGATAAAGAAAAACCGATATAGACGTTTTTTAACAGTCACAACAAACTGCCACAGCTCTGCTGTGGCCCTACCTTCCCAAACAAACGACTTTGGAAAGCCTAAGAGCCCTTTAGAGATGTCCTATAGCATTCAGGGGACTCCTTGAGGAAAGCTGGATGTCTCAGTCTGTAAAAGTTACTGCGCAATTAAGCGCTAAATTAGGCCCCTCCCACTCATGTCTAAGCAGTGGAAAGCCTAAGAAAACTGTTTCTAGGCAAATTTAAGCCAGCCATGTGGAAAAAAAATAGGCCCCAATAAAGTTTTATCACCAAAACATATATAAAAACGTTTAAACACTTCCAGCAAACGTTTTATATAACAGTAATTGAAAATTTATAAGAGTATTACCTCTGACAGTAAGCATGATACCAGTCGCTATTAAATCACTGTAATCAGGCTTACCTTACATAAATCTGGTATCAGCAGCATTTTCTAGCATTTACATCTCTAGAAATTTTTTTTAACTGCACATACCTCATAGCAGGATAACCTGCACGCCATTCCCCAGCTGAAGTTACCTCTCTCTTCAGTTATGTGTGGGAACAGCAATGGATCTTAGTTACAACCTGCTAAGATCATAGAGATCACAGGCAGATTCTTCTTCTATTTTCTGCCTGGGACAAAAATAGTACAACTCCGGTACCATTTAAAAATAAACTTTTGATTGAAGAAAAAAACAACTACGTTTCACCACTTCTCTCTTACTACTTCCATGTTTGTCGAGAGTTGCAAGAGAATGACTGAATATGGCAGTTAGGGGAGGAGCTATATAGCAGCTCTGCTGTGGGTGATCCTCTTGCAACTTCCTGTTGGGAAGGAGAATATCCCACAAGTAATGGATGATCCGTGGACTGGATACAGAAAATGGCCGCGCAAGATTCCTGCAAATAACCTGAAAGTTTCCCACATTGCCAGAGCCTCATCTCGCACATAATGCAGCAATGACACAATAAACAATATTATGTATAAACCCCCCTGTTCAATAATCCCCCTTCCAGGAATATTAACCCTTGATTCTGTAAGGATAAAGAGGCACCACACTGTGACTCTGTCTTCTATGTTATCATTAGTAATAAAAAATGAAACGATCTTACCAGAATCTACACCGTGGAACAGGAACACGGCCCTTCAAGTGTGACAGGTTAGTAGGCTCGCTGGGAAAAACTGTATGTAATCCGGCTAACTGCCCAGCTAGGACACCACACTTCGTAGGTAAAAGGAGTTCAAATTTTTTATTTTTTTTTATATTGATATATTTTATTAAATAATTTTTATTGAGGTTTAATATGCAATATAACAGGTAAATATACAGAGAAAAGAACGTATCAGACACTTTGTCCAAAATATGCATTCATATCTGTTCCATCATAGATAGGCTTAAATATGCAAAAGATAAACCTCACATTTTCTATATTATTTTTTTTGGTGATGAAAGTGTCCTCCACAATCTTTGGAGGCCACTTATGGACCTCAACAAACTAGTACATCATTGTATCAGTAGGAGAACAAGACTATTAACATTAAAACAGTTTTAACTAACCTTTTATGAGACACATTATGAGATTGTTATCCTGTAATTATAAATTAACCCAACTATGAGCAAATTCTAGGATCAATATAGCATATTGAACAATATTTGAAGTGGTTCACATTGCTCAATATATTGATGTAATCAATTTAAAGATACAAATTTATTGGAGTATATAAAGATTGTATGCAGTATTTTGCGTGAGAAACCGCTCATTTATTCTCTGGATGTACTGTGCAGATACCAGAGTACTTTAAAGATGATGAGGACGGAGATGGTAAAAGGGCCAGCAGCTATAATAGGATATGCATTTATTTATTTTTATATTATAATTCCCCCCCCCCCCCTGAATTGATCACATATATTTTGTATACGTATAATCTTCTTACAGTAAAATGTGAGGCATTCCTGGGAGGGGCATACACTTAATATTATGTATTAAAAGACAAATAAATTATGCAGTTCTCTAGGTAGCACATGAATAGTTAATACAAAAAGGAGTGATGGTGTAGGAGTTACCTAGAGCGGTCTTGACTATAATAGTTAATGGGGATTGAGAGAGTAATTTATAACTGATTCTGTTTACTTATGAAGACAGCACTGCACAATGCTCTGTGACCTCTCCTCACAGAAGTGTTAAAGCAGCATGGGGCAGCAATAACTGTGATAAATCAGTGGGTTATCCCACACTGAAGCAGAGAGCAGACACTAAGCAGCAAGCAACTGAACTAAACACCTAATATCTCTCCCTGTTCTTTTCTTTATGACGGCTACTTGCTAAGGATACGCTGTGCACACTGCACAGACAGCTGAGCTGAGAAGCCGACAGGACTCAGGAGAGAGGGCAAGAAAAAAGCTTAGCTACAAAACACAACTCGGAGTTTATAAAGGCTGCAATCATGCTCTCACATATACTAGAGCTAGCTCTGATAGTTAAACAATATCATATGAGAGGAGCAATTTAGCAAGTGGTACGTAACATTAATTATTGTTATACTTCAAATAACAGATAATAACATATGCTATGCGTATACCAGAAGTATTTCACTGATCGCTCTGAAGAGCAAAATGAGCATCAAAGAGATATCAGTCCAGGGTCCATACGGCAGATAATTTAGTGGCTCTATACAATATAATCTGCTTCACATGCTGTCTGGAGACTCGGTCATCATATGCGGTACATGGCAAGCACAGGATCTTGTGACTGACATTCTAATATAGTGAACAGTCGAAACATAAACAACATAAATAACAAGAACTCCTAAATATAATTTTTTTCTTCAACTAAGCACTTTGCAAGTTCGTTATGTGTTCACGTATGAGAGTCCCTTGAAATAGAAAACGTTATGCAAGAGAGCAGTCTCACTGTTTAACTGTGAACAGCCTGAAAGATGTCGTAATATATCGCTATTGTAAGAGTGAAATCTCTCACCACATACGTAGAACTAGTTTAGCCGACTCCTGCTTTATCTTCTCCGGCAACATACCCATGCTCTGAAGGTACAGAATGTCCTCCATCACGACTAAAGCTCTGCCGTACAGTTCCAATTAATTCGGAGCCTCCAGGATCAAAAAGCTGGCCCAATTTTCTCTCAAGTCTGTCAAGTCCTGATGCTCCACATTGCAGTTCTCTGCCAGACAGAGTGCGGTCATGACTTGCAGAGAGGGGTTTCTCAGCCATATCCAATATTTCTTCAAGTTTGGTACGGCAAGTAGACTGCGCCAGAGGCCGATTCTTCCAGCTTAAGCAGGCATCCGTCTCCTCAATCGGCTTTTCATCAGGCACCGATGCAGTTTTGATCCTGATAACAGCGCACCTACATTGATATCCGCCTCCGCATTGGCAAGCGTATCGGGGATCAGAATCTCTCCATAAGTCCGAGCAGTCAATGTAACCGCAGACCTCCTCTCTCAGACTACTGTCCACTCTGATCGATCCTCCAGCGGCCTCCAGCTCCGGAACACTGCAAACTTGCATAGAAGGGAATATTGCCTCTTTCCCTATGGGTTCAAGTGTCTCCAGAGTCACAGGTTGATTAGGGCTCTTCTCATCCTGTATTTCCCTCTGCTTTAAAAATTCAGGGTCAAGTGTTTTAGAATTACCTACACTGCGCTCCGCTGCATTAAGATGGTCCTCCATATGCATAAGGCATTCTTGTAGTAGGTGATCTAGAGCCGTCAGAAAAGCTTGTTGTATAGACTCCATTATAGAAACAATCTTAAATAGTCCAGTTACAGCCGAACTGGTTTGGTAACCCAGGGACCTGGGGGGATATATGTGCGGCAGCCGTAACAGCGCAGACAATCAGGCTTACGAGCAAGGCCTCTCGGCCTCGTGGCTGGTCGCTGTGGAGTTAGCTGAGGAGCATAGGCAGGGCCGTTCTATGTATGATGTTCCCAGACTCTTCTCACAGTATGACAGCTTAAAAACACAATTTATGTAAGAACTTACCTGATAAATTCATTTCTTTCATATTAGCAAGAGTCCATGAGCTAGTGACGTATGGGATATACATTCCTACCAGGAGGGGCAAAGTTTCCCAAACCTCAAAATGCCTATAAATACACCCCTCACCACACCCACAAATCAGTTTAACGAATAGCCAAGAAGTGGGGTGATAAGAAAAAAAGTGCGAAAGCATAAAAAATAAGGAATTGGAATAATTGTGCTTTATACAAAAAAATCATAACCACCACAAAAAAGGGTGGGCCTCATGGACTCTTGCTAATATGAAAGAAATGAATTTATCAGGTAAGTTCTTACATAAATTATGTTTTCTTTCATGTAATTAGCAAGAGTCCATGAGCTAGTGACGTATGGGATAATGACTACCCAAGATGTGGATCTTCCACGCAAGAGTCACTAGAGAGGGAGGGATAAAATAAAGACAGCCAATTCTGCTGAAAATAATCCACACCCAAAATAAAGTTTAACGAAAAACATAAGCAGAAGATTCAAACTGAAACCGCTGCCTGAAGTACTTTTCTACCAAAAACTGCTTCAGAAGAAGAAAACACATCAAAATGGTAGAATTTAGTAAAAGTATGCAAAGAAGACCAAGTTGCTGCTTTGCAAATCTGATCAACAGAAGCTTCATTCCTAAAAGCCCAGGAAGTAGAAACTGACCTAGTAGAATGAGCTGTAATCCTTTGAGGCGGAGTTTTACCCGACTCGACATAAGCATGATGAATTAAAGATTTCAACCAAGATGCCAAAGAAATGGCAGAGGCCTTCTGACCTTTTCTAGAACCGGAAAAGATAACAAAAAGACTAGAAGTCTTTCGAAAATTCTTAGTAGCTTCAACATAATATTTCAAAGCTCTAACTACATCCAAAGAATGCAATTTCTCCTTAGAATTAGGACATAATGAAGGAACCACAATTTCTCTACTAATGTTGTTAGAATTCACAACCTTAGGTAAGAATTGAAAAGAAGTTCGCAATACCGCCTTATCCTGATGAAAAATCAGAAAAGGAGACTCACAAGAAAGAGCAGATAATTCAGAAACTCTTCTAGCAGAAGAGATGGCCAAAAGAAACAAAACTTTCCAAGAAAGTAATTTAATGTCCAATGAATGCATAGGTTCAAATGGAGGAGCTTGAAGAGCCCCCAGAACCAAATTCAAACTCCAAGGAGGAGAAATTGACTTAAAGGGACATACACTCATTTTTTCTTTGCATAAATGTTTTGTAGATAATCTATTTATATAGCCCATAAAGTTTTTTTTTTAAATTAATGTATAGTTTTGCTTATTTTTAAATAACATTGCTCTGATTTTCAGACTCCTAACCAAGCCCCAAAGTTTGTGAATACGCTCGACTACCTACTCCAGCTTGCTCCTGTTTGTGTAAAGGGTCTTTTCATATGCAAAAGAAGGGGGAGGGGGGGGAGTGTCTTATTTGCCACTTGCAGTGGGCTTTCCAGCTACATTTTCAACAGAGCCAAACTGACAGCTTCTAAGTAAGTTTTTAAACAGTTTTATACTGGATTTTTATATCAGTATCTGTGCATATTATTCTTTATAGTAGTGTCTATTACATGCAGTTATATGAAAATGAGTGTATACTGTCCCTTTAATGACAGGTTTTATACGAACCAAAGCTTGTACAAAACAATGAATATCAGGAAGATTAGCAATCTTTCTGTGAAAAAGAACAGAAAGAGCAGAGATTTGTCCTTTCAAGGAACTTGCAGACAAACCTTTATCCAAACCATCCTGAAGAAACTGTAAAATTCTCGGAATTCTAAAAGAATGCCATGAAAAATGATGAGAAACACCAAGAAATGTAAGTCTTCCAGACTCTATAATATATCTTCCTAGATACAGATTTACGAGCCTGTAACATAGTATTAATCACAGAGTCAGAGAAACCTCTTTGACTAAGAATCAAGTGTTCAATCTCCATACCTTTAAATTTAAGGATTTGAGATCCTGATGGAAAAAAAGACCTTGCGACAGAAGGTCTGGTCTTAACGGAAGAGTCCACGGTTGGCAAGAGGCCATCCGGACAAGATCCGCATACCAAAACCTGTGAGGCCATGCTGGAGCCACCAGCAGAACAAACGAGCATTCCTTCAGAATCTTGGAGATTACTCTTGGAAGAAGAACTAGAGGCGGAAAGATATAGGCAGGATGATACTTCCAAGGAAGTGACAATGCATCCACTGCTTCCGCTTGAGGATCCCTGGATCTGGACAGATACCTGGGAAGTTTCTTGTTTAGATGAGAAGCCATCAGATCTATTTCTGGAAGTCCCCACATTTGAACAATCTGAAGAAATACCTCTGGGTGAAGAGACCATTCGCCCGGATGTAACGTTTGGCGGCTGAGATAATCGGCTTCCCAATTGTCTATACCTGGGATATGAACCGCAGAAATTAGACAGGAGCTGATTCCGCCCAAACCAGAATTCGAGATACTTCTTTCATAGCCAGAGGACTGTGAGTCCCTCCTTGATGATTGATATATGCCACAGTTGTGACATTGTCTGTCTGAAAACAAATGAACGATTCTCTCTTTAGAAGAGGCCATGACTGAAGAGCTCTGAAAATTGCACGGAGTTCCAAAATATTGATTGGTAATCTCACTTCCTGAGATTCCCAAACTCCTTGTGCTGTCAGAGACCCCCAAACTGCTCCCCAACCTGTCAGACTTGCATCTGTTGAAATCACAGTCCAGGTTGGAAGAACAAAAGAAGCCCCCTGAACTAAACGTTGGTGATCCGTCCACCACGTCAGAGAGTGTCGTACAAATGGTTTTAAAGATATCAATTGATGTATCTTTGTGAAATCCCTGCACCACTGGTTCAGCATACAGAGCTGAAGAGGTCGCATGTGAAAACGAGCAAAGGGGATCGCGTCCGATGCAACAGTCATAAGACCTAGAATTTCCATGCATAAGGCTACCGAAGGGAATGATTGAGACTGAAGGTTTCGACAGGCTGAAACAAATTTTAGACGTCTCTTGTCTGTCAGAGACAGAGTCATGGACACTGAATCTATCTGGAAACCTAAAAAGGTTACCCTTGTCTAAGGAATCAATGAACTTTTTGGCTAATTGATCCTCCAACCATGATCTCTAAGAAACAATACGAGTCGATTCGTATGAGATTCTGCTAAATGTGAAGACTGAGCAAGTACCAAGATATCGTCCAAATAAGGAAATACCACAATACCCTGTTCTCTGATTACAGACAGAAGGGCACCGAGAACTTTTGTAAAAATCCTTGGAGCTGTTGCTAGGCCAAACGGCAGAGCCACAAATTGGTAATGCTTGTCTAGGAAAGAGAATCTCAGAAACTGATAGTGATCTGGATGAATCGGAATATGCAGGTATGCATCCTGTAAATCTATTGTGGACTTATAATGCCCTTGCTGAACAAAAGGCAGGATAGTCCTTATAGTTACCATTTTGAATGTTGGTATCCTTACATAACGATTCAATATTTTTAGATCCAGAACTGGTCTGAAGGAATTCTCCTTCTTTGGTACAATGAAGAGATTTGAATAAAACCCCAGTCCCTGTTCCAGGACTGGAACTGGCATAATTACTCCAGCCAACTCTAGATCTGAAACACATTTCAGAAATGCTTGAGCCTTCGCTGGATTTACTGGGACACGGGAAAGAAAAAATCTCTTTGCAGGAGGCCTTATTTTGAAGCCAATTCTGTACCCTTCTGAAACAATGTTCTGAATCCAAAGATTGTGAATTGAATTGATCCAAATTTCTTTGAAAAAACGTAATCTGCCCCCTACCAGCTGAGCTGGAATGAGGGCCGCACCTTCATGTGGACTTGGGAGCTGGCTTTGGTTTTCTAAAAGGCTTGGATTTATTCCAGACTGGAGATGGTTTCCAAACTGATACCTCTCCTGAGGATGAAGGATCAGGCTTTTGTTCCTTATTGTGACGAAAGGAACGAAAACGATTAATAGACCTAAATTTACCTTTAGATTTTTTATCCTGTGGTAAAAAAGTTCCTTTCCCTCCAGTAACAGTTGAGATAATAGAATCCAACTGAGAACCAAATAATTTATTACCCTGGAAAGAAAGGGAAAGCAAAGTTGACTTAGAAGACATATCAGCATTCCAAGTTTTAAGCCATAAAGCTCTTCTAGCTAAAATAGCTAGAGACATATATCTGACATCAACTCTAATGATATCAAAGATGGCATCACAAATAAAGTTATTAGCATGTTGAAGAAGATTAACAATGCTATGAGAATTATGATCTGTTACTTGTTGCGCTAAAGCTTCTAACCAAAAAGTTGAAGCTGCAGCAACATCCGCTAAAGATATAGCAGGTCTAAGAAGATTACCTGAACATAAGTAAGCTTTTCTTAGAAAGGATTCAATCTTCCTATCTAAAGGATCCTTAAAGGAAGTACTATCTGCCGTAGGAATATTAGTATGTTTAGCAAGAGTAGAGATAGCCCCATCAACTTTAGGGATTTTGTCCCAAAACTCTAATCTGCAAGATGGCACAGGATATAATTGCTTAAAACGTTTAGGAGGAGTAAATGAATTACCCAAATTATTCCATTCCCTGGAGATTACTTCAGAAATAGCATCAGGGACAGGAAAAACTTCTGGAATAACTACAGGAGATTTAAAAAACATAATTTATGCTTACCTGATAAATTCCTTTCTCCTGTAGTGTGGTCAGTCCACGGGTCATCATTACTTCTGGGATATTAACTCCTCCCCAACAGGAAGTGCAAGAGGATCACCCAAGCAGAGCTGCTATATAGCTCCTCCCCTCTACGTCACACCCAGTCATTCGACCGAGAACCAACGAGAAAGGAGAAGCTAAAGGGTGCAGTGGTGACTGGAGTATAATTTAAAAATTTAGACCTGCCATAAAAAACAGGGCGGGCCGTGGACTGACCACACTACAGGAGAAAGGAATTTATCAGGTAAGCATAAATTATGTTTTCTCCTGTTAAGTGTGGTCAGTCCACGGGTCATCATTACTTCTGGGATACCAATACCAAAGCTAAAGTACACGGATGACGGGAGGGACAGGCAGGATCTTTATACGGAAGGAACCACTGCCTGAAGAACCTTTCTCCCAAAAACAGCCTCCGAAGAAGCAAAAGTGTCAAATTTGTAAAATTTGGAAAAAGTATGAAGAGAAGACCAAGTTGCAGCCTTGCAAATCTGTTCAACAGAGGCCTCATTCTTAAAGGCCCAAGTGGAAGCCACAGCTCTAGTAGAATGAGCTGTAATTCTTTCAGGAGGCTGCTGTCCAGCAGTCTCATAAGCTAAACGTATTATGCTACGAAGCCAAAAAGAGAGAGAGGTAGCAGAAGCTTTTTGACCTCTCCTCTGTCCAGAATAAACGACAAACAGGGAAGAAGTTTGTCGAAAATCTTTAGTTGCCTGTAAATAAAATTTCAGGGCACGGACTACATCTAGATTGTGTAGAAGTCGTTCCTTCTTTGAAGAAGGATTAGGACACAATGATGGAACAACAATCTCTTGATTGATATTCCTATTAGTGACCACCTTAGGTAAGAACCCAGGTTTAGTATGCAGAACTACCTTGTCTGAATGAAAAATCAGATAAGGAGAATCACAATGTAAGGCCGATAACTCAGAGACTCTTCGAGCCGAGGAAATAGCCATTAAAAACAGAACTTTCCAAGATAACAATTTGATATCAATGGAATGAAGGGGTTCAAACGGAACACCCTCTAAAACGTTAAGAACTAAGTTTAAACTCCATGGTGGAGCAACAGTTTTAAACACAGGCTTAATCCTGGCCAAAGCCTGACAAAAAGCCTGAACGTCTGGAACTTCTGACAGACGTTTGTGTAAAAGAATGGACAGAGCTGAGATCTGTCCCTTTAAGGAACTAGCGGATAAACCCTTTTCTAAACCTTCTTGTAGAAAAGACAATATCCTAGGAATCCTAACCTTACTCCATGAGTAACTCTTGGATTCGCACCAATGTAAATATTTACGCCATATTTTATGGTAAATCTTTCTGGTAACAGGTTTCCTAGCCTGTATTAAGGTATCAATTACTGACTCATAAAATCCACGTTTTGATAAAATCAAGCGTTCAATTTCCAAGCAGTCAGCTTCAGAGAAATTAGATTTTGATGTTTGAAAGGACCCTGGATCAGAAGGTCCTGTCTCAGAGGCAGAGACCAAGGTGGACAGGATGACATGTCCACTAGATCTGCATACCAGGTCCTGCGTGGCCACGCGGGCGCTAGTAGAATCACCGATGCTCTCTCCTGTTTGATCCTGGCAATCAATCGAGGAAGCATCGGGAAGGGTGGAAACACATAAGCCATCCCGAAGGTCCAAGGTGCTGTCAAAGCATCTACCAGGACCGCTCCCGGGTCCCTGGATCTGGACCCGTAACAAGGAAGCTTGGCGTTCTGTCGAGACGCCATGAGATCTATCTCTGGTTTGCCCCAACGTCGAAGTATTTGGGCAAAGACCTCCGGATGAAGTTCCCACTCCCCCGGATGAAAAGTCTGACGACTTAGGAAATCCGCCTCCCAGTTCTCCACTCCCGGGATGTGGATTGCTGACAGGTGGCAAGAGTGAGACTCTGCACAGCGAATTATCTTTGATACTTCCATCATCGCTAGGGAGCTTCTTGTCCCTCCTTGATGGTTGATGTAAGCTACAGTCGTGATGTTGTCCGACTGAAACCTGATGAACCCCCGAGTTTTAACTGGGGCCAAGCCAGAAGGGCATTGAGAACTGCTCTCAATTCCAGAATGTTTATTGGAAGGAGACTCTCCTCCTGAGTCCATGATCCCTGAGCCTTCAGAGAATTCCAGACAGCGCCCCAACCTAGTAGGCTGGCGTCTGTTGTTACAATTGTCCAATCTGGCCTGCTGAATGGCATCCCCCTGGACAGATGTGGCCGAGAAAGCCACCATAGAAGAGAATTTCTTGTCTCTTGATCCAGATTCAGAGTAGGGGACAAATCTGAGTAATCCCCATTCCACTGACTTAGCATGCACAATTGCAGCGGTCTGAGATGTAGGCATGCAAAGGGTACTATGTCCATTGCCGCTACCATTAAGCCGATTACCTCCATGCATTGAGCCACTGACGGGTGTTGAATGGAATGAAGGACACGGCAAGCATTTTGAAGCTTTGTTAACATGTCTTCTGTCAGGTAGATCTTCATTTCTACAGAATCTATAAGAGTCCCCAAGAAGGGAACTCTTGTGAGTGGAAAGAGAGAACTCTTCTTTTCGTTCACCTTCCACCCATGCGACCTTAGAAATGCCAGTACTAACTCTGTATGTGACTTGGCAGTTTGAAAGCTTGAAGCTTGTATCAGAATGTCGTCTAGGTACGGAGCTACCGAAATTCCTCGCGGTCTTAGTACCGCCAGAAGAGCGCCCAGAACCTTTGTGAAGATTCTTGGAGCCGTAGCCAATCCGAATGGAAGAGCTACAAATTGGTAATGCCTGTCTAGGAAGGCAAACCTTAGATACCGGTAATGATCTTTGTGAATCGGTATGTGAAGTTAAGCGTCCTTTAAATCCACTGTGGTCATGTACTGACCCTTTTGGATCATGGTTAAGATTGTCCGAATAGTTTCCATTTTGAACGATGGAACTCTTAGGAATTTGTTTAGGATCTTTAAATCCAAGATTGGTCTGAAGGTTCCTTCTTTCTTGGGAACCACAAACAGATTTGAGTAAAACCCCTGTCCGTGCTCCGACCGCGGAACCGGGTGGATCACTCCCATTAGTAAGAGACCTTGTACACAGCGTAGAAACGCCTCTTTCTTTATTTGGTCTGTTGACAACCTTGAAAGATGAAATCTCCCTTTTGGGGGAGAGGTTTTGAAGTCCAGAAGATATCCCTGAGATATGATCTCTAAAGCCCAGGGATCCTGGACATCTCTTGCCCAAGCCTGGGCGAAGAGAGAAAGTCTGCCCCCCACTAGATCCGTTCCCGGATCGGGGGCCCTCAATTCATGCTGTCTTAGGGGCAGCAGCAGGTTTTCTGGCCTGCTTGCCCTTGTTCCAGGACTGGTTAGGTCTCCAGCCTTGTCTGTAGCGAGCAACAGCTCCTTCCTGTTTTGGTGCAGAGGAAGTTGATGCTGCTCCTGCCTTGAAATTACGAAAGGAATGAAAATTAGACTGTCTAGCCCTAGGTTTGGCTCTGTCTTGAGGCAGGGCATGGCCTTTACCTCCTGTAATGTCAGCGATAATTTCTTTCAAACCGGGCCCGAATAAGGTCTGCCCTTTGAAAGGTATGTTAAGTAATTTAGATTTAGAAGTAATATCAGCTGACCAGGATTTTAGCCACAGTGCTCTGCGTGCCTGAATGGCAAATCCTGAATTCTTAGCCGTAAGTTTAGTTAAATGTACTACGGCATCTGAAACAAATGAATTAGCTAGCTTAAGGGTTTTAAGCTTATTTGAAATCTCATCTATAGTTATTGAGTCAAGAGTCTCTTCCAGAGACTCGGACCAAAAAGCGGCCGCAGCCGTGACAGACGCAATACATGCAAGGGGTTGCAATATAAAACCTTGTTGAACAAACATTTTCTTAAGGTAACCCTCTAATTTTTTATCCATTGGATCTGAAAAGGCACAGCTATCCTCCACCGGGATAGTGGTACGCTTAGCCAGAGTAGAAACCGCTCCCTCCACCTTAGGGACCGTCTGCCATAAGTCCCGTGTGGTGGCGTCTATTGGAAACATTTTTCTAAATACAGGAGGGGGGGAAAAGGGTACACCGGGCCTATCCCACTCCTTAGTAATTATCTCTGTAAGCCTCTTAGGTATAGGAAATACGTCAGTACTCGCCGGTACCGCATAGTATCTATCCAGCCTACATAATTTCTCTGGGATTGCAACGGTGTTACAATCATTCAAAGCCGCTAATACCTCCCCTAGCAGTACACGGAGGTTTTCTAGCTTAAACTTAAAGTTTGAAATGTCTGAATCCACTCTATTGGGATCAGATCCGTCACCTGCAGATTGAAGCTCTCCGTCCTCATGTTCTGCAAATTGTGACGCAGTATCTGACATGGCCCTATTATTATCAGCGCACTCTGTTCTCACCCCAGAGTGATCTCGCTTACCTCTAAGTTCTGGTAATTTAGACAAAACTTCAGTCATAACATTAGCCATGTCCTGTAATGTGATTTGTAATGGCCGCCCTGAAGTACTCGGCGCTACAATATCACGCACCTCCCGAGCGGGAGATGCAGGTACTGACACGTGAGGCAAGTTAGTCAACATAACTTTCCCCTCGTTGTTTGGTGAATGATGTTCAATTTGTACAGATTGACTTTTATTCAAAGTAGCATCAATGCAATTAGTACATAAATTTCTATTGGGCTCCACCTTGGCTTTAGCACATATAGCACAGAGATATTCCTCTGAGTCAGACATGTTTAACACACTAGCAATTAAACTAGCAAACTTGGAAATACTTTTCAACTCAATTTACAAGTAATATGAAAAACGTACTGTGCCTTTAAGAAGCACAGAAAAAAATTATGACAGTTGAGTAACAATGAACCGGAGAAACTATAAAATCAAATTTTTCCCGGTAAAAACACAAATTAGCAAAGGATTGCCCCCATTAGTAATGGATAACTAACCCTTAAATAGCAGAAAAAATGTACAAAATATAAACGCTTTTTATCACAGTCAAAGCACAATCTCACAGGTCTGCTGTGAGTGATTACCTCCCTCAAAATAATTTTTGAAGACCCTTGAGCTCTGTAGAGACGATCCGGATCATGCAGGGAAGAAAACAGACTTGTGACTGAATTTCTGATGCGTAGTAAAAGCGCCAAAATAGGCCCCTCCCCCTCACACACAACAGTGAGGGAAGATCAGTAAACTGTCTTAAATTAAAATAAACGACAGCCAAGTGGAAAAACAGTGCCCAAAACAATTTTTCACCCAGTACCTCAGATAAGTAAACGATTTAACATGCCAGCAAAACGTTTAACATCAAATAAAATGAAGTGTCATTAAAAAGCCTGCTGCTAGTCGTTCCAACTGCAAGTTAGGCTAAAAGTTTTATGCATACAGTATTATCCCAGTGAAGTGCCATTCCCCAGAATACTGAAGTGTAAACATATAAACATAACAGCCTGATACCAGTTGCTACTACTGCATTTGAGGCTGAACTTACATTATATCGGTATTGGCAGTATTTTCTCAGTCAATTCCATTCCTCAGAAAATAATATACTGCTACATACCTCTTTGCAGGTGAACCTGCCCGCTGTCCCCTGATCTGAAGTTTACCTCACTCCTCAGAATGGCCGAGAACAGCAAAATGATCTTAACTACGCCGGCTAAAATCATACAAAAAACTCAGGTAGATTCTTCTTCAAATTCTACCTGAGAAGGAACAACACACTCCGGTGCTGTTTTAAAATAACAAACTTTTGATTGAAGATATAAGAACTAAGTATAATCACCACCACAGTCCTCTCACACATCCTATCTATTAGTTGGGTGCAAGAGAATGACTGGGTGTGACGTAGAGGGGAGGAGCTATATAGCAGCTCTGCTTGGGTGATCCTCTTGCACTTCCTGTTGGGGAGGAGTTAATATCCCAGAAGTAATGATGACCCGTGGACTGACCACACTTAACAGGAGAAACCTTATTTAAACGTTTAGATTTAGTATCAAGAGGACCAGAATCCTCTATTTCTAATGCAATTAAAACCTCTTTAAGTAAAGAACGAATAAATTCCATTTTAAATAAATATGAAGATTTATCAGCATCAACCTCTGAGACAGAATCCTCTGAACCAGAGGAACCACTATCAGAATCAGAATGATGATGTTCATTTAAAAATTCATATGAAAAATGAGAAGTTTTAAAAGACCTTTTACGTTTACTAGAAGGAGGAATAACAGACATAGCCTTCTTAATGGATTTAGACACAAAATCTCTTATGTTAACAGGAACACTAGTATTAGATGTTGATGGAACAGCAACAGGTAATGTAGTATTACTAAAGGAAATATTATCTGCATTAACAAGCTTGTCATGACATTCATTACAAACAACAGCTGGAGGAACAGATACCACAAGTTTACAGCAGATACACTTAACTTTGGTAGATCCAGCACCAGGCAGTGATTTTCCAGTATCATCTTCTGACTCAGGGTCAATCTTGGACATCTTGCAATATGTAATAGAAAAAAACAACATATAAAGCAAAATTGATCAAATTCCTTAAATGACAGTTTCAGGAATGGGAAAAAATGCCAGTGAACAAGCTTCTAGCAACCAGAAGCAATAAATAATGAGACTTAAATAATGTGGAGACAATAATGACGCCCATATTTTTTAGCGCCAAAAAAGATGCCCACATTATTTGGCGCCTAAATGCTCTTGGCGCCAAAAATGACGCCACATCCGGAACGCCGACACCTTTGGCGCAAAAACGTCAAAAAAATGACGCAACTTCCGGCGACACGTATGACGCCGGAAATAGAAAAATATTTTTGTGCCAAAAAAGTCTGCGCCAAGAATGACGCAATAAAATTAAGCATTTTCAGCCCCCGCGAGCCTAACAGCCCACAGGAAAAAAAGTCAATTTTAAGGTAAGAAAAAAATGATAAATTCAGCATTATCCCAAATATGAAACTGACTGTCTGAAAATAAGGAACGTTGAACATCCTGAGTCAAGGCAAATAAATGTTTGAATACATATATTTAGAACTTTATATAAAAGTGCCCAACCATAGCTTAGAGTGTCACAGAAAATAAGACTTACTTACCCCAGGACACTCATCTACACGTAGTAGAAAGCCAAACCAGTACTGAAACGAGAATCAGTAGAGGTAATGGTATATATAAGAGTATATCGTCGATCTGAAAAGGGAGGTAAGAGATGAATCTCTACGACCGATAACAGAGAACCTATGAAATAGACCCCGTAGAAGGAGATCATTGAATTCAAATAGGCAATACTCTCCTCACATCCCTCTGACATTCACTGCACGCTGAGAGGAAAACCGGGCCCCAACCTGCTGCGGAGCGCATATCAACGTAGAATCTAGCACAAACTTACTTCACCACCTCCATAGGAGGCAAAGTTTGTAAAACTGATTTGTGGGTGTGGTGAGGGGTGTATTTATAGGCATTTTGAGGTTTGGGAAACTTTGCCCCTCCTGGTAGGAATGTATATCCCATACGTCACTAGCTCATGGACACTTGCTAATTACATGAAAGAAATAGAACTGTAGAGAAGATAAATTGTAGAAAATAATTCTAAAAAAGCTGGTGGAGTCCAGGAGCTCGGCATACACACGTCCTACCGCAACAGCTGTAGGCTCCGCCCCCAGGAGTTCAAATTTTAATCCAAAAAGAGGTACAATACAGTGCTTAAAAACAGAAAGGCATACAGAAAAAGGCCATACGGTTAATACCGAATGGTCTGAGAGGCAGAGAGAGACATACGCGTTTCATGCGGGGCTGCCTGACATGGACTTGATTGTAGAAAGCAGGCAGTGAAACTCGTCAACACTGATTGCTTGTGGAGCTGTTAATATGAGTCGGGATGGTTTTGCAGAAAGACTCTCCCTGCATCTCTAACTTTCGCCCAGGCTCTCACTGAGAGGCTGACAGGACTACTTAAAACTCCAGTCCCAATGCGAATAGTACTACCCTCCATAAGATACTACTCCGAAACTCCGGCACTTCTCTGCCATCCACCTGTGACGAAAGGCAAAGAATGACTGGGGGATGAGCAAAGTGGGGGAGGTATTTAAGCCTTTGGCTGGGGAGTCTTTGCCTCCTCCTGGTGGCCAGGTTCTTAATTCCCAATAGTAATGAATGAAGCCTCCCTTTTAGATGGAAATGAACCAAGTTGGGATAATACAGGATTGGCAGCACTGCATAAAATGGAGACAAAGTGCCCCTTACTGCAGTGCTTGACAAATATGTTCAAAAATTAGGAGCCAGTAAGAATATTTAGGAGCCAGGCATATTTTTAGGAGCCAGACAGTTGGATTTGTATATAGATATATGGAGAATAACCCAAAAAGTTAGGAGCCAGGGGTAAAATTCTAGGAGCCAGTGACTCCCAGGCTCCTGGGTTTGTCGAGCCCTGCCTTACTGGGTTAAAAGGGGGTTAAATTTGCTGCTAAACACACAAAACTGTGGAGAGATGGGAGTTACACATTAAAAAACATAATTTATGTAAGAACTTACCTGATAAATTCATTTCTTTCATATTAACAAGAGTCCATGAGCTAGTGACGTATGGGATATACATTCCTACCAGGAGGGGCAAAGTTTCCCAAACCTTAAAATGCCTATAAATACACCCCTCACCACACCCACAAATCAGTTTAACGAATAGCCAAGAAGTGGGGTGATAAGAAAAAAGTGCGAAGCATATAAAATAAGGAATTGGAATAATTGTGCTTTATACAAAAAAATCATAACCACCACAAAAAAGGGTGGGCCTCATGGACTCTTGTTAATATGAAAGAAATGAATTTATCAGGTAAGTTCTTACATAAATTATGTTTTCTTTCATGTAATTAACAAGAGTCCATGAGCTAGTGACGTATGGGATAATGAATACCCAAGATGTGGATCTTTCCACACAAGAGTCACTAGAGAGGGAGGGATAAAATAAAGACAGCCAATTCCTGCTGAAAATAATCCACACCCAAAATAAAGTTTAATGAAAAACATAAGCAGAAGATTCAAACCGAAACCACTGCCTGAAGTACCTTTCTACCAAAAACTGCTTCAGAAGAAGAGAATACATCAAAATGGTAGAATTTAGTAAAAGTATGCAAAGAGGACCAAGTCGCTGCTTTGCAAATCTGATCAACTGAAGCTTCATTCCTAAACGCCCAGGAAGTAGAAACTGACCTAGTAGAATGAGCTGTAATCCTCTGAGGCGGAGTCTTACCCGATTTAACATAGGCAAGATGAATTAAAGATTTCAACCAGGATGCCAAAGAAATGGCAGAAGCTTTCTGGCCTTTTCTAGAACCAGAAAAGATGACAAATAGACTAGAAGTCTTTCGGAAAGATTTAGTATCTTTGAAGAAGGATTAGGACATAATGATGGAACAACAATCTCTTGATTGATATTCTTGTTAGAAACCACCTTAGGTAAAAACAGAACAACTTTATCTGAATGAAAGATCAGATAAGGAGAATCACAATGTAAGGCAGATAACTCCGAGACTCTTCGAGCCGAGGAAATAGCCATCAGAAAAAGAACTTTCCATGAAAGAAGTTTGATATCAATAGAATGAAGGGGTTCAAACGGAACCCCTTGAAGAACTTTAAGAACCAAGTTTAAGCTCCATGGAGGAGCAACAGGTTTAAACACAGGCTTAATTCTAACTAAAGCCTGACAAAACGCCTGAACGTCTGGAACTTCTGCCAGACGCTTGTGTAAAAGAATAGACAGAGCAGAAATCTGTCCCTTTAAAGAACTAGCTGATAATCCTTTGTCCAAACCCTCTTGGAGGAAGGACAATATCCTAGGAATCCTAACCCTACTCCATGAGTAATTCTTGGATTCACACCAATGAAGATATTTACGCCATATCTTGTGGTAAATTTTCCTGGTGACAGGCTTTCGTGCCTGTATTAAGGTATCAATTACTGACTCGGAGAAGCCACGCTTTGATAGGATCAAGCGTTCAATCTCCATGCAGTCAGTCTCAGAGAAAGTAGATTCGGATGATTGAAAGGACCTTGTATTAGAAGGTCTTGTCTCAGAGGCAGAGTCCATGGTGGAAAGGATGACATGTCCACTAGGTCTGCATACCAGGTCCTGCGTGGCCACGCAGGCGCTATCAATATCACTGATGCTCTTTCCTGTTTGATTTTGGCAATCAGACGAGGGAGCAGAGGAAACGGTGGAAACACATAAGCCAGGTTGAAGAACCAAGGCGCTGCTAGAGCATCTATCAGTGCCACTTCTGGGTC
Organism: Bombina bombina; assembly: GCF_027579735.1. NCBI lineage: Eukaryota > Metazoa > Chordata > Amphibia > Anura > Bombinatoridae > Bombina > Bombina bombina. The sequence continues at coordinate 871,940,811 of NC_069502.1, forward strand.
CCTGGACCTGGATCCGTAACAAGGAAGCTTGGCGTTCTGGCGAGACGCCATGAGATCCAATTCTGGTTTGCCCCAACGGAGAACCAATTGAGCAAACACCTCCGGATGGAGTTCCCATTCCCCCGGATGAAAAGTCTGACGACTTAGAAAATCCGCCTCCCAGTTCTCTACACCTGGGATATGGATAGCTGACAGGTGGCAAGAGTGAGTCTCTGCCTAGCGAATTATCTTGGAGACTTCTGACATCGCTAGGGAACTCCTGGTTCCCCCTTGATGGTTGATGTAAGCCACAGTCGTGATGTTGTCCGACTGAAATCTGATGAACCTCAGTGTTGCTAGCTGAGGCCAAGCCAGAAGAGCATTGAATATTGCTCTTAACTCCAGAATATTTATTGGGAGGAGTTTCTCCTCCTGAGTCCATGAACCCTGAGCCTTCAGGGAGTTCCAGACTGCACCCCAACCTAGAAGGCTGGCATCTGTTGTTACAATTGTCCAATCTGGTCTGCGAAAGGTCATACCCTTGGACAGATGGGCCCAAGATAACCAACAGAGAAGAGAATCTCTGGTTTCCTGATCCAGATTTAGTAGAGGGGACAAATCTGTGTAATCCCCATTCCACTGACTGAGCATGCATAATTGCAGCGGTCTGAGATGCAGGCGCGCGAATGGCACTATGTCCATCGCCGCTACCATTAAGCCAATTACTTCCATGCACTGAGCCACCGTGGGGTGCGGAATGGAGTGAAGAACACGGCAAGCATTTAGAAGTTTTGATAACCTGGACTCCGTCAGGTAAATTTTCATTTCTACAGAATCTATTAGAGTCCCTAGGAAGGAAACCCTTGTGAGAGGAGATAGAGAACTCTTTTCTTCGTTCACTTTCCACCCATGCGACCTCAGGAATGCCAGAACTATCTCTGTATGAGATTTGGCAATTTGAAAGCTTGACGCCTGTATCAGGATGTCGTCCAGGTAAGGAGCCACTGCTATGCCTCGCGGTCTTAGGACCGCCAGAAGTGAGCCCAGAACCTTTGTAAAAATTCTTGGGGCTGTAGCCAACCCGAATGGAAGAGCTACAAATTGGTAATGCCTGACTAGAAAGGCAAACCTCAGGAACTGATGATTATTCTTGTGAATCGGAATGTGAAGGTAGGCATCCTTTAAGTCCACTGTGGTCATGTACTGACCCTCTTGGATCATGGGTAAAATGGTTCGAATAGTTTCCATCTTGAATGACGGAACTCTGAGGAATTTGTTTAGGATCTTTAAATCCAAAATTGGTCTGAAGGTTCCCTCTTTTTTGGGAACCACAAACAGATTTGAATAAAACCCCTGTCCTTGTTCCGTCCGCGGAACTGGATGGATCACTCCCATTACAAGGAGATCTTGTACGCAGCTTAGGAATGCCTCTTTCTTTATCTGGTTTGCAGATAATCTTGAAAGGTGAAATCTCCCTTGTGGAGGAGAAGCTTTGAAGTCCAGAAGATATCCCTGAGATATGATCTCCAACGCCCAGGGATCCTGAACATATCTTGCCCACGCCTGGGCGAAGAGAGAGAGAGTCTGCCCCCTACTAGATCCGTTGTCGGATAGGGGGCCGCTCCTTCATGCTGTCTTAGAGGCAGCAGCAGGCTTTCTGGCCTGCTTGCCCTTGTTCCAGGACTGGTTAGGTTTCCAGGCCTGCTTGGATTGAGCAAAAGTTCCCTCTTGTTTTGAAGCAGAGGAAGTTGATGCTGCACCTGCCTTGAAATTTCGAAAGGCATGAAAATTAGACTGTTTGGCCTTTGATTTGGCCCTGTCCTGAGGAAGGGTATGACCCTTACCTCCAGTAATGTCAGCAATAATTTCTTTCAAACCAGGCCCGAATAAGGTCTGCCCCTTGAAAGGAATGTTGAGTAATTTAGACTTTGAAGTCACAGCAGCTGACCAGGATTTGAGCCATAGCGCCCTACGCGCCTGGATGGCGAATCCGGAATTCTTAGCCGTTAGTTTAGTCAAATGAACAATGGCATCAGAAACAAATGAGTTAGCTAGCTTAAGAGTTCTAAGCTTGTCAACAATTTCAGTCAATGGAGCTGTATGGATGGCCTCTTCCAGGGCCTCAAACCAGAATGCCGCCGCAGCAGTGACAGGCGCAATGCATGCAAGGAGCTGTAAAATAAAACCTTGTTGAATAAACATTTTCTTAAGGTAACCCTCTAATTTTTTATCCATTGGATCTGAAAAAGCACAACTGTCCTCAACCGGGATAGTGGTACGCTTTGCTAAAGTAGAAACTGCTCCCTCCACCTTAGGGACAGTCTGCCATAAGTCCCGTTTAGTGGCATCTATTGGAAACATTTTTCTAAATATAGGAGGTGGGGAAAAGGGCACACCGGGCCTATCCCACTCCTTACTAATAATTTCTGTAAGCCTTTTAGGTATTGGAAAAACATCAGTACTCACCGGCACTGCATAGTATTTATCCAGCCTACACAATTTCTCTGGCACTGCAATTGTGTCACAGTCATTCAGAGCAGCTAATACCTCCCCAAGCAATACACGGAGGTTCTCAAGCTTAAATTTAAAATTAGAAATCTCTGAATCAGGTCTCCCCGATTCAGAGACGTCACCCACAGACTGAAGCTCTCCGTCCTCAGGTTCTGCATATTGTGACGCAGTATCAGACATGGCTCTTACAGCATCTACGCGCTCTGTATCTCGTCTAACCCCAGAGCTATCGCGCTTGCCTCTCAATTCAGGCAATCTGGATAATACCTCTGACAGGGTATTATTCATGATTGCAGCCATGTCCTGCAAAGTAATCGCTATGGGCGTCCCTGATGTACTTGGCGCCATATTAGCGTGCGTCCCTTGAGCGGGAGGCGAAGGGTCCGACACGTGGAGAGAGTTAGTCGGCATAACTTCCCCCTCGACAGACCCCTCTGGTGACAATTTTTTTATAGATAAAGACTGATCTTTACTGCTTAAGGTGAAATCAATACATTTAGTACACATTCTCATATGGGGCTCCACCATGGCTTTTAAACATAATGAACAAGTATCCTCTGTTTCAGACATGTTTGTACAGACTAGCAATGAGACTAGCAAGCTTGGAAAACACTTTAAAGCAAGTTAACAAGCAATATAAAAAACGTTACTGTGCCTTTAAGAGAAACAAATTTTGAAAAAATTTGAAATAACAGTGAAAAAAGGCAGTTACACTAACAAAATTTTTACAGTGTATGTAACAAGTCATCAGAGCATTGCACCCACTTGCAAATGGATGATTAACCCCTTAATAAAAAAAACGGAATAATAATTGACAAAAACATTTTTTAAACAGTCACAACAACTGCCACAGTCTACTGTGGTTGTTACCCTCCTCAAACACGACTTTGAAGCCTTTTGAGCCCTTCAGAGATGTCCTGTATCATGCAGAGGGAAGCTGAATGTCTGTCAGTATTTTTAGCTGCACAGAAAAGCACTAAAATAGGCCCTTCCCACTCATATTACAACAGTGGAAAGCCTCAGGAAATTGTTTCTAGGCAAAAATCAAGCCAGCCATGTGGAAAAAAACTAGGCCCCAATAAGTTTTATCACCAAGCATATATAATAAAGATGCCAGCAAACGTTTTATATTGCACTTTTATAAGAGTATGTATCTCTGTTAATAAGCCTGATACCAGTCGCTATCACTGCATTTAAGGCTTAACTTACATTAATCCGGTATCAGCAGCATTTTTCTAGCAAATTCCATCCCTAGAAATATGTTAACTGCACATACCTTATTGCAGGACAACCTGCACGCCATTCCCCCTCTGAAGTTACCTCACTCCTCAGAATATGTGAGAGCGGCAGTGGATCTTAGTTACTTCTGCTAAGATCATAGAAATCACAGGCAGATTCTTCTTCTAATGCTGCCTGAGATGAAACAGTACACTCCGGTACCATTTAAAAATAACAAACTTTTGATTGAAGTTAAAAAACTAACTATAATACACCACTCTCCTCTTACTACGTCCATCTTTGTTGAGAGTTGCAAGAGAATGACTGGATATGGCAGTGAGGGGAGGAGCTATATAGCAGCTCTGCTGTGGGTGATCCTCTTGCAACTTCCTGTTGGGAAGGAGAATATCCCACAAGTAATGGATGATCCGTGGACTGGATACACTTAACAAGAGAAAAGCAAATTACTGTACAAAAACTGGGATTACAATTATTTACACCAGTACTAGCCCACAGCACACCTCAGAACATAAAAGAGCTAAGAGAATGAAAATTAAATAGCACAGTAAACCTTCTAAACACCCAGCACCCCTAGCAGCTCTTACCTACAGGACACAGAAGGGGTTAAACTTGCCAGAATAAAACACCAAAAATACCTTAGAATCCACCAGATCAAATTCACAGCAGCTGAAGCAGAGAAGGGGAAAAGGTTGCCAAGGTGAGGGAGCAGGGCTTTTCACCGTAACAATATGCAGGCCCAAGAATGCTCAGATTTTGAAATAAACTGTCAAAATTTAAAATAGTGAAAAAACAAAATTTATGATTATCTAATAAATTTCTTTCTTTCTGGATATGGAGAGTCCACAATGTCATTCCAATTACTAGTGGGAATATCACTACAGGCCAGCAGGAGGAGGCAAAGAGCACCACAGCAAAGCTGTTAAGTGTCATTCCCCTACCCATAATCCCCAGTCATTCGACCTGAAGGGAAATGGAAAAAGGAATAACACAAAGGTGTAGAGGTGCCTGAGGTTTAATAAAAAATAACTGTCTTAATTAATGGTAGGGTCGTGGACTCGCCATATCCGGAAAGAAAGAAATTTATCAGGTAAGCATAAATTTTGTTTTCTTTCCTAAGATATGGAGAGTCCACAACATCATTCCCATTATTAGTGGGAACCAATACCTAAGCTAGAGGACACGGAATGAATAGGGAGGGAGAACAAGACAGGCAGACCTAAACAGAAGGCACCACCGCTTGAAGAACCTTTCTCCCAAAAGTATCAAATTTTGAAAATTTAGAAAAAGTATGCAGAGAGGACCAAGTTGCAGCCTTGCAAATCTTTTCCACCAAAGTTTCATTTTTTAAAGCCCAAGAAGAGGAGACAGCCCTAGTGGAATGAGCTGTAATTCTCTCAGGAGGCTGCTGACCTCATAAGCAAAACAAATTATACTTCTCAACCAGAGAGAAAAAGAAGTAGCGGTAGCCTTTTGACACTTAAGATTTCCTGAGAAACAAACAAACAGGGCAGAAGACTGGCGAAAATCCTTAGTCGTCTGTAGGTAGAAATTTAGAGCATGCACAACATCCAAGTTGTGCAACAGACGTTCCTTATGAGAAGAAGGATTGGGACAGAGAGAAGGAACAACAATATCCTGATTAATATATCTATCCAAAACCACTTTCAGAAGAAAACCCAATTTAGCACGAAGAACTGCCTTATCTACATGAAAAAAAGGTAAGACGAATCACACTGCAAAGTTGAGAGTTCCAAAACTATCAGAGCAAAAGAGATAGAAATAAGAAACAAAACCTTCCAAGATAACTTCTATAGAATGCATTGGCTCAAACGAAGCCTGTTGCAAAACTTTAAGAACAAGGTTAAGGCTCCAAGGGGGAGCAACAGGTTTAAAACAGGCCTGATTCTGACCAGGGCCTGACAAAAAGATGGAACATCTGGCACATCTGTCAGACGCTTATGTAAAAGAATAGATAAAGCAGAAATCTGACCTTTCAGAGAACTGACTGACAAACCTTTCAACCAGACCTTCCTGGGGAAAAAGACAAAATCCTAGGAATCCTGACCCCACTCCAAGAGTAGCCTTTGGATTCACACCAATAAAGGTAGTTACGCCATACCTTATGGTAAATTTTATGAGTAACAGGCTTGAGAGTCTGTAGCATGGTCTCAATGACCGACTCAGTAAACCCACGCTTAGTCAGAACTAAGCGTTTAATCTCCAAACAATCAGCTTCAGAAAAACAAAATTTGGATGGAGGAATGGACCCCGAGTTAGAAGGTCCTTCCTCAGAGGCAACCTCCAAGGTGACAGAAATGACATCTTTACTAGGTCTGCATACCAGATACTGCAAAGTCATGCCGGAGGTATTAGAATTACAGACGCTCTCTCCTGTTTAATATGAGCAATGACTCATGGAAGGAGCGCAAACGGAGAAAACAGCTATGCTAGACCGAAAACTCAAGGAACTGCCAGAGCATCTATCAGAGCGGCCTGCAGATCTCTTGACCTTGAAAGCTTGGCGTTCTGCCAAGACGCCATCAGATTCAACTCCGGCACCCCCCCACTTAAGAGTTAACCTGGAGAACACCTCGGGATGGAGAGCCCACTCCCCTGGATAAAATGTCTGGCTGCTCAGGAAATCCGCTTCCCAGTTGTCCACTCCTGGAACGTGGATGGCAGATAGACAACAATTGTGAGCTTCCGCCCACTGAATAATCCGAGCCACCTCCTTCTGCGAGTTCCTCCCTGGTGGTTGATGTAAGCCACTGAGGTGATGTTGTTCGACTGGAACCTGATAAACCGGACTAAGGACAATTGAGGCCAAGCCATCAGAGCATTGTAAATCACTCTCAACTTCAAAATGTTTATTGGAAGAGCAGAGTTCTCCCGAGTCCATAGTTCCTGAGCCTTTAATGAGTCCCAGACTGCTGGTGTCCATGGTCACTATCACCCAGGAAGGTCTCCGGAAGCATGTGCCCTGAGACAAATGCTCCTGAGCAAGCCACCACGGGAGAGTCTCTTGTCGACTGGTTTAGATCTATCCTCTGAGACAGATCCGGATGGTCTCCGTTCCATTGTCAGATCATGCATAACTGCAGAGCTCTCAAATGGAATCAAGCAAAAGTAATGATGTCACTGAGCTACTGACGGCCGAACAGTAGACTGAAGAGAGAGGCAAGCGGAAAGAATCTTGGATTTTCATAGATAGGGAATATATTATGGTTCCTAAGTAAACCACCCTTGTAGCTGAAACAAGGGAACTCTTCTCCAGATCCACTTTCCATCCGTGGGAACGTAGAAAAGACAACAATATCTCTGTATGAGAGTTTGCTTGTTGAAAAAATGGCGCCTGGACCAAAATGTCATCCAGATAGGGCACCACTGCAATTCCTCGAGACCTGACACTGCCAAGAGAGCCCCCAGAACCTTTGAGAAAATTCTGGGAGCTGTGGCAAGGCCAAACGAAAAAGCCACAAACTGAAAGTGTTTGTCTAGAAAGGCGAATCTCAGGAACTTGTGATGATCCCTGTGGATGGGAACATGAAGACACGCATCCTTCAGGTCTATGGTCGACATGAACTAACCCTCTTGAACCAAAAGGCAGAATGGAACAAATGGTTTCCATTTTGAAGGACGGTACCCTGAGAAACTTGTTGAAACACTTTAGGTCTAAAATGGGTCGAAAAGTTCCCTCTTTTTTGGGAACCACAAACAGATTTGAAAAGAATCCTACACCCTGTTCTCTTACTGGAACTGGAACAATCACTCCCAGGGAGGAAAGGTTGTGAATGCAGTTCAAGAATGCCTCTCTTTTTAGCTGGTCTGCAGATAATCTTGAGAGGTGGAATCTGCCCCTGAGAGGGAAAGTTTTGTATTCTATTTTGTAACCCTGAGATTCTATGTCCACAGTCCAAGGATCTGGGGCATCTCGTATTGACGCTTGACAAAACAGGAAAAGTCTGCCCCCCACTTGATCTGATCCTGGATCGGGGGCCGACCCTTGATGCTGACTTAGACTCAGCTGAGGGTTTCTTTGATTGCTTACCCTTATTCCATGATTGATTGTGCTTCCAAGAAGACTTCTCCAACAGGGTCTCTACTAAAATTGAGTCAGACAAGGAGTCACACCAATAAGATTCCGCACTTGCTACTGTGGCAATACAAACTGAAGGTTGAAGATCTTGATGAACATACATGTTTTTCAAATAAGCCTCCAGCTTTTTGTCCAAGGGATCCTTAAAGGGGCAGCTATCCTATCGTAGTTCTCTTAGCCAGAGTAGAAATAGCCCTTTCTACTTTAGGCACCGTGCGCAATGAATATTTAACGGCGTCAGCAAAAGGAAATATCTTTTTAAAGACGGGAGACAGGGAGAAATGAATCCCTGGCTTCTCCCATTTCTGTGAAATAATCTCCGTCACATGGTCTGGAACAGGAAACACTTCCATAGAGGAAGGAACATCATAGTATATATTAAGTTTACTAGACTTCTTAGGGTTGACAACGACAGAAGTATCAGAGTCATCCAAAGTAGCCAATACCTCCTTTAAGGTAGGTATTGGCTACTTTGGATACTCCTTACAGACCTGTAGAAAAAAGAAATAACAGAGTAACCAACTCTGGCTTTCTATAACTAGGGCAGCAATATGTTAGGAAACAAAGCAAGGATTCCCTCACAACTTCCTAACTGCTTAAAAGCCACCACTACTCTACTGAAGAGCTTAACATGGACTCAGCTAAACCCAAATTCTTGCTTGCAGGGAAAAGTACCCCAAAAAAGGAATTCATTTCTTCAGACACCAAACTTCACCTCCTCAATTGACAGAGGCAAAGAGAATGACTGGAGATTATGGGTAGGGGAGTGACACTTAACAGTTTTGCTGTGGTGCTCTTTGCCTCCTCCTGCTGGCCAGCAGTGATATTCCCACTAGTAATTGGAATGATGTGGATGACTCTCCATATCTTAGGAACTTGTACCCTGAGGTGAGGTCCAGAGCAGTCCCGCTGTGCTTACACACCCCTCTCCAAGTGCCACCAGAGACCTACAAGGACTAGCATTCCGGCTTTTGGGAGTGCAACTCAGCTAGTAGCATAATCCACAGTGATTAAGCACTGTAGTGAAAGAAGCTCTTTCCCTCCCATACAAACACCAGACAGGCTTAATGCAGTAGAGAGTAACTCATTTTAATGGTCAATATACAGGGTTATTGTACAGTACACAGGGTTATTATACAGTACACAGTGTAAAATGTAATCACATACTGCTCCCTGCTCTCCACCTTGTGTCCAGATCCCGGCAGGAGATAAGCTTTCTTGGACATACAAATTACCCACACTACTTTTATGTCTGGCAACATTTATGGCTAAACACCTGTTTCTAGAAAAAACATAATTTATGCTTACCAGATAAATTCCTTTCCTTGCTGGCAGGGAGAGTCCACAACTTAATTCCCTACTGTTGGAAAATACAACACCTGGCCACCAGGAGGAGGCAAAGACACCCCAGCTAGAGGCTTAAATATCCCTCCCACTTCCCCTATCCCCCAGTCATTCTGCCGAGGGAACAAGGAAAAGTAGGAGAAACACCAGGGTATAAAAGGTGCTCGAAGAAATTATATAAAAAGGGATCCGCCCATCAGAAAAATAAATTACGGGCGGGGTCGTGGACTCTCCCTGCCAGGAAGGAAAGGAATTTATCTGGTAAACATAAATTATGTTTTCCTTCCATAAGGCAGAGAGAGTCCACAAATTCATTCCCTACTGTTGAGGAAACTATACCCAAGCTCCAGAGGACACTGAATGAATAACGGGAGGGAACAGAAAAAAAGAGATGGACCCTATTCTGAGGGCACCCCAGCCTGCAAAACATTTCTTGCGAAAGCTGCTTCAGCCGAAGCAAACACATCAAACTTGAAACACTTCGAAAAAGTAAGTAAGGAGGACCAGGTAGCCGCCTTACAAATCTGATCCATTGAGGCTTCGTTCTTAAAAGCCCAACAGGAAGCCACTGCTCTAGTGGAATGAGCCTTTATCCTCTCAGGAGGCTGTCATCCCGCTGTCTCAGAAGCTAAGCAGATGACACTCCTTAACCAGAAAGATAGAGAAGTCGTAGTAGCCTTCTGCCCCTTACGCTTCCCTGAATAGATGACAAAGAGGAAAATTGTCTGAATTCCTTAGTAGCCTGAAGATAGAACTTCAAGGCACGAACCACATCTAGATTGTGAAGCAAACGTTCCTTTGCTGAAGGATTAGGACACAAGGAAGGAACAACAATTTCTTAATGTTATGATTCAACACCACCTTAGGGAGAAACCCTAGTTTAGTGCGTAAAAACCGCCTTATCAGCATAAAAAACCAGGTAAGGGGGGGGGATCACATTGCAAAGCAGAAATCTCAGAAACTCTGCAAGTAGAAACAATAGCCAACAAAAAAAGAACCTTCCAAGACAACAATTTAATGTCAACAGTATACATAGGCTCAAACCGAGCCTGCTGCAAAACACTAAGAACAAGATTTAGGCTCCAAGGCGGAGCCCCAGATCTAAACACAGGTCTGATCCTAGTCAGAGCCTTAAAGGACTGCACATCCGGAAGCTCAGCCAATCTTTTGTGCAGTAACACCGACAGGGACAATATCTGTCTCATCAGAGAACTAGCAGATAGACCCTTCTCCAGTCCATCCTGGAGAAAAGATACAATTCTGGCAACCTTAACTTTATGCCAGGAAAAGCCACGCTCTTCACACCAGTACAAGTCCTCCACACTTTATGGTAGATACGAGTAACTGGCTTACAAGCTTGAACCAGAGTGGTGATAACACTCTCAGAAAACCCTCTCTTAGCTAAGACTAGGCATTCAATCTCCACGCAGTCAGTCTCAGAGAATCTATATTTTGATGTACGAAAAGACCCTGTATCAGCAGATCTCTGTGACAAGGTAACCTCCACTGATAAGATGAGGACATCCCCACCAGATCCGCAAACCACGTCCTTCGCTGCCACGACGGAGCAATCGGAATCACAGATGCTCGCTCCTGCTTGATGCGGGCCACCATACAAGGGAGAAGAGTTGATGGAGGAAAAATATATGAGTCTGAACCTCCATGGTACTGATAGGACATCTATCAGTTTTGCCTCAACCTCAACCCGTACCTGGGTAGCTTGGTATTGAGGCGGGATGCCATAAGATCTATCTCCGGCGTACCTCACTCGCTGCATATGCGCAAACACCTCGGGATGAAGAGACCATTACCCTGGGTGAAAGGATTGTCTGCTGAGAAAGTCCGCTTCCCAGTTGTCCACACCCGGAATGTGGATAGCTGACAGCGTACATTTGTGAGTCTCCGCCCACTCTAGTATCCGAGATACTTCTCTCATCGCCAAGGAACTTCTCGTTCCCCCTTGGTGGATGATATAGGCAAACAAGGTTATATTTTCTGATTGGAATCTGATAAACTGGGACAAACCTAAAAGGGGCCAAGCCTTCAAGGCATTGAAGATTGCCCAGAGTTCCAAAACATTGATCGGAAGGCAGGACTCCTCCTGAGTCCACAGACCGTGTTCCTTCTTGGTTCCCCAGTCGGAAAGGCTTGTGTCTGTAGTCACAATCTCCCAGGACGGTATCAAAAAGCACGTGCCTTGGGACAGATGATCTGGACAGAGCCACCAAGAGAGCGAGTCTCTCGACAGACTGTCCAGCACGATCTGTTGAGACAGAAATGAATGGTCACTGTTCCATTGTCTCAGCATGCATCGTTGTAAGGGTCTGAGATAGCATTTGGAAAAAGGAATGATGTCCATGAAGGACACCATGAGCCCGATTACCTCCATACACTGAGCCATTGAGGAGGCCTGGAGGGCAAGACTTGCAGAAGTCAGCTTGCAACGTATCTGATCTGTGAGGACAATTCTCATGGATATGGAGTCTATTATAGTTCCCAGAAAAATCACCCTTTTACTTGGAGTAAGAGAAACTTTTCCAAGTTTATCTTCCATCCATGTGATAAAAGAAGATTGAGAGGGGATTCCGAATGTTCTTCTGCTAGATGAAAAGATGGTGCCTGTACCAAGATATCATCCAGGTAAGGCGCTACTGCAATACCTCGTGTTCTGGCAAGGGCTAGAAGAGCCCCCAGAACCTTTGTAAATATCCTTGGAACAGTAGCTAGGCCAAAGGGAAGAGCTATGAACTGGAAGTGCTGGTCCAGAAAGGCAAACCTTTAGGAACTGAAAATGTTCCCTGCGAATCGGGACTTGAAGGTATGCATCATTCAGGTCTATTGTGGTCATAAACTGTCCTTCCTGAACCAGAGGAAGGATTGACCGTATTTGTCTCCATCTTGAAAGAGGGAACACTCAAAAACTTGTTTAGGCACTTTAGTTCCAGAATTGGATGAAAAGTTCCCTCCTTCTTTGGAACCACGAAAAGGTTTGAATAAAATCCAAAACCTCTTTCTGCTATAGGTACCGGGAAAATTACTCCTAAAGAGGAGAGATCCCGTACGCAACCTAAGAAGGCAGCCCTCTTTTTCTGGTCTTGTTGAAAGAATGGAGAGTAAGAATCTGCCCCTGGGTGGATGAGACTTGAATCCTCCTATCCTGTATCCTTGAGATACAACCTCCAGGAACCAAGGATCCTGTACATCCTGGAACCAAGTGTCTGAAAAAAGAGACAGTCTGCCCCCTAATCGATCCAATCCCGATTTGTTCTTGGCAGGGTTCTTAGTCTGTTTGGACTTAATACAGGAGTGAGCCGGCTTCCAAGTGCTCTTGGGCTGCTCGGACTGGGAAGAGGACTGCTGTCTTTGTGACTTGTCAGCACAAAAGGAACGAAAATTAGACAGTTGCTGTCCCTTAGGCCTATTCTTCTTATCCTGCGGTAGGAAAGCGTCTTTCCCTCCGGTAACTATAGAAATAATGGAGTCCAGCCCTGGACCAAATAAACTCTTCCCCTTGAAGGGAAGAGAAAGAAGTCTGGATTTAGAAATCATATCCGCATACCAAGACTTCAACCAGAGAGCCCGGCGGGCTAGAACCGCAAAGCGAGCAGCCTTTGCATTTATGCAAATAATCTGCATATTCACTTCACAAATGAAGGAGTTAGCAATTCTCAGTGCTTTAATTCTCTCCTGAATATCCTCAAGGGGAGTCTCCACCTTAATGAGAGCCGACAGAGTGTCGCACCAGTAGGTAGCTGCTCCAGCAACTGCGGCTCCAGTTGCCGCTGGCTGAAATAAAAACCCTGCATGTTGAAACATCTTCCTCAGAAAAGTTTCCATTTTTTTTATCCATAGGCTCTCTAAAAGAAGAACTATCCTCCAGAGGGATAGTAGTATGCTTAGCCAGCATGGAGATAGCACCATCCACCTTCGGAATGGAGCCCCACAAATCTAATTGAGAGACAGAGACCGTGAATAATTTTTTTAAAGTAGACGAGGGGGACAAAAAAGTTCCTACTCTTTCCCATTCGTTACTAATAATGTTCGCCATCTTAACTGGCACAGGAAAAGTCAGAGGGACCTTCCTATCTTCATAAACCCTGTCTAATTTATGAATCTTAGGCTCCTCAGGGAGTGTAGCCTCTGGAACCTCTAGCATAGACAGAAACTCCTTTAATAAAAAACACAAATGCTCAATTTTAAATCTAAAAAGGAGGGTTCCTCCGCTGAAGGAGGTTTAGTAACTGAAGTTTCCAACTCAGAAGTTCACCTTCTGAAGCTAAAGAGGTTAACTCATCCTCGGATAGCTGAGATATAGTAGCTAAACTCGACAAATATTTAGATGACTCTAGGTTAGGAGAACTATGTTTAACCTTTCTCTTGCGTTTGTTAGAGCGAGGTAAGGCACTCAAGGCCGCAGACACCACCGATTGTAACTGCGCGGTAAAGTCCGCTGGAAAAAGGCCCCCTCCAGATGGATTAGTTGAGCCTCGGGGAACTGCATGTGGACTTTAGAACAGTGTTTAGGCGGGCAAACCACAGCCTCCTCACAATATAAACAGGAATTATTAATCAGTACAGAAGGAGCGGGACATAACCTCACCTAATGTAGTATGAGTCCTCCATAGCTTTGTATATACCCACAGAGGGACAAGCAAAAAGAAACGCTTTTATTTAAAAAACAGCACCTTAATACTCCCAATGGCTGGGGCACTCACCACCTCCTAGACCCAGACAGCTAACAGTGAAAAAGCTCTCCTCAGGAGTGATGTCTGCAGCAGGATCTTAGGAAAAGAAAGAGACTGCACCCGGTCACGTGATGCGTAAGACAGGACTTCCCCTGCTATGAAAAAGGGCGCCAAGCTATTATGAGCTGCGTAACACTACAAAATGAAAATGAAACCTGTTTGTTCAAAGCCAAAAAAAACACACAGTCTATGAGCTTAAAGAAACTCTTACATTAAGCAGATATAAATCCCTAAGCTGTTCAAATAATCTCCCTGAATGAGATATTAACCCTTGATCCTATTGAGGTAAAAAGGAGCAACACTGACTCTGTATAGCCTTTTAAATGTTATATATAAAAGACGGTCTTACCCTCCAAGATCCATGCTGTGGAACAGGCACAGCCTCTCAAGTGTGACAGTCTTGCAGCAATGCTTCTGACATGGACTTGAGTGTGTAGCAGCAACCAGTGAAACTTGTCAACACTGATTGCTCAGGAGCTGTTAGCGACAGTCTATTGATGAAATACTCTAACTTTCATCAATACTCTCACTGAGAGGTTGACATGATTACTTAAAACTCCAGATCTTCTGACACTTCTATGCCACCTCCTATAGTGACGAAAGGCAAAGAATGACTGGGGGATAGGGGTAGTGGGAGGGATATTTAAGCCTTTGGCTGGTGTGTCTCCTCCTGGTGGCCAGAAATGAAGTTGTGGACTCTCCCTGCCTTATGGAAGAAAATAAAATATTTTCTCTAGCACTAGTTAAGCTCAGAAATGTAGCCTCAAAGTCACTGTTACCTATTCAGAACATGACAAGGATTTCTCTCCTGTATGAGTTTTCTGATGAGCAATAAAATCAGATTTCCAGGTAAAATATTTCCCACACTGAGAACATGACAATCCTTTCTCTCCTGTATGATATTTCTGATGATAAACAAGATCTCCTTTCCAGACATAACTTTTACCACAATCAGAACATGAAAACGCTTTCTTTCCTGTGTGAGATTTCTGATGACTAATTAGATTTGATTTCCTGTTAAAACATTTCCCACATTCAGAACATGAAAATGGTTTCTCTCCTGTATGAATTATCTGATGATTATGAACATCTGATCTCCGCATAAAACATTTCCCACATTCAGAACATGAAAATGGTTTCTCTCCTGTATGACTTTTCTCATGTGTAGTAAGAGTTGATTTCTGATTAAAACTTTTCCCACAATAAGAACAAGAATATGCTTTCTCTCCTTTATGAATGTTCTGGTGTTTAACAAGAGTTGATTTCTCTATAAAACATTTTCCACATTCAGAACATGAAAATGGTCTCTCTCCTAAATGGATTTTCTGATGATTAACAAGACTTGATTTTCTGGTAAAGCATTTTCCACATTCAGAACATACATTTCTCATGTTTCTTTCTTTACTGCAAGAAGCATCAGCATTCCGGTGATATCTAGGATTATAATCTGTAAGAAGGAAAAACAATGGAAGTAATGTTATTGATCAATGTTGCACTTATCTTTTTTTCAGAATATTATAATGGTGTCTTTAAATAGAGTAGGTTAAAACAATAAAACTATTAATGTTTTGAATTAGTGTCTAATACCAAGGGATTGGGACTAGGTATGATCTCTATACCTTTTCCCAGCCACCATGAATAAAGAACCATTAAACTCAAAATATAGCAATACATAAAATATTTCATTATTAAAAGTATAATATTATTGCACTATTATTTATTATTCCTATTTCAATGCTGTTTTGCAAGTTTGGATGGCATCTTAGTATTTTATATATTCCACTGACCCGTTGGACTTACACAATTTAAACCATTTTCTTTTTTTATTTCCTGACTGACTTTTTTGCTAAGCTACACTGGTTTTAGATGCTTTTAAAGGGGCAGGAAACCCAATAATTACAACTTTACAATTTACTCCTATTATATACAACCCCAATTCTGAAAAAGTTGGGACAGTATGGTAAATGCAAAAAACAAACGAAAAGTAATTTGAAAATTCATTTTACCCTGTACTTTATTGAAAACACATTATTCAATGTTTTACTTTATGAATTTAATGTATTTTTGAAAATATACACTCATTTAAAATCCGATGACTGCAACAAACTCCCAAAAAGTTGGGACAGTTGACAGTTTACCATTGTGTAACATCACCTTTTCTTTTAAAAACACTTATTAAGCATTTGGACACTGAAGACACCAGTTAGTTAAGTTTAGCAAGCAGAATTTCCCCCCATTCATCCATTACGAGGCCTTTTGTTGCCTTATTTTGTGCTTCATAATGCGCCACACATTCTCAAGTGAAGACAGGTCAGGACTGCAAGCAGGCCATGTTAGCACCCACACTCTCTGCTTACATAATCATGTGTTTGTAATCCAGGCAGAATGTGGTTTGGAATTGTCCTGCTGTAAAAAACATAAAATTATGCTTACCTGATAATTTCATTTCTATCTGTATGGGAAGAGTCGTGCATTCCTTACTTTTGGGAAATACTGAACCTGGCCATCAGGAGGAGGCAAAGATACCCAGCCAAAGGCTTAAATACGGCCCCCACTTCCTCATAACCCCAGTCATTCTGCCAAGGGAACAAGGAACAGTAGGAGAAATATCAGGGTGAAAAAGGTGCCAGAAGAATTTTTTTTTTTTTTTTAGGGCTGCCCACTGGAGAACACGGGCGGGAGCTGTGGACTCTTCCCATACAGATGGAAATTAAATTATCAGATAAGCATAATTTATGTTTTCCATCTTAATATGAGACTAGTTGACAGCTGCATTCCTTACTTTTGGGAAACATATACCCAAGCTCTAGAGTACACGGAATGCTAACGGGAGGGCAAAAGAGACGCAGACCCAATCTGAGGGCACCACAGCCTGCAAAACCTCTCTCCCAAAGGCTGCTTCAGCAGAAGCAAAAACATAAAACTTGTAAAATTTTGAAAAAGTATGTAAAAAGAACCAGGTAGCCGCCTTACAAAGCAGATCCGTAGAGGCCTCATCATAGAAGGCCCAAAAGGAAACAGCTGCACTCATAGAATGAGCCGCAATCCACAGAGGAGGCTTATGTCCCGCCATCTCTATGCGAAACGTATGACACTCCTCAATCAAAAAGTTAAGAAAGTCGAAGAGGCCCTATGACCCCTACGCTTCCCGGAGAGAGAACAAACAGAAAAAAAGGTTTCTATAATTTCTTTTGTGGCCCGAAGATAGAACTTCAAGACACAAACCACATCCAAAAATACGTTGTAAACGTTCCTTCGACGAAGGAGGATTAGGACATAAAAAGGAACCACAATCTCTTGATTGATGTTGCGAATTGACACAACCTTAGAAAGAAACCTATCTTGGTTCGTAAAACAGTCTTATCGGCATGGAAAGCCAGATAAGGAGGGACACATTGCAAAGCAGCAATCACAGATACTCTGCATGCATACGCAATAGCCAGTAGAAAGGGAACCTTTCCAGACCACAATTTTGTGTTTACTTCATGCATAGGCTCCAACGGAGCCCGATGCAACACTTTGAGAACAAGATTTAAACTCCAAGGAAGAGCCTAGATCTAAACACAGGTCTGATCCCAGCAGAGCCTTAACAAATTGCTGCACATCTGGAAGCTCAACGAACCTCTTGTGCAGTAACACAGACAGGGCCGTAAACTGTCCCATATCAGGGGACTTGCAGAAAGGCCCTTCTCCAGTTCATCCTGGAAAACAGAATAAGTAGGTCCTCCACACCTTATGATAGATGCGACGAGCAACCAGCTTACGAGCTGGATGAGAATAAAAATAACTCTCTCAGAAACCACTCTCTTGGCTAGGACTAAGCGTTCAATATCCACGCAGTCATCCTCAGAGAATCTAGACAATGATGAACAAAGAAACCTTGGTCAGCAGATCCCTGCGACAAGATAACTTCCACAGAGGAGATGATGACATTCCCACTAGATCCGTGAACCATAACCCTAGTGTTCAAGACGGAGCAATCAGTATCACTGACGCCGTCTTGACTCAAGACCCTACACTAGAAAGTAGTGGTAACGGCCAGAAAGGATAAATTGGATTGAACCTCCAAGGCACCGCTAATGCATCTGTTAGCTCCGCCTGAGGATCCCTGTACCTCGACCCCTATCTGGGTAGCTTGGTATTGAGACATTATAAGATCTTCCTCTAGCAAATCTCTGCAAACACTCGGAATGGAGAGACCATTCCCTTGGATGAAAGGATTGTCTGCTGAGGAAATCCCCTTCCCAGTTGTCCACACCCAGAATGTGGATCACTGACAGTGAACAAATGTGGGTCTCCCCCACACCAGAATCCGAGATACTTCCCTCATAACTAGGGAGCTTCTCGTTCGCCCCTGATGGTTGATGTAAGCCACCGAGGATATATTGTCTGATTGGAAACTGAATAACTGGGAAGAAGCCAGCATAGGCCAAGCCTTCAGAGCATTGTATATTGCCCAAAGATCCAAATGAGGTCAGGAGGGAGCTTTGCCTCCTGAGACCAGAGGCTGGCACCCCGAACAGCTCCCCATCCAGAAAGACTCGCAACCATAGTCACAATCTCCCAGGATGGTCTTAAGACGGACGTCCCTCAGGACAAGTGATCCAGATAGAACCACCAATAGAGCAATTCTCCCGATCAGTTGAACAGATAAATCCGTTGAGACAGATCCGAATGATCGTCGTTCTCAGTTGCAACAGTCTGAAGTGAAACCTGGCAAGGGAAATTATGTCCATGCTGGACACCATGAGACCAAGAACCCCCATACACTGAGCCAACGATGGACTTAAAGTGAAGGTAAACTTTGGGGAATGAAAGCCCGTTTTATAAAAATACTATTAAAAACAGGGGCACTTTCATTCATCAAAGTTTACAAAGCAGCCGTTTTGATTAAAAACTTACCTTTTTTTCTTTTCACAGCCAGAGCAGCTGCCCCCTCCTGGAAATCCTCTCTTTACACATCAGCAATGACTAATCCGGCTTCCTCCAATCACGGCTTACCCCCCAGGGTATTCATTGACTGAGGCCATGCTGTGATTGGATGAAGCCTGATTAGTCATTGCTGACGTGTGAAGAGAGGATTTCCAGGTGGGGGAAGCTGCTCTGGCTGTAAAAAGAAAAAAAAGGTAATTTTTTAATCAAAACGGCTGCTTTATAAACTTTGATGAATGAAAGTGCCCCTGTTTTTAATATTATTTTCATTCATCAAAGTTTACCTTCACTTTAAGGAGAACTGTGGGGCAAGACGTGTTGATGCTAGCTTGGGGGGACCGCCCATTCAATCGTCCCTTATATTAGTTCATATACTCTTGCGGTAGGAGGGAACCCTTGCCCCCCTGTGACCGTGGAGATAATTAAGTCCAGGCCTGGACCAAACAAAATCATTCCCTTCAAAGGGAGGAAGAAGTCTAGACTAGAAGTACAATCCGCAGATCATGACTTCAGCCAGAGTCCAACGGGCCTGAACAGAAAAAGCTGAAGCCATAGCATAGCGAATAATCTCCCACAGATAAAAGTATTAGCAATCCTCAGCGTCGTAAATCTTTCCTGAGGAACGTCGAGGGAACCCACCACCTCAATAAAATCCTATAAGGAGTCACACCAGAAGGTAGTTTCTCCAGCAACCGCGGCAACAGCCGCCGCCGGTCGAAACAAATATCCTATATGTTGAAACATCTTTCTTAACAGAGTTTCCAGCTCTTATCCATGGGCTCTTCAAACAAACTATTCTCAAGTGGGATAGTAGTAAGTTTTAGCAAAGGTGAAGATAACGCCATCCCATTTAGGGACTGAACCTCACAACTCCATTGAGAGACCAGGACCGGGAACAATTTGTTAAAGGGAGAAGAGGGAAAAAAGAAATCCAATCCTGTCCCCTTCATTCCTAATAATGTTCGCCATCTAACAGGAGCAGAGAAGGGAAGGCACCACCCTGTCCTTAAACTCTATTCAATTTAGGAATTAAAGG
Source organism: Bombina bombina (assembly GCF_027579735.1). Lineage (NCBI taxonomy): Eukaryota > Metazoa > Chordata > Amphibia > Anura > Bombinatoridae > Bombina > Bombina bombina. The sequence goes on from NC_069502.1 coordinate 871,960,693, forward strand.
TTCATCAGGCAATATGACCTCTGTAACCTATGAATTTGCCAAAAACTTCCTTTAGAAGAAAGTGCAAATGCCTAAAACGAAAGTCTGGTTCCTCTGCAGCTGGAGGTTTAGAGGCAGCAGACTCCGACCCAGAAAGTTCATACTCTGAAGTCACAGAAAGAACTTCATCCTCAGATAACCCTATCAGTTAAATCCAAAAAATTATTTGATGTACTCTGGGAAGGAGTGCAATATGTAACCTTTCGCTTGCGCTTAGCAGGGCGAGGTAAAGCATTAAAGGCCGCAGACACCGCTTTCTGAACTGCGCAGTAACGTCTGGTGAAAAAAGGCCCCCTCCAGATGGAGGAGCCGCAATGCTATGGGAAAACTGCATGTGTATAGAGATAACAATGTAGGGTACGCACCTCACTGGACGACAACTCCTCAGAGGTGGACGGCTCCGTGGTATCAAACATGTTTGATATTATCACATTATCAAGGCATATGGAACATAATTGAGAGGGGGAACTAGGGCCTCCTCAACATATAAACAGGAATTACTCTTTAGGAAAAGAGGGAGTGCCCTCTAAAGTAACAGATTCCTCCATTGCTAGTGCAATAAAATAAAACAGCCGCTTGGCTGAGGACTTCTCCTGGCTTCGTTGAGGATGGATGTCTGGTCTTCAAAACTAAGTGGATCTTCAGGGGTTAGTGTTAGGTTTTTTTTAAGGGTTTATTGGGTGGGTTTTAGTTTTAGATTAGGGTTTGGGCAATTGAGAAAAAGCTAAATGCCATTTTAAGGGCAATGCCCATCCAAATGCCCTTTTCAGGGCAATGGGGAGCTTAGGTTTTTTAGTTAGGATTTTATTTGGGGGGTTGGTTGTTTGGGTGGTGGGTTTTACTGTGGGGGGGGGTGTTTGAATTTTTTTTACAGGTAAAAAAGCTGATTTCTTTGGGGCAATGCCCCGCAAAAGCCCTTTTAAGGGCTATTGGTAGTTTAGGCTAGGGTTTTTTTTTTTTAATTTGGGGGGGCTTTTCTATTTTGATAGGGCTATTAGATTAGGTATAATTAGTTTAAATATCTGATAATTTATTGTTTTATTTTGTGTAATTTAGTGTTTTTTTGTTGTTGTAATTTAGGGAATTGTATTTAATTTAGGTAATTGTATTTAATTTAGGTAATTTATTTAATTTTAGTATAATGTGGCGGAGCCAACTGCCGAGCCGAACAGACGCAGTCTCCAGGAGCTCCTGTTCTATTAGCTCATTTAAAACCACTAAATAGCCCCAAAATATCACCCCACACAGCAAGGAGACCGTAAGATGCATTGCTAAACCCTGCAGTACACAATGCACAACAACTGAAAGAATGGCACAAAAATAATAACGGAAGTGAAAACAGCAATCGTATACTGAGGCCCATGTCAGAGAAGGACAGACCATCTAAACATTGTTGCCTCTCAACTTTAAATATAACGGCACTCTACCCTAAACCCTTCTTTGCGGCTCACATTTTGACATAGCACAGATCACATCTCAAGCTAAAAGAATGGACTCTGAACTAATAGCAGCTCTGGGACGCCGCATGGATATACAGTTTTGCATCCTTGCTCAGAGTCTCTCGCTTAGACAAGAGGAATCTCCCGCCCTCCCAGAGGACAATCTGAGTGATCTACCCCCGTGGGGTCATTGCCCGAGTCTACAGGACAAGAAGGCCGACAAGACCAGCCAAAGCTCCTCTATATTACCTCTGCGGACTGACATCACTCTTGACTCTACTGCCGCTTGCCCGGCTCCTGCCCCGGAGCGGCCGGTCGGGGCGGAGGTCGAGGCAGGCGCATCTATACTTCACCTTCCTGGAGTTGGTTCTCCTGATCCCGGGCTCTTGGTAGCCACGCATCCTCTCTTTCCTGCAGGGAGGCCTGACAACAATGGGAGGATCCGACGTTTAGCCTGCGGAGAGGAACTGGTCTCCTTGCCCACGATGCAATCCAGCGGTAAGCGAGATGTGACTGACCCGATACACATCTTATACAAGGAAAAGGTCCAGCATCCTGCCCAGTTAGACCCCAGAGACTTGTTCCTCTTTGCTAGCCCCCAGAGCCCCAGTTTTAGAAATAATTTTTATGTGCTTCCTTGGAACCGAGCCTTGAACCCCGTTATTGTGATGACCTACAGAGTTCTCCATGACACCCAAGCCAAAACCCTTGGCATGGAACATTTACAAGATCACAGAAAGCTGGGAGGCGGTTAATCCCTAATAGTGGTAACAGACATAGACGCTAAAATGGCTCTTGAGGTGTCTTAATTTTCATCTCACACATTTTCCTTTGGGACTCTGCATGTTTTGTCTCCTATAAGTTTATTCCTGTTGCTAATAGCTCCATATATTTTACTCTTCTTCTTGTTATAAGGGCCTCCCTCTTACAGCCTCCTAATGAGCGGAACATATCAGCGTATTGTGCCTTTTTAGTTATAAACTCGTAGATACTATACATGTTAGTTTAAAAGGTTACTGTGGTTACATATTCTGTACTGATGTTATCTATTGCTTGATGTCTCTGAGTTATCAACCAATTTTAACCATACAAGTTAAAACCGCAAATAAGGTACCCTCATTTACCTTCCACTGCCTTGGAGTGGGACCCTTGTCACACCCAACTTAAATCAGGGGGCATGAGCCTTTACTCCATTTGCTTATACCAGATTTCACTCCTATATAATACTCATATACGCAGAGAGACACCATCTTGCCTGGCACTGAACTTATCTCCCAGTTCTACATATCAGTCATTCAAACTAGCGTTTCATGTTTATAATCCTTTAGTTAAAACAGTTATATGTTCTGTGGCTTTTTGATAATGGTTTAACTGCTTATAATATTTTTGCCTCTTATACTGCAGAAGTACCCTCCCTACACCTCATGTAACTTTAGAGAGCCCCACATGATACTACCCACTTCACTGTCTTAGATTTGTTAATCAACCCTCGCAGGGGCTAGATAAATCAGCCACAATAGTCTGTTTTAGGTCCTACATAAAATTGTCATACAGCACTAGATTATTCTTACTTCTCTGACGTACCCCATTTTCCTACATGGACACTCGGGAAACATAGTGGAGCAACATTATACAGACAGACTTACATTAGAAAAACAGTCTAGTGTCACATCCCCACATCCCTCAGCTATATCAATCAGTTAAATCCCAGGGCACATAATATTCTTTCATGCTCCCCCTCTGCTCCCCTCCTCTCAGGAATCTACGCTACTATTTATATGCTCCCAAGTATGACCTTTATATCCATCTGTGATGGGTCCAGTCCTGTATCTGTATAGGTTTACCTAGTAATTTTACAGCCCACCACATATTGCTACCACATGGTTAGAGTATGGGTTAGTGACCATTGATCTCTGCTACCCTGTTAATCCTGAGGCTATCTCTTCCTTGGGGAGTCTACTACACATTTAATAACCTCTTTGTATATATGCATACTATCCCTAAGGGAGAGCTGCTTTCTCACGAGCCTTTGAATAGCCATATTATTACACCGTTAGTTCACTTTAAAATCCCCTTCTTTTCTCACTGTTAAGGTAGCCTTTGTCAGTTGAATTACCCTAATTTTCCACCAATTGGCCTTTAAACAGTCAGCATGTAACAATTCCCATGAAACTCCTTGCCTATCTGACACACCACCCCTCTGTTCCAGTGAAGTTTGCACATTATCTAATAGATTCGGAGTGTATATATATTGCCCTATCTTCCATATAACCTTCATAAAGTTAAGATAGTGTACGTTTGGACACCTACAATAAGTAACTTACCCTACACTAGTTTATTTTATATGTATCACAGTCTGTATTCTCTTAATTGTGAGAGTATGGGAAGTGTTTTACTATGATCATTTCTTTATTACTAATGTTTTCCATGTTCGCACTCGCCAAATACTCAGCTATCATAGTGGGTATTAATCTGAGTCCACATGCTATACTAATATGTTGAACTACATCCAATGCTACTAGGCTCCATTTATTCTTTAGCTATGCTGATAGAGTACATAGTTTGTAAGCTAAGCTGCTAAGTTCCAAATTTTTCAATTTTAGCCAAAGCTACCTTTGGGAATCTGATATCCTCAACTATATCATGTTTTTAGCCTCCTGCTTGTTTATGTGTTTTGGCCTAGCACTGTGGCTCACCATTAGCTTACCTGACACCATTATCTTGCTCCCAGCATAATATTTCCCTTGGCCCTTAGTTGTGCGGAGCGCTTTCACCCAGTGCACCTGCAATTTAAATAACTATTTCTGAACGCCTTTAGACTAACTTATCTATTATGCCTACCTTACAATAATCCCATGAATGATACAAAGAAATAGATATTTCACCTCACTTTCAAAGATGCATACCCCAAGCAGACATCCCCTGTATATATATGTACTCATGATGATAATTAAAAGACTCCCCAAGTCATGTATACCACCCTCATCTATTCTAAATCTTTTGGAGACTCAGATATGTGATATAGCTACCTTAAAAGGCTCCGCCCCCCCCTTTATTCCTCCCCCTTTACTGAGCGGCTCTTGCCCGCTGACTTTCCCTTCTATACACTTTGGCCCAAGAGAGGCCAGACAAAAGTCAATTCCCTACATCATACAGTTATAAGATTATAGAGCACCTCCCATATCAGAGTAGGGATCATTTGCTATATTATATAAAAAACGAGGTTTCATTATTATGTGTCTCAGTCACCCTTGTTCACTATAATCCAATCTACACTTTAAGCCCTTGGCCCCAGAAGTAGTGTTATAACTCATCTCAGTAGTTATGCTATCTCTATTGAATGTATTTTACTATATGATTACGGTTCTCATCTATAAATGTACAGTAATACCTCTACTTGAATACAGTGACTAACATTGTAACACAGAGACTTTAATGTTCTAGTTCAAATTTCCTTTTTATGAGATATGTATAATTATTCTTATTACTTATGATCCGTGCCTGGACACATTATCTGTTTTGTAGATGTTGTTCATTACCTCAATAAAAAATTATGTAAAAAAAAATATTTTTTAGTATAATGTTAGGTGTTAGTGTAACTCAGGTTAGGTTTTATTTTACAGGTAAATTTGTATTTATTTTAACTAGGTAGTTAGTAAATAGTTAATAACTATTTAGTAACTCTTCTACCTAGTTAAAATAAATACAAACTTGCCTGTAAAATAAAAATAAACCCTAAGCTAGCTACAATGTAACTATTAGTTATATTGTAGCTAGCTTAGGGTTTATTTTATAGGTAAGTATTTCGTTTTAAATAGGAATTATTTAGGTAATGATAGCAATTTTTATTTAGATTTATTTTAATTATATTTAAGTTAGGGGGTGTTAGGGTTAGATTTAAGTTTAGGGGTTAATAAATGTTAGTAGGTGGCGGCGATGTTAGGGGCGGCAGATTAGGGGTTAATATTTAACTAGTGTTTGCGACGCAGGAGTGCGGTGGTTTAGGGGTTAATATGTTTAATATAGTGGCGGAGCGGCAGATTAGGGTTTAAAAAGAATAATGTAGGTGTCGGCAATGTCGGGGGCGGCAGATTAGGGGTTAATAAGTGTAGATTAGGGGTGTTTAGACTCGGGGTTCATGTTAGGGTGTTAGGTGTAAACATAAATTTTGTTTCCCCTTAGGAATCAATGGGGCTATGTTACTGAGCTTTACGTTGCTTTTTTGCAGGTGTTAGACTTTTTTCAGCCGGCCCTCCCCATTGATGTCTATGGGGAAATCGTGCACGAGCACGTACAACCAGCTCACCGCACCTTTCAGAAGTGCTGGTATTGGAGTGCGGCATGGAGCTCAATTTTGCTCTACGCTCACTTCTTGCCTGATAACGCCAAGTTTTTATAAACCTGTAATACCAGTGCTGTAGGGAAGTGAGCGGTGACAATAACGTGCAAGTTAGTACCACACTCCTCATAACGCAAAACTCATAATCTAGCCGATTGTTTCTAAAAAAATAAAGCAAAATAATAGAGGAAAGAGCAAATAACTTATCTAACAATAAAAATGGCAAACACATGTACACTCTCACCTGTAACCTGCATCCTTCAGACACAACAAACATGCACATGCACACTAACTAGTAACCTGCACACTCACCTGAACAGTTACTGTCACTGGTTTCCTCATCCGAGGCTCCCAACAGATCTTCTGTTATCTCAAATTTCACTATATCAGGGTTATCTTCATCTGTACAAATAAAGCAGATTCAGTTATTATATCCCATGATCTAATTTTTATAACTTTACCATAGAACAGTTTGTGTATTTCCCAGAAAGACAATAGCACCAAACAAACACACACTCTGGAATGTTTGCTCTGTTCCTTAAGTTTTTTAGATTAAGGCCTTTAAGATTTGCTATACAGGTGGCCCTCGTTTTACAACGGTTCAATTTACACCGTTTCAGAATAACAACCTTTTTTTCCAGTCATGTGACTGCTATTAAAAAGCATTGAGAAGCAGTGCATTTATTAAAATAGCCAGTAGGTGGAGCTGTCCGCTTGTGTTGCAGTAAAGCCAAGCAAGCTGAAATTAATCAGTTTAGACCTGAGCTATAGAGCAGATTTCAAAGGAACAAGATCTTCCTGTCTATAACTCAGTCCAGATTGGAATGCATAGAAAGAACTGTTTGCAGAGAAATGCAAGTGAAGTCTGTTTTGTGTGATTATTTTATTAGGTTTATAATGCTGTTTAGCAAATGTTTTTGTTCATTTAACTTAGTTTAATTATATATTCTGTGTTGTGTGATTATTTTATTAGGTTTATAATGCTGTCTAGCATTTAAAGTCTTCATTTCAAAGCTTTTAAAATAATGTATTAGGTGTTACGTATGACAATTTTGAGAGGGGCCTGGAACCTATCTCCCTCACTTCCCATTGACTTACATTAAAAAATGGGTTTCAATTTACAACGGTTTCGATTTACAACCATTCTTTCTGGAACCTAACCCCGGCGTAAACTGAGGGCTACCTGTATTTTGTTATCTGCGCTTATAACCCAGACAGTAAACTACAAGGGAGAGCAGTAAGTAACTGTGTGCACAGCCCCGGCAGACTCTCACGTATTACTTCTCACCGGCAGGGAGGGAGCAATGTATTTCAGTCTTATGACTATTCATGCCATCTGTCTCATCCTCTTCCTTCACATTTAATAGCCCAGTGCCCGATCTTGTGGTACACGGATTTATTATTTACAGAATTTTTTTTAAAAATTTTGTTTCTTAATGATATGTTTTTGCAGAAGCTTCTCTGATAAATACAATTGTAAAATTGTCAGAATATCCAAAGATAAAACATTTTTTTGACAGACCAAGTGAAATAATCATCACAATAGAATTGGTTTTAATTTAATTTTACAAAATACTTATAATTTATATTTTTTAAGAGGCACACACCTCCCTATACTACCTAATCTGAATTTAAAGGGTGCTGATTAACAACAAGGCGTTCAATAAAAGGAAATTTATGCTTACCTGATAAATTTGTTTCTTCTACGATATGACGAGTCCACGGATTTCATCCTTACTTGTGGGATATTAACCTCTAGCTAACAGGAAGTGGCAAAGAGCACCACAGCAGAGCTGTATATATAGCTCCTCCCTTCCCTCCACCTTCAGTCATTCAACCGAAGTTAGGAAGAGAAAGGATAAACCAAAGGTGCAGAGGTGACTGAAGTTTAACAAAAATATAATATATAACCGTCTTAAAAATGACAGGGTGGGCCGTGGACTCGTCATATCGTAGAAGAAACTATTTTATCAGGTAAGCATAAATTTCCCTTTCTTCTACAAGATATGACGAGTCCACGGATTTCATCCTTACTTGTGGGATACAATACCAAAGCTACAGGACACGGATGAAAGGGAGGGACAAGACAGGGACCTAAACGGAAGGCACCACTGCTTGAAGAACCTTTCTCCCAAAACCAGCCTCAGAAGAAGCAAAAGTATCAAATTTGTAAAATTTTTAAAAAGTGTGAAGAGACGACCAAGTTGCAGCCTTGCAAATCTGTTCAACAGAAGCATTGTTTTTAAATGCCCATGAGGAAGCCAAAGCCCTAGTAGAATGAGCCGTGATTCTTTCAGGAGGCTGCTGTCCAGCGGTCTCATATGCCAGACGGATGATATTCTTCAGCCAAAAAGAAAGAGGTAGCCGTAGCTTTCTGACCCCTACGCTTTCCAGAAAAAACAATGAATAATGAAGATGATTGATGGAAATCCTTAGTCCCCTGCAAGTAAAACTTCAGGGCACGGACCACGTCCAAGTTATGCAACATACGCTCCTTCTTGGAAGAAGGGTTAGGACATAATGAAGGAACCACAATTTCCTGATTAATATTTTTATTAGACACAACCTTAGGAAGGAAACCAGGTTTGGTACGTAAAACCACCTTATCAGAATGGAAGATAAGGCGAATCACATTGTAGCGCTGAAAGCTCCGAAACTCTACGAGCAGAAGAAATAGCAACCAAAAATAAAACTTTCCAAGATAACAACTTAATATCTATGGAATGCATGGGTTCAAACGGAACCCCTTGAAGAACATTAAGAACTAAATTCAAACTCCAGGGTGGAGCAATTGGTCTAAATACAGGCTTAATTCTGGTTAGAGCCTGACAAAAAGACTGAACGTCTAGAACATCTGCCAAACGTTTGTGTAGCAAAATTGACAAAGCAGAGATTTGTCCCTTTAAGGAACTTGCTGATAACCCTTTCTCCAATCCTTCTTGGAGAAAAGACAAAATCCTGGGAATCCTAACTCTACTCCATGAGTAGCCCTTGGATTCGCACCAACTAAGATATTTATGCCATATCTTATGATAGATCTTTCTAGTGACGGGCTTACGTGCCTGAATCAAAGTATCAATGACCGAATCAGAGAACCCCCGCTTAGATAAAATCAAGCGTTCAATCTCCAGGCAGTCAGTTGCAGAGAAACTAGATTTGGGTGTTGGAAAGGTCCCTGAATGAGAAGGTCCTGCCTCAATGGAAGCTTCCACGGCGGCAGAGAGGACATGTCCACTAGATCGGCATACCAAGTCCTGCGAGGCCACGCAGGCGCGATAAAAATTACTGAAGCCCTCTTCTACTTGATCCGAGCAATCACCTGGGGCAGGAGAGCAAACAGTGGAAACACATAAGCTAGGTTGAACGACCAAGGCACTACCAAGGCATCTATCAGTTCGGCCTGAGGATCCCTTGACCTGGATCCGTATCTTGGAAGTTTGGCATTCTGACGAGATGCCATCAGATCCAACTCCGGTCTGCCCCATCTGAGGATCAGAGTGGAAATGACCTCCGGATGGAGTTCCCACTCCCCCGGATGAAACGTCTGTCTGCTTAAAAAGTCTGCTTCCCAGTTGTCCACTCCTGGGATGTAGATTGCTGACAGATAACAGGAGTGGGCCTCCGCCCACCGAATTATCTTGGATACTTCTGTCATCGCTAAGGAACTCCTTGTTCCTCCCTGATGATTGATGTAAGCCACAGTCGTGATGTTGTCCGACTGAAAGCGAATGAATTTGGCCGAACCCAACTGAGGCCACGCCTGAAGCGCATTGAATATTGTCCTCAATTCCAGAATATTGATTGGAAGAAGTGACTCCGACTGAGTCCACACACCCTGAGCCTTCAGGGAATTCCAGATTGCACTCCAACCTAGAAGGCTGGTATCCGTCGTCACTATCACCCATGAGGGTCTGCGGAAGCACGTCCCTTGGGACAGATGATCCTAAGACAACCACCAAAGAAGAGAGTTTCTTGTCTCCTGATCCAGATCTATCTGAGGAGACAAATTTGCATAATCTCCATTCCACTGTCTGAGCATGCTCAGTTGTAGTGGTCTGAGATGAAAACGAGCAAACGGAATAATGTCCATTGCCGCCACCATCAATCCAATTACCTCCATGCACTGGGCCACTGATGGCCGAGGATTGGACTGAAGGGCTCGGCATGTATTCAGAATCTTTAACTTGCTGACCTCTGTCAAGAAAATTTTCATGGATATGGAATCTATTAAGAGTTCCCAGGAAGGGAACCTTGGTCTGTGGAATTAATGAACACTTTTCTAGATTCACCTTCCACCCGTGAGTCCTCAGAAAGGACAGAACCATGTCTGTATGAGACTTTGTCAGATGGTAAGATGATGCCTGGATCAAAATATCGTCCAGATAAGGTGCCACTGCAATACCCCGCGGCCTGAGAACCGCTAGAAGGGACCCTAGAACCTTTGTGAAGATCCTGTGGAACTGGTGATGATCCCTGTGGATAGGAATATGAAGATATGCATCCTTCAAGTCCACGGTAGTCATATATTGACCCTCCTGGATCAATGGCAGAATTGTTTGAAGAGTCCATCTTGAAGGATGGGACTCTGAGAAACTTGTTTAGACTTTTTAGATCGAAACGTGCCCTCTTTTTTGGGGACCAAGAAAAGATTTGAGTAAAACCCCTGCCCCTGTTCCAGTATTGGAACAGGACGAATTACTCCCATAGTAGAGAGGTCTTTTATACATTATGTCCGCCCCTTCATGCTGTTTACCCTTGTTCCAAGTCTGGTTGGGTATCCAGACTGATTTGGCCTGAGCAAAATTCCCTTCCTGCTTGGCGGAGGAAGAGGAAGGGACTCCTTTGAAGTTCCGAAAGGAACGAAAATTATTTTGTTTACCCCTTAGTTTAGCTGTTCTATCCTGAGGTAGGAGATGACCCTTACCTCCCGTAATGTCAGAAATTATTTCTTTCAAGTCAGGCCTGAATAGGGTTTTTCCTTTGAAAGGAATAGCCAAAAGCTTTGACTTAAATGACACATCAGCAGACCAAGATTTTAACCAAGATTTTAACCATAACGCTCTACGCGATAAAATAGCAAATCCGGCATTCTTAGACGCCAACTTGGCAATCTGAAAGGCGGCATCTGTAATAAAAGAATTAGCCAGCTTAAGAGCCTTAATTCTATCTAAAATATCCTCTAAAGGAGTATCAGTCTTAAGAGACTCTTCTAAGGCATAAAACCAGAAGGCCGCTGCAGTGGTAACTGGTACAATGCAGGCCGTTGGTTGTAAAAGGAAACCCTGATGAACAATTTCTTTAGAAGACCCTCCAATTTCTTATCCATAGGGTCTTTAAAAGCACAACTGTCCTCAATAGGAATAGTTGTACGCTTAGCCAGGGTAGATATAGCTCCTTCCACCTTAGGGACTGTTTGCCAAGAGTCCCGAACAGTGTCAGATATAGGATACATCTTCTTGAAATTAGGAGAGGGTGAAAACGGGATACCCCGTCTGTCCCATTCCCTCTTAATAATCTCCGAGTTCTCTTAGGAACCGGAAAAACGTCAGTGTAAGCAGGTACCTCTAAGTATTTGTCCATCTTATACAATTTCTCTGGTGGTACCACAATAGGGTCACAGTCATCCAGAGTCGCTAAAACCTCCCTAAGTAACAGACGGAGGTGTTCAAGCTTAAACTTAAAGGACATGACGTCCGAGTCCGTCTGAGGTAACGCACTTCCCGAATCGAAAAGTTCCCCTTCAGACAGAAGTTCCCTGACCCCCAATTCAGATCCCTGTGAGGGTACATCGGAAATAGCTAACAAGGCATCAGAGGACTCAGCATTCACATTGACCTCTGTCCTACTGCGTTTGCCCTGTAACACTGACAATTTAGATAATACCTCTGTAAGGGTAGTTGACATAACTGCAGCCATATCTTGCAGAGTAAATGAATTAGACGAGGTTGAAGAACCAGGTGTCGCTTGGGTGGGCGTTAAAGGTTGTGATGCTTGGGGAGAAGTTAGCGGTATACCCCGATTCTCCTCAGACTGAGAATCATCCATAGACACATTTTCTTTACATAAAATTTCTGCTTTACATTGTAAGGCCCTCTCAGTACACGAGGGACAAAAAACCAGAGGGGTTTCCACAGTGGCATCTAAACACATAGAGCAAGGAGTTTCCTCCTCAGAGTCAGACATGTTAAACAGACTAGCAATATTAATAATACTCGTACCTTGCTTAAAATATTGAGCTCTGAATTCCAATTGTCTATGTGACTCAGACCCAGTACTACTGCAGCTGTAGTGCTATAATTATACTGTGTATCAGCACACACAGATTGTCTATGTGACTCAGACCCAGTACTACTACAGCTGTAGTGCTATAATTATACTGTGTATCAGCACACACAGCTTGTCTATGTGACACAGACCCAGTACTACTGCAGCTGTAGTGCTATTGGGTGAGAGCTCACATAGACAAGCTGTGTATAATTATACTGTGTAACAGCACACAGCTTGTCTATGTGAGATCAGACTCCGTACTACTGACGCTGTAGTGCTATAATTATACTGTGTATCAACACACAGCGCTTGTTTATGTGACTCAGCCCAAGTACTACTGCAGCTGTAGTGCTATAATTATACTGTGTATCAGCACACACAGCTTGTCTATGTGACTCAGACCCAGTACTACTGCAGCTGTAGTGCTATAATTATACCTGTGTATCAGCACACACAGCTTGTCTATGTGAGATCAGACCAAGTACTACTGCAGCTGTAATACTATAATTATACTGTGTATCAGCACACACAGCTTGTCTATGTGATTCACACCCAGTACTACTGCAGCTGTAGTATTATAATTATACCTGTGTATCAGCACACACAGCTTGTATATGTGAGATCAGACTCAGTACTACTGCAGCTGTAGTACTATAATTATACCTGTGTGTCAGCACACACAGCTTGTCTATGTGACTCAGACCCAGTACTACTGCAGTTGTAGTGCTATAATTATACCTGTGTATCAGCACACACAGCTTGTCTATGTAAGCTCAGAACCAGTACTACTGCAGCTGTTGTGCTACAATTATACTGGTGTATCAGCACACACAGCTTGTCTTTGTGACTCAGACCCAGTACTACTGCAGCTGTAGTGCTATAATTATACTGTGTATCAGTACACACAGCTTGTCTATGTGACTCACACCCAGTACTACTGCAGCTGTAGTGCTATAATTATACCTGTGTATCAGCACACACAGCTTGTCTATGTGAGCTCAGACCCAGTACTACTGCAGCTGTAGTGCTATAATTATACCCCTGTATCAGCACACACAGCTTGTCTATGTGAGATCAGTCTCAGTACTACTGCAGCTGTAGTGCTATAATTATACCTGTGTATCAGCACACACAGCTTGTCTATGTGAGATCAGACCCAGTACTACTGCAGCTGTAGTGCTATAATTATACCCCTGTATCAGCACACACAGCTTGTCTATGTGAGATCAGACCCAGTACTACTGCAGCTGTAGTGCTATAATTATATCTATGTATCAGCACACACAGCTTGTCTATGTGACTCACACCCAGGACTACTGCAGCTGTAGTGCTAGAATTATACCTGTGTATCAGCACACACAGCTTGTCTATGTGACTCACACCCAGTACTACTGCAGCTGTAGTACTATAATTATACTGTGTATCAGCACACACAGCTTGTCTTTGTGACTCACACCCAGTACTACTGCAGCTGTAGTACTATAATTATACTGTGTATCAGCATACACAGCTTGTCTATGTGATATCAGACCCAGTACTACTGCAACTATAGTGCTATAATTATACTGTGTACCAGCACACACAGCTAGTCTATGTGAGATCAGACTCAGTACTACTGCAGCTGTAGTGCTATAATTATACCTGTGTATCAGCACACACAGCTTGTCTATGTGACTCAGACCCAGTACTACTGCAGTTGCAATGCTAAAATTATACCTGTGTATCAGCACACACAGCTTGTCTATGTGAGATCAGACCCAGTACTGGACTATGGTAACGCACTCTAAGCCGGCACCACCATCAAGCTCCAAAAGAGACTACAGCGCATCCAGAACTCCTCGGCCAGACTAATCCTTGACATCCCTCGTCAATGCCACATCACCAAACACCTGCGGGACCTGCACTGGCTCCCCATCAACAAAAGAATAACCTTCAAGCTTTCAAGCTTCTCACCCACGCATTCAATGCCCTCCACATCGGTCCCGAATACTTGAACCACCGCGTTACCTTCTACACCCCTACCAGACAACTTCGATCAGCCGACCAAGCCATCGCTGTCATCCCCGCATCAGGAAAACCACAGCTGGAGGCAGATCCTTCTCTCATCTGGCAGCCAAGACTTGGAACACCCTCCCGCTGCACCTCAGACAAGCTACCACCCTAACTAAGTTCAGAAAAGACCTCAAGACCTGGCTCTTCGACTGAACTGCAACCCTCAGCGCCTTGAGACCCTTACGGGTGAATAGCCACGCTTTACAAGAACCCAATAGATAGATAGATAGGTACTACTGCAGCTATAGTGCTATAATTATACCTGTGTATCAGCACACACAGCTTGTCTATGTGACACAGACCCAGTACTACTGCAGCTGTAGTGCTATAATTATACCTGTGTATCAGCACACACAGCTTGTCTATGTGACTCACACTCAGTACTACTGCAGCTGTAGTGCTATAATTATACCTGTGTATCAGCACACACAGCTTGTCTATGTGACTCACACTCAGTACTACTGCAGCTGTAGTGCTATAATTATACTGTGTATCAGCACACACAGCTTGTCTATGTGACTCAGACCCAGTACTACTGCAGCTATAGTGCTATAATTATACTGTGTATCAGCACACACAGCTTGTCTATGTGAGATCAGACCAAGTACTACTGCAGCTATAGTGCTATAATTATACTGTGTATCAGCACACACAGCTTGTCTATATGAGATCAGACCCAGTAATGCTGCAGCTGTAGTACTATAATTATACCTGTGTATCAGCACACACAGCTTGTCTATGTGAGATCAGACCCAGTAATGCTGCAGCTGTAGTGCTATAATTATACCGTGTATCAGCACACACAGCTTGTCTATGTGACTCACACCCAGTACTACTGCAGCTGTAGTAATATAATTATACTGTGTATCAGCACACACAGCTTGTCTATGTGACTCAGACCCATTACTATTGCAGCTGTAGTGCTATAATTATACTGTGTATCAGCACACACAGCTTGTCTATGTAACACAGACCCAGTACTACTGCAGCTGTTGTGCTATAATTATACCTGTGTATCAGCACACACAGCTTGTCTATGTGACTCAGACTCAGTACTACTGCAGCTGTAGTGCTATAATTATACTGTGTATCAGCACACACAGCTTGTCTATGTAACACAGACCCAGTACTACTGCAGCTGTAGTGCTATAATTATATCTGTGTATCAGCACATGCAGCTTGTCTATGTGACTCACACCCAGTACTACTGCAGCTGTAGTGCTATAATTATACTGTGTATCAGCACATACAGCTTGTCTATGTGACTCACACCCAGTACTACTGCAGCTGTAGTGCTATAATTATACCTGTGTATCAGCGCATACAGCTTGTCTATGTGACTCAGACTCAGTACTACTGCAGCTGTAGTACTATAATTATGCCCGTGTATCAGCAAAAACGGAAGAAATATCATTGAGATTTAGAAATACTAGTTAACTTGCTCACACAGGAGGTGGCGACACAATAGTGAGCTTGTGCTTTTATAAAGTAGTTTGGCACCATCCCAGAGTTTGTGAGGTTTAACTTTCTAAATGGTATAATCATATAAACCTGAGCTGAACACTAACACGTGTCTGCTGTGTAACCATCTGATAAATATAACTAATTTAAAAGAGACACAATGTCACCTTTAGAGATTCTTCCATCTCCTTAATATGAGCTAATCACCTGTATCCGTATTTATAGGAACTTCATCCTCCTCAGTCTTCACCTGATCACACGTATACGGTTCTCCTCTGTGCTCAACCACTGAGCCATCTGAAGGCGTCACATCCATATGGCCTGTACAGTCAGAATACAAATATATGTGTAAGTTGTTTGTACTATACATGCCTCAGACACAACATATGTGTACACTCACCAGTAACCTGTGTACCTCACACACCCAATATACATACACACTCACCTGTCAAACTCATGCCTCAGAAACAACATATGTGCACACTAATCTGTAATCAATGTTCCCTCTAATATTTTTTCTTATGTGCCATTATTTTTTTCCTTGTGCATTCTCGATATGGCTTGTGTGCCGCACTGAGCAAGTACAGAATGGTAGTGGTCATTTCTGCATGCTAAAGTCAATGTTTCTGTTGCCACTACACCCTTGTTATAGTCAGTACCCTTTGCTTGCATTGATCAGTGCCTTCTAGCCTGTCAGTTGCCTTTTGTCACTAAACCTTTGCTAGGTCAATTCCACTGTCTGTGGTCAATATAATATTTTTATTGTTAGTGTCCTCAACGTGTAATCATTTTTGTTATATCCAGTTACTCCTGCCTGATAACTGGCTTAATTTGAGGAGAAGTGCTGTCTTCACATGGCCAATTACTGCCTTTTAATGGCTTATCACGTAATATAAAACTGGACTATGACCAGAGCCCCCTGTCATCTCTCTGGTCAATATAACTCTACCTATGTCATAGCTAACCTACAGTCTTCCTACACCGCCCAGCTAACTCCCCCAGACCGAGTACACCTACGTCACGCCTAACCTACACAACCCCGGAACACCCAGCTAAGTCCCTAATACTGCCTACACTTAAGTAATGTCTTAAACTCTCCTGGAATGTCCCAGCTAACTCCCACATACTGCCTACTAACAGAAAAATACCTCACTATAATAAACTATACTGAATAATAAACCTCCTCATTTTAACTATGAACCTATGCCACTAAAGTTATGATCAATGTTTTAATAATGTGTCACAGAGATGCGCTAAAATGCTGCCATCCAATCGCCGGAGGGCCAGCAAAACCTCACCGGCCTAGCTGGGGTCCTGGAACTCAGCACAGGACCGTAATTGAGTCCTGTTCTGCAGCTTCTTCAAAAGGGTTCCGATTGAGCAGGGTGCAGGGGATCAAGTTGCCCTTTTAATATGTTGTTGCAATTTGATGAGGCACCTAGAGATACCACTTGTTTGGGGGTGCTACCTTCTAGGAGGAATGGGGGACACTTCAATTCTGGTCCACCATTCCTCCCAGAATGTAGCTCCCCCAAACAAGTGGTATCTCTAGGTGCCTCATCAAAATTGCCAACAACATACTATAAGGGCAACTTGATTCCCTGCACCCTGCTCTATCGGCATCCCTTTGAAGAAGCGGTGGACCAGGGCTCAATTCCGGTCTGGCGCTGAGTTCCAGGAGCCCGGCTAGGCTGGTGAGGTTTTGCTGGCCCTCTGGCATTTACCACATCTCCTTGACAAACTATACATTGTCATGTACAATGTAGATTATTTAAACTATTGTAGATATCTTAAACTGTATTTAATGGCTGCTTGCTATTATTTCAAAATGGTCTCCAGATAGGAGACGTATCAGATATTAAACTGATAAGAACAGATACTATACTTGATCTTAGCCAAAATGCCAAGAAGCGAACCTGCTATCAGCAAAGATATAGATTATCAGTAGAGAAAGAAAACTACTGATTAAATTATAAATCATCCCCATTGGAGAAAAACACATAGAAAAAAATATTTTCCCCTACCAATATAGGGAAGCAAACTAGTAAATCTCAGTTGCTAAGCTGGTAATGTAACCACTATGCTATTCAAGCAGCACTAAGGAATAAGGAGCAGCTCCCCAAAGGGAAACGAATAGCAATCAGACATACAACCTTCCCCAAAACCGTGAAGGATAAACATAAAATGTTTATATCCACAGAACACTTCTACTGTAAAAAGGATAGGGATAATAAAATCCCAAAGGTACACAATAATATGTACATAAATTAAAAAGATAAAATAAGCGTGTAGAGCTTATAACGAAATCCAGAAATATCTCCACTGAAGACAAAGGAGGAAAAAGGAGAATGTATACAGTAGAAGACATTTTTAGGACAATTAGATATGCTGAGTATCACAGAAATAATATAAGAACAGTTTGTAGCTCAGCTCCACTGTCAGGTGCAGGCCAGAAAGGGTGCTGTAATCCCTTTAGCCACAATAAATCCACAGAAGAAGGCAGCACCTTGCAGTATAAAAATATCTTTATTTCCAAATGCTGGAATAAAAAAAGTGACGTTTCGGGTAGAGAACCCTTAATCATATGATTAAGGGTTCTCTACCCGAAACGTCAGTTTTTTATTCCAGCATGTGAAAATAAAGATATTTTTATACTGCAAGGTGCTGCCTTCTTCTGTGGATTTACAGAAATAATATAAGATAGGGATAAAATATGAAATGTTAAAATTCCCTAAAACACACTTAAAAAAGCATGCGCACAGACAGTCAGGGTGCAAGTTTAAGCAGACTGTTTCAAACTGCAAACCTTCCACCTGCTAAACATCTAAGCTAACCATCAGGTTAGCATAGCTGGCTGTCCAATAAAATGTACAGCACCTGGAGTTTCCAAGTGGTCTCCCATCCAGGTACTGACCAGGCCTGGCCCTGCTTAACTTCCGAGATCAGACAAATAAAATCTCAATAGGAAAAGGTGAAATAATATAAACCTATATAGGAAACTATATAATAACTTAGATTCTTAGATTCAATAATCAATTAAATGAAGAATAGGACAATACAGAATGTTACTGACATCAGCCCAAATCACCTAGATATCAGAGATGAAAATATATCAAATTCATATATAGAAAACATGAATACATACTACAAAGAGATGCAGACATAGGCATTGATTTTTTTAATTTACAGACTTAATTAAAATATATAAGATAAAATATATAAGATAAAATAAAAAAAAGTCCCCAGGAAATAAAAGATGAAAAACATTCATCATATAAAATAAATGCATGACCAGCATATCAATCAAAATGTCCACAATTAAAAAGTTATATCCTTCTAAGGAAATAGTTGAAAACCTTTTGGAAGGACAAAAGAAACAATTAATAAATGTATAAATATTATAATTATAACCTTCTGAGAATCAAACAAAAATATCTTAAAGAAGGAAGAGCAAAATATTTCATTAACTTAAATGAAATATGTAAAAACTGCCACTAGATAGCATTAGATGGCAAGCAATACCAGTGAATCAAAGGGAATTAAGGGGAAAAACAAGCTAAGTTAGAAACTTGAGCAGAAAACAGAATTTATGCTTACCTGATAAATTACTTTCTCCAACGGTGTGTCCGGTCCACGGCGTCATCCTTACTTGTGGGATATTCTCTTCCCCAACAGGAAATGGCAAAGAGCCCAGCAAAGCTGGTCACATGATCCCTCCTAGGCTCCGCCTTCCCCAGTCATTCGACCGACGTAAAGGAGGAATATGCATAGGAGAAATCATATGATACCGTGGTGACTGTAGTTAGAGAAAATAATTCATCAGACCTGATTAAAAAACCAGGGCGGGCCGTGGACCGGACACACCGTTGGAGAAAGTAATTTATCAGGTAAGCATAAATTCTGTTTTCTCCAACATAGGTGTGTCCGGTCCACGGCGTCATCCTTACTTGTGGGAACCAATACCAAAGCTTTAGGACACGGATGATGGGAGGGAGCAAATCAGGTCACCTAGATGGAAGGCACCACGGCTTGCAAAACCTTTCTCCCAAAAATAGCCCCCGAAGAAGCAAAAGTATCAAATTTGTAAAATTTGGTAAAAGTGTGCAGTGAAGACCAAGTCGCTGCCTTACATATCTGATCAACAGAAGCCTCGTTCTTGAAGGCCCATGTGGAAGCCACAGCCCTAGTGGAGTGAGCTGTGATTCTTTCAGGAGGCTGCCGTCCGGCAGTCTCATAAGCCAATCGGATGATGCTTTTAAGCCAAAAAGAGAGAGAGGTAGAAGTTGCTTTTTGACCTCTCCTTTTACCAGAATAAACAACAAACAAGGAAGATGTTTGTCTGAAATCCTTTGTAGCCTCTAAATAGAATTTTAGAGCACGAACTACATCCAAATTGTGCAACAAACGTTCCTTCTTTGAAACTGGATTCGGACACAAAGAAGGCACAACTATCTCCTGGTTAAAATTTTTGTTAGAAACAACTTTCGGAAGAAAACCAGGTTTAGTACGCAAAACCACCTTATCTGCATGGAACACCAGATAAGGAGGAGAACACTGCAGAGCAGATAACTCTGAAACTCTTCTAGCAGAAGAAATTGCAACCAAAAACAAAACTTTCCAAGATAATAACTTAATATCTACGGAATGTAAGGGTTCAAACGGAACCGCTTGAAGAACTGAAAGAACTAAATTGAGACTCCAAGGAGGAGTCAAAGGTTTGTAAACAGGCTTGATTCTAACCAGAGCCTGAACAAAAGCTTGAACATCTGGCACAGCCGCCAGCTTTTTGTGAAGTAAAACAGATAAAGCAGAAATCTGTCCCTTCAAAAGAACTTGCAGATAATCCTTTCTCCAAACCCTCTTGTAGAAAGGATAGAATCTTAGGAATCTTAATCTTGTTCCATGGGAATCCTTTAGATTCGCACCAACAGATATATTTTTTCCATATTTTATGGTAAATTTTTCTAGTTACAGGCTTTCTAGCCTGAATAAGAGTATCAATGACAGAATCTGAGAACCCACGCTTTGATAAAATCAAGCGTTCAATCTCCAAGCAGTCAGTTGGAGTGAGGCCAGATTCGGATGTTCGAACGGACCTTGAACAAGAAGGTCCTGTCTCAAAGGTAGCTTCCATGGTGGAGCCGATGACATATTCACCAGGTCTGCATACCAAGTTCTGCGTGGCCACGCAGGAGCTATCAAGATCACCGAAGCCCTCTCCTGATTGATCCTGGCTACCAGCCTGGGAATGAGAGGAAACGGTGGGAATACATAAGCTAGGTTGAAGGTCCAGGGCGCTACTAGTGCATCTACTAGAGTCGCCTTGGGATCCCTGGATCTGGACCCGTAGCAAGGAACCTTGAAGTTCTGGCGAGACGCCATCAGATCCATGTCTGGAATGCCCCATAATTGAGTTATTTGGGCAAAGATTTCCGGATGGAGTTCCCACTCCCCCGGATGAAATGTCTGACGACTCAGAAAATCCGCTTCCCAATTTTCCACTCCTGGGATGTGGATTGCAGACAAGTGGCAGGAGTGAATCTCCGCCCATCGAATTATTTTGGTCACTTCTTCCATCGCCAAGGAACTCCTTGTTCCCCCCTGATGGTTGATATATGCAACCGTCGTCATGTTGTCTGATTGAAACCTTATGAATTTGGCCTTTGCTAGTTGAGGCCAAGCCTTGAGAGCATTGAATATCGCTCTTAGTTCCAGAATGTTTATCGGGAGAAGAGATTCTTCCCGAGACCATAGACCCTGAGCTTTTAGGGGTTCCCAGACCGCGCCCCAGCCCACCAGACTGGCGTCAGTCGTGACAATGACCCACTCTGGTCTGCGGAAGCTCATCCCTTGTGACAGGTTGTCCAGGGTCAGCCACCAACGGAGTGAATCTCTGGTCCTCTGATCTACTTGGATCGTCGGAGACAAGTCTGTATAATCCCCATTCCACTGTCTGAGCATGCACAGTTGTAATGGTCGTAGATGAATTCGCGCAAAAGGAACTATGTCCATTGCCGCAACCATCAAACCTATTACTTCCATGCACTGCGCAATGGAAGGAAGAAGAACAGAATGAAGCACTTGACAAGAGCTTAGAAGTTTTGATTTTCTGGCCTCTGTCAGAAAAATCTTCATTTCTAAGGAGTCTAATATTGTTCCCAAGAAGGGAACTCTTGTTGACGGGGATAGAGAACTTTTTTCTACGTTCACTTTCCACCCGTGAGATCTGAGAAAGGCTAGGACAATGTCTGTATGAGCCTTTGCTTGTGGCAGAGACGACGCTTGAATCAGTATGTCGTCCAAGTAAGGTACTACTGCAATGCCCCTTGGTCTTAGCACCGCTAGAAGGGACCCCAGTACCTTTGTGAAAATCCTTGGAGCAGTGGCTAATCCGAATGGAAGAGCCACAAACTGGTAATGCTTGTCCAGAAAGGCGAACCTTAGGAACCGATGATGTTCCTTGTGGATAGGAATATGTAGATACGCATCCTTTAAATCCACCGTGGTCATGAATTGACCTTCCTGGATGGTAGGAAGAATTGTCCGAATGGTTTCCATTTTGAACGATGGAACCCTGAGAAATTTGTTTAGGATCTTGAGATCCAAAATTGGTCTGAATGTTCCCTCTTTTTTGGGAACTATGAACAGATTGGAGTAAAACCCCATCCCTTGTTCTCCTAATGGAACAGGATGAATCACTCCCATTTTTAACAGGTCTTCTACACAATGTAAGAATGCCTGTTTTTTTATGTGGTCTGAAGACAATTGAGACCTGTGGAACCTTCCCCTTGGGGGTAGTTCCTTGAATTCCATGAGATAACCTTGAGAAACTATTTCTAGCGCCCAAGGATCCTGAACATCTCTTGCCCAAGCCTGAGCGAAGAGAGAGAGTCTGCCCCCCCCCACAGATCCGGTCCCGGATCGGGGGCCAACATCTCATGCTGTCTTAGTAGCGGTAGCAGGCTTCTTGGCCTGCTTACCCTTGTTCCAGCCTTGCATCGGTCTCCAGGCTGGCTTGGTTTGAGAAGTATTACCCTCTTGCTTAGAGGATGTAGAATTTGAGGCTGGTCCGTTTCTGCGAAAGGGACGAAAATTTGGTTTATTTTTAGCCTTAAAAGACCTATCCTGAGGAAGGGCGTGGCCCTTTCCCCCAGTGATGTCTGAAATAATCTCTTTCAAGTCAGGGCCAAACAGCGTTTTCCCCTTGAAAGGGATGTTAAGCAATTTGTTCTTGGAGGACACATCCGCTGACCAAGACTTTAGCCAAAGCGCTCTGCGCGCCACAATAGCAAAACCTGAATTTTTCGCCGCTAATCTAGCTAATTGCAAAGTGGCGTCTAAGGTAAAAGAGTTAGCCAATTTAAGTGCGTGAACTCTGTCCATAACCTCCTCATAAGAAGATTCTTTATTGAGCGACTTTTCTAGTTCTTCGAACCAGAAACACGCTGCTGTAGTGACAGGAACAATGCATGAAATTGGTTGTAGAAGGTAACCTTGCTGAACAAACATCTTTTTAAGCAAACCCTCTAATTTTTTATCCATAGGATCTTTGAAAGCACAACTATCTTCTATAGGGATAGTAGTGCGTTTGTTTAGAGTAGAAACCGCCCCCTCGACCTTGGGGACTGTCTGCCATAAGTCCTTCCTGGGGTCGACCATAGGAAATAATTTCTTAAATATAGGGGGAGGGACAAAAGGTATGCCGGGCCTTTCCCATTCTTTATTTACAATGTCCGCCACCCGCTTGGGTATAGGAAAAGCTTCGGGGGGCACCGGGACCTCTAGGAACTTGTCCATCTTACATAGTTTCTCTGGAATCACCAAATTGTCACAATCATCCAGAGTAGATCCTGAGTGGGCAAGACTTGGGTAGACGTAGAAGGAGATGATGCAGTACCATGCTTACTCCCCTCACTTAAGGAATCATTTTGGGCAACATTATTATCAGTGGCATCATTGTCCCTACTTTGTTTATCACATTCATCACATATATTTAAATGGAGAGGAACCTTGGCTTCCGAACATACAGAACATCGTCTATCTGATGGTTCAGACATGTTAATAGGCATAAACTTGATAACAAAGCACAAAAAACGTTTTAAAATAAAACCGTTACTGTCACTTTACATTTTAAACTGAACACACTTTATTACTGAATATGTGAAAAAGTATGAAGGAATTGTTCAAAATTCACCAAAATTTCACCACAGTGTCTTAAAGCCTTAAAAGTATTGCACACCAAATTTGAAAGCTTTAACTCTTAAAATAACGGAACCGGAGCCGTTTTTACATTTAACCCCTATACAGTCCCTGGTATCTGCTTTGCTGAGACCCAACCAAGCCCAGAGGGGAATACGATACCAAATGACGCCTTCAATAAGCTTTTTCAGTGGATCCGAGCTCCTCACACATGCATCTGCATGCCTTGCTTTCCAAAAACAACTGCGCATTAGTGGCGCGAAAATGAGGCTCTGCCTATGACTAGCAAAGGCCCCCAGTGAAAAAGGTGTCCAATACAGTGCCTGCCGTTTTTTTAACGCAATTCCCAAGATTAAAATAACCCTTCAAAGTTATAATCCATTAAATATGCTTATAAAGTAATCGTATTAGCCCAGAAAAATGTCTACCAGTCTTTAAAGCCCTTGTGAAGCCCTTTATTCTTATATTTAAACTAAGAAAATGGCTTACGGGATCCCATAGGGAAAATGACAGCTTCCAGCATTACCAAGTCTTGTTAGAAATGTGTCATACCTCAAGCAGCAAAGTCTGCCCACTGTTTCCCCCAACTGAAGTTACTTCATCTCAACAGTCCTGTGTGGAAACAGCCATCGATTTTAGTAACGGTTGCTAAAATCATCTTCCTCTTACAAACAGAAATCTTCATCTCTTTTCTGTTTCAGAGTAAATAGTACATACCAGCACTATTTTAAAATAACAAACTCTTGATTGAAGAATAAAACTACATTTAAACACCAAAAAACTCTAAGCCATCTCCGTGGAGATGTTGCCTGTGCAACGGCAAAGAGAATGACTGGGGAAGGCGGAGCCTAGGAGGGATCATGTGACCAGCTTTGCTGGGCTCTTTGCCATTTCCTGTTGGGGAAGAGAATATCCCACAAGTAAGGATGACGCCGTGGACCGGACACACCTATGTTGGAGAAATAAACATACAAATAAAGTGTAAATATATCCCCTATGGAGCTAGCGAACATAAAAAAGTCTATACTCCCATAGCCCGCAAAGAGCTTCTTTATAAAAAAAGAACACGGTCTGCAGCTAAGAAAAGCAAGTTGAGATACCAATATACTTGAGGCCCCAGACTTGCCATTATTAATTAGAGCAAGATCGCACCAAACAACCTACGGCGGAAAAATTAACCCCACCTTCACCAGACCAAAACAAATTTCAATACGCAGAAAACTGTTAAAATCATATCCTGACATTCGGACATGCCAGATGGTCCCAAAACAACTCACCCCTCAAGAAAATAAAGCTGAGGGCTCCGTTAGATGCCCTGCTTCAGAGCGCGAAAGGGAGGTCCCTCTGACAACGCTCAGAAAGAAGCCGTCATCTAGCTCATCCAGCAGCGGAGTTAACCCAACCATACTGGATGTGAATAACACAAGCGCCATAAAATCAATCTAATAAAGATTATTTTAAATGGGACAGCGCACAAGTTGCATTACCAAAACACCTCCAAATACCTTAAAGGGACACTCAGGTTAAATTAAATTTTCATGATTCAGATACAGCATGTAATTTTAAACAACTTTCCAATTTACTTCCATTAAAAAAAATGTGCACAGTCATTTATATTTACACTTTTTGAGTCACTAGATCCTACTGAGCATGTGCAAGAATTCACAGACTATACGTATATGCATTTGTGATTGGCTGATTGCTATCACATGGTACAAGGGGAGTGGAAATATACATAACTTTGAAATTTGTCATAAAAAAATCTACTACTCATTTGAAGTTCAGACTAAGTGCTATTGCATTGTCTTGTTATCTTGCATTTGTTGATTATGCAATTCTACATTTAACAAGGAGATTGGCCTGAAATTAGCTGGGGTCTCGGGTTTTTTGCCGGGTTTAGGGAGTACTGAAATATGGGCCTGCAGCATTGTGTCAGGGAAAACTACAGTGTCAGATATTTGATTGAAAAGGGTAAGTAAATGTGGGATGAGTTGGGTCCTGAAAACCTTATAATACCTATTACTGAGACCATCTGGTCCTGGGGCTTTATCCGGTTTTAATTCTTTAATAGCTTCTATTATCTCCTTACTGGAAATCTGTGCTTCCATTACCTTACATTCATCTTCTGTGAGTTTAGGGAGATTTATACCGTCTAAGTATCTTTCACACTCTGACTGATGGTTATTTGGCGACCTATTGGGGAACAAATTATAAAGTCTGTGGTAGAACTTCCTGAAGGAGTCCCCAATGGATTTTGTGTCCTCAATATTAGTATTATGTGGTGATTTGAGCGAGTGAATGTAGGAGTTTGTGCGTTGCTGCTTTAGTGTTCTAGCTAATAGCTTCCCCGATCTATTTCCCTCACCATAGTATTTTTGTTGTATGTGCAATTGACTTCTCTGTGTTTCAAGTTGCAAGTGTTTATTTAGGTTTTCCCTTTTATGTTGTAGAATCCTAGCTAGTTCCTGATCCCTAGGGTGTAATTTTAATGACATATCAGCCTCAGATACTTCTTGTGCCAGTTTAACATATTCTGCAAGAGTTTGTTTGCGTTTATATGCTTGTAATTTGATAAATTCGCCTCTGATATAAGCTTTATGTGCTTCCCATACTGTCGCGGGGCTGACGTCTGGTGTGTTATTAATAAGAAAATAGCTATCTAGAAACTCCGCAAATGATTCTATCACTTTTGAGTCAGCCAGCAGCACATTGTCAAGACGCCATGTAAAGGGTTTGATGGGGGCAGAAGGCCATGCCATCACACATTCCACTAAAGAGTGGTCTGACCATGTTGTATGTTTGATATTTACATGTTTAACTAATGAGAGTGCGAGATGGTCTACTAGAATGTAGTCCAATCTTGAGTAACTTTTTTGTGGGTTTGAAAAAAAGGTGTAGTCTCTAGTTTGCGGGTGAGTGTAACGCCATGTGTCATGTAGTGTCAAGGCTCTAATGTCTTTCCAAATAGAATGAAGCATTTTTTGGTTCTGCCGAACATTGGGGTTAGAGCTGTCTAGGTCAGGGTCGAGAGGAGTGTTAAGATCTCCAGCTGCTATTAGGGGGCCTTTGGCAAGAACTGTAATCCTATCTGAGATTTGTGAAACAAAACGGTCCTGTCTCACATTGGGAGCATATAGATTGACAATAGTCACAGGTCTACCAAACATCAGACCCATAATTCCCAAGAATCTCCCTTCCTTATCCTTATCTATTTTTTTGGGTTTAAATGGAATTGATTTGTGTACCAAAATGCTGACCCCATTAGTTTTTTTATTGGAGTGCGTGCTGTGAAAATGTTGCGGATATTGAGTTGAAAAAAACCTGGGTATCTTACCCGTCTTAAAGTGTGTTTCCTGCAGTAGGAGGATTTTCCCTCCTCTCCTATACAGGTCTCTGATAGCCATATTCCGCTTTCTAGGGCAATTGAAACCTTTTACGTTTTGAGTAATTATATGTATATTGGGTGTATTAGTTTCTGTCATCTAGAGAGTTGAAGCTATTTGTTGATAGTCCTAGGCTATGTGGCAGTATTGTAAATAATTCCCAGTGATATTTAGCCCAGAGTACATATCTAAAAATAAGGTGGCCCTCACGGCAGCAACTAAAAAAATAATAAGCAAAACAAAATTCAAGCAATATAAGTATTGCACAACTGGTGCGAATGAAAAAACCTATAACTAGCATTCTTTTAAGGGGAGAATACAAAACCCCTATTTGGGCATGAGATAGATATTACCTCAGGCTTGCACCGTGGTGCACCTTGGGTATTGCTTAGTGAGTGCGCCTATAAATATTTGGACATAAGATATGCTACATCTCGCTTTGCAGATTAAACAATGTTGGCCTCCAGACATTACATTCAAATAAACACGTGATTCCTACCATTACAGCATTCAAATATTTACTTTACGATGTGATTTCTATTTAGTTCAAAGGCAATAATCATATCTTATTTACACGGCATGTCTCACCTCTCTTCATCCTCAAGAGTTCTCGTCTGTCATTCAGTGTGGCCATACCCCAACAGAGTGCCATCCGTGAGATCATCCCACCCCGGCCCACTCCACTTTTAAGTCACAAAGTGGGCCAGTGCAGGCTACCCCCAGGTAACAAATACTGCTGTATCTACTGCAGTCCTTACCCCCTAGATTCAATTAAATACAGACCCGCAACAGAGGTAAAGAAAGAAAAGTTCACTTTTCTGAAGTTGATGCCGAGTCCACTTTTTGAATGTCTTTATTGACCAACTTTCCTGGGATTCTCTTCCATTCCGATCTCTGTGGTAGAGGTGGGGCCATATGGGGTCTCTCCCCTCTTCTTTCACTGATTTCATCCTGCTGAGGCATATTGGTGATTTCCAGGTCCTTACAGACCTTCTGTATATCCTCTGTTGTATTGCAGATTAATCTTCTTCCTTTCCATGGGATTTGCAGATTGAAAGGGTGGCCCCATCTGTATGGGATATTACGCTGTCTCAGTGTGGTGGTAAAGAATCTAAATTCACGTCTCTTCTGTAATGTTCTTGGAGTCAAATCTTCAAATAACTGAATGGGGTCAGCCCTGAACTTAAGAGGGTATTTCTGTCGTGCTTTTTTCATTATCTCCTCTTTGATTTGATAACTAGTAATCTTGACAATTACATCTCTTGGGGGCTGGTCGCCCAGAGGTTTTGCTCGTAAAGCCCGGTGAAACCTATCTAGTGCTATCGTGGCTCCTGAGTCCACTCCCAAGACAAGAGTAAACACTCCTTGTAGGTAGTCTTCCAGATCTGCTGGTAGGATGGTCTCTGGGATTCCTCTAATGCGAATGTTGCTACGACGACTACGGTTTTCCAAGTCATCTAGCTTGTTCTCCATATGTAAAAGTTGCTCATCTTGAAAGGCCACCTTAGACCTGAGAAAGAGTATGTTGGAATCAGTGAGGGCAGTAGTATCTTCTAATTTTTCTACTCTCTGGCCCATATCTGAAAGTTCCTTTTTAATCTCGGAGATTTCCTCCCTTATGCATTGTTTAACTTGGCCAATTAGGTTGGAAAAGTCCTTTTTTGAGGGCAAAGAGTTCAGCAGGGCTCTAGGAACTGAGATAGCATGTTCTGAACTCTCTCCCTCCGATTCAGATGAGGCCGATGAAGCATCTCCTCTGGCCTCACTTGTAGCTGTTAGCACTTTCCCAGGTGTGTCTATGTGCTTGAAAAAATTATTTACAGAAGGATTTGTTGCTGTCCGTTTTTTAGCGCCCTTGTCTGGCTTATTTCCCTTTTTGGGAGACATTTTAACTCCTGTGAAAAAGAGATCGGTACTTGATGTCTTGATAGAAAGGGCAAGGTGCAGTATCAATCAACTGCAGGTGTATTGAGTAAATTAGTTTCAGTAACACAACAGCACATGTATTTATCATCAGCTGTAAATCTGCGGCCGAGGTGTATTGTTTACTACCTTTTCTACCCTCCTAGGCTGGTCGTACATGTCCAGGAGTGCGCAGCATGCGTCAGTGGGGTGTATTTTTAATTACATGATAGGCACAGTTCACACTAACCAATATCAAACACATCTCTTGCTTCGTTGTTATGTTTTATTGCTGTCCCCTTATAGCAGGTTTACCGGTCGTCACTGTAAAAGGCCATGTGTTCCGGTTCATTATGGTCAGTTGCGGCCTTCCACTAAATTTGGCGCTTCCCTTCCCGGGGCCTCACATAAGCACAGTAAGTCCACAAAAAGACACCCACTTCAGGCAGCACATATCCGCTTACCACTGCGGTCACTCTTCCCCCCGCGGGCTGTATAGCAGCTTTCACTTCTGACCGCTATCAGCGACATGCAGCGTCTCCTTCATATGGCGCTTGGGTGCGATGTAGGCCGCAAGCCGCGATGTCATGAAATGCCGTCTTCTTACTGTTATACTGTAAATCCGGTCAGATGTCAATCCGGGTTGATAAGTGGGACTTGTCGAGACTTCTTAGCAGATCAATTGAGCTAGGTACACTCACATTTAAGTTGATTTAGCCCTTAAAGGAGACTAGAGCTCACAAACGTGCAGCCATCTCCTGTGAGCGCTGGCTCCGCCCCCCGTTGATTATGCAAATCTAATGTGTTGACTGGTCCTTTAAGGGGTCGGGAGCTCTAATTGCTCTCTATAGAGGCCTAAAAGTAACGGCACAAACAGCCAAATGACAATCAAGGTATTATGCTTGGTGAGCCTATTAAGTTTAAATATGTCTCCCTAAAAACAGGTAAAGCAGCAGATCGAACAGGGGAAAAGAGGAATTAACCCCTAAAATAAAAAGAATTACGTGACCATACAAGTATCGTATGGCGAGACATGTCCTGTTACAGCATAAAGCCTGAATTTTCATAAACATACCGGAGACCGACTGATCCGGTTTACAATAAGGGATGACCCAGAACCAGAACATTCTCTATAATATATATCAGGCCACTGATAAAAAAATCTCCAAAACGGAAATAAAGGGCTCTTTCTCTGAGGCTATATAATAGCAGAGATCTAGCTTACTGCCCCATTACAGCAACGCTTCACGCTAGACTCCAGGAGCAAGGACTCCATACTGTTGTAGCCTAATAGATGTCCTGAACCCAGGATACACACCACTTCCAGCCTCCTTAGGAAGGATTCAGGCGCCCCTGTGTCACCAGACACCGAGTCCCTTAACTCATTAAGGAGAAAATAATAAAGAAGGACCTCCCCTCCAGGGCCTCTGCTGTGTAATAAATACAGCAAGGTTAGGTCTGCCGACTTCATCCAGACTCTTGAACCGGTTTAGTTGTAGGGAAGACACAGGGCTTCAGGTCTGACAGACAACCTCTGCCAGGGACCTGTAGATACAGGAAAGACAGAGTAACAACCCCTGGATTTCTAGATATGGGTAGCATAAGTGCTGAAAGGTAAGTAAGGACTACCTCGCCATCTTCCAACTGCTAAAAGCCAATATTACTCTTACTAAAGAGATTGATATGGAAACAGCATTTCCCCAATCCTTGTTGCAGGGAAAAGTACCCATTAAAGGATTTAATAGTTGATTTTCAGACACCATTTTCACACACCTCCTATGATGTTACGAGGCAAAATGACTGGGAGTTATGGGAAGTGGAAATGTACTTAACAGCTCTGCTGGGATGTTCTTTGCTTCACCCTGGTGGCCAGGAGTTGAATTCCCACTAGTAATTGTATGGATTTGTGGACTCTCCATGCCATTGGAAAGAAATATAATTTAATGCTATATATCTATGTTATTACTAATAAACACATTAAGCTAACATAAATACATTTTAATGTACATGCAATACTTAAAGCATTATGCAATATACATGCATTACTACTTAAATATTGAATATCAATGCAAGGCCTGCATGGTCATTTATAATGAATATTAGTTTAAGTATTGGATATATAAATTAAAATAGATATTCTTGCTTGATGCATTTATTATTTTAAATATTTATGTTATAAAAGACGGTTGCATTATAATTATGGTATTGCATAACTGAATACCTGTTATGTAATAATACAATTATAATATACTTACCTTTTATTCTTGAAAGCTGTTCCAGTGCTTCCCCTGTCCGTCGCAAGCCTCTTCATATGTCAAAAATGACGAATCCGGCTTCCTCCAATCACGGCTTGGCATCAGGCAATGTTTGCTCTGGGGGGGAAGCCGTGATTGGAGGAAGCCGGATTCATCATTGCTGATGTATGAAGAGGCTTGCGACAGGCAGGGGAAGCGCTGGAGCGGCTTTCAAGAATAAAAAGGTAAGTATTTTAACAAAACAAGTGAAATTAAAGTTTTATGAATGAAAGTGCCCCTGTTTTTAAACTTGACATTCACTTTAAAAATCTAGGAGCCAGGCATTTTTTGTGGTTTATGAATGTGTGTGCACGCGTGTGTGTATAGATAGATAATTGTGTGTGTATGCAAGTATAAAGAAGCTAAAGAAATGTTGGTTTCTTAAACAATTAGGGCTAGTCGAGCCCTAATTTATTGCTTGCCCACCATTACAAGTGTATACACACACACACACATAAATACACTGCTTATGGCAAAACATTACAGGGTTTAGTTTGGTACATATCACAATTTCTTATAAATATATATATATATAAATAAAAAAAAAGTCAAAAAGCGCTATATATCAATAACAGGACAAAGCCTTACACAAATATTTATCTATACAGTACATATAATCAGCAATAGCAAGCGATCCGCTAATAATTGTGCAAACAGATAATAGTGCACATCAATTCATACCCCCATTAATATAGGAAAAAGTGCAACTAATAAGCTCAGCACTATGGTATATCATACAAAGGATAGTCACAAATCACCTGATTAAATATAAACAATCCAAATGTTGATTCCTATTTATTTCTGGGTTGCACATAAGCCAGGAGTAGCTGTAAACTTAAAAAAAAAACTGTCTGGAAAAAGTGAAATGTAAACGTCTGTAGACGTGCTTTAGGCTAAGGACTTAACCATAAAACACAATACCATGTGCAGGAGCTCATTGGAAGTGAAGCAGCTAGTGCTGTGCACAGACCAACTAATTGCAAACCAACTGATCGCTTCCAGCCACTTTCAAGATATTGCAATACCTTTTTTGGCACACCGATGCAGAGAGGGCCCTCTCTGCATTGGCCAGCGATGGTGCTGATCGTTGGTGGGTGGAAGCAGCAGCAGGGAGGCGGGTGGACGGCCAATCGCTAGCAAACTTCCGGTAGAGACAGTAGAGACTGTCGGGTGCACACGCCCGGGGGGGCGCGGTGTCGTGTGCGGCCATGATCTGGCAGCCTGTCAGGGTGCCAGGGATCAAACTAAGACGAGAAGTGTAAAAATAATTACATCTTTATTAATAGCAAAAAACAATAAAAAGTCCACAAATCAAATAAGCCAGGAATCAAAACCAGAGCTGGTAGTCAGACGAGCCGGAATCAGGAACAAGGAGAACAGCAGAGTAAGGAACAAGCCAGGGATCAGGAACCAGAAGGGACGTCAGACAGACAGGTAATACACAGGAGCTCTCACAAACAGGTCTGAGACAACGCAAGGACAAAGCATACTGAACAGAGGCCCTTTAAATAATAAGTGATGACATCACAATTCTGAGACTGTATCCTATATCACACAGATGATGTACACCAGTCTGGCCATAAAAGGAAGTGCAGGAAATGAGCAGCTTCACATAGTATGCACCAGAGTCAGCAAGAGAGGTGAGTAAAATGGCTGCCAGCAGCACTTGGCAAACAAAGCAGGGAAAAAACCCAGACACAGCCGCAGTGGCGAAATTTTAAATGGTGGGAGAGGGCGGTGGGTTGCAGAGGAGGGGGGAAATAACTTTTAAAAAGGGATCTGGGAGGGGGAAAGGTATGGAGGGGGGCAGCTACACTACAGAAAAAGTGGGGTTTATTTTTTGATTGCAAAGTGGGTACTGGCAGACAGCTGCCAGTACCCGAAATGGTGGCAAATAGTGGGGGAGGGTTAGAGAGCTCTTTGGGGGGGTGTCCTACACAGCAGAATATATATTTTTAAAAATAAATTAAAAAGCCTACTTTCTGCCAGTACTTAAGATGGCGGGGATAACTGTGGGGTGGGGGAGGGAAGTGAGCTGTTTGGGAGGGATCAGGGGGTGGGATGTGCCAGGTGGGAGGCTGATCTCTACACTAAAGCTAAAAATTAACCCTTCAAGCTTCCTACAAGCTACCTAATTAATCCTGTCACTGCTGGGCATAATACACGTGTGGTGCGCAGTGGCGTCTAGTGGCCTTCTAATTACCAAAAAGTAATGCCAAAGCCATAAATGTCTGCTATTTCTGAACAAAGGGGATCCCAGAGAAGCATTTACAACCATTTGTGCCATAATTGCACAAGCGGTTTGTAAATAATTTCAGTGAGAAACCTAAAGTTTGTGAAAAAGTGAACAATTTTTTTTATTTGATCGAATTTGGCGGTAAAATGGTGACATGAAATATACCAAAATGGGCCTAGATCAATACTTTGGGTTGAAGAAAAGTAAGAAACGGATATATGAAGTAAATTTCTACTTATTTACCTTGTCATATACGTCTATAGGTTATCATAAGTAGTAGTACTTTAAGCAATAGTTAAATTCAGTTAAATAAGAGCAGAGACCACAAAGCGGTAGGTTTGCTTTTATGTACTATCTGTAAGTACTTGAATAAAAGGTATATTAAAATGTAACTTTTAATTAAATTGCAATTAAAAAGAGCAGCAAAAAAAATAGTAAGAGCTGCTTATTGCTCTCTCTCTCTCACACACACACACACACAAACACACCACCAGTGTAAATATATAGAGAAAAGAGTTAATAACTTCTGTTGAAACTAGTATTCAATTAAGTAATATTGCTAGAGAAAGGAGAAAGTTACCCAATGGGTACTGTGTCTATAAGTAATTGTAATCTATTGCTCAGCGTATGCGTTCAGCTTTGTTATTCCACTTAAACTTAACACAGAAACAGTACTGACGGGATCAGAGAGTACCAATTAGTTTACCAAACTCTAGAGGAAATTATCTTCCAATTAATCTCCTCCATTTCTTTATATTTTAATTGCCCTCCAGTTGTTGTAAAAAATACTAGATGTTAATGCTGAACTAGTTTAAAGAATTATTGGAAGATAATTTCCTCTAGAGTTTGGTAAACTAATTGGTACTCTCTGATCCCGTCAGTACTGTTACTGTGTTAAGTTTAAGTGGTATAACAAAGCTAAACGCATACGCTGAGCGATAGATTAAAATTACTTATAGACACAGTACCCGTTGGGTAACTATCTCCTTCCTCTAGCAATATTACTTAAAGGGACACTGTAACCAAAAATTTTCTTTCGTGATTCAGATTGAGCATGACATTTTAAGCAACTTTCTAATTTACTCCTATTATCAAATTTTCTTCATTCTCTTGGTATCTTTATTTGAAATGCAAGAATGTAAGTTTAGATGCCGGCCCATTTTTGGTGAACAACCTGGGTTGTCCTTGCTGATTGGTGGATAAATTCATCCACCAATAAAAAAGTGCTGTCCAGAGTACTGAAACCAAAAAAAAGCTTAGATGCCTTCTTTTTCAAATAATGATAGCAAGAGAACGAAGAAAAATTGATAATAGGAGTAAATTAGAAAGTTGCTTAAAATTGCATGCTCTTTTTGAATTACAAAAGAAAAAATTTGGGTACAGTGTCCCTTTAATTGAATACTAGTTTCAACAGAAGTTATTAACTATTTCCTATATATATTTACACTGGTGGTGTGTTTGTATGTGTGTGAGCAATAAGCAGCTCTTACTATTTTTTTTGCTGCTCTTTTGAATTGCAATTTAATTAAAAGTTACATTTTAATATACCTTTATTCAAGTACTTACAGATAGTACATAAAAGCAAACCTTTTTTGAGCAAACCCAATACTTTGGGTTGTCTACTAAACTACAGCTAAAAAACAGAATTTATGCTTACCTGATAAATTACTTTCTCCAACGGTGTGTCCGGTCCACGGCGTCATCCATTACTTGTGGGAAATATTCTCTTCCCCAACAGGAAATGGCAAAGAGCACAGCAAAAGCTGTCCATATAGCCCCTCCTCAGGCTCCGCCCCACCAGTCATTCGACCGACGGTTAGGAGAAAAAAAGGAGAAACTATAGGGTGCTGTGGTGACTGTAGTGTATAGAGAAAGAAATTTTTCAACCTGATTAAAAAACCAGGGCGGGCCGTGGACCGGACACACCGTTGGAGAAAGTAATTTATCAGGTAAGCATAAATTCTGTTTTCTCCAACATTGGTGTGTCCGGTCCACGGCGTCATCCATTACTTGTGGGAACCAATACCAAAGCTTTAGGACACGGATGAAGGGAGGGAGTAAATCAGGTTACCTAAACGGAAGGCACCACGGCTTGCAAAACCTTTCTCCCAAAAATAGCCTCCGAAGAAGCATAAGTATCAAATTTGTAGAATTTGGCAAAAGTGTGCAGAGAAGACCAAGTCGCTGCCTTACATATCTGATCAACAGAAGCCTCGTTCTTGAAGGCCCATGTGGAAGCCACAGCCCTGGTAGAGTGAGCTGTGATTCGTTCAGGAGGCTGCTGTCCGGCAGTCTCATAAGCCAATCGGATGATGCTTTTCAGCCAGAAAGAAAGAGAGGTAACATAACATAGTAACATAGTAGATAAGGTTGAAAAAAAGACTGAAGTCCATCGAGTTCAACCTATACAAATCTAAAATACTTACAAAAAGCTCCAGTTAAGCTTAAATAACCCCATTAAAATGTGACCCATTTAATACTAGCAATCATATCCATGAATTTTGTTTGTATACAGAAACTTATCCAGACTATTTTTAAATGTATCTATGGTATTGGCATTCACTACCTCTTTTGGTAATGAGTTCCACAATTTTATTGCTCTCACAGTGAAAAAATGTTTCCGTTGCAGGAGATTAAATCTCCTTTCCTCCAACCTTAAATTATGACCTCTTGTCAGAAACAATTTTCTTGGAATAAACAGAGCTTCTGCCATCTCTGTATATGGGCCTTGAATATATTTATATAAAGTAATCATGTCACCTCTCAAGCGCCTTTTTTCTAAAGAAAACAGACCCAGTTTGGCTAGCCTCTCCTCATAGGTTAATTTCTCCAATCCCCTTATTAGCTTTGTGGCCCTTCTCTGAACTTTTTCTAGTTCTGCAATATCTTTTTTAGCAATTGGTCCCCAGAACTGCACTCCAAACTCAAGGTGAGGTCTTACCAGGGCTTTATATAATGACAGAATTATGCTTTCCTCCCTTGAATCAATACCTCTTTTAATACATGCTAGTATCTTATTAGCCTTTGAAGCCGCTGCCCTGCATTGTGCACCCATCTTTAGCTTGTTATCTATTACTACTCCCAAATCCCTTTCCTCCTGTGTTTGGCTAAGTCTTGTCCCATTTAAAAAATACGTAGCCTGGTTTCCGGTGGGAGGAGCTGATTCGGAAGCAGAGCACGCTAGTTGTGGCGTGGTGCTGAGAGTTAGCGTATGTAACAGCTTTTGCCTCCCGGGCTCTATTCTCCCGTTGTTGGTGTGACATATACACCCTAGGGAGCTGGGCAACTTTCACTCGTGCCCTGGCAGGAAACCCATGAGAGCGGTATGCTCCGTCGCAAGAGCCGCAAATAGCCTCTCGACTAGAAGAAGTACACCCCGCGGGGGTGATACCGCTGATCACTCACAGGGCGTCGACCCTCATCTACACTATCGGCACCCTGGATGCAACCTAAAGGTAGAAAGTGCCGCATTACAGGAGCACAAACAAATACCTATATATCACAAGGACCCTACAAATCCTCAACTGCTCACTGCACTGTTGCATTGACCGCACCTGAAATACACTCTAATCCACCGCCTGTAGCGGTCCCACGCTGAAGCAATCTACCTTCCAAGATACGCTGCTGCACTAGTCCGGGGCCCTGACAGAGCTGGTACCTGAGCCTGGAGTGCCTGGGCTGACAACTTAGGGTAGAGTATCGAGCAGGATAAGGTGCTGGCTTACTCATTGCCTCGTCAGCTGATTGGAGTTACCGGAGTCGTTGCTGTATCTCTCGGACAGGTGCTACAATAATTACAAGGGTAACAGCTGAGGCAGGTCGGATCTATACAAGACCGTACTACACATCAAACCTATACATGCTGGACAGAGTTGGACCACCGCTGTTGTACCCACTACTAACTTGGAAAGTGCAAGTATATCTGGTTCCTTGGTTTCCTTATTCTGACTGTCTGTTTGACTGTTTGCTGTGTCCGTTTTTCCTAAAATTAAGAGAACTCTTTATCGTCACTGCCAGACCGCCGCTGTGCGGGTTCAAGCAGGCCTAAATAACGGCTGGATGTCTTGAAGTGCTAAATCCTACTCCTGTTACGGACAATATCTAAGTCTGTTTAGTCTATATTTGCTAGACTTTCTGAGGTTACAAATCTGTTACTCTAACCTACAAATATGTTGCTTTAACCTGCAAGTTTAATATAGTAAATGTACCAAAAATTGAAAAGTCAGCTGAATATAAATTCATGAATTGACCTAGTGCTCAGCTTATGTCAGGGCCTAGATTGTTCTTATAGCTTTATTATGGAAAATCTTTTTTTTTTTTTTTCTTTTCTGTTATAGCATGAGCACTTGATCTTACCACAAATGATTTATCAGTTCTAGATGCTCAATTAATATAAACTAATATAGTTACATCTGACTCTACTTACGCGTATATAGATTTATACTCTGTATAAGCATTGTACTTACTGTGTCTGACATATTATTTTAAGAAGTCCTGCAACAAAGTTCTTTAGGTGATGAGTAAATCAAATAGAGAGATAATCTATATGGTATAAGATTCTTTTTGTGCCGGAACATATTAGATATTACGTTTCTTATACAGGTCTTTCTTTTTTTTTTTTTTTCTTATTCTGCCACAGAAGCAATTATGGTTGTATGTAACTCTTGGTTAATAGCCCACAAGTAGATAGCTCGCTTTTTCCCCCTGATAACACTTCCCAACACTTGCACTGTGTATTGATTACCCAACTGAGAATTATTCTTTTTGTAAGTCCTGCTATATAGCCACGTTCACTGATTTATTTGTATACACATACACACTTTTTTTTTCATAAATAGGCATCAACTGCCCAGAATTTTTTTTTTGTTTTTTTTTTTTTTTTTTATTATTATTTTTGTTTTTTTTTGCTCTCTTTCTTCCTTCTCTCTCCCTCTCCTCTCTTTTCACTTTCTTTTCACGCTATTGAGCTCACCACTCTTTCCTCCCACACTTTACACAATATCTTTCACGTGATTGAACTTTTCTGCAAGGGAGGAAGCGGGTTATTTATATGGACAAGTTTGTTACGTCTAAAATAAATTTGCCCATTATGCCAGTTAAAAATAAAGATAAGAAAGCACGCGTCTCTGATACTCACCTAGAAACAGTTAAAGAGCCTATACCCCTTAAAAATGACACGCAACAGCTGGTTAACCAGCTGTCAGGAATATTTTTACCTCAGTTTGAATTACTACAATCTCAGATGGCTAATCTAACAGCGGAGGTGAGACAATTTTCAGACAGGCTCAATGAGGCAGAAAATAGAATATCCGAAACAGAGGATGCTATAAATAGTCAAGCAACGCAATTATCAGATCACAATAAACTTATCAAAAATTTACAGGAACGTATAACAGATCTTGAAGATCGTTCCCGTCGCAATAATTTAAAAATTGTAGGTCTCCCAGAATCTAGTGAATTTGTTGACCTTTTATATTTTGCTTCTATATCTTTGCCACAAGTATTAGGGGTGCAACAACAGAACACTCCCTTGTTGATTGAAAGAGCACATAGAATTGGTCCCCAAAGGAAGCCACTGAGCGGGCTATCTAAGCCTAGAGCAGTCATGATCAAATTTCAAAATTATCAAGATAAAATGAAACTTCTGAGAGCCTACCGTAAAATTGACCTGGTGCAGATAGGAGAAGCCAAAATTTTAATTTTTCAAGATTATTCCAGTGAAACTTCCCAGAGAAGGAAAATTATGTCCCCTTTCTGCTCCAGGCTAATCAATGCAGGGCACAAAGCAAGATTAATCTATCCAGCTAAAATAATAATAGAAGATGAGGAAACCACTCATATTTTGCTAACCGAACAACAAGCTAGACAATTTTGTATAGATCTGAAAATCAATGTATAGATGAGGGAACGAAGTAAGACTCTAAATATTCGTCTGGATATCGTGAGATATAGCTATTTGCTACATAAAGTCTTGTTTTTAAACTCCTTTACCTCTGGCTTTTTCTTCTTATACTTTCCTGTTTTCTTCCCTTTTTTTTTTTTCTCTCTTTCCCCTTTCTATCTGCCCCCCATATGGCCTCCACTCCCACACCTGTTCTAGATATGAAGAATAGAATAAATGCTTAAATGTGTTTCGTGGAACATAGGTGGAATAAACTCCCCTAGTAAAAGGAAGTTAGTTATTAAGCTACTGGGTAAACATAAACCGGATCTTGCTTTCTTACAAGAAACCCATCTTAAGGCTGCTGAAGCAAATAAACTTAAATCAAAATGGGTGGGTCAGGTGATTGCTTCCCCCTGCAATAGGAAGAAGAGAGGGGTGGCCATCTTGTTCAATAAAGGTTTATCGTATAGAATCTTGAAACATACTTATGATAAAGAGGATAGGTGGCTACTGGTCGAGATTGAGATAGGGAACATTAAATATATTTTCTGTAATATATATGCACCAAATCAGGTAGATGTATCATTTTGGAATCAACTCATTATGGTACTATCCCAATATATTGGACAAAACTTGATCTTAGTTGGAGATTTTAATCTTATCCCATCTCCATCCCAAGATAGATACACTCCAAATAATTCTAAATTTTCCACTGCTAAGGCCAAAATATTTCGACAGATTTGCAATAATTTAAAGGTTCACGATATCTGGCGTATTAAGCACCCGGATGTTCAACGATTTTCTTGTGAGTCTAAGTCTTATAGAGCGTTCTCCAGAATAGACTTCTTCTTAATTTCCAGTGCCATGTTAATGATGGATATTGATACACACATCTCTGATATAATAATTTCAGATCATGCTGTCATTTCTCTGAGCATAGCAATTAAAAACACTCTTACCAACTCTGTAAATAACTTCTTTTTTCCCAATTATTTATCCCAGGATAAAAAGTTTGCTGATTGGTTAGGCCAGAAATGGCGGGAGTATCAATCTTTTAACAGAGAATATCTAGACAAAACAGAGATCTACTGGGAAGCCGCCAAGGCTTATCTTAAGGGTGAAATTAAAGCTTACATGATTAAAAAAAAGAAGCAATATAAGGCCCGTGAAATACAGCTGGCAAACCAGCTTAGTAATTCCTATAAAAATTATATTAGTAATACCTCTAAATCTCTTTGGGATAAATATCAGAAGGCCAAACAGGAATATGATCTCTTCTGTAAAGAGAAAATGATAAAGGAAGATATTAAAATTAACGCCAAGTACAGCGGGCAATTCGGCAGGTCACCCAAATTCCTGGCTAGATTAAACAAGGCCAGGAAAAAGAATAATATAATTGAAGCTATTCGGGTCGGTCAAGATAGATGTTCAGATCCACTAGAGATCAGAGAGAGTTTCTTCAAATACTTTAAAAATATATATGCGGCGAATGAGATCAACCTTGAAAATAAAGACATTTTCTGGAACTCAATTGTAATTCCTAAAATTTCCCCAGATTTCTTAGAACTTTTAAATGGTCCTATTACTTTGGAAGAAGTAGATGAAGCAATACTCCATGCTAAGTCAAATAAAGCTCCCGGCCCCGATCAGTTAACATCAGAATTTTACAAGATTACTAGATGTGATATACTTCCTATTCTGGTTAGACTTTTCAATGAATATTTTATAGCTGGGAAGCCTATGTCGGAGCATTTCTCGGCGTCGGCGGTTACTCTAATATTAAAGAAAGGTAAAGATCCTCTAGACCCTTCCTCTTATAGGCCTATATCACTTCTAAATGTAGATTATAAATTACTTACCTCTATAATGGCAAAAAGACTTAAGTCTGGCATAGAGCAAGTTATACATGAGGATCAATCAGGCTTCATACCTGGGAGATCCTCTATCAGAAATATACGCCGCGTTACTTCTGTATTAGAATATTATTGGTATAACCTACAGGATAATGCTTCAAATGCAAAACAAGATTTGGCACTGCTAACCGCCGACGCCGAGAAGGCCTTCGACTCAGTCACATGGGATCACTTATATACCGCCCTTGATAAATTTGGGTTCACAGGGAATTTCTTCTCACTAGTAAGATCTATTTATAATACACCTACTTCATATGTTCTAGTTAACGGGGTTCCAACACCCAGGTTCCATATCCACAAAGGAACGAGACAGGGGTGTCCACTGTCCCCCCTTTTATTTAACCTTGCCATAGAACCCCTTGCAATCTCCCTAAGAGATACTATAGCAGGTATAAAAATTGGAGATCAACAATTGGTCCTATCACTTTATGCTGACGACTTACTGCTGTTTTTACAGAATACTAAAATCAGTATTCCTCTTGCTCTAAATACTTTTAAGCTATTTAGCTCTTTTTCGGGCTACAAATTAAATTTGAGCAAGTCTGAAATTCTCTGGATACATCAAAACAAAGACAGTTGCAAGGAACACCCCCTACAGGTCACAGAAAGTATTAAATATTTAGGAATAAATCTTCATAGAAATCCTAATCTTTGGTACGATAATAATTTCTCTGTTTTCTTTGCAAATGCTGCCGAGAAATTAGACAGATGGGTTTTGTTCCCTATCTCTCTCTCGGCCAGAGTTATGTTAATTAAATCTATTCTTTTTCCGCAATTAGTATATCTTCTTCAAAACCTCCCTGTCTTTATCACTAACAAAGATCTTAGGCTTTTTAATAAGAA
Organism: Bombina bombina; assembly: GCF_027579735.1. Taxonomy (NCBI): domain Eukaryota; kingdom Metazoa; phylum Chordata; class Amphibia; order Anura; family Bombinatoridae; genus Bombina; species Bombina bombina. The sequence continues at coordinate 872,002,944 of NC_069502.1, forward strand.
TTGCTCATCTTTTGTTTGGAATAAAAAAAGGCACTATCTATCCAGAACCAAACTATACCAGCTCTCAGAATATGGAGGATTTGCGCTCCCTGATATAAAATGGTATAATATAGCTATTCTTGCACGCTTTGCCTGTGACTGGATCACAGATACTAATTATTTTACAAACCCTTTAATTGAAAGTCAGATGGTTACCCCTCTCTCCCTAAAGGCCATGATCCACTGCCCAATGGCACAACTACCAAAACATATTAAAAAGTTAATGGCAATTGGTAATGTGATCTCAGCCTGGCAGAAATTATGTACTGTGTTAAATATAGATTACCGTATATCAGCATACCTCCCTATTAGAGGCAACATCCTTTTCCCGCCAGGCTTAACTTCAGAAATCTTTACAAAGTGGGAGGAAAAGGGGTTAATTTATATTTCCCAAGTTCTCGATAATGAACACACAGTTAGAACATTTGAATCTATCCTCCAAGAATATAATTTATCCAATCAAAACTTTTATGCATATTTGCAACTCAGACACTATATAAATGGAATACAAAATATTAGACAAGACTATAGAAAATTTGCTGACCTGAAAGACTATATCATACTACATAAGAATGGTATTCATACAATTTCGCTAATTTATAATATTCTAATGTCGAAGCAAGGACAATTGGGATTGGAAATCCTAACTAGTTACTGGAGATCCCACTTCCAAGAAATAACAGTAGAAAAAATTAAAGCTAGTATTAAACAAGTAAGAGAGGCAAGAATCCCCACCTCCTGGAAAGAATCTCATATTAAACTAATTAATAATTCATATATTACACCGAGAACACTAGCCAAGTGGACTAGCAATAAATCTACTAACTGTTTTAAGTGTAAAAAAAAGGAGGCCGATCTCCTCCATTGTTTTTGGTTCTGTCCTAAAATTAGGCAATTTTGGTTTAAAGTGTCCTATTGGGCCTCTAAAGTGTTGCATGAAAATGTGACTTTGGATATCTTCCAGGTTTTTTTTCTTTCTAGTGAGACCAATACCATACCTCATAAATCTGTTAACACTCTGATTTTATTAGGACGGAACTTAATCCTCAAATTTTGGAAGAAGAGGATTTCCCCTCCGTTTTGCCTATTTAAACAAGCTGTGTTCTCGCAAATTATGTTCGAGCAATTAAATGCCAACTCCTTGTCAGAAAACCAGATAAAAATTTTTTTTGACAAATGGCTTACCCTAATATTACAACGGCCCAATAATCTGCAATATACATTAACTAAATGTTTTCATAAATCAGACTTTTTTGGAACTCTTATTCTGCATAATCTATTCCCCTATTCTTGGCACTAATATTACATTCACCCAAGATGGAGATGTGGAGCTGGAGGCAGGGGGAATTTCCTTTCTTTTCCTTTTCTATCTTGCTGCTCTTTTTTCTTCCTCTTCTCCCCTCTTGTTGTGTCTTCCTTTTTTCTTTTGCGTTTTGTTTTGTTTTATTTTTGGTCTGTGATGCATGACCATCTTCTGTTAAGATATCTTAGGTAATTAGGAAAATAGCACAAGTATACAATCACAAAGAGTAAAATATTGGAAAGTACGTGGCAAAAACTTTTCTAAAATATGATTCTGTGGAATCTTTGAAGTTAAGAGTGAATTAATTATTGACTGTATTCTTTTTTTTTTTCTCTTCTTCTTTTTTTCTGTTAAACAAAGAAATTTACTTATGTGATAAAAATGTACTTGTTGATTTGTATTCTGTGCTTGGAAATAAATAAATGTTTAAAAAAAAAAAAAAAAATACGTAGCCTGCTTATTTTTACTTCCAAAATGTAGAACCTTGCATTTTTCCGTATTAAATCTCATTTTCCATTCACTTGCCCATAGTTCTAATTTTAGCAAATCCCTTTGTAAAGAGAGTTCGTCCTGCTCTGACCTTATGACCTTACTTAACTTAGTATCATCTGCAAAAATAGAGATGTCGCTATTTAATCCTTGCTCCAAGTCATTTATAAAAATATTAAAAAGAACAGGGCCCAGTACTGATCCCTGGGGGACGCCACTGATTACCTTTGTCCAATCTGAGTATGATCCATTTACTACTACTCGTTGCTCCCTATCTTTTATCCAGTTATTTATCCATGAGCTAACATTTTCAGCTATTCCCAGTCCCTTAATTTTGTGCATTAATCTCTTATGTGGCACTGTATCAAATGCCTTTGCAAAATCTAAGTATATCACATCCACTGATTCCCCTTTATCTATATTTTGACTTACTTCCTCGTAGAATCTAATTAGATTAGTTTGACATGATCTATTTCTCCTAAAGCCATGCTGATTAGAACTCATAATCTTGTTTACACGAATATGCTCATCAATATAATCCCTTATAATCCCTTCAAATATCTTCCCCACTATTGATGTCAGACTAACTGGTCTATAGCTTCCTGGATCATCCCTGCTTCCCTTTTTGAAGAGTGGCACCACATCAGCTTTACGCCAATCCTGGGGTACCATGCCTGAGGATAATGAGTCTTGAAAAATTAAGAGTAGAGGTTTGTCTATAACAGTGCTAAGTTCCCTTAACACCCTTGGGTGTATTCCATCTGGGCCTGGAGTTTTATTTACCTTAATATTTTCCATTTTTTTCCTGATATCCTCTAAACAAAACCCAGTTAGTGGTATGGACTGGCATGTTCTATTATGTTCAAAAGTATCATTCAATGGTTCTTCTCTTGTGTATACTGAAGAAAAAAACTGGTTTAGTACCTCAGCCTTCTCCCTGTCATTATTTATCATGCTACCCTCCACACATTTTAATGTACCTATATTATCCTTCTTAGATTTTTTGCTATTTATGTACTTAAAGAACCTTTTAGGGTTAGACTTAGAATCCTTAGCAATTAATTTTTCATTTTCAATTTTGGCTAATTTGATTGCTTTTTTGCATGCTTTGTTACATTCCTTATAAATATTGTATGCTGAGTCTGTACTATTTTCTTTTAATAATTTAAATGCCCTACGTTTTTTCCTAATTTCTCTTAACACATTTTTATTTAGCCATAATGGCTTTGTTTTTTTATTTTTACTTTTATAACCATATGGTATGTGTTGATATGCATATTTATTTAACACATTTTTAAATATTATCCATTTATTCTCTGTATTTTTATTAGAAAATACATTGTCCCAATTTATATTATTTAATGATTTCCTTAAATCGTTGAATTTTGCTTTCTTGAAATTAAAAGTCTTAGTTAAGCCTTTAAAACACTGCATTTGAAAAGAGATTTCAAATGTGACCATGTTATGATCACTGTTACCCAAATGTTCTTTAACTTCTATGTTTGATATTATATCTGTATTGTTTGATAGCACTAAATCCAATATAGCTTTACTCCTAGTTGGCTCCTCTATTAATTGTGACAAGAAGTTATCCCTGAGAACATTTAAAAATCTATCCCCCTTAGCTGAATTACTAGTTTCATTGGCCCAGTTTATATCAGGGTAGTTAAAATCTCCCATAATTACAGCACTGTTATTAGCAGCCTTACCTATTTGGATAAGTAGTTGAGTTTCCTCCGGGTCACTAATGTTGGGAGGCTTGTAGCATGTTCCTAGTAATATTTTTTTAGTATTTTTCCCCCCACTCTTTATTTCAACCCACAGGGTCTCTACATTGTCACTTGTATCATAAATATCTTCCCTTATTGTAGGTTTAAGGTTAGGTTTAATATACATGCAGATACCTCCACCCCTTTTATTATTCCTGTCCCTCCTAAATAATGTATACCCCTCTAAGTTAAGCAGTAGCTTTTTGTCCTCTCCTCTTACCAGAATAAACAACGAACAAAGATGAAGTTTGTCTGAATTCCTTTGTTGCGTCTAAATAGAACTTTAAAGCGCGGACCACATCTAAATTGTGTAACAAACGTTCCTTCTTTGAAACTGGATTTGGACACAGAGAAGGAACAACTATTTCCTGGTTAATATTCTTGTTGGAAACTACTTTTGGAAGAAAACCAGGTTTAGTACGCAAAACAACCTTATCTGAATGGAACACTAGATAAGGTGGATTACACTGCAAAGCAGATAACTCAGAAACTCTTCTAGCAGAAGAAATAGCAACCAAAAACAGAACTTTCCAAGATAGTAACTTGATATCTATGGAATGTAAAGGTTCAAACGGAACCCCTTGAAGAACTGAAAGAACTAAATTTAGACTCCAAGGAGGAGTCATGGGTCTGTAAACAGGCTTGATTCTGACCAAAGCCTGTACAAAAGCTTGTACATCTGGCACAGCTGCCAGTCGTTTGTGTAACAAGACAGATAATGCAGAGATCTGTCCTTTTAGAGAACTCGCTGACAACCCTTTATCCAAACCTTCTTGGAGAAAGGAGAGAATCTTAGGAATTTTAATCTTACTCCAGGAGAATCCCTTGGATTCACACCAACAGATATATTTTTTCCATATTTTATGGTAAATCTTTCTAGTCACAGGTTTTCTGGCTTGAACCAGAGTATCTATCACTGAATTTGAAAACCCACGCTTGGATAAAATCAAGCGTTCAATTTCCAAGCAGTCAGCTGCAGAGAGACTAGATTTGGATGTTCGAATGGACCTTGTACTAGAAGATCCTGTCTCAAAGGTAGCTTCCATGGTGGAGCCGATGACATATTCACCAGGTCTGCATACCAATTCCTGCGCGGCCACGCAGGAGCTATCAGAATCACCGAGGCCTTCTCCTGTTTGATCCTGGCTACGAGCCTGGGAAGGAGAGGGAACGGTGGAAACGCATAAGCTAGGTTGAACGACCAAGGCGCCACTAATGCATCCATTAGAGTCGCCTTGGGATCCCTGGATCTGGACCCGTAGCAAGGAACCTTGAAGTTCTGACGAGACGCCATCAGATCCATGTCTGGAATGCCCCATAATTGAGTCAACTGGGCAAAAACCTCCGGGTGGAGTTCCCACTCCCCCGGATGGAAAGTCTGACGACTTAGATAATCCGCCTCCCAGTTGTCTACTCCTGGGATGTGAATTGCAGATAGATGGCAGGAGTGATCCTCCGCCCATTTGATGATCTTGGATACCGGCAGGTCACCCAAATTCCTGGCTAGATTAAACAAGGCCAGGAAAAAGAATAATATAATTGAAGCTATTCGGGTCGGTCAAGATAGATGTTCAGATCCACTAGAGATCAGAGAGAGTTTCTTCAAATACTTTAAAAATATATATGCGGCGAATGAGATCAACCTTGAAAATAAAGACATTTTCTGGAACTCAATTGTAATTCCTAAAATTTCCCCAGATTTCTTAGAACTTTTAAATGGTCCTATTACTTTGGAAGAAGTAGATGAAGCAATACTCCATGCTAAGTCAAATAAAGCTCCCGGCCCCGATCAGTTAACATCAGAATTTTACAAGATTACTAGATGTGATATACTTCCTATTCTGGTTAGACTTTTCAATGAATATTTTATAGCTGGGAAGCCTATGTCGGAGCATTTCTCGGCGTCGGCGGTTACTCTAATATTAAAGAAAGGTAAAGATCCTCTAGACCCTTCCTCTTATAGGCCTATATCACTTCTAAATGTAGATTATAAATTACTTACCTCTATAATGGCAAAAAGACTTAAGTCTGGCATAGAGCAAGTTATACATGAGGATCAATCAGGCTTCATACCTGGGAGATCCTCTATCAGAAATATACGCCGCGTTACTTCTGTATTAGAATATTATTGGTATAACCTACAGGATAATGCTTCAAATGCAAAACAAGATTTGGCACTGCTAACCGCCGACGCCGAGAAGGCCTTCGACTCAGTCACATGGGATCACTTATATACCGCCCTTGATAAATTTGGGTTCACAGGGAATTTCTTCTCACTAGTAAGATCTATTTATAATACACCTACTTCATATGTTCTAGTTAACGGGGTTCCAACACCCAGGTTCCATATCCACAAAGGAACGAGACAGGGGTGTCCACTGTCCCCCCTTTTATTTAACCTTGCCATAGAACCCCTTGCAATCTCCCTAAGAGATACTATAGCAGGTATAAAAATTGGAGATCAACAATTGGTCCTATCACTTTATGCTGACGACTTACTGCTGTTTTTACAGAATACTAAAATCAGTATTCCTCTTGCTCTAAATACTTTTAAGCTATTTAGCTCTTTTTCGGGCTACAAATTAAATTTGAGCAAGTCTGAAATTCTCTGGATACATCAAAACAAAGACAGTTGCAAGGAACACCCCCTACAGGTCACAGAAAGTATTAAATATTTAGGAATAAATCTTCATAGAAATCCTAATCTTTGGTACGATAATAATTTCTCTGTTTTCTTTGCAAATGCTGCCGAGAAATTAGACAGATGGGTTTTGTTCCCTATCTCTCTCTCGGCCAGAGTTATGTTAATTAAATCTATTCTTTTTCCGCAATTAGTATATCTTCTTCAAAACCTCCCTGTCTTTATCACTAACAAAGATCTTAGGCTTTTTAATAAGAATTGCTCATCTTTTGTTTGGAATAAAAAAAGGCACTATCTATCCAGAACCAAACTATACCAGCTCTCAGAATATGGAGGATTTGCGCTCCCTGATATAAAATGGTATAATATAGCTATTCTTGCACGCTTTGCCTGTGACTGGATCACAGATACTAATTATTTTACAAACCCTTTAATTGAAAGTCAGATGGTTACCCCTCTCTCCCTAAAGGCCATGATCCACTGCCCAATGGCACAACTACCAAAACATATTAAAAAGTTAATGGCAATTGGTAATGTGATCTCAGCCTGGCAGAAATTATGTACTGTGTTAAATATAGATTACCGTATATCAGCATACCTCCCTATTAGAGGCAACATCCTTTTCCCGCCAGGCTTAACTTCAGAAATCTTTACAAAGTGGGAGGAAAAGGGGTTAATTTATATTTCCCAAGTTCTCGATAATGAACACACAGTTAGAACATTTGAATCTATCCTCCAAGAATATAATTTATCCAATCAAAACTTTTATGCATATTTGCAACTCAGACACTATATAAATGGAATACAAAATATTAGACAAGACTATAGAAAATTTGCTGACCTGAAAGACTATATCATACTACATAAGAATGGTATTCATACAATTTCGCTAATTTATAATATTCTAATGTCGAAGCAAGGACAATTGGGATTGGAAATCCTAACTAGTTACTGGAGATCCCACTTCCAAGAAATAACAGTAGAAAAAATTAAAGCTAGTATTAAACAAGTAAGAGAGGCAAGAATCCCCACCTCCTGGAAAGAATCTCATATTAAACTAATTAATAATTCATATATTACACCGAGAACACTAGCCAAGTGGACTAGCAATAAATCTACTAACTGTTTTAAGTGTAAAAAAAAGGAGGCCGATCTCCTCCATTGTTTTTGGTTCTGTCCTAAAATTAGGCAATTTTGGTTTAAAGTGTCCTATTGGGCCTCTAAAGTGTTGCATGAAAATGTGACTTTGGATATCTTCCAGGTTTTTTTTCTTTCTAGTGAGACCAATACCATACCTCATAAATCTGTTAACACTCTGATTTTATTAGGACGGAACTTAATCCTCAAATTTTGGAAGAAGAGGATTTCCCCTCCGTTTTGCCTATTTAAACAAGCTGTGTTCTCGCAAATTATGTTCGAGCAATTAAATGCCAACTCCTTGTCAGAAAACCAGATAAAAAATTTTTTTGACAAATGGCTTACCCTAATATTACAACGGCCCAATAATCTGCAATATACATTAACTAAATGTTTTCATAAATCAGACTTTTTTGGAACTCTTATTCTGCATAATCTATTCCCCTATTCTTGGCACTAATATTACATTCACCCAAGATGGAGATGTGGAGCTGGAGGCAGGGGGAATTTCCTTTCTTTTCCTTTTCTATCTTGCTGCTCTTTTTTCTTCCTCTTCTCCCCTCTTGTTGTGTCTTCCTTTTTTCTTTTGCGTTTTGTTTTGTTTTATTTTTGGTCTGTGATGCATGACCATCTTCTGTTAAGATATCTTAGGTAATTAGGAAAATAGCACAAGTATACAATCACAAAGAGTAAAATATTGGAAAGTACGTGGCAAAAACTTTTCTAAAATATGATTCTGTGGAATCTTTGAAGTTAAGAGTGAATTAATTATTGACTGTATTCTTTTTTTTTTTCTCTTCTTCTTTTTTTCTGTTAAACAAAGAAATTTACTTATGTGATAAAAATGTACTTGTTGATTTGTATTCTGTGCTTGGAAATAAATAAATGTTTAAAAAAAAAAAAAAAAATACGTAGCCTGCTTATTTTTACTTCCAAAATGTAGAACCTTGCATTTTTCCGTATTAAATCTCATTTTCCATTCACTTGCCCATAGTTCTAATTTTAGCAAATCCCTTTGTAAAGAGAGTTCGTCCTGCTCTGACCTTATGACCTTACTTAACTTAGTATCATCTGCAAAAATAGAGATGTCGCTATTTAATCCTTGCTCCAAGTCATTTATAAAAATATTAAAAAGAACAGGGCCCAGTACTGATCCCTGGGGGACGCCACTGATTACCTTTGTCCAATCTGAGTATGATCCATTTACTACTACTCGTTGCTCCCTATCTTTTATCCAGTTATTTATCCATGAGCTAACATTTTCAGCTATTCCCAGTCCCTTAATTTTGTGCATTAATCTCTTATGTGGCACTGTATCAAATGCCTTTGCCAAATCTAAGTATATCACATCCACTGATTCCCCTTTATCTATATTTTGACTTACTTCCTCGTAGAATCTAATTAGATTAGTTTGACATGATCTATTTCTCCTAAAGCCATGCTGATTAGAACTCATAATCTTGTTTACACGAATATGCTCATCAATATAATCCCTTATAATCCCTTCAAATATCTTCCCCACTATTGATGTCAGACTAACTGGTCTATAGCTTCCTGGATCATCCCTGCTTCCCTTTTTGAAGAGTGGCACCACATCAGCTTTACGCCAATCCTGGGGTACCATGCCTGAGGATAATGAGTCTTGAAAAATTAAGAGTAGAGGTTTGTCTATAACAGTGCTAAGTTCCCTTAACACCCTTGGGTGTATTCCATCTGGGCCTGGAGTTTTATTTACCTTAATATTTTCCATTTTTTTCCTGATATCCTCTAAACAAAACCCAGTTAGTGGTATGGACTGGCATGTTCTATTATGTTCAAAAGTATCATTCAATGGTTCTTCTCTTGTGTATACTGAAGAAAAAAACTGGTTTAGTACCTCAGCCTTCTCCCTGTCATTATTTATCATGCTACCCTCCACACATTTTAATGTACCTATATTATCCTTCTTAGATTTTTTGCTATTTATGTACTTAAAGAACCTTTTAGGGTTAGACTTAGAATCCTTAGCAATTAATTTTTCATTTTCAATTTTGGCTAATTTGATTGCTTTTTTGCATGCTTTGTTACATTCCTTATAAATATTGTATGCTGAGTCTGTACTATTTTCTTTTAATAATTTAAATGCCCTACGTTTTTTCCTAATTTCTCTTAACACATTTTTATTTAGCCATAATGGCTTTGTTTTTTTATTTTTACTTTTATAACCATATGGTATGTGTTGATATGCATATTTATTTAACACATTTTTAAATATTATCCATTTATTCTCTGTATTTTTATTAGAAAATACATTGTCCCAATTTATATTATTTAATGATTTCCTTAAATCGTTGAATTTTGCTTTCTTGAAATTAAAAGTCTTAGTTAAGCCTTTAAAACACTGCATTTGAAAAGAGATTTCAAATGTGACCATGTTATGATCACTGTTACCCAAATGTTCTTAACTTCTATGTTTGATATTATATCTGTATTGTTTGATAGCACTAAATCCAATATAGCTTTACTCCTAGTTGGCTCCTCTATTAATTGTGACAAGAAGTTATCCCTGAGAACATTTAAAAATCTATCCCCCTTAGCTGAATTACTAGTTTCATTGGCCCAGTTTATATCAGGGTAGTTAAAATCTCCCATAATTACAGCACTGTTATTAGCAGCCTTACCTATTTGGATAAGTAGTTGAGTTTCCTCCGGGTCACTAATGTTGGGAGGCTTGTAGCATGTTCCTAGTAATATTTTTTTAGTATTTTTCCCCCCACTCTTTATTTCAACCCACAGGGTCTCTACATTGTCACTTGTATCATAAATATCTTCCCTTATTGTAGGTTTAAGGTTAGGTTTAATATACATGCAGATACCTCCACCCCTTTTATTATTCCTGTCCCTCCTAAATAATGTATACCCCTCTAAGTTAAGCAGTAGCTTTTTGTCCTCTCCTCTTACCAGAATAAACAACGAACAAAGATGAAGTTTGTCTGAATTCCTTTGTTGCGTCTAAATAGAACTTTAAAGCGCGGACCACATCTAAATTGTGTAACAAACGTTCCTTCTTTGAAACTGGATTTGGACACAGAGAAGGAACAACTATTTCCTGGTTAATATTCTTGTTGGAAACTACTTTTGGAAGAAAACCAGGTTTAGTACGCAAAACAACCTTATCTGAATGGAACACTAGATAAGGTGGATTACACTGCAAAGCAGATAACTCAGAAACTCTTCTAGCAGAAGAAATAGCAACCAAAAACAGAACTTTCCAAGATAGTAACTTGATATCTATGGAATGTAAAGGTTCAAACGGAACCCCTTGAAGAACTGAAAGAACTAAATTTAGACTCCAAGGAGGAGTCATGGGTCTGTAAACAGGCTTGATTCTGACCAAAGCCTGTACAAAAGCTTGTACATCTGGCACAGCTGCCAGTCGTTTGTGTAACAAGACAGATAATGCAGAGATCTGTCCTTTTAGAGAACTCGCTGACAACCCTTTATCCAAACCTTCTTGGAGAAAGGAGAGAATCTTAGGAATTTTAATCTTACTCCAGGAGAATCCCTTGGATTCACACCAACAGATATATTTTTTCCATATTTTATGGTAAATCTTTCTAGTCACAGGTTTTCTGGCTTGAACCAGAGTATCTATCACTGAATTTGAAAACCCACGCTTGGATAAAATCAAGCGTTCAATTTCCAAGCAGTCAGCTGCAGAGAGACTAGATTTGGATGTTCGAATGGACCTTGTACTAGAAGATCCTGTCTCAAAGGTAGCTTCCATGGTGGAGCCGATGACATATTCACCAGGTCTGCATACCAATTCCTGCGCGGCCACGCAGGAGCTATCAGAATCACCGAGGCCTTCTCCTGTTTGATCCTGGCTACGAGCCTGGGAAGGAGAGGGAACGGTGGAAACGCATAAGCTAGGTTGAACGACCAAGGCGCCACTAATGCATCCATTAGAGTCGCCTTGGGATCCCTGGATCTGGACCCGTAGCAAGGAACCTTGAAGTTCTGACGAGACGCCATCAGATCCATGTCTGGAATGCCCCATAATTGAGTCAACTGGGCAAAAACCTCCGGGTGGAGTTCCCACTCCCCCGGATGGAAAGTCTGACGACTTAGATAATCCGCCTCCCAGTTGTCTACTCCTGGGATGTGAATTGCAGATAGATGGCAGGAGTGATCCTCCGCCCATTTGATGATCTTGGATACCTCTCTCATCGCCAAGGAACTCTTTGTTCCTCCCTGATGGTTGATGTAAGCTACAGTCGTCATGTTGTCCGACTGGAATCTTATGAATCCGGCCTTCGCTAGTTGAGGCCAAGCCCGGAGAGCATTGAATATCGCTCTCTGTTCCAGGATGTTTATCGGAAGAAGAGACTCTTCCCGAGACCATAGACCCTGAGCTTTCAGGGAATCCCAGACCGCGCCCCAGCCTAATAGACTGGCGTCGGTCGTGACAATGACCCACTCTGGTCTGCGGAAACTCATTCCCTGAGACAGGTGATCCTGAGTCAACCACCAAAAGGAGTGAGTCTCTGGTTACCTGGTCTACTTGAATCTGTGGGGACAAGTCTGCATAGTCCCCATTCCACTGACTGAGCATGCACAGTTGTAATGGTCTTAGATGAATTCGAGCAAAAGGAACTATGTCCATTGCTGCAACCATCAATCCTACTACTTCCATGCACTGAGCTATGGAAGGCTGCAGAATAGAGTGAAGAACTTGACAAGCGTTTAGAAGCTTTGACTTTCTGACTTCTGTCAGGAAGATCTTCATTTCTAAAGAATCTATTATTGTTCCATAAAAGGGAACTCTTGTTGACGGAGACAGGGAACTCTTTTCTACGTTCACCTTCCACCCGTGAGATCTGAGAAAGGCTAGAACAATGTCTGTATGAGCCTTTGCCTTGGAAAGAGACGACGCTTGAATTAGAATGTCATCTAGATAAGGTGCCACTGCAATGCCCCTCGGTCTTAGAACCGCCAGAAGGGACCCTAGCAGCTTTGTGAAAATTCTGGGAGCAGTAGCTAAACCGAACGGAAGAGCCACGAACTGATAATGTTTGTCCAGAAAGGCGAACCTTAGGAACTGATGATGATCTTTGTGGATAGGAATATGTAGGTACGCATCCTTTAAATCCACGGTAGTCATATATTGACCCTCCTGGATTGTGGGTAAAATTGTTCGAATGGTTTCCATTTTGAACGATGGAACTCTGAGATATTTGTTTAGAATTTTTAAATCCAGAATTGGTCTGAAAGTTCCCTCTTTTTTGGGAACTACAAACAGGCTTGAGTAAAACCCCTGACCTTGTTCCACAGTTGGAACTGGGTGTATCACTCCCATCTTTAACAGGTCTTCTACACAATGTAAGAATGCCTGTCTCTTTATTTGGTCTGAAGATAAGCGAGACATGTGGAACCTTCCCCTTGGAGGAAGTTCCTTGAATTCTAGAAGATAACCCTGAGAGACTATTTCTAGTGCCCAGGGATCCGGAACATCTCTTGCCCAAGCCTGAGCAAAGAGAGAGAGTCTGCCCCCTACTTGATCCGGTCCCGGATCGGGGGCTACCCCTTCATGCTGTCTTGGTAGCAGCAGCAGGCTTCTTGGTCTGTTTACCCTTGTTCCAGCCTTGCAATGGTTTCCAAGCTGGTTTAGCCTGGGAAGCGTTACCCTCTTGTCTAGAGGCTGCAGAGTTAAGAGCCGGTCCGTTCCTGAAATTGCGAAAGGAACGAAAATTGGACTTATTCTTAGCCTTGAAAGGCCTATCCTGTGGGAGGGCATGGCCCTTCCCCCCAGTGATGTCTGAAATAATTTCTTTCAATTCTGGCCCAAAAAGGGTCTTACCTTTGAAAGGGATATTAAGCAATTTTGTCTTGGAAGATACATCCGCCGACCAAGACTTTAGCCAGAGCGCTCTGCGTGCCACAATTGCAAACCCTGAATTTTTCGCCGCTAATCTCGCTAATTGCAAATCGGCATCTAAAATAAAGGAATTAGCTAACTTAAGTGTGTGAATTCTGTCCATGACTTCCTCATATGGAGTCTCCATATTAAGCGACTTTTCTAGTTCATCGAACCAGAAACACGCCGCCGTAGTGACAGGAATAATGCACGAAATTGGTTGGAGGAGGTAACCTTGCTGAACAAAAATCTTTTTAAGCAAACCGTCCAATTTTTGATCCATAGGATCTTTGAAAGCACAATTGTCCTCAATGGGAATAGTCGTGCGTTTGGCTAGGGTAGAAACTGCCCCCTCAACCTTAGGGACTGTTTGCCATGTGTCCTTCCTTGGGTCGACCATGGGGAACAATTTCTTAAATATAGGAGGTGGGACAAAGGGTATTCCTGGTTTCTCCCACTCCTTATTCACTATGTCCGCCACCCTTTTAGGGATCGGAAAGGCGTCAGGGTGCACCGGGACCTCTAAGAATTTGTCCATCTTGCACAATTTTTCTGGAATGACCAAAGAGTCACAATCATCCAGTGTAGTTAGCACCTCCTTAAGTAATGCGCGGAGATGCTCTAACTTAAATTTAAATGTCACAACATCAGGTTCTGCCTGTTGAGAAATTCTTCCTGAATCTGAAAGTTCTCCCTCCGTCAAACCCTCCCTCACTGCCACTTCAGACTGGTGTGAGGGTATGACAGATAAACTATCGTCAGCGCCTTCTTGCTCCACTGTATTTAAAACTGAGCAATCACGCTTTCTTTGAAATGCTGGCATTTTGGATAAAATATTAGCTATGGAATTATCCATTACAGCCGTTAATTGTTGCATAGTAACAAGCATTGGCGCGCTAGATGTACTAGGGGTCGCCTGCGCGGGCATAACTGGCGTTGACACAGAAGGAGAGGATGATGAACTATCCCCACTACCTTCATTTGAGGAATCATCTTGGGCAACCTTATTAAATGTGACAGTACTGTCCTTACTTTGTCTGGACGCCATGGCACAATTATCACATACATTTGAAGGGGGGACCACCTTGGCCTCCATACATACAGAACATGTTCTATCTGAAGGTACAGACATGTTAGACAGGCTTAAACAGGCTAATAATGCAAAAAAAACGTTTTAAACAAAACCGTTACTGTCTCTTTAAATGTTAAACAGAGCACACTTTATTTCTGAATGTGTGAAAAACTATGAAGGAAATATCCAATCTTTACCAAAATTTCACCACAGAGTCTTAATGCTTTAAAAGTATTGCACCCCAATTTTCAAGCTTTTAACCCCTTAAATGAGGAAACCGGAGCCGTTTAATCAAGTAACAATTTTTAACCCCACTACAGTCCCAGCCACAGCGTTTGCTGCGACTTCACCTGTCCTTAAGGGTTATACGATACCAAATTAAGCCTTCCAGGAACGTTTTCAATGATCACCAGACCCTCTCACATGCAGCTGCATGCACTGCATCCAAAAGAAACTGCGCAATTATGGCGCGAAAATGAGGCTCTGCCTACTATAGTGAAAGGCCCTTCCTGACTGGAAAGGTGTCTAAACGACTGCCTGGCGTCTAAAAACGTTCCCCACAATAAAAGTTTTATAAATCACTTCAAATTTCATAAAAAACTTTAAATAAAGCAATCGATTTAGTCCACAAGAGTGTCAACCAGTGTATAGCCCATAATAAGCCTTCATTCTGTTAAGAGTCTAAGAAAATGGCTTACCGATCCCCAAGAGGGAAAATGACTTCTAGCATTACAAAGTCTTGTTAGAAAATGGACTAGTCATACCTTGAGCAGAAAAAGTCTGCTAACTGTTCCCCCCAACTGAAGTTCTCTGGGCTCAACAGTCCTGCGTGGGAACAGCAATTGATTTTAGTTACTGCTGCTAAAATCATACTCCTCTTTTAAACAGAACTCTTCATCCCTTTCTGTTTTAGAGTAAATAGTACAAACCGGCACTATTTTAAAATAACAAACTCTTGATAGCAGAATAAAAAACTACAACTAAACACCACATACTCTTCACCATCTCCGTGGAGATGCTACTTGTTCAGAGCGGCAAAGAGAATGACTGGGGGGCGGAGCCTGAGGAGGGGTTATATGGACAGCCTTTGAGTGATCTTTGCCATTTCCTGTTGGGGAAGAGAATATTTCCCACAAGTAATGGATGACGCCGTGGACCGGACACACCAATGTTGGAGAAATAACACGTGTGGTGCGTAGCGGCATTTAGCGGCCTTCTAATTACTAAAAAGTAATGCCAAAGCCATAAATGTCTGCTATTTCTGAACAAAGGGGATCCCAGAGAAGCATTTACAACCATTTGTGCCATACTTGCACACGCTGTTTGTAAATAATGTCAGTGAGAAACCTAAAGTTTGTGAAGAAGTTTGAGAAAAAGTGAACAATTTTTTTTTATTTGATCTCATTTGGGGGTGAAATTGTGGCATTAAATATACCAAAATGGGCCTAGATCAATACTTTGGGTTGTCTACTAAAAAAAAAAGCATATAGATGTCTAGGGATATTCAGGAATCCTGACAGATGTCAGTGTTCCAATGTAACTATCACCAATTTAAAAAAAAAAAAAAAAAAAAAAAAAAAAAAAAGGTTTGGAAATAGCAAAGTTCTACTTGTACTTATTGTGCTATAACTTGCAAAAAAAGCAAAGAACACGTAAACATTGGGTATTTGTAAACTCAAGACAAAATTTAGAAACTATTTAGCATGGGTGTTTTTTGGTGGTTGTAGATGTGTAACAGATTTGGGGGGTCAGAGTAGAAAAAGTGTTTTCTTTTTCCATTTTGTTCATCATATTTTATATTTTTTTTATAGCAAATTATAAGATATGATGAAAATAATGGTATCTTTATAAAGTCCATTTAATGGCAAAAAAAAAAAAAAACGGTATATAATATGTGTGGGTACAGTAAATGACTAAGGGGAAAATTACAGCTAAACACAAAAACGCAGAAATGTAAAAATAGCCTTAGTCTGAAACGGTCAAAAAAATGGAAAAGGGGATAAACTAAGGGGATAAAAAGATGGCTAAGGCAGGTTATTATATTATATACAGTTTTTCTTGCCATTAAATGGACTTTCTAAAGATACCATTATTTTCATCATATCTTATCATTTACTATAAACATTTTTTATAAAATATGAGGAAAAATGGAAAAAAACACACACACTTTTTCTAACTTTGAGCCCCAATATCTGTTACACATCTACAACCACCATAAAACACCCATGTTAAATAGTTTCTAAAGTTTGTCCAGAGTTTAGAAATACCCAATGTTTACATGTTCTTTGCTTTTTTTGTAAGTTATAGGGCCATAAATACAAGTAGCACTTTGCTATTTCCAAACCACTTTTTTTTTTCAAAATTAGCGCTAGTTACATTGGAACACTGATATCTTTCAGGAATCCCTGAATATCCCTTGACATGCATATATTTTTTTAGAAGACATTCCAAAGTATTGTTCTAGGCCAATTTTGGTATATTTCATGCCACCATTTCACCGCCAAATGCGATCAAATAAAAAAAAATCGTTCACTTTTTCACAAACTTTAGGTTTCTCACTGAAATTATTTACAAACATCTTGTGCAATTATGGCATAAATGGTTGTAAATACTTCTCTGGGATCCCCCTTGTTCAGAAATAGCAGACATATATGGCTTTAGCGTTGTTTTTTGGTAATTAGAAGGCCGCTAAATGCCACTGCGCACCACACGTGTATTATGCCCAGCAGTGAAGGGATAATTAGGGAGCATGTAGGGAGCTTTTTGGGGTAATTTTTAGCTTTAGTGTAGTAGACAACCCAAAGTATTGATCTAGGCCCATTTTGG
The DNA here is from genome assembly GCF_027579735.1 of Bombina bombina. Taxonomy (NCBI): domain Eukaryota; kingdom Metazoa; phylum Chordata; class Amphibia; order Anura; family Bombinatoridae; genus Bombina; species Bombina bombina. The sequence continues at coordinate 872,020,116 of NC_069502.1, forward strand.
TATATTTCATACCACCATTTCACCGCCAAATGCAATCAAATAAAAAAAAAAAAAACCTTACATTTTTCCAAATTTTAGGTTTCTCACTGAAATCATTTAGAAACAACTTGTGCAATTATGGCACAAGTGGTTGTACATGCTTTTCTGGGATCCCCTTTGTTCAGAAATAGCAGACATATATGGCTTTGGTGTTGCTTTTTGGTAATTAGAAGGCAGCTAAATGCTGCTGCGCACCACACGTGTATTATGCCCAGCAGTGCAGGGGTTAATTAGGGAGCTTGTAGGGTTACTTTTAGCTTTAGTGTAGTGTAGTAGACAACCCCAAGTATTGATCTAGGCCCATTTTGGTATATTTCATACCACCATTTCACCGCCAAATGCGATAAAAAAAAAAAAAAGTCAACTCTTACCTCCCCCACCACACAATTGTCCCCGCCATCTTAAGTACTGGCAGAAAGTCTGCCAGTACTAAAATAAAAGGTAACCTTTTTTTCTTTCTGTTTTTTTTTTCTTTGCATATTTACATATGCTGCTGTATAGGATCCCCCCTTAGCCCCCCCAAACAGCTCTCTAACCTCCCCCTCTACATTCTTGGGAGCCATCTTGGGTACTGGCAGCTGTCTGCCAGTACCCAGTTTACAAAATAAATGATGTAATTTTTTTATTTTTTCTGTAGTGTAGCTTCCCTCCCCCCCCCCCCCCCCAAGATCAACCCCCACCCCCTCCCAGATCCCTTAGATTATTTTTTGGGCATTCTCCCACTTATAATACTTTTCTTTCTGTAGTGTAAGCGGTTCTCACCCGCTCCCTCCCCGTGCCCGCCCGCCGCCCCCCATGCACGCGCTTGTCTCCCCCCCCCCGACGATCCCACCCCCCTCTCAGGCTCAGAACTCATTGATGGCCGCCCACCCGCCTCCCACCCACCAACGAATGCGGCCATCGATGTCCGGTGCAGAGAGGGCCACAGAGTGGTTCTTTCTGCACCGGAGAGGTAAAAATTGTTATTGCAGGATGCCTCGATAGCGAGGCATCACTGCAATAACCGGAAAGCAGCTGGAAGCGATCAGGATCGCTTCCAGCTGCTTTCCAAACCGACGACGTACGCCATACGTCCTCATGTGTTAACTGTATTTTTTCTGAGGACGTATGGCGTACGTCGTCGGTCATTAAGGGGTTAAAGATGTAATAGGCACCATGTGCAAGCGCTGATTGGTAGGTACACTGTTTCCATTGTGAACAAACAGTTACCTACAAATCAGCAACTATTTAAGCACAGGGACTGATACCGAGTGTGAGGACTTGATGACAGTCTCAAAATTAACAACAAGACTACACTGGGTTTTTAAACTCTGCTTAGCAGAAACTTCTGTACATCACCGGTATACTACTAACCCCTATATCCTTTTAAGATGATCAGATCACTGAGGTTTCTGGTTGATTACTGTAAATATTATCCCATTATGATGACAAAACCAGGTGACATGCATGTGACGTCCTGCTTACCTCCGTGTGCATCAGAAAGGTCTGAGGTTTGGTTCTCAGTCTTTTCAGACATTGTTTTGTTCAGCACAACTGAATTTGTCAGATATTCTTATAATGTGTCTTCTTTTCCAGCAAAAGAAGTGATGTGTATTGTTTGTGATCTTCCCAGTAACAGGAGCCTAAAAAGAGAGCGAGAGAAAGTGTGTGAGTCTCATGTACACTTGAGTGTCATAGGAGGAACGCTTTGCATTACTAACATCCAACCCTGAATCTGAGCATCATAAACCGACCAAGACTAAGGAATCGCTCTGCTTGGTCACAAAGGGATAAAGTGAATAACACTGATTAATCAGAGGACAGTGATTAATCAACAACGAAAGCAATTTCTATATCTTGGCCTAAATCACTGGGTAATACTTACCAGTGAAGAACCCCTCCCTGAAGGGGTGGACAGAACCACCACTCCCCTGATTACCTATAAAAGTAATCCTCAGACACCTCCCTTTCCTCTTCCTAGAGATATCTGGTCAAAAAGGTGGACTAAGAAAAAAGGGTTAGGGAGCCTAGTAAGTATTACCCAGGGATATAGGAAGAAACAGAAATTGCTTATATTTTGTTGTTAATTTATCTTGTTAAATGATTTTGTACTTACCAGTGAAGATTATAAAGCAATACACAATAAAAAAAATGGTCGTAAAAAATACAAACATAAATCAGCAGCAGATCAGCACATATCAAGAATATATACAAGAAACATTTTTTTATATTGAAAATAAATAAACTATGAATATTGGAAAGTATGTTCTAATTACTTCCCTTTCAAGGATTTGCCAAAAGAACGAAGCCAGCTCTCGCGGTCTCCTCTTCTGTTTTTGTCCAAAGTTTATGCAGAATGGCGGCGCTGTTACTGTCTGGTCAATCTGGTATAATATGCAGACTTCTTCTGTGGGATTGATGCTGGGTATCCTTAGTCAGCAATACCTCAGTGGAAAAGCAACCAACATAGTACAATACAATCGGACAAAGAAAATGCAATAAATGGAAAATACTCACAAGCAGGTATATGCCACTGTTATTATTTGATTGTCAATGAAAATTTAATATAAAATTTTAAAATTAAGAGAAAAAAAAAAAAATGTAAAAGACTCAACCAGTTTCAGTGGACAAACAACATTTCTCAAAAGTGAATAAAATACTGAGGTATTGCTGACTGAGGAAAACCAAAATCAACCCCACAGAAGAAGTCTGGTTATAATCCCAAATTGACCAGATAGAAACAGCGCAGCCATTCTGCAAAAACTTTGCACACATCAAGCCTAAAAAGAAATGAACGTATGATGATATGTCAAACTAATGTTTAAGAGATCCCTCAAAGAAAAATCTCAATATACTGCGACTGCTCTCATAAGAACACATCTCAAGACTATTCAAAACTTCATCATCATCTTCTACCTAAAGACTAAAGATATAGACCTTAAAAGTGAATGTAAATTTTAATGAATGAGTGCCCGGTTTTTAAAATTACTATTAAAAACAGGGGCACTTTCATTCATTAAACTTTACATTGCAGCGTTTTAAAAAAAAAAAAAAAAAATACTTACCTTTTCTTTAGGAAACCTAGACCGCGATCCTCCACCCACAGCTCCTCTGTATTTAGCAATTCAATGACGAAACCAGCTTCCTCCAAACACAGCGTGGCCTCACGAGGTGGACGCTCGCCATGATTGGAGGAAGCCGGTTTCGTCATTGCTGAGATAAGTACAGAGGAGCTGCGGGCAGAGGATCGTGGTCTGTGTTTGCTAAAGAAAAAGGTAATCATTTTTTAAAAAAACAAAAACACTTCTATGTAAAGTTTAATGAATTAAAGTGCCCCTGTTTTTATTAGCATTTTTAAAAACCGGGCACTCATTCATTCAACTTTACATACATTTTAAGAAAAAGCTTGGTATAAGACACTTCAAAGAAGAATTTCCCACTGTCTATTAATAGAAAGATGGCAAAATAATTATCTTGTATTTAAATTTAATTTCTTACCAATATATGAAATGAACAGTCAATAGCAGATAACACAGGGGGTTACTTTATACCCCTGTCTGCCTGTTAAAAGGATATGAACAGGTCCAAAACCATTCCAGACAAAGAGTGTAAAACAGTACACAGAAATAGCTTGAAATTCAGGACACATCTAAATGACATGATGATCACTAGAAATGAATAGTCTAAAGAGTAAGAGAACCCCAGAGTGGTTAAAGTAATGTTGCCAACTTGCCATAAACGCTACTAAATCTAAAGGAAGGTCCCCAGACTGTACAATTATTATTGTTAAATATAGGATATAAGCCAAGACATTAACATAAGAACTGTATCTTTAAGAGCCCTTGAGCCCACTACACCAGAAAAAGTTTAAAACTGCAAACACCTGGATTTTCTAATTCTCAGAAAATAACCATCATACGGAAATCTGAAATATCTTGGATAAAAACTTGTTAACTACAAACAAGGTATAAATAACAAAAACTAAAATATTCATACTGCAGACATGAAATCCAAGTAATCATAAACATCAAAAACGTTCTTAAAATACAGAAATAAAGGAACTACTGCCAAACTCCTAATTGCAAGATCAATAAAAGCCTAATAAAAACAGTTTTTTTTTTCCCCTTTCAATTGTTACCTACAGATGAAGAAAGGTAAAATGTAATTACTGGGAAATGTTTATCCCCATGACTGTAAAATGTTAAAAAAAACACACAACATAAAATGGATCAAATGATAACATAATTTATGCTTACCTGATACATTCTGTTCTTTCTTGACAGTGAGAGCCCACAAATTAATTAATTACCTATGGGAAATACTACACCTCGCCACCAGCAGGAGACAAAGACACCCCAAACAAAGCATTAAGTATCCCTCCCACTTCCCCTACTCTCTCAGCAGTTAAAGCAGAGGATAAGGAAAAGCAGAGAGAGAAAAAAGGGGTACCACAAAACCGTCGCCACTACCAAATAACAGGGTGGGTTCGTGGACTCTCACTGCCAAGAAAGAAAATAATTTATCAGGTAAGCATCAATTATGTTTTCTTTCTAATGGCAGTGGGAGTCCACAAATGTATTCATTACCTATGGGAAACCAATACCCAAGCTGTGAAGGACATGAAATGAATAGGGAGGGAAAAGGTAGGGAAGGCAGTCCTAAGAACTAGGCACCACTGCTTGAAGATCCTTTCTCCCAAAAGATGACTATGCTGAGGCAAAAATATCAAATTTGTAAAATTTCACGAAAGTATGTAAAGATGACCAGGTAAGCAGCCTAACAAATCTGTTCCACTGAAGCCTCATACTTGAAGGCCCAGGATGAAGAAACTGCACAAGTAGAATGTGCCGTAATTCTAGATGGAGGCTGCTGACCCGCTTCAATGTATGCCATGCGAATTAAGCTTCTGAGCCAAAAGGACAAAATAACAGCAGTGGTCTTCTGACCCTTGCGCTTACCTGAAAAAAGGATAAATAAGGAAGATGACTGTCGGAATTCCTTGGTAGCGTGAAAGAAAAAAATGTAATGCCCTAACCATTAGGGCTAAAGGAAGGAACAACAATTTCCTGATTGATGTTATCAGTATAATCAACCTTAGGTACGAATCCTATCTTAGTCCGTAAGACAGCCTTGTCCGCTTGAAAAAATTAGATAAGGCAGGTCACATAGAAGAGAAGATAACTCAGAGACTCTACGAGCAGAAGAAATTGCTAACAAAAACAAAAAACTTTCCAAGATAAAAGTTTAACATCAATAGAACGCATAGGCTCAAATGGAGCCTGTTGAAGAACTCTAAGAACAAGATTAATGCTCCAAGGAGGTTTGGAAACAGGTCAAATTCTGGCAATAGTCTGAATAAAAGTCTGAACATTTGGCAACCGAGCCAAACTCTTATGTAACAGAACCAAAAGGGCAAAATCTGCCTCTTCAGAGAACTAGTGGCAAGGCCCTTCTCTAAACCTTCCTGAAGAAATTGCTGAATCTGCAGTCTTCCCCCTGTGCCAAGCGAGCCCCCGGTCAGCAAACCAAGATAGAAAAGATCTCTAGACCTTGTGGTAAATGCGTCTGGTCACAGGTTTTCTGGCCAGCACCAAGGTATCAATTACCATCTTAGAGAATCCTCTCTTAGACAGTACTAGTTGTTCAATCTCCATTCAATCAGCCTCAGAGAATATAGATTGTGATAGAACGGACCTTGTTGAAGCAGGTCCGATCACCGAGGTAATCTCCACGGAGGAGCCAATGACATTCTCACTAGATCCGCATACCAGGCTTTGCGTGGCCACTCTGGAGCAATCAAGATTGCAGGAATTCTGTCCTGCTTGATCAGAGCTACAACTTGGGGAAAAAGAAACAAGTGGAAGAAATAGGTAAACTATATTGAAGTTCCACTGAACTGCTAAGGCATCCACTAACTCCACCTGTGGATCCCACAATCTCAATCTGTATCTTGTCAGTTTGGCATTGAGGCAATGAGGTATTTTTCCGGACACCTCCTGGTTTAGAGACCCTTCTCCGGAATGCAGTGTTTGTCTTTTTTCTGATTAAAAAAAAATCTGCTTCCCAATTCTCCACGCCTAGAATGTGGATAGCTGAAATCTGGCACTGTAAGTTTCTGCCTACTGAAGGATGTGAGAGACCTCTCTCATCAATAGAGGGCTGCGAGTTGTGCCCTGGTGGTTGATGAAGGCCACCGTATTAATGTTGCCCAATTGGAATAGAATAAAACGGACGGAACGCAACTGGGCCACAAATGCAGAGAGTTGAAAATGGCCCTCAGTTCCAGAATGTTGATTGGACGCTTTGCTTCCTCTGGGCACTAGGTTCCCTGAGCTGTCAGATGACCCCATACTGCATCCCAGCCAGTCAAACTCACATCTGTTGTTAAGATCTCCCAGGATGAGCGTAGGAAACATCTTCCTTGAAGGACTAGTTCCTGAGACAGACACCAGGAGAGACTCTCTGGTCTCAGGATCGAGACAGATTATCTGGGACAGGTCTGAGTGGTCTACATTCCACTGACTTAGCATACAGAACTGTAGAGGTCTGAAAATGAATAGCATCCGAAGCCGCCCCCATGAGACCTGCTACATCCATACATTGAGCCACCCAGGGGCGAGGAATAGATTGAAGAAGACGACAGGCAGACTGGAGCTTCTCTCCCATCTTCATGCTGAAGGAATCTATGATGGTTCCTAGGAAGCTCACTCTTGTATTTGGAATAAGAGAACTCTTTTGTAAGATCTTGCTAATATCAAAGATGGAGCTTGAAACAATATATTGTCCAAGTAAGGAGCTGCAGCAATCCCCTGCAGTCTGACTACGGCAAGAAGAGCTCTCAGAACTTTTGTAAAAATTCTCAGGGCTGTAGCTAGACCAAATAAAAGAGTTATGAACTGATGATTGTCGAAAAAGGCAAACCAAAGAAATAGGTGATGATCTCTGTCAATGGGAATATGAAGATATGCATCCTTCAGATCTATGCTGGTCATGAACTGTCCCTCTTGTACAAGAGTAAGTAACCTGATAGTTTCCATTTTGAAAGAAGGGACCTTCAGAAATTTGTTTAGACATTTCAGGTCTAAGATGGGACAAAAGGTTCCCTCCTTCTTGGGAAAAATAAAGAGATTGGAGTAGAATCCCTTTCTGATTGTGGAGCTGGAACAATAAATCATATGGATACTAGGTCTTCTACACATTTTAGGAAAGCCTTTCTTTTCTATGGTCTTCCCGAAACCCTAGAAAGGAGAAACCTGCCCCTGGGAGGACGAGACTAAAAACCTATTCTGTATCACTGAGATATAAATGTACATAACCCAGGGGTCCTGAACATTTTGAGCCCACACGTCTTAAAACAGAGATAATCTGCCCCCAACTTGACCCGAGCCCAGGTCTGGGCCAACCCTTCATGAAGATTTGATGTCAGGGGGAGACTTCTTGGGTTGCTTATTTTAAATCCAAGACTGGTTAGGCTTCCAGGTACTCCTTGTTCCGCTTGGATGAAGGCCAAAGTCTTCTGAGTCTTATTCTGCCAAAAGAAACTTCCAGACGAAAGCCTTTTAGACTTAAGTCTTCTTGTCCTGGAGAAGGAAGGCTCCCTTGCCCATAGCAATGGTAGAGATAATGGAACCCAGACCAAGCACAATAAGGTCTTACGCTTAAAGGCCAAGGATAGGAGCCTGGACTTAAAAACCATATCCACAGACAATTTTAACCAGAGAGCCCGTCTAGCGAGCACAAAAAAGCCAGAAGACTTAACATTAAGTCGAATGGTCTGCATAACTGCATCCCAAATTAAAGAATTGGCGTCCTTAAGGCCCGAATGCAGTCTTGGATATCTTCCAATGGAGATTCAACCGAAATCAGATCGGAGAGTCACACCAGAAAGTAGTCGCTCCAGCCACCGCTGCAACACCTGCAGCACGCTGGAAAACCAAACTCATTTGAACGAACATCCTTCTTAGGTATCCTCTAACTTTCTGTCCATGGGATCATTAAAGGATGTACCATCCTCTAGTGGGATAGTGGTATGCTTAGCTAAAGTGGAAATGGCACCATCCACCTTGGGTACCATACTCCAAATGAGATTCCGGAACTGGAAATTTTTTCTTGAAAATTGAAGTGGATGAAAAGGGTATACCGGGTTTCTCCCACTCTTTAGTTATAGATATAATGTCTGACATCAGAAAAGGGAAGGGAAACACCTCAGAGGTTTTAAATCTAGGCTGTGAATCTTTTTATCCTTAGGAGGTTTGGGTTGAGGGAAGTCCAGTGTGGAATAAAGATGTAGATAAAATGAAAGAATACTTAAATATTTTAGAAGAAAAACTGATTATTGAAATGAGACATAAAACTGAATGTATCTTTTTAAACGAGTATTTAACAAATAAAAGAGTCCCTAGAGGATTAAGAATAAAGAAAGAATGTTCTTTCAAGAATATAGACTCCTCTTTTAAAAAGAAATGGAGAGAGATATTAGAAGAAACATCTTTCAAACTAATGAACCTTATAAAAGAGTATAGGGAAGAACAACTTTTAAAACTAGGTAATGAAATAAATGACATAGAAACTAAAATAAATGATTTCAAAGAATGGAATGAATACAAAAAAAGAGAAGAAGAAATAAAACAGCTGTTGATAAAAACTAAACGAGAACTAGTAGAGAATAAATTTAAGAAATTTGAAAGAGACAAAAATGATTACTCTGCATTTGAAAAAAACCCTAACGGAGAGGAATATATAAGTCACAAATGGAGAGGCAATAAATTAGAAAAAAATAAAGAAAATATAGAGCAATCACAAAATGAGCAACAAAAAACACATAATTATAGGTTACACCCTAACGAAATAGACAAAAGAGAGCAGAATGACTACAAACTGAGACCATCCTGGCAAAGAGTTGAATACAAAAAAGGGAAAACCAACTATAATTAGCCTCAGACTGATTTTAGACAAAACAACAACAACTATTACAGAAATGAACCTTACAACAATTACCACAACAAAGATAACCAATGGCGAAACACAAATAGAAGACCGCATGATCAGTACAAGCACACCAACAACCATAATGAGTATCATAATACACACTACTATAGTAGAACATATGACCAGCGTAGAACTAACTATCAACCAACTGACACTGCTAATGAATTTCAAAATCCATATAACAAATCTTCGAGTAATTACAATAGATTTTTGGCTCTAGAAAAATATGAACCACCAAAAAGGGATGATACACAAGAATTAATAAGAGAAGATGAAAGAAATATATCACATACAACAAACGCAAAACAACATTCTTCTTTTTTAGAACTAGGCCCAAACCAAAACTCAGGGAGAAGAAAAAGAAGAAATTCAGAAAGAGAGGAACAAGAGGAGGTAGACCAAAGAGATCAGAAAGAACATCATTACCAAGAGAAAATACAGTTTCAGGAAATGAAAAGGAAGAAATAAAAGCAAAGCAACAAGGAATATACAATTTAAGTAAAGTTCAGCTAAATGATGCACAAAAACAAATACTTAGCAAAGGGCTATCATTTGCACCGACACAACCAATAGATAAATTCAGTACTTTTATTGATGCTCATAAATTCGTTCGTAATCTGACATTAAAGAAATATTTCATTAGAAATCCAGTGGAAAAACCATCAGTTGAACCCAACAGTGAAACTAATATAACATTAGAAACTAATATTAAAACATTTTTTAAAGATGAAAAAGGCTTCATACATACCGACCTAAAAAGAAAGTCAAATTTTTACCCTAAAAAAGAAAAGGGAAAATATATAGACACTTTTGAAAAACTCATTACAGCAGACATAACCAATTTAAAAAATCAAAAGACAAACAAACAGAATCTTACTCGTAAGCAAAAATTACTCATAACAGAACTAAAAAGTAATAATGAAATCATCATAAAGCCTGCAGATAAAGGGGAGGGGGATAGTTATCCTAGACAAATCACAGTACAATGACATGATCTTTAAACTATTGGACGACAAAAACACATATAAAAAGATGATTGCAAACCCCACCAGAATATACCAAATCTTTCTGAAACATCATCTAGAAAAGGCAAAAACTTGTGGAATCATAACAGATAAAGAATATGACTTCCTATACCCAAGTTATCCCAGAATTCCCATTATTTATGGACTCCCCAAAATACATAAAAACATTGAAAACCCCCCTAGCCGTCCTATAATTTCCGGGATAAATTCCCTAACATCTAACCTATCTGCATACATAGATAAGTTCCTCCAACTACACGTGAAAAACCTAGACTCTTATCTAAGAGACTCATCCAGATTATTGAAAATATTGGAAGACATAAAGTGGCAAACAGACTACATATTAGTAACCTGTGATGTTTCATCATTATACACTTGCATACAACGCACAGATGGAATAGATGCAGTCAAACATTTTTTACAAAAAGAAGGAGAAATGCCGTTAAGTCAAATTGATTTCATCTTAGATGGAATCAACTTTATTTTGACCCATAATTATTTTTTATATGAGGGTATTTTCTATGAGCAGGTTTGCGGAACTGCAATGGGTACAAAATTTGCACCCAGTTACGCAAACCTGTTCATGGGCTTATGGGAAAATAATTTTTTGGACCAAAGCACGTATAAGAAGAACATTATATTATATAAAAGATATATAGATGACCTTTTCTTTATATGGAAAGGAAATGAGGAAGACCTTACCAATTGCATTCAAACTATGAATAACAATAATAAAAATCTAACTTTTACATTTACTTTTAGTAAAGACAAAATTAGCTATTTGGATCTAGAAATCTCAATTATTGAAGACAAAATAAACACAAAAACATTTTTTAAGGAAGTTGATGAGAACAATTATATCCACTGGGAAAGCTGCCACCTAAAAAGGTGGAAAGAGAATATACCGAAGGGACAATTTTTAAGATTAAAAAGAAATTGTAATGACCTCGAAGTGTTCGACCAACAAAGTGAAGTATTTAAACAAAAATTTATAGATAGAGGATATAACAGATCCAAAATAGAAAACGATATAGAAGAAGTAAGAAAAATAGACAGAAATTATATCTTAAATGACAAAACTAAGAAAAATAGACTTTTAAATACAACATCTGCTATAATAAACATACCTTTTATTACACAATATGGAGAAAATAAACATGCTATCGAGAAGATCATCAAAAAACATTGGAATATCCTTAGTTATGATCCTGATATAGGCCCACGATTACCCAATAAACCTAGATTTGTATATCGAAGAGCAAACACAATAAAAAATAGACTGGCACCATCTATGAAGAATATTACGAGTAAAAATATAGAGAAGGGAGTATTAGGCACAGAATTAAGGGGATTCTACCCCTGTCATATATGCAAAGCCTGCAGGCATTCAAAAAAGACTAACATTTTCACATCCAGTAATACCAAACAAACATACAAAATTAAAAACACGATAAGATGTATGGATAAAAATATAATCTACCTTATAGAGTGTAAAAAATGTAATTTACAATACACAGGGGAAACGGAAAGAACGATACGGGAAAGGATAAGAGAACATATTCTGTCAATAGAAAACTCAGAAGAAAAGAGGAACCTAGAACTCCCAGTCCCAAAACATTTCAGACTATGTAACAACAGCAATTTAAAATATTTTAATTTTACAGCTATAGAAAAAAATAAGCAAAAGCGTTAGAGGGGGGAATCACTCCAGAGCATTATTACAAGCAGAGGCAAAATGGATTTTCAAATTACAAACATTACAACCTCAAGGTCTTAACATAGATTTTAATTTAAATAGTTTTTTAAAAGAATGAAAGACCCAAAACCAATAAAATGCTTTACTCATAATTAAATAATATTATAATATGCTATTTATCTTTTAATTTCCTTTTATCTCTCCAAACACTCTCACACTCCCTTGCAATTATTTGTATTTGTTAATGTTTTAAACAACTTTTTAATCCCTAAAATAATTAGCTTTTTACAGTGTAAATATATAATACATAGATTTTTAAATGGTTCAATAAACGACTACTTTGCATTAAGATCAAACATATATCATGCTCAAAAACAAGCAAGTACTATCGGATTATATGAAACTATATGCACTATGTGGCACTAAAACAATTGAAAGCAGTAATAGTTCTCTAATTGGTTTCTAAAACCAAGCATACACAACCAAAAGTTAAAAATGACCTTGCTTTTTTATTTCTACTCTTAATTATTAATTCTTAATTTTTAAATTTTTAAGACACTCAGATTCTACAAATAATTTCTGTCCCACAATCAGCTAATAACAACTGTTCAACAAACGATCATAATAGAACAAATAATTTTAAACATGAATTTTATGGTATAACATTTCTCTTTTTAATAATAATTTTTTCTACCGAATATAACTGAGTTTTATCAAATTTTAGGAAAGTAAAAGTTTTTTATGAACCTTGATGATATATATATATTTAAATCAACAACTGTTCAACAAACTATCATAATAGAACAAATAATTCTAATCATGAATTTTATGGTATAATTTTTTAACAATAATTCTTTCTACCGAAAATCTATGAATATAACTGAGTTTTATCATTTTTTAGGAAAGTATAAGTTTTTTATGAACCTTGATGATATATATATTTTCTAAGATCCCTGATGCCATTGATGATACTATAATGCCTACAAACAAAAATCAAAAAGCCTCTGTGAATGTGAAAAAGCAAATTGAATAATGAACTAATAGGTCCAATTAAAGAGTCATTTTGAATGAATAAAAAGACCGCCAAACCTCTTAACAGTAGTATAGCTTGAAAAAGGCCAAGATAACGGCTGAAACGCGTAGCGAACTATTGTGAAAAACTTGCAAACTTTTCTATGTCCCAGTTACATCTGACTGTGGGTATTGACATTGACATTTCCACGATCACCAATCCGCTATAAGCTGGGCTCATTTATGTCCGCTTCTATTGTGAGCAATACAAAGATTATACTGGGCAGACAAAAAAACATTGGTGTCCAGTGCCTTCCACGAGTCCCCGCAGACTTCAGACCACTGTGAAAGGGGGATTTAAATAACTACCCTGATCCATCACAGCATCCAAGACCGGCATAAGAAGATCCACAGAGCGGGACGATACACACCAGGCTCCAGAATCGGCTTAAGAGCACAGTAAGTAAAATACCGCTCCTTACTGTTTACCCCTCTTCAGACCGTAGAGCTCTGGTAAGACTTAAAAACACAACAAGAGGAGGATACAAAAAAGACCTCGCAACATTACATCAATGTATTCTATATTAAGGAGCAAATTTTAAGTAAAAAGTGACAAAGCGGACACATTGTATCCAAGACTTTTTGAACATTTAGTCTTTATGAACACTTGCATTTTAAATCCACCGGTGGTATTTCAAAACCAATTTTGGCATCATCCTTTTTTTTAAAAAATTCTTTTTATTGAGAGTATCACACATGAAGACTCATAGTTACATCAGATATCAAAGGAACAAACAAGTCAAGCACCAACACAGTTGGGCACATTGTCATATATTAATCTTTCAACACAACCTTAGTTCCGATGCTTGTAACATATTTATGTCATGAACCTTTCTCAAATGTGTTTACCTCTCACAGGTTTTGTATTTTATAACACTCCCCCATTCTCACCCCTCCACCCCCCTAAACTCTACCCAAACTGTCAAAACTCCCTCCCACACCCTGTAGACCCAGACCTAGAGGACCCCTTGAGATAGCTTTTAAAGATGTCTCTTAGTGAACAGCGTGAAGAGGGGGGAAAAAAAAAAAAAAAGGAGGGTAAAAGAAGGGATGTTATTGTCTCTCCTGTCTCCCTCTCCTCCTGTAGTCTTTAGGAGTTCCTTGGATAAAGTATGTGTGCCCACTCGCCCCTCAAGGAGTTCTCCAAGAATATCTCAGAGTGCTGAAATGGTAGTAAAATCTGTCTTTGAATCTGGAGTTCAAAGGTCAAAATCAGTCTGCGCCATTTCCTTAAAAACAGGTTAAACCTATTACCGACATCTACCCTGGTGTCTACCTGCTCTATAAATAAGTGTGTTTTCAGGATGTTACGAAAGTAAGCTATAGTAGGTCTTGTCCTCTTGGTCCAATGATTTAGGATACATTTTCGTGCAAGTAGGATAGTCATGGTCAGTTCTATGTCACAGTGTTTATATTGGGCACCCCAGTTTAGAAACAGGATATCCGTGGAATTGAGCGAGATTGGGACCTTCAATTTCTTGTTGATCCAGTATTGCAATTGGTGCCAGAATTGCCGTATCACTGGGCAATCATCCTTTTTTTATATATACTTTTACCTTTGAACTTGTCGGCCGACCAGATAATTATTGTTCAGTATCTTATTGTTCAGTATCTCATCCTGCCATATATAATTTATATATTTTAAGGCTTTATCAATTTTAGGCTTTACAAATTAATTTTAGTATTAATTAATTTTAGGTTTGATTTCTGTCTATTTATTGTTAGGTTATTGCTAATAATAGTTAGAACTAGCAAAATTTATCAACTGTTTTTATAATAATTCTGTACGAATGCAATACTGTTTTTATTGTTGTATTTTGACTATTTTAGGCTATTTGCACTAGGTATTCTATGTACTAGGTACAACACTTAGATTAGTCCTATAACAATCCAATTATTGTCCTATTACAGGATTATAATAATAAGATTTTTCCACCTAAAACTCCTATATCTGTCAAAACCTATATAGGTTTTTCCACATACCCACCAAGTAAGGGTACAGACATATATGTTTTAAGGTATACCTATATTTGATTCTGCTTTAATTAATAAACACGTTATAAGATTGATATCATATTTCCATCATTTTTTAACACTTCTGAAACAGACTACCAAAATTCCATAATTTATTATCTCACAAGGGTACAAGCATTCATTTGCGCCCCATACTCCTAAACCCACACTCCTCCAGTGTGGGCATAACCTCCTTAAGTAAATATTTTAAGTGTTCAAGTTTGAACCTAAAGTTAAAAGGGACAGTACACTGTAAAATAGTTTTTTCATTAATGTATTTTGAATGACTTGTTATACCAGCTGCAGAGTATAACATATTTGAGAAATTGCATTTCCAGGTTTATTTGTGTATATGAAGTAGCTGGTTTTGTGCTTGCCTATTATGTTATAACTTTGTATAAATATATTTATCCCTGTATCAATTACAGCATTGCTAGATAATTCCAAAGCAAAAGTTTCAGCAAGATCATATTCCCACTCCTTTGCAGTAAAGGTTGTTATTCTCACAAAACTACCACTGTTTGTATCTATAAAGAAAAGGTGTCCATTTCTCTCCATATAAAAATATATATAAGCATGGTCCATATAAAAGGTAATCAAACCCAGCAACTATACTTTAGCTTTTCTAATTATTATTTAAACTGGGGATAGCCATTCTCAAGCACTGAGACTGTATTTAAACTGTTAAGAATTTGGTGTATAATTTAGGGCAAGCAACTGTAATAGACCAGTGGCATGTATAAATGAAGGCAAATGGATGATACAGACATCAACTTGTCATGCCTGATGAAGCCCTGAGAGCGATCAGCTGTGGGGTGAATCGTGTAGCTGGAAGGACACACTATGAGTAACTAATAGTGTGTGCATTTTCTGTTCACTGAGCCAAAATTCTCTCCTCTTTGATTGAAGGGACATTTCTTACTTTTGACCGTATACAGATGAGTATTGTCATCCCAAATGGAATTTTAACAATTTTGCTGGCTATGTGTGCTACATCACATGGCTAGTATATATATATATCAAATTGCAATATTATTACCGGTAACATTTATACAGGGATCCCTGATATAGGCTCAGTTGAATTGTTTTCTTTTTATTGCCCTAATAAATATTATTTTGATTTATCTTAATTTGAGTGTGATGTTAACACTGGTTTGTTCTAGAAAGAGAGGTGTCAGAATTTTGTATTTGATTGGCTGAAAATGGGGGGGATGCGGGATTAGGTTTACTTATAGTTTTCTCTTAGATTATATATATATATATATATATATATATATATATATATATATATATATATATATATATATATATATACATATATATATATATACACACATATACATATATATATATATATATACACACATATACATATATATATACACACATATACATATATATATATATATATATATATATATATATATATATATATATATATATTTTTGTGTGTATGTGTATATATATATATATATATATATATATATATACACACACACATACATACATACACATACAAAGTACTGTGTGCAAAAGTCTTAGGCCACCATTACATTTGTTGTTTTAGCAATGGTATAATGATCATATATAATGATTTTTCAGTCTCTTTATTAGAATATAACCAGAAAATACAGGATATTTGTATGCAGTATTTAAAAAAACTGCTTCAATAGGCTAAAGTTGCAAATATTTAGTGTGACCTCCCCTTACACTTGAGCAATAGCAGGAACATGGCCCCTTAACCTAAATGGAATGGAACCCTAATTAATGTCATTGCTAACATCTGTATTTGTCCTAAAATTTAATGTTAAAATGACTGCTATGAAAAAGGTCTATTACACCAGGTTTGCGCAAGACATGCTTGAGCATTACACACACATGTGGTATAACTTTAATTCATTGGAAGCTTGCTAATAAGACCAACTTTCAATCGTATCAATCCATTCAAAATGTCAACAATCACAGAATTTGACAGACATAAAATCATACTTTTGCATCAGCAAGGTCCCTCTCAAAGTGAAATCGGCAAACAAACTGGATACTCAGGATGTGGTATTCAAGCTGTTATAAAGAAATTTGAAGAATCAGGAGAAGTCAAGGACAAAAAAAGGACTGGAAGGCCAAGAAATTTTTCAAAACCTGATGAAGTTTCTCAGAGTCTCTTCTTTGACAGACAGGAGGAAGTCCAGCAAGGACCTGGATCAGCATCTGGCTGCTTCATCAGGATGCCAAGTTGACCCTTCTACAGTCCAAAGAAGCTTGATCAGGAATGGTCTTTGTGGAAGGGTAGCAGCCAAGAAACCACTTTTTTGGAAGGGGAACAGGGTTAAGATAAGTTAAAGCTCACAAAGATTGGAAGGAAGATCAGTGGAAAAGAGTATTATGGAGTGACAAATCCAAGTTTTTTTTTCCAATCATTGACAATATGCGAGAAGAAGAGTTGGAGAGAGATGGAAGAATGAGTGCTTGGGGCCTTCAGTGAAACATGGTGGAGGGTCTGTCCTGGTTTAGAGCTGCATTTCTGCCAATGGTGTTGGTGATATTGTCTGAATTAATGGCATCATGAATGCTGAAAAGTACAGACAGGTTTTTTTTTTAAATATTTTTTTATTTAAGATTTGTGGCAAGGTATACATACAAAGATCTGGAAATAACAACATAATAGCGTTCAAATGAAGTTGTGATACAACTTGGAATAAAGATCTTCAAAAAAAAAAAAAAAAGCAAGTATGGATTAGTTGCCTAATGATCAATATACCTCCAGAATACTGCAAGGGGCCACTTTTGGACCCCTTCTAGGCAAATTCACAGTTTGGGAGGTATTACAAACTGAGAAGATCACTTTTGGATCTCAGTGACAAATCTTCTTTTTATAATTTTATTAAGAGCTATGAAACATGCTTAAATAATCCTTGAAAACTTTAACTGATAACTGTAGAACAAAAGGCACAATTAAACAAGGTGCAGATACTCATGGTACAGAAAGTAATAACTGGTAAAGCTATGCTTATTATTAACACAGGATATATCCACAATACTGGAGATCCCTACTATTGAATGGGCAGAGAAGAAAGGTTAAATTATAAACAACAAACAAACAAACAAACACTTGGACCTCACAGGCTATATGGCATGTTGTGATTTCTTAAGAGTTGATTGCAGATAAGGTTTCTAACGCTATACCTGATAGATATACAAAAGGCACAGAAAACATGGTATAAGTACTTACTATCTAGCAATAAGTTGATAGAAGCAAATAGTATGTTAACAAATACCTTAACTATTGCTCAGTAGAACCCCAAGAACATATAGAGGAAGGGGAGGCGAGGGTCAAAATAATATAATAATAATAATAATGCCCTAAAGGACTGAAGTCCCTACTGGGATTATTCAGGCATAATTTGCAGCCGGTTTAATTTTACTGTTATACTGTCGGCAATGTGATATATTTACATATACATTCAGGTCCACTACAGACTGTCTTGACTTACTAAGTAGTATAGTTGGATGAAATGTGGGTGACAAGGTGCATACCCAGCCAGTGATGTTGCAGAATCAGGTTTTGGACTGTTTTCTAAGTTGGATAGAGCTATAAATATATAAGGTCTAGCTGCAATCTGAGCTTTCTCATAACAACAGTGCACTCTCTTAAATGTCGTAAGGAACTTACACGCTATATGATTCTAGAGTGCCACTTGAACAGGTCCAGCCTGCATCTAAAGCCAAGGCTATGTGAGAGAGAGTGTGCTGTTTGACCTGAAAGAGTCCATAACATCCAAAATACCATTCATATAACTTACTAAATTTTAGGCAGAGCATACTCAGGAAATAGGGAGGTGTGGTGAGTGTGTGTAGTAGTTATAATGAGGAGCTGGAGATTCAATACAGAAGGATGGAGACAAGGATAAAATGTACTGAACTCCTAGGGCTACTTGTCTGGAAATAAGATAGTACAGTAGGTTTTTTACATAACCCAACATGCAAAAACTAACATGATATCTGTTAGCTATTCAAAGCTTAATGTAGACACAAACTTAGCATAGATAAAAAAGAAACAAACAGAAAAAAACGGGAATGAAAAAACGCAGTAAGGCAAAAGTCTCCATGCAGCAGTGCAGGGGTAAGAGCTGCTTAGTCCAAACACATATGCGATTTCAGGAGACTTTAACACGTCGTGGGCTGAGAATCTTACTTGCGGACAACTATCAAATCTCAAAGGAATGTCATTATGTCCCATCTAAAGGTGCCATCATCTTCAATGACATTACAGTCCCACAGCAAGAGACACCAAGCTGCACCGGTAGAGAACACTTGCGATCCCCTGCACCGCCTCATAGATCACGCTTAAGTAGAAACCCCCAGTCATATTACCTCCTGGCGGTCTGTATTGTGTCCCCTCTTAAGGTGCCAACATCTTTGAAGACATTGCAGTACCAAAACAAGAAGCAACAGGCTGCGCCAATGCTTATCACTTGCGATCCCCTGCACCAACTGATAGATTGCGTTAAAGTAGTAGTCAGCAGCCACATTGCCTCCCGGTCAGCCATCCTCCTGGATCCCAAACTGTGAGAAGCCAAAGCTGCAGGCGCAATATAAGCCCATATGAATTAATTGCAGCCTTGAAGGAGAAAGTGATTAACAGTGCCAAATTGGAACAGTCCTGATAAAGTGTCCCAGACTGATGAGTGTTGCGCCATTTACCCTCTCTGCTCAGCGGTTCTACTGCCCATAGCCGTGTTGCTGCTGTAGGCTGGTCGGAAGGTAAAACAGTGGAGCGGCTCACCTCTATCTTTGAGTCGCATTGAGTCTGTATCCTTTGTTCGCTTCTGGCTTCTGTTGACATGCTAAGGGCAGAATGCCGACGCGGGGGCCCCAAAGCGCCACCACTCCCGCCCTCCACACCAAGAGGTGCAGTTTGGGTGAGGTCATGTGAAGAGCCACTACCATTATTCCCAAATGTTATGCCAAGCGTGTCTTCTAAAGCGGCATAATGGGCAATAAACAGGTTGCGCAGGTCCTCCCAGAAACTTAGAGGGATCTCCATAGAAAAATTTTACGAGCATCCGCTATATAAAAATGAACAAAGCTCCTTTTGTTCAAATGTAGGCTGTGTCAAATTGTTTAGAATCATTGCAGTATCTTGCGGAGTAAAAACTGCATCCTAACGACAGAGGCAAACTGATGCCCTGCCGGGAGGTGAGCAAGATGTTAGGCCGCAACCTCTGGATCGTTCCGGTAGTCAGGGTATTACTTCTAGCCCGGAAAAAACAGAATTTATGCTTACCTGATAAATTACTTTCTCCAACGGTGTGTCCGGTCCACGGCGTCATCCTTACTTGTGGGATATTCTCTTCCCCAACAGGAAATGGCAAAGAGCCCAGCAAAGCTGGTCACATGATCCCTCCTAGGCTCCGCCTTCCCCAGTCATTCGACCGACGTAAAGGAGGAATATGCATAGGAGAAATCATATGATACCGTGGTGACTGTAGTTAGAGAAAATAATTCATCAGACCTGATTAAAAAACCAGGGCGGGCCGTGGACCGGACACACCGTTGGAGAAAGTAATTTATCAGGTAAGCATAAATTCTGTTTTCTCCAACATAGGTGTGTCCGGTCCACGGCGTCATCCTTACTTGTGGGAACCAATACCAAAGCTTTAGGACACGGATGATGGGAGGGAGCAAATCAGGTCACCTAGATGGAAGGCACCACGGCTTGCAAAACCTTTCTCCCAAAAATAGCCTCAGAAGAAGCAAAAGTATCAAATTTGTAAAATTTGGTAAAAGTGTGCAGTGAAGACCAAGTCGCTGCCTTACATATCTGATCAACAGAAGCCTCGTTCTTGAAGGCCCATGTGGAAGCCACAGCCCTAGTGGAGTGAGCTGTGATTCTTTCAGGAGGCTGCCGTCCGGCAGTCTCATAAGCCAATCGGATGATGCTTTTAAGCCAAAAAGAGAGAGAGGTAGAAGTTGCTTTTTGACCTCTCCTTTTACCAGAATAAACAACAAACAAGGAAGATGTTTGTCTGAAATCCTTTGTAGCCTCTAAATAGAATTTTAGAGCACGAACTACATCCAAATTGTGCAACAAACGTTCCTTCTTTGAAACTGGATTCGGACACAAAGAAGGCACGACTATCTCCTGGTTAATATTTCTGTTAGAAACAACTTTCGGAAGAAAACCAGGTTTAGTACGCAAAACCACCTTATCTGCATGGAACACCAGATAAGGAGGAGAACACTGCAGAGCAGATAACTCTGAAACTCTTCTAGCAGAAGAAATTGCAACCAAAAACAAAACTTTCCAAGATAATAACTTAATATCTACGGAATGTAAGGGTTCAAACGGAACCCCTTGAAGAACTGAAAGAACTAAATTGAGACTCCAAGAAGGAGTCAAAGGTTTGTAAACAGGCTTGATTCTAACCAGAGCCTGAACAAAAGCTTGAACATCTGGCACAGCCGCCAGCTTTTTGTGAAGTAAAACAGATAAAGCAGAAATCTGTCCCTTCAAAGAACTTGCAGATAATCCTTTCTCCAAACCCTCTTGTAGAAAGGATAGAATCTTAGGAATTTTTATCTTGTTCCATGGGAATCCTTTAGATTCGCACCAACAGATATATTTTTTCCATATTTTAAAGTAAATTTTTCTAGTTACAGGCTTTCTAGCCTGAATAAGAGTATCAATGACAGAATCTGAGAACCCCCGCTTTGATAAAATCAAGCGTTGAATCTCCAAGCAGTCAGTTGGAGTGAGGCCAGATTCGGATGTTCGAACGGACCTTGAACAAGAAGGTCCTGTCTCAAAGGTAGCTTCCATGGTGGAGCCGATGACATATTCACCAGGTCTGCATACCAAGTTCTGCGTGGCCACGCAGGAGCTATCAAGATCACCGAAGCCCTCTCCTGATTGATCCTGGCTACCAGCCTGGGAATAAGAGGAAACGGTGGGAATACATAAGCTAGGTTGAAGGTCCAGGGCGCTACTAGTGCATCTACTAGAGTCGCCTTGGGATCCCTGGATCTGGACCCGTAGCAAGGAACCTTGAAGTTCTGACGAGACGCCATCAGATCCATGTCTGGAATGCCCCATAATTGAGTTATTTGGGCAAAGATTTCCGGATGGAGTTCCCACTCCCCCGGATGAAATGTCTGACGACTCAGAAAATCCGCTTCCCAATTTTCCACTCCTGGGATGTGGATTGCAGACAAGTGGCAGGAGTGATTCTCCGCCCATTGAATTATTTTGGTCACTTCGTCCATCGCCAGGGAACTCCTTGTTCCCCCCTGATGGTTGATATATGCAACAGTCGTCATGTTGTCTGATTGAAACCTTATGAATTTGGCCTTTGCTAGTTGAGGCCAAGCCTTGAGAGCATTGAATATCGCTCTCAGTTCCAGAATGTTTATCGGGAGAAGAGATTCTTCCCGAGACCATAGACCCTGAGCTTTCAGGGGTTCCCAGACCGCGCCCCAGCCCACCAGACTGGCGTCGGTCGTGACAATGACCCACTCTGGTCTGCGGAAGCTCATCCCCTGTGACAGGTTGTCCAGGGTCAGCCACCAACGGAGTGAATCTCTGGTCCTCTGATCTACTTGGATCGTCGGAGACAAGTCTGTATAATCCCCATTCCACTGTCTGAGCATGCACAGTTGTAATGGTCTTAGATGAATTCGCGCAAAAGGAACTATGTCCATTGCCGCAACCATCAAACCTATTACTTCCATGCACTGCGCTATGGAAGGAAGAAGAACAGAATGAAGTACTTGACAAGAGCTTAGAAGTTTTGATTTTCTGGCCTCTGTCAGAAAAATCTTCATTTCTAAGGAGTCTATTATTGTTCCCAAGAAGGGAACTCTTGTTGACGGGGATAGAGAACTTTTTTCTACGTTCACTTTCCACCCGTGAGATCTGAGAAAGGCTAGGACAATGTCCGTATGAGCCTTTGATTGTGGCAGAGACGACGCTTGAATCAGTATGTCGTCCAAGTAAGGTACTACTGCAATGCCCCTTGGTCTTAGCACCGCTAGAAGGGACCCTAGTACCTTTGTGAAAATTCTTGGAGCAGTGGCTAATCCGAATGGAAGTGCCACAAACTGGTAATGCTTGTCCAGAAAGGCGAACCTTAGGAACCGATGATGTTCCTTGTGGATAGGAATATGTAGATACGCATCCTTTAAATCCACCGTGGTCATGAATTGACCTTCCTGGATGGTAGGAAGAATTGTCCGAATGGTTTCCATTTTGAACGATGGAACCCTGAGAAATTTGTTTAGGATCTTGAGATCTAAAATTGGTCTGAATGTTCCCTCTTTTTTGGGAACTATGAACAGATTGGAGTAAAACCCCATCCCTTGTTCTCCTAATGGAACAGGATGAATCACTCCCATTTTTAACAGGTCTTCTACACAATGTAAGAATGCCTGTCTTTTTATTTGGTCTGAAGACAATTGAGACCTGTGGAACCTTCCCCTTGGGGGTAGTTCCTTGAATTCCAGGAGATAACCTTGAGAAACTATTTCTAGCGCCCAAGGATCCTGAACATCTCTTGCCCAAGCCTGAGCGAAGAGAGAGAGTCTGCCCCCCACCAGATCCGGTCCCGGATCGGGGGCCAACATCTCATGCTGTCTTAGTAGCAGTGGCAGGTTTCTTGGCCTGCTTACCTTTGTTCCAGCCTTGCATCGGCCTCCAGGCTGGCTTGGTTTGAGAAGTATTACCCTCTTGCTTAGAGGATGTAGAATTTGAGGCTGGTCCGTTTCTGCGAAAGGGACGAAAATTTGGTTTATTTTTAGCCTTAAAAGACCTATCCTGAGGAAGGGCGTGGCCCTTTCCCCCAGTGATGTCTGAAATAATCTCTTTCAAGTCAGGGCCAAACAGCGTTTTCCCCTTGAAAGGGATGTTAAGCAATTTATTCTTGGAGGACACATCCGCTGACCAAGACTTTAGCCAAAGCGCTCTGCGCGCCACAATAGCAAAACCTGAATTTTTCGCCGCTAATCTAGCTAATTGCAAAGTGGCGTCTAAGATAAAAGAGTTAGCCAATTTAAGTGCTTGAACTCTGTCCATAACCTCCTCATACGAAGATTCTTTATTGAGCAACTTTTCTAGTTCTTCGAACCAGAAACACTCTGCTGTAGTGACAGGAACAATGCATGAAATTGGTTGTAGAAGGTAACCTTGCTGAACAAACATCTTTTTAAGCAAACCCTCTAATTTTTTATCCATAGGATCTTTGAAAGCACAACTATCTTCTATAGGGATAGTAGTGCGTTTGTTTAGAGTAGAAACCGCCCCCTCGACCTTGGGGACTGTCTGCCATAAGTCCTTTCTGGGGTTGACCATAGGAAATAATTTCTTAAATATAGGGGGAGGGACAAAAGGTATGCCGGGCCTTTCCCATTCTTTATTTACAATGTCCGCCACCCGCTTGGGTATAGGAAAAGCATCGGGGGGCACCGGGACCTCTAGGAATTTGTCCATCTTACATAATTTCTCTGGAATGACCAAATTGTCACAATCATCCAGAGTAGATAACACCTCCTTAAGCAGAGCGCGGAGATGTTCCAATTTAAATTTAAATGTAATAACGTCAGGTTCAGCTTGTTGAGAAATTTTTCCTGAATCTGAAGTTTCTCCCTCAGACAAAACCTCCCTGGCCCCTTCAGACTGGTGCAAGGGCATTTCAGAACCATTATCGTCAGCGTCCTCATGCTCTTCAGTATCTAAAACAGAGCAATCGCGCTTTCGCTGATAAGTGGGCATTTTGGCCAAAATGTTTTTAATAGAATTATCCATTACAGCCGTTAATTGTTGCATAGTAAGGAGGATTGGCGCACTAGATGTACTAGGGACCTCCTGAGTGGGCAAGACTGGTGTAGACACAGAAGGGGATGATGCAGTACCATGCTTACTCCCCTCACTTGAGGAATCATCTTGGGCAACATCATTATCAGTGGCATCATTGTCCCTACTTTGTTTGTCACATACATCACATATATTTAAATGGGGAGGAACCTTGGCTTCCGAACATACAGAACACCGTCTATCTGATGGTTCAGACATGTTAATAGGCATAAACTTGATAACAAAGCACAAAAAACGTTTTAAAATAAAACCGTTACTGTCACTTTAAATTTTAAACTGAACACACTTTATTACTGAATATGTGAAAAAGTATGAAGGAATTGTTCAAAATTCACCAACATTTCACCACAGTGTCTTAAAGCCTTAAAAGTATTGCACACCAAATTTGAAAACTTTAACTCTTAAAATAACGGAACCGGAGCCGTTTTTACATTTAACCCCTATACAGTCCCTGGTATCTGCTTTGCTGAGACCCAACCAAGCCCAGAGGGGAATACGATACCAAATGACACCTTCAATAAGCTTTTTCAGTGGATCTGAGCTCCTCACACATGCATCTGCATGCCTTGCTTTCCAAAAACAACTGCGCATTAGTGGCGCGAAAATGAGGCTCTGCCTATGACTAGAAAAGGCCCCCAGTGAAAAAGGTGTCCAATACAGTGCCTGCCGTTTTTTTAATGCAATTCCCAAGATTAAAACAACTCTTCAAAGTTATAATCTATTAAATATGCTTATAAAGTAATCGTTTTAGCCCAGAAAAATGTCTACCAGTCTTTAAAGCCCTTGTGAAGCCCTTTATTCTTATATTTAAACTAAGAAAATGGCTTGTTAGAAATGTGTCATACCTCAAGCAGCAAAGTCTGCCCACTGTTTCCCCCAACTGAAGTTACTTCATCTCAACAGTCCTGTGTGGAAACAGCCATCGATTTTAGTAACGGTTGCTAAAATCATCTTCCTCTTACAAACAGAAATCTTCATCTATTTTCTGTTTCAGAGTAAATAGTACATACCAGCACTATTTTAAAATAACAAACTCTTGATTGAAGAATAAAACTACATTTAAACACCAAAAAACTCTAAGCCATCTCCGTGGAGATGTTGCCTGTGCAACGGCAAAGAGAATGACTGGGGAAGGCGGAGCCTAGGAGGGATCATGTGACCAGCTTTGCTGGGCTCTTTGCCATTTCCTGTTGGGGAAGAGAATATCCCACAAGTAAGGATGACGCCGTGGACCGGACACACCTATGTTGGAGAAACAATATTAATATGATAGGGCTGGCTTAGCTGAACGTCCTCAGTCAAAAATATATATGCGTTGAAGTGGTAAAAGAGGAGTTACATACCGATTTGGGCTAGGAGTTACAAGAGCTGGAAAGTTTGCGACCTGTCATGGCCGCCACCCGGTAGTTCCCCCTACAGACAGGTTTTAATTCATCATACCATTCCTTCTGGAAAGCGCCTGATTGGTAATGGTTTTATTTTTCAGCATGATAATGATCCAAAGCACACTGCTAAATGTATTGGAATCATATTCGGAGAGAAAACCAGCTGAAAAGACACCGACAGTCATGGACTGGCCTTATGGCAGTATGGGATCACTTGGACAGAGAAAGAAATAAGACAACCTAAATCATATTTATCCTTCTCTACAACACACATGAACTCTATTCCTATCTCACATCCCTCAGCCAGCCATGCTTCACTGATCCTAAACTTAAACACTCACATATGACACATTCTCATCTCCTTTCCCTCACCATCTTTCTTCTTCTTGCAGCTGGGGATGTCTCGCCTAACCCAGGTCCACCCTCTGCTTCCCTCAGCTCACTACCCCAAATTACACCTCAAACACCTTGCCCACGTAAACCTCATTAGACTCAGAGCTCACATTCAACCAACATATACAAGCACTTAACAAATCCTGCTGTTCACACCTATGCAATATTTCCAGAATTCGTCCCTTCCTTACTCAAAAAACTACAAAAATACTAGAGCTGCAACAACTAATCGTCATAATCGATAATAATCGATTATGAAAATAGTTGTCAACGAATCTCATAATCGATTAATCGATTAGTTGGTTTGCAATTAGTTGGTCTGTGCACAACACCAGCTGCTTCACTCCAATGAACTCCTGCATATGGCATTGTGTTTTATGGTTATGTCCTTAGCCTAAAGGACGTCTACTTTTCACTTTTTCAGGACAGTATACGTTTACAACTACCTCTGGCTTATGTGCAACCCAGATATAATAGACATCATTTGGATTGTTTATATTAAATCTGGTGATTTGGAACTATGCTTTTCATGATATAGTGCCAAGCTTGTTGTTTACACCTTGTCCCTAGATTGATAGAAGTTATTTAAATTGATGTGCACTATTATCCGTTTGCACAATTATTAGCGTATTGCTTGCTATTGCTGATTATATGTACTGTATAAATAAATGTGTAAGGCTTTGTCCTGTTATTGATATACAGTCCTTAGCACTTCTGATTTTGGTTTTTATATTTTTAATAAATTGTGATAATATGTACCAGATTCAACCTTTAGAAGTATATATTCGTTATTTTTAGAGCGGACTAGATATTTCCCCTAACCTTATAGCTGGTTATTTACCATTGCATATAGATATTCAAGATATTTTTATGTTAGAATTAAGTCAAGGGTTACTTTATTGAGAGGCCCATTGCCAAAGTAGAAAACACATTGGTGAAGAGCTAACAAAGATAAATATCCCACTTTGGTGAAATTGGCAAAACCCTACTTATACACCTCAACAGCCTTTTCTCTGCTGCAGGAAATATAGCTGCAAACAGAGAACCAGCCTTAGCCAGAAGCATATGGACATGTTGAGATGTTTGCATTTCAATGCAATGTTTCTGAAAGAGTGAATAACAGAATGTTATTAACAGTGATAGTCTAACTATTTCTAGTTCTACCTCTTTTCAAACAGTTTGTGGTTTTGTTTAATTATAAAACTGTGCTCTGCTGCTTAAAAATTGAAGAAACAGTTGTGTTAATGTAAAGTTTTAGTCTGAAGTTTATATTTGTAACACTCATTATGTGGATTTTATTTAAAACATAGAAAACTATTATTGATTCTCTTTTTATCCGATTAGTCGATTAATCGAAAAAAATAATCGGCCGATTAATCGATTATGAAAATAATCGTTAGTTGCAGCCCTAAAAAATACTAATTAATTACCTCATTTTGCCACGCATTGATAATTGCAATCTACTCCTAAATGGTCTTCCAAAACACTGCCTCTCCTCCCTCCAATCTATTATAAATGGTTCTGCTAGACTCATCCTAAGTCGCCGATCTACATCAGCTGCTCCGCTCTGCCAGTCTCTACACTGGCTCCCCATACATTCCAGAATACAATTTAAAGTATTAAGCCTAACTTACAAAGCACTCAACAGTCTAACGCCCAACTATATTTCCTCTCTCATCCTGAAATATTCCCCACCCCGTCCTCTTCGATCAACCTCTGACCTACGTCTCTCCACTCCTGTTATCTCTACGTTCCACTCCCGCCTCCATGACTTTGCACATGCTGCTCCTGTCCTCTGGAACTCTCTACCCCGCTACATAAGACTGTCTCCAACCTTGTATAGCTTCAGACGCTCCTTGAAAACCCACCTATTCAGAGAGGCGTACCATCTCTCCTCCATCCCTCATCCGAACCAAACTAATACATGAACTGCCTGACTCACTGCTGCAACTACAACCGATGTAACAAGCTACCCCAACCTTATGTCTCTGCACCCTAAACCTGTAGACTGTGAGCTCTCCGGAGCAGGGCCCTCTTCCTCCTGTACTAGATTTATCCAGTTTTGTTATGTTTTGTATTTTATCAAAAATCTTTGTCATTGTATACCCCTATCATTGTACCCAGCGCTACGGAATTTGGTGGCACTATACAAATAAATAATAATAATAATAATAATAATAATAGAAGAACTCTGAAAAGTCCTGAAAGAAGCCTGGTATAATATACCAGAAGATTACTCCAGAAAACTTCAGGACAATCTCCCCAAAAAAGAGTTCAAGATGTGCAGACTGCAACATCAAAGAAGGAAAATAAAAGAATGATTCTCTCTACCACGTATACTACAGATAAACATGATCTACAACAGCTGGTAAAAAAGAACTGGAATATAGTGGAGAGTGATAAGAGTTTGTCATTCAAAGGTGTTACTTACCCTCAGGTGGGATATAGAAGATCTAGATCTCTACGAGACATTTTAGTAAAAGTGGATCCTGTTCAGAGTTACAACAAAATGAACTGGTTGCAAACAACTAAACCTGGGTGTTATAAGTGTCTCGGATGCACTACGTGCAACGGCCTTTCCAATGCTAAGTTTTTTACCCACCCCACTACTAACCACAGATATACTATACAACATAGGGTAACCTGCACGACTACAAATATTGTGTACCTGTTGCATTGTCCGTATGGGTTATTCTATGTCGTAAAGACTATTGATGATCACCGCACCCGTATGGCCAATCATCGCGCAGCCATTCGGTTAGCCATAAAGAATAAGGGGTCTGAACAGCCCGTGGCAAGGCATTTCGCGTTGATGGGCCATACGGTGGCGGACTTGAGATATGTGATCATAGACCACATTCCACCCTTAATGAGGGGAGGTGATAGAAATAGGCTCCTACTACAGTGTGAATCTAGATGGATTTTTAATTTGGGCACTCTTGTGCCTGGTGGGTTGAATACCCACTTAGACTGGCACTGTTTTCTGTAGTGTTAACTTACAGTTAAATTAGGTTACTGAGAGAAGGGCTATTTTCTAATGATAGCGATGTAACTAATATAGTAAGTATAAAAAACTTTTTGTGAGTAGGTGGATAAATGCTAGTTATGTATAATTAGTTCTGTTCCTTGAAAGACTTGGTGGTTAGTTAGTAATACTGTCAGTAATGTTCAACATGACCGGATAGACTAGGATATGTTTAATTATGTCTGGGGAATATTATGGCATATAAATGGCTAAGGTGTATTTGAAATGTAAGAAATCAAAGCAATGTAAAACGTAAAAAGGGTGTTTTGAAATACATGCAATAGAGGTAATGAAAAATTTATGATAACGTTTGTTGCTAATATACAATTGATGGCTTTTTAGATATATATCTGGAGCGTACTATGTAATTTCCATGTTTAAATGTTTTAATCACAGTATATGTTTATTTTTGAAGACGCCGCGGCTGGTTGTCATGCCGACGCTCTGGACATGCGCAGTGGTGCGAACAGAACGCCGGGTGACTTCCGGTACAGCGGCGAGAATAGTCGGTGGAGGATATATAAGGTAAGATGTAAGTACACTGATGTAAGGTCTGAGGACGGGGTTAAAATCCCTGAAACGTCAATTTTTTGAATAAAAGCTTTTGAATGCTGTAAATAACAAGCCCTGGTGAGTGCTCTTTATTTTTGGGTATATATATATATATATATATATATATATATATATATATATATATATATATATATATATATATATATATATATATATATATATATATATATATATATATATATATATATATATACACACACACACATATTATTCCATAGCTTTAGAACTTTGTGTCGCTATTCAAGTAAATTATAATATACTATTCAGCATAAAAATTACAAAAAGGCAAAAGATTAAGTTTAAATCTTTGAAATATAATGAGTCTTAAAATACCTGATCCACAAGGTCCTTCTTACCAGGCTTGTATTAACCATAGATTCATAAAGTTAAAACAACTTAGGACATAGCTGTCAGCAAAAGATGTTTACATTTTCAGAAAATCTGCAAGAAAAGGTGTAACACTGTAAACTTTTGAAAAATAAGCAGTAAATGCAACAGACAACAAATCCTAGTTGCTAAACAGTTAAAAACACAGCCAGGATAGAACCACACATGGTCTTGGCTTTCTACTGATTTTAAAAAACAGAAAAGTGAAAAATGCAAATGATGTATTTGGTACTTACAAATGTTAAAGATAACACAAAAAAATGTTGATAAACCTCAAATGCCAAAAAAGGACTCAGGCTCAAATAGAAAACGTTTTATATAATTACAAAGAAAAATCAGAGTTTAGTGTGTGTCTCTAACAAATTAAAACAGGTGATTAAGGCAGAAAGTGTGTAAATTGAGACTATTATTATCATCAGGTATTTGTAGAGCGCCAACAGGTTCCGCAGCGCTATGAACATGGGTGGTATATAAAAAACGATTACAGGGATCAAATGGGTAGAGGGTCCTGCCGAGAGTTGCACTGTTGTAGTCAGCTCTTATGAAGGTGAACTACAAACAGCTGGGCTCATAGGCTTACATGCTATGGGGTTTTAGGGGATAGCAGTGGAGATAGGAAGGTTAGTGTAGGTTGTAAGCGTCCCTGAATAGTAGAGTCTTCAGGGAGCACTTGAAGCTTTTAAAACTAGGGGAGATTCTTGTGGAGCGAGGCAGAGAGTTCCATAAGACGGGAGCCAGTCTTGAAAAATCTTGTAGATGGGAATGTGAGGAGGTAACAAGAGAGGAGAGTAGGAGATCATGAGCGGAACGAAGGGGACGGGAGGGAGAGTATCTGGAGACAAGTTCTGAGATGTAGGGTGCTTTGTGTGTCAGAGTGAGAATTTTGTGTTTAATCCTGGAGGCAAGAGGAAGCCAGTGAAGGAATTGGCAGAGAGGTGCAGCAGATGAAGAGCGACGTGCATGGAAGATCAGCCTGGCAGAGGCATTCATTATGGATTGTAAAGGAGCTAGGCGGCAGCTAGGGAGACCAGAGAGGACAGAGTTGCAGTAGTCGAGGCGGGAAAGGATGAGAGAGTGGATTAAAATCTTTGTTGTGTCTTGTGTAAGGAAATGTTTAATTTTAGCGATGTTTTTAAGGTGGAAGCGGCAGGCTTTAGCCAAGGACTGAATGTGAGGAGTGAAAGAAAGATCTGAGTCAAGTGTGACCCCAAGACATCGGGCATGTGAAGTTGGGGTAATGATGGAGTTGTCAACAGTTATAGAGACATGGGGGGTGGAGATTTTGGACAAGGGGGGGGGGGGAATAAGGAGCTCAGTTTTGGAGAGATTTAGCTTGAGGTAGTGAGAGGACATCCAAGATGAGATGTGAGAGAAACAGTTAGTGACACAGGTTAGCAAGGAAGGAGATAGCTCTGGTGCAGAGAGGTAGATTTGGGTATCGTCGGCATACAAATGATTATGAAACCCATGGGACTTTATTAAGGAACCTAGTGAGGACGTGTAGATTAAGAAGAGAAGGGGACCGAGGACAGAGCCTTGCGGTACCCCAACAGAAAGAGGTAACGGGGCAGAGGATACCCCAGAGAAGGCTACACTAAAGGTACGGTTAGACAGATAGGAAGAGAACCAAGAGAGAGCTGTGTCACAGATGCCGAAGGATTTGAGGATATGGAGCAAAAGAGGGTGGTCGACAGTATCAAAGGCTGCAGACAGATCAAGGAGGATAAGTAGAGAGAAGTGGCCTTTTGATTTTGCTGTAAGTATGTTGTTGGTAACCTTAACAATTGCTGTCTCTGTTGAGTGAAGGGGTGAAATCCTGATTGCAGTGGGTCAAGGAGGGAGTTTAATGTAAGGAAATGGGATAGACGTGCATATACTAGCTTTTCAAGAAGCTTTGAGGCAAGAGGTAGTAGGGAAATGGAGCGGTAGTTGGATGGGGAGGTTGGATCGAGAGAAGTTTTTTTGAGGATAGGTGTGACTAATGCATGTTTAAGAGATTTGGGAACTATACCAGTGCTGAGAGAGAGGTTGAAGATGTGTGTGAGTATAGGGGTAAGGGTATAAGAGAGGGAGGGGAGTAGTTGTGAGGGGATGGGGTCGAGGGGACAGGTAGTGAGGTGAGAGGATAGTATAAGGGCAGAAACTTCATCCTCTGTAACAGGGGCAAAAGAGTTAAAATTTATGGCTATGTGGGTTTTGGATGATTGTGAGCTTTTGAGGGGGTGGAAGACCGGTAGTATGTTGAGAGCTGATTTCAGTTCTGATGGAGACAATTTTGTTGTTGAAGTAGCTGGCAAAATCTTGGGCTGAGAGAAAAGTTGTGGTGGGAGGTGGGGGTGGGCGGAGAAGAGTATTGAATGTGGAGAACAGACGTTTTGGGTTTGAAGAAAGTGTAGAGAGATAAGAGTAGAGAAATAATGTTGCTTATATAGATTAAGGGCAGAATAGTAAGAGTTCAAGATGAATTTATAGTGAAAAAAGTCAGCAGAACTTCCTCCAGTGTCGCTCAGCAGTACGGGAACATCTGCGTAGGTACCGTGTCAGAGGAGTATGCCAGGGCTGAGGATGAGTATGTTTTCCGAGCTATGGTAGGTGGGGCAAGGTTATCAAGGACCGATGTAAGGGTGGAGTTATAGTGGCAGATGGATTCATCAGGACAGGAAAAGGAGGGGATGGAAGAGAGAAGAGGTTCGAGAGAGCTAGCAAGCTGTTGCTGATCAAATGACTTGATTCTTCTGTGAAGTTAAGTGTGAGGGGTAGAAGGAGGGAGAGTTGTAGGGAGGGAGGTGAAGGTACAAGTGAGGAGGTGGTGGTCAGAAAGAGAAAAGGTGAGTTTGTGACGTTTGAGATAGTGCACCGATAACTAAAAATCAGATCAAGGGAGTGACCATCTTTGTGAGTGGGAAAGTCAGTCCATTGTGACAGGCCGAAAGAGGAAATGAAGCAGTGGGATTATCAACAGGAAGGTTGAAATCACAGAGAATGAGTGCAGGGGTATCTGAGGAAAGGAAGTAAGGTAGCCAGGCGGCAAAGTGATCTAGAAATAGAGTTGCGGAGCCAGGGGGGCGGTATATGACTGCAACACGTATAGAGAGGGGAGAGAATAAGCAAATCATGTGCATTTCGAATGAAGAAAATGTGATGGAAGAGAAGAGATGTATTTGTTGAAAGGTGCAACGAGAGGAAAGTAAAATACCAAAACCACTTCCTTGTCTATTATCAGACCTATAAAGGGACACTGAACCCAATTTTTTTCTTTCGTAATTCAGATAGAGCATGCAATTTTAAGCAACTTTCTAATTTACTTCTATTATCAATTTTTCTTCGTTCTCTTGCTATCTTTATTTGAAAAAGAATGCATCTAAGCTAGGGAGCCAGACAATTTTTGGTTCAGTACCATGGACAGCACTTGTTTATTGGTGGGTGAATTTATCCACCAATCAGCAAGAACAACCCAGGTTGTTGAACAAAAATGGGCCGGCATCTAAAACGTACATTCTTGCTTTTCAAATAAAGATAGCAAGAGGATGAAGAAAATTTTATAATAGGAGTAAATTAGAAAGTTCCTTAAAATTGCATGATATATCTGAATCACAAAAGAAAAAAAATTGGGTTCAGT
Organism: Bombina bombina; assembly: GCF_027579735.1. Classification (NCBI taxonomy): domain Eukaryota; kingdom Metazoa; phylum Chordata; class Amphibia; order Anura; family Bombinatoridae; genus Bombina; species Bombina bombina. The sequence goes on from NC_069502.1 coordinate 872,054,174, forward strand.
GTCCCTTTAAGGTTACTAGACATTGTAGTAGCTGTTCAAAGTATAAAAAATGTACAGAATGAGAAGAAAAAAACAAATACTGTCAGACAGAGGCTAGAAAAAGAACCAACAATTAGCTCAAACAGTATAATGTTTAAGCAAAATGTCAAATAGATAAAATATCATGCAATGAATATTATCCAATTTGCTGAAAAACATTCCTGCCTTGTATACACAAATATAATACTTACTGCTGTTACCACTATAGGCATAAATTGCTATTGTTAGCATTCACATGGCTTGAAAACAATTCATTTATAACACACAGCATAGACTTGAAGGTTAAAAGCCCCTAATAACCATAAAAAGGCAATAGTAACATTACTGTTTAAAATTAGTTTGCTCTCTCTCTCCCCCCTTCAAATAAATGCATCGCAAAGACACAAACCTGCCATTTCAAAATTAACATTATAAAATGGCAGCCTAGGCAAAATTCTAAGGCTGTATTCTTACATTCTAAAATCTAAAAATAGACTTGACATAGACAGGATAAAAAATGGAATACAAATTAACTACCAGAAACAGAGGTTAATTAATATATCGACTATAGATCTGCCCGAAAAATACATAGGTATTTGCTGCAAGGCTTGGAGCAACATAAATAGATGGCTAAGAATATGTAACAATACAATACAGCCAAACTAGAAATGAGAGAAGCCCAAAATATGAACAGTAATAAGGACTATAACTCAAATAATACACACAGCTTGAAATAATGTAGTTGGTCCCACTGGCAGTCATGAACTGAGCAACTGGCTCCTTGGTAATCAGCACTGTAGTTTATAATTGTGCAAGTAAATGCTGCATGAAGATATAGCACTGTGGCTTACAGCTGTGCTGCATGATAATATAGTACTGTGGCTTACAGCTGTGCTGCATGATAATATAGTACTGTGGCTTACAGCTGTGCTGCATGATAATATAGTACTGTGGCTTACAGCTGTGCTGCATGATAATATAGCACTGTGGCTTACAGCTGTGCTGCATGATAATATAGCACTGTGGCTTACAGCTGTGCTGCATGATAATATAGCACTGTGGCTTACAGCTGTGCTGCATGATAATATAGTACTGTGGCTTACAGCTGTGCTGCATGATAATATAGTACTGTGGCTTACAGCTGTGGCTTACAGCTGTGCTGCATGATAATATAGTACTGTGGCTTACAGCTGTGCTGCATGATAATATAGTACTGTGTCTCACAGCTGAGCAAGTTAAAGGACAATTCAACACAGTAGATTTGCATAATCAACAAATGCAAGATAACAAGACAATACAATAGCACTTAGTCTGAACTTCAAATGAGTAGTAGATTTTTTTTCTGACAATTTTAAAAGTTATGTCTATTTCCACTCCCCCTGTAACATGTGACAGCCATCAGTCATTCACAAATGCATACACGTACCATGTGACAGTAATCAGCCATTCACAAATGCATACACACTTATTCTTGCACATGCTCAGTAGGAGCTGGTGACTCAAAAAGTTTAAAAATAAAAAGATTGTGCACATTTTGTTAATGGAAGTCAATTGGAAAGTTGTTTAAAATGGCTGCTCTGTCTGAATCATGAAAGTTTCATTTTGATTGAGTGTCCCTTTAATGCTGCATGATAATATAGCACTGCGATTTACAGTTGTGCATGATAATATAGCACTTTGGCTTACAGCTATGCAAGTAAATGCTGCATGATAATATAGCACTGTGGCTTACAGCTGTGCTACATGATAATATAGTACTGTGGCTTACAGCTGTGCTGCATGATAATATCGCACATTGGCTTACAGCTGTGCTGCATGATAATATCGCACATTGGCTTACAGCTGTGCTGCATGATAATATAGTACTGTGGCTTACAGCTGTACTGCATAATATAGCACTGTGGCTTACAGCTGTGCTACATGATAATATAGTACTGTGGCTTACAGCTGTGCTGCATGATAATATAGTACTGTGGCTTACAGCTGTGCTGCATGATAATATAGCACTGTGGCTTACAGCTGTGCTGCATGATAATAAAGTACTGTGGCTTACAGCTGTGCTGCATGATAATATAGTACCGTGGTTTCCAGCTGTGCTGCATGATAATATAGTACTGTGGCTTACAGCTGTGCTGCATGATAATATAGCACTGTGGCTTACAGCTGTCCTACATAATATAGTACTGTGGCTTACAGCTGTCCTACATGATAATATAGCACTGTTGCTTACAGATGTGCTGCATGATAATATCGCACTGTGGCTTACAGCTGTGCTGCATGATAATATCGCATTGTGGCTTACAGCTGTGCTGCATGATATTATCGCACTGCGGCTTACAGCTGTGCTGCATAATAATATCGCATTGTGGCTTACAGCTGTGCTGCATAATAATATCGCACTGTGGCTTACAGCTGTGCTGCATGATAATATCGCACTGTGGCTTACAGCTGTGCTGCATGATAATATCGCACTGTGGCTTACAGCTGTGCTGCATGATAATATCGCACTGTGGCTTACAGCTGTGCTGCATGATAATATCGCACTGTGGCTTACAGCTGTGCTGCATGATAATATAGTACTGTGGCGTACAGCTGTGCTGCATGATAATATCGCACATTGGCTTACAGCTGTGCTGCATGATAATATAGTACTGTGGCTTACAGCTATACTGCATAATATAGCACTGTGGCTTACAGCTGTGCTGCATGATAATATAGCACTGTGGCTTACAGCTGTGCTGCATGATAATTTAGTACTGTGGCTTACAGCTGTGCAAGTTAAATGCATTAACCTGCACATTGCATCTTAGGTTAATGCTTCATTATAATATAGCACTGTACATGCCTGCAAATATACACTGGAACAAAAAGGCACCAAACAGCCAGAGGTTGTATCCTCACAAATTATATCTCCATTGGGAATATTATAAAAACTTCTAGCGCAATGGGAAAGGCCCACGTGTGCATACTTCTTGCAGCAACCCTCAGACGAAACCCCTGCAATATAATATTGTGGAACATGGCGACCCCCACACAGTAACTCCAGATGGAGAAACCTACCGCAGCACACTAAACCAGTGGCCTGAGCCAACCTTGGGTGCAAAAATGCAGATACATGCATAAAACAGCAAAAATGCCCTGGTGCATAAAATACTGCTAAAAAAGGATCATCCTCAGAAGCCTTGCTTGGGGAGAGTTTCCTAGCCCTGTCCACCTTATGGCTGGACAGAAATAGGAAGAGGAAAGAGAGGTGCCTGAGGATTACATTTATAGGTAAATCAGGGGAGTGGTAGTTCTGTCCACGCCCCTACGGGGAGGGATTCTTTACTGGTAAGTATTTCCAGGGAAGGCCAAGATATAATATTAGACTGCCATCCTCTCAGTACCTTATACAGACGAGATTTATAATATTATAGAAAAGGTCCCCTCCCCAGTACCTCATATACGGATAGACAATATTATAGAGGTTCCCTCTTCCACACACACCTACCTTCCCTCCCAACACCTTATATAAGGTATATAATATTATAGAGGCTGCCTCTGAGACACACAGATCACACCCCTCCGCAGTACCTTACAGATATATAATATTATAGAGGTTTCCTCTGTCTCAAACTGATATATAATATAGACAGTTTCCCTCTGCCTCACACAAACACACAGCCCCTGCCCAGAACCTTATATACAGATAAATATTATAGAGAGGCTCCCTGTCTCACACGCAGCCCCCTCCCCAGTACTTTATAGACAGATTCCCTAATATCTCGCACACACTCTTTGTCTGGGACCTTATAAACAGATATTTAATATAGAGAGCCACCCTCTACCCACACACACAGCCACCTCCCCAATACCGTATATAAAGATGATTAATAGTATGATGTTCCCTGTTTCACACACACAGCCCTCTCCCCAGTACCTTATTAACAGATGTATAATATTATAGAGAGGTTATCCGAGTAATACATACCGCATCTTCTCCAGTACACACACACATCAACCTAGTCCGTACAGTACATACAGATATATAACTAAATTCAAAAGTGTCTATGCTAACATAGATACCCTTCAGAAGCTGCCACGTTGCACGTTGAGATAATACTAGCAGCTAGTTCCCATCTAGCTAATAGACCTGTGATCATGATGTCCCACGGTCACATGACTGGAGAGATCAAATAGTGCAGAAGGAAATTGTTGGGCAGGAGACTAAAATGTAGCTCTAAGTACCATTTGATCGCTGCAGCCATGTGACTGTTGCGACTTCACGGTCTTGCAGCAGAAGTGGAACTAGCTTTAATAATTCACATCAAAATGGCGGGTTTACGAAGCTGGTTGTAAACAGTGTCGTTTTCATTTTGTGAATAATAGCTCCAGAGTCTAGTCTGTATGTAAGGCGCTGGGAAAGACGCTCGTGTAGTGTTACATATCTGTATATAATGTACTGGGTATATGATGTGTTTGTGTGAGAGGGAACTACTCCATAATTTTATATAGCTATGTATATTGTACTGGGGATATGTTGTGTGTGTGTCCGAGAAGGATCTACCCCATACTATAATATATCTGTTATAATGTACTGAGGATATGGTATGTGTGTGTCTCAGAAGTAACTACTTCATAATATTAAATATCTGTGTGTAATGTACTGGGGATATGGTGTGTGTGTCAGAGGGAACTACTGTACTCCATAATATTATATATCTGTGTATAATGTACTGGGAATATGGTGTGTGTTAGATGGATCTACTCCATAATATTATACTGTATACCCGTGTATAAAGTATTGGGGATATGGGGGGGTATCTCAGAGGGAACTATGCCATATTATATATATATATATATATATATATATATATATATATATATATATATATATATATATATATATATATATATATATATATATGGTGTGTTAGTCTCAGGGGGAACTATTCCATAATAATATATATGTGTGTTGTACTGATGATATGGTGTGTGTGTGTCAGAGGGAACTACTCCATAACATTATATATCTGTGTATAATGTACTAGGATATGGTGTGTGTGTGTCTCAGAGGGAACTGCCCCATAATATTATATATCTGTGTATAATCTACTGGGGATACAGTGTGTGTGTCTCAGGGAACTACTCCATGATATATCTGTGTATAATGTATTGGGGATATGGTGTGTGTGTGTGTCTCAGAGGGAACTACCCCATAATATTATATATCTGTGTATAATCTACTGGGGATACAGTGTGTGTGTCTCAGGGAACTACTCCATTATATTATAAATCTGTGTATAATGTACTAGGGATAGTGTGTGTGTATCAGAGGGAACTACTCCATAATATTATATATCTGTGTATAATGTACTAGGGATATGGGGGGGGGGGGTGTCAGAGGCAACTGTGTGTCTCAGATGGATCTACTCCATAATATTATGTATCTGTTTATAATGTACTGTGGATATGGTATGTGTGTGTGTCTTAGAGGGAACTACTCCATAATATTATAAATCTGTGTATAATGTACAGGGGATATTGTGTGTGTATCAGAGGGAACTACTCCATTATATTATAAATCTGTGTATAATGTACTAGGGATAGTGTGTGTGTATCAGAGGGAACTACTCCATAATATTATATATCTGTGTATAATGTACTAGGGATATGGGGGGGGGGGGGGTGTCAGAGGCAACTGCTTCAATATATTATATATCTGTGTATAATGTACTGGGGATGTGGTGTGTGTGTGCGCGTATCAGAGGCAACTACTCAATAATATTATATACCTATATATAATGTACTGGAATATGTTGTGTGTGTCTGTCAGAGGGAACTACTCCATACTATTAAATATCTGTGTATATTGTACTGGGGATATGGTGTATGTGTGTTTGAGAGGGAGCTACTCCATAATATTATATATCTGTGTATAATATATTGAGGATATGGTGTGTGTGTCAGAGGGAATTACTCCATAATATTATATATATTTGTATAATGTACTGGGGATATGTTGTGTGTGTCTTCGAGGTAACTACTCAATAATATTATGTATCTGTGTATAATGTACTGGGGATATGGTGTGTGTGTGTCTCAGATGGAAGTACCCCATAATATTATATACCTGTGTATAATGTATTGGGGATATGGTGTGTGTTTTAGATTAAACTTCTCCATAATATTATTTATCTGTGTATAATGTACTGGGAATATGCTGTGTGTGTGTCTCAGATGGATCTACTCCATAATATTATATATCTGTTTATAATGTACTGAGGATATGGTATGTGTGTGTCTTAGAGGGAACTACTCCATAATATTATATATATTTGTATAATGTACTGGGGATATGTTGTGTGTGTCTTTGAGGTAACTACTCAATAATATTATATATCTGTGTACAATGTATTGGGTATATGGGGTGTGTGTGTCAGAGGGAATTACTCCATAATAGTATATATCCGTGTATAATGTACTGGGATATGTTGTGTGTGTCTCAGAGGAAACTTCTCTATAATAGTATATACCTGTATCTGTGTATAACATACTGGGATATGTTGTGTGTGTGTGTGTCTCAGAGGGAAATACCCAATAATATTATATATCTGTATAATGTACTGTTGGTGATATGGGGTGTGTGTCTCAAAGGACATTACTCCATAATATTATATGTCTGTGTATAATTTACTGGGGATATGATGTGTGTGTCTCAGAGGGAAATACCCCATAATGTTATATGTCTGTGTATAATTTACTGGGGATATGATGTGTGTGTCTTAGAGGGAAATACCCCATAATGTTATATATCTGTGTATAATGTACTGGGGATATGGGGTGTGTGTTTCAAAGGCAATTACGCCATAATATTATATATCTGTGTATAATTTACTGGGGATATGATGTGTGTGTCTCAGAGGGAAATACCCCATAATATTATATCTGTATATAATGCACTGGGGATTAGGTGTGTATGTGTAAAAACCTTTAGTAAAACTAATAGTATTGGTAACATAATTTTATCATTGTCATCAAAATAAATCTCTACACTTTGAAGAGGCCTAAGTATCTAACCAAATATGTAGTAATTAACTTGAATGGTTTCATTGTCAGCAAAGTTTGTATGATGTAGACACAGATCTGTACATTTATATTGAACATTTACATCCTCCTGTCTAGTTCTAGGTCAGCGTTACTATGACAAGGTTGAGTACATGTAACATGTCACACACGTCAATGAAAGACCAGTAACATTTCTTAAAGTACTGGGGCTGATTTACCTGTGACTAGCAAGAAGAGGACAGAGAAGTACCAAACCTCAGAGATCTACATGCTGCCTGGGGAGGTGAGGACGATTAGTAATTTTGCCACTACTCTTATCTACTGCTGTGTGTGTGACGTTTGGTGCTGAGCGTTCTTTATACAACACACACACAACACAACCCCAGAGGAGTGAGCACCATAACCATGGGCTAATTGACAAGTGGCACGCTAACTGTTGCACTCAAGTGAAAAGGGGTTTATCAAGGCTTTTTGCACACGTCAGAAGTAGCACACATATTAGAAGTTGAAAATAAACTCATTGAATTTAACGCACGTCAGGACAGCACGATTTCAGAGCTCTGGTTAACTTTTACGCTCGACAAAAAAGTTGCAGAAAGCACATCAAAATTACCTTTAAAAGTACAGTTACACTCATAATAACACTCAAATAAAAATTATTATAAAATAAAAATTGCATAACAAAAGTTTATAAAGGCTCAAAGATCTGAGGTCTCATTTGTTAAGAAAATAAAGGGCTACAAAGGGCTTTAACATAGAGATACATGCATACATACATACACATGTCTAAATATGTATGTATGTGTATATATACAGTATATATATTTGTGTGTGTGTGTGTGTGTGTGTTTACAGACATATATACACACATATAAATGCATAAATACATATGTATACATATATAAAAGTGCATTGGAGCCCTTTGCAGTCAAGGAGCTGAAAATGTGAAGAATCAAATTTATGCAATTATAAAAATAATATTTATTTGCTATGTATTTACTGTAAATATGTCACATTACAATGTTCCACACATAGGGGGATATGTTAAACATACACATACATATTCCTATACGTATATATATATATCTATACATATATATAGGATATATAGGTATAGATATATATTGTACCAAAAAGCATTATACATATATATATATATATATATATATATATATATATATATATATATATATATATATATATATATATATATATATATATATATATATATATATATATTATACAGTATATGTATGTCTGTGTGTGTGTGTGTTTATGAATAAATAGAACATATTCTTCTATGTGATGAACATTGGTATGTGAAATATTCATATTTCAAACCAGGTTATCACACTTTTTGAAATGTCATCAGGTTTGTGTGCAAGTAAGGGCGTTAGTTTTTTCCCCCCACTTTTCGTGCTCCATTGGAGTCTATGGGAGAATCCGTTAACACGGTCGCGATATTCAAAGTTCGGCTTTTTGTGCCCATCGGCTTAGCAGGGCCTATGAATACCCAAAAACTCCCCTCGCCCACTGGGCGAGTAAATGACAAAACTTACCAGCCCGCAAGAAACTTTAGTCGCCCGTGCGTATCTGCATGTAGTGTGTATATATCTTATGTAAAAAGGCAATATAAATAGTGTTATTGTAATCCCCCAATGCATTGCAAACAGAGGTCCCAATTTGAATGCCCTGCAAGCTGCTTAATATTTGGGACTTAATAAAAAGGCTTTAACTTTAGAAAATATTTTTCTATCACTAGGTATAAAAAAACAGGGATATTATCTTTGTAATACTGTATGTACGTCTTGATTTTTCCCCCTAAGGAAAAAAATATATAATTGAGCTTTTTTTTTACTTCAGCATATGTGGGGGGTTATGATTGACTAAATATATTTAATGCTGCCACCCTTCACCCTATAGCGTTGTGAGCGGTACTGCATTTAGCTGGACAATGAACAGTGACATAACGAGCATTTTAAAAATACTTTTTTTCCCCCCTTTCTTCCCAGCTTCCTTTCAACTACTAGCGCGACTGTCAGTGCTGCACTAGCAGAGTTGACTGGGTGCATGGAGATGGTATGTTCTCTACTAATTGGTAAAGTCAGTTTTTGGAGCATTAATAGCATTCAGAAAAGCTTGATCTTGTACATTGTGCTGAAGTACTGCAGAGGACCCTGGAGTACGTCAGTGTAATGTACGTGAGCAAGCTGCCTACCATAACTATATAGCCACTTTAACCCATACTTCATTCATACACAGAGAAAAAACACTCACCGCTCTAGCAGGATGTCTTCCCGCGCAGATAACTTTAGGGGTGGGAAGTAGCAACTGACAAGGAAGAGACCAAGAGCCATGGAGATAAGGGGAGGTCTTTGAATGCATTTGACAGAAAGAACCTCCCCTTTCTACCCTCCTTTCCCGTGTGTGCGCATATGTGAAAGGCAATTTGACATTTTTTATTATTGCTTCTTATATCCCACTTAAAATGTCAGGTCGCCGCTCGGGCTGGTAACTTAAAAATTTTACCATGATTAAGGTCTATTAGGACCGAAACGTTGTGCTGTGTTTACTGATGTCCCAATAAAGTAACTTTATAGCATTATCATTGTGGTGCTGTTCCTCTTTTTGGATTTTCTTTAAAAATTTTACTTGCCCGCAAGAAATTTAGGTCGCCATTGGCGACCGGACCGGTCTATTCATATTCCCTGCTTAGTGTGAAAACTTTTTACGCTCAACTTGAAATACCCGTGCTACCCGGCGGGCTCAAAACGCTTACTTTTAACCCGAGTTAAGGCATGAGAGAGAGAGCAATAAATAGCATGCCACTTGTAATCTAGCTCCATATTGGCTGTTCATAGTCACTGGCCGAGCTCTTGGTTTGTTCATGGTTATTGTCTCAGTCAGTTTGCTCTGTGTGGTTTATACTTTGATTTAAATCCTGTTTTTATGGTTTTGATTTTTTTTTTTTTTTTTTAAATTTTAAGGAACAAATGGAGTTTGATGAAGTTGCAGTTTATTTCTCAGAGGAGGAGTGGGACCGTTTAACTGAAGAACAAAAAGAGCTTTATAAGGATGTGATGATGGAGAATTACCAGACCCTCCGGTCTCTAGGTAATAATTTATATAACTCTACAGGGAACGGGACAAAGAGGAAAACACAAATAAGTGACACATAATATGGGCTTGTGCTAAACAGGTATAACATCTTTGTGTTGGTTATTAGTCATTTGTTAATTTAAAGGGACATGAAACCCAATTTTTTTTCTTTAATTATTCAGAGAGCATGCAATTTTAATTAACTTTTAATATTTATTTGTATTATCTAATTGTTTTATTCTATTTGTATCCTTTGTTGAAAAGTATACCTAGGTATCCTCAGAAGCTGTTGATTGATGGCTGCACGCACATATATGCCTTCTGTCATTGGCTTTCAGCTAGCTCACAGTAGTGCATAACTGTCCCTTCAACAAAGGATACCAAGAGAATTAAGCAAATTAGGTTAATAAGTAAACTGGAGTTGTTTAAAATTGTATATCTGAAACATAAAAAAAGTTGGGTGACATGTCCCTTTAATAAAATCATTCATGAGAAATACAGCCATGTGTACCCTTCCCTTGCACTTCTCCCTACTTGGTTATCCAGCTGAGGTCCCACCACCATTTATACATCACACTATGTGCTACTGGCCCATAGTGATCCTGTCATATATGTGCGTGATGTCATAACACATAGTGAGTACCCAAAGTTGTCATATTTCTGTGTGTGGGAAGCAGCGGCTCTAGCGGCGCTCAGTATCTGGCTACTGTCACAACTCAGTGGGACGTATAACCCATATTAACAATGTAGGGTCTGATGTCACTGTGATAGATTTATCCATAAAACCTGCAGCATTATACACTAGGGGATATATTATATGGGGGCAGAGGCTCTAACAGAGACATTATTATCTTCAAGTATGTGTAATATTTCTTCTCTCGGATGTTCCAGTGAAGAGAAGTCTCTTGTGTCCCTATCAGTGGTAGATGGTTAAAATGACCCCTATCCCCTTATAACACACACAGCACAATGCTAATTATTTTTACAAAATGTAACTATGCCAGAATATGGATTTCATGTATTTTTAATGCAACCCTCTCTTACATTAAAATAGGGGTTATAGAAATCTGAGGATAAGAAAATCAAAATAGGTTATAAAAAATATATTTATTTTATACTTGGTTTATAGACACATACACTGCAGTGCATGTCAGAGTTCATTAGAAGAATTCTTACAATATACTTTACAATTGCAAATGTTTTTTTTTTCTTCTATAAAAATATAATCTTTTGGTGATGAAGTTAAAATAATTTTCTACAGCAGGACCTGTGAATCTTCTTTTTACTGAGTAACCAGCTAATGGTAATCATTTATTTTTGGCACCATATAGAGGTTTGTTTCTCACATAACCTGTGATTTATATCCATACAGGATATGTTCCTGAGAAACCTTTACTTGTTACAAAGATTGAGAACCGAGAGGAGCCGTATGTGGGCAATTTTCTAATTACCGAAGGTGAGTAATGAATTACTAACTATGGGCTCATTTCCAAGTGGAGCGCTATTGATAGCACAGGGCACGTTTTTCATATCGCTGCTCTGCGCTAAGAATATCATACAATCTATTACTATAAGTGAATGGTGAAAAAGATTTACCAGAGAATCTTAACGTGGACAACATTTTTTTTTTTTAGCATGCCCTAATCTTTCAATGGATACTGCAGGGTGTGCTATCATCGCTTATATTACAAATATTGAGTTATGTGTTACTCTCAAGCATGAAAAACGTAACGTGCTTGGGGATCCGAAGTTAAGTGTTAAGACTAGAATAAATGCATAACAAAACACGTTTGCTATAATAATATAAAGTATGAAGTTGCAGCATGAGGGGTCAGATCTGAGGCCTTGTGACAAAGCCATTTATTGAATCTGACAAAGTAATCACAGGACGAGGGGTATGTGTTGGGTTGACAGCGCATGGGTATGAAGGATTTGCAGGGCCATGAACTGATTTATTTTTTTGGATCTGGGATGTTAGGGACTTTGCATTGAAAATGCATGTGAGTATGGGCTAGCAGAGCAGTTGCAAGGTTAAGGTCTGATGTGGTTATAGGGCTTAACCAGGGGCCTTCTGGGGCACTTCATTGTATAACGTTGGCACAACAGTCCTAAAAATCAGTAGTGCAAACAACTCTTCTATCATCTAATCATAAACTGTTCTATCCAATGATTAGCCCTTGCGCCAAATGGACTGTGTTGACTTTGTATCTACGTCCAACACTTAGGCACAATTTGCAGTCCCCCTGTCAGCAACTTGGGGGAGGGGCAGAAGGCATCTGCCCTCATATACACTGGTGGTGTTCCATTACTAGGTGAAGGCAGATCTGATACAGGCGCCTGTTTTGGATACTGATGTAGGTGGAGGGGTGTGATTGGAGCGGGTGGGCTGTGATCGTGGTTGGTGGGAGGGGGATAAGGTGGGCCAATACACTAAGGACATAGGTTTGCAGTTGGGAGGAAAGAAATCTGTAAAAATAATGTTTATAGGGAGGGGGTATGCATTAATGGTGCTGTGATTGTGGGTGATGTGAGGGATGGGGCAGACCCCTACACTAAGCTATAGTAATTGTGGGTAGTGGGAGATATGGGGTGAATTCCTACACTAAGCTATGGGGACCGTGGCTTGTGGGAGGGATAGGGTAGGCTCCTTCACTAAACTATGGTAATCCTGGGTGGTGTGATTGATGGGGCAGGCCACAACACTGAGCTATAGTAATTGTGGGTGGTGGGAGGGATGGGGTAAACTCCTACACTAAACTATGATGATCGTGGGTGGTAGAAGGGATGGAGATGGCCACTGCAAAATAAATACAGAAAAAATGGAAATAAGGTTTAGGAGGGAGGTGGTGAGGGTGGGCAGGGATCACTACACTACAGAAAATGGGGATAGATAAAAAACTAAAATCTGCCCTAACTACATACTGGCAGACTAGCTGCCAGTACTTAAAGTGAAAGTCAATTCTATCGTTTGTGAAATGCTAGGATTGACCAGCAGCAACAAATAAAATGCAGTTCAGGCAGCCCACGTCAGAACACTGTTTTGCTAAGAGGTGATGTTTCCACCTCTTAGCCAATAGCTATGCGGGAAATCCGGCTTGGAGTCGTGTGGATTGACTTTCACTTTAATATGGATTTTCAGCAGTAGTTGGGAGGTGTGAGGAGAATTGTTTGGAGGAATCAGGGAGGTGAGAGGGTGTGAGGCCTAGTTGAAAGTCTGTAACATAAGCATAGGCTACAATTATGAACCACAACTGCTGAGTTGGAATGATATATAACTGGTAATGTAGCGGAGAGACTAGTGGGATGTAACATCAACTACTCATAAGAGTAATGTAAAACCCCCATTAATCATGGAGCAATTTAGTTGATGGTTGGTATAAGTTGTATTGCTCTATAGCTGCCACCTGTGATAGATTCACTAATACATGCAGCAGAACAACCTACTTATGTAACCAAGTAAGTGTTAACACAATAAGTATTTAAAGGACCAGTCAACACAGTAGATTTGCATAATCGACAAATGCAAGATATCAAGACAATGCAATAGCACTTAGTCTGAACTTCAAATGAGTAGTAGATTTTTTTTTTTTTTTTTTTTAATATTAAGTTATGTCTTTTTCCACTCCCCCTGTACCATGTGACAGCCATCAGCCAATCACAAATGCATACACGTACCATGTGACAGCCATCAGCCATTCACAAATGCATACACAATTATTCTTGCACATGCTCAGTAGGAGCTGGTGACTCAAAAAGTTTAAATATAAAAAGACTTTGCACATTTTGTTAATGGAAGTAAATTGGAAAGTTGTTTAAAATGGCATGCTCTACCTGAATAATGAAAGTTTAATTTTGATTGAGTGTCCCTTTAACTTAAAATATCAAAGGTAAGAAGTGCAAACTGCTAAAGCATTGACGGTTGCAAGAGTATAAGCTAGCTTACTTAATGTCTAGACAGCCTTGTAACGACAATAAAAGTTTAAGCAGGAGAAGTTCAGCTAAGGAAAGGTTAGCATTAGATTTGATGATACTGCATACCTTCTGAGGCTGCACCTCATCTTTGCTGTAAGGGCGGATGATGTTAGGAATTGGTTCTCTGTCTGGATGCACGTAGCAGCTGTGAGCTGAGGGAGCAGCGAGGTAGAAGCCGGCGTGTGACGTCACCGGAAACAGGAGTTCCAGAGCTGCAGGGTGAGCCAGCTGAAGTGCTTGAACTGGATCAGCGGAGAGGTACTGATCAGGAATGAAGGAGTTGCTTACAGATAGTGCGATAGGTTCGCTAGGATGTGAGAGAGTCTGTAGTACGAATTGTACTGGCTCAGGAAGAGTCTCTGGAAAGATCAATACCAAGCAATTATTTGACTGAAAGATGGGTTTTTATACCGGATGTTAAAGGAGGTTCCGCAAAATTAAAGGGATAGCAGTACATAGGCACGCCGAATCAACTGTTGTGCATGCCGCCGATTCCCACGCTGTGTTTGGATTACAGCGTTCGAATGGCAATACCTCATTAATGGATCGTTTACTGGATTGAGAGCGGTGGTTATACTTCTGGTTGAGTAAGTTTACACGGGGGTGAAAACAATTTCAGGACTGCTTCTGGACACAGGTAATATGCATAGCATTGGATGTTAACGCTTCCTGTGAAACAACGTAAGAGCTGAGAGTAACCAGACCAGTGTTTATCCTTGCAGAGTGACTCACTCGACCCCTTTGGCATTGGTTCAGCTCGCTCCATACTAGAGCGAGTGGTGGGGATTATTCAAAAGGACTTTGACACTGAAAGGCCCCGACAGTGTACTCTTTACTAACTCTATACGCTCTATACCACTGTGAACTGCTCTGACTTCAGATCCATTATAACACGCAACACAGGAGGACATTGGCTCTTTTGGTCTTCTTAATATGCAGCTTGAACACTAAGCTATCACGCTATTATGCTACTAACTTTACAGCTTACATACTGCATCAGAAGCATATGATGTATTAACCTTAATCAGTGGACGCACTGCTATATTTTGGCTAATGAATAAGAGCTCTTGTGTGTGTTTATGTGGTAATGAGTGAACTTGTGTGATATATACAGTAAATGAATTGTATCATTTTTTGTTTTGTTTCATGTATTGCATTTCTTGCTTCACATTTAGTGAATAAATTACTTTGTTGCACCTTGACAACTGTGTTATGTGTGTGGCTTTGAGTGGTCCACAGCCCCAGGGAATTTATATCTGATTGAGACTTTATGTGCTGTGCTGGACAGGGTTTACTGTGTTTTTCTTTTTCTAATTAAATATTTATATATAATATACTGTACAAAAAAGGGAATAAAAAAGGTGCACCTGTAAACATCTAATGCGCTATCTATGGTGCAAGCAGTCCCAAAATAGATACTTATAACATAAGAAATATAGAACAGTTATCATAATACGTAAAACTGTTAAAGAAGGACCAAGGCTGCATTGACATCTGATGAGGCCCCGGATCCAACTCTTGTGGGAGGGGAGAAACGCGTCATGCTTTGAAATTGAATGACGTAGTCGCTACGTCTTGCACAGCTGATGAGCTGCTTTCTGGCATTCACAAGGTGGGAAATTTAAACAGGCAAGTGAAGACACCGGCCTATCCAGCATTGGAGCACCGTATTTAAGAAGAGGTGTATTGAACATTTACCCATATAGTGGACAATGTCTTCAGAGGTCAGGTACTGCTTTCTTTAGTCTTGCACCCCTTTCCCTCGGTCCACTGCATTATCAGTATTATACCTAATTATTGCGATCTGCACATACGGACTTTGATGTGAATTGTTTTGGCTTTTCTTGGTCCGAAACCTGGATACTCCAGGACTATCAGGAGTCTGCTTTGATACGGGAGCGTGTCGAAGGACACTTGAGTGCCCGGTCCAGTCACTCTTAAAGGCTCTTTCAGGACTTTGTACTTTTCTGGCCTTATCTATCCGTACTGTGCATGCTCAGTAACTGCAGCTTTTTCCGGCCGGCATGTCCTTCTGCTAGCTTGTGGGGTTGTGTTATCTGATTATCACTTATATCTTTATTAGGTTACGATCGTAGCTCAATAGTCTGTGCTGGATATTTCATTTATGTATTTTTAACAATTGTGTGTGTTTGCATTTTAGGCTATTGGGCGGGGGATGGACTCCCACTCTTGCTCCTAGTTTGCTTCCTTTTTAGTAATAAAGCACAGTTTACTATGAGTGCAGCCTTGCTCCTTCTTTAACAGTTTTACGTGTTATGGTAACTGTTCTGTCTTTCTTATGTTATAAGAATATATATACTGTGTGTATGTATGTATATGTGTGTGTGTAGATATATATATATATAGATAGATAGATAGATAGATAGATGAGAAATTAGAATTTTTTTAACACAAAAACCACCTGGCAACGCAAAAAAACAATAGTACTTGTTCCATGCCTGTGATCTCTGCAATAGGTTGTTGCAGTGAGCACATGGGGCAAATAGAAAGAAAGCTATCAATATAGTATTTATTCTGGCTGTTATCACCTCATTTATAATATTAGTTATCAAATATTAAAAAATCTTAATAACATTTCAAGAACACGCTTTGAGATTTGTAATTCTTCATGTGCAATAACCCGACATTGCTTTAGACCTTAAGAGCAAAAAACAAATTGTGTTACGGAACTTGCGCATATTTTCCATTCCAATGTTCTTCACATAGACACTACATAGTATAAACTTATACATGTAGATAGATACACACACACACACTACATAGCATATACTTATACATGCAGATACACACACACACACACACACACACACACACACACACACACTACATATAATACACTTATACATGCAGATACACACACACACACACACACTACATATAATACACTTATACATGCAAATACACACACACACACTACATGTAATACACTTATACATTCAGATACACACACACACACACTACATAGCATATACTTATACATGCAGATACACACACACTACATATAATACACTTATACGCGCAGATACACACACACACTACATATAATACACTTATACATGCATATACACACACACACACACTACATGTAATACACTTATACATTCAGATACACACACACACACACGCTACATGGCATACACTTATGCATGCAGATACACACACACACACACACACTACATAGCATACAATTATACATACAGATACACACACACTACATATAATACACTTATACATGCATATACGCACACGCACATACACTACATGTAATACACTTATACATTCAGATACACACACACACACACACACACACACACACACTACATAGCTTACACTTATACATACAGATACACACATACCCTACATGGCATACACTTATACATGCAGATACACACACACACTACATATAATACACTTTTATACATGCAGATACACACACATACTACATATAATACACTTATACATGCATACACACACACACACACACACACACACACTACATGTAATACACTTATACATTCAGATACACACACACACACACACTACATAGCTTACACTTATACATGCAGATACACACACACACACACACACTACATAGCATACACTTAAACATGCAGATACGCACACACTACATATCATACACGTATACATGCAGATACACACACACACACTACATGTAATACACTTATACATTCAGATACACACACACACACACACACTACATAGCATATACTTATACATGCAGATACACACACACTACATATAATACACTTATACGTGCAGATACACACACACACTACATATAATACACTTATACATGCATATACACACACACACACACTACATGTAATACACTTATACATTCAGATACACACACACCCTACATGGCATACACTTATGCATGCAGATACACACACACACTACATAGCATACAATTATACATACAGATACACACACACTACATATAATACACTTATACATGCATATACGCACACGCACATACACTACATGTAATACACTTATACATTCAGATACACATACACACACACACACACTACATAGCTTACACTTATACATGCAGATACACACATACCCTACATGGCATACACTTATACATGCAGATACACACACACTACATATAATACACTTTTATACATGCAGATACACACACATACTACATATAATACACTTATACACACACACACACTACATGTAATACACTTATACATTCAGATACACACACACACACTACATAGCTTACACTTATACATGCAGATACACACACACACACCCTACATGGCATACACTTATACATGCAGATACACACACACACACACACACACTACATAGCTTACACTTATACATACAGATACACACACACACACACACACACTACATAGCATACACGTACACATGCAGATACACACATACACACACTGCATGACTTACACTTATACATGCAGACACACTACACTACACAGCATACACTTACACATGCAGACACACATACTGCACAGTATACACGTAAACGTACAGATGCGCACACACACACTACATAGCTTACACTTATAGAAGAAGAGATGGCAGGTACTGGAAGAGAAGGTTATAAAAATCCAAGCTTTATTCCAAATTTGTTTGGCAAATTAAAAAGGCTCAGAGACCTCAAAAAATGGCACAAATCAAGACACAGGTAGACAAACAGGTAGCGTCTGACATGTTTTGCGCCCTCTACAGGCGCTTACTCATAGACGTGTTCTATGTCTAACCATGATCCTTTAAATACCCCCACCATTTACATATTATCCAATTAGTGCACAATGGAAACAAACTTAATGTGTCTTAAGGGGAATACAAATACAGGACACAAGTTATTAAAAACAACAGAACCTCTAAATAAAGTACAGGTAGCCCTCAGTTTACGCCGGGGTTAGGTTCCAGAAGGAATGGTTGTAAATCGAAACTGTTGTAAATTGAAACCCAGTTTATAATGTAAGTCAATGGGAAGTGAGGGGGTTAGGTTCCAGGCCCCTCTCAAAATTGTCATAAGTAACACCTTATACATTATTTTAAAAGCTTTGAAATGAAGACGTTAAATGCTGGACAGCATTATAAACCAAATAAAATAATCACACAACACAGAATATATAATTAAACTAAGTTAAATGAACAAAAACATTTGCTAAACAGCATTATAAACATAATAAAATAATCACACAACACAGACTTCACTTGCATTTTTCAGCAAACAGTTTTTTCTATGCATTCCCATCTGGACTGAGTTATAGACAGGAAGATCGTGTTCCTTTGAAATCTGCTCAATAGCTCAGATCTGTTTAATCTGATTAATTTCAGCTTGCTTGGCTTTGCTGCAACAGCTCCACCTACTGGCTATTTTAATAAATGCACTGCTTCTCGATGCTTTTCAATAGCAGTCACATGACTGGAAAAAAAGGTTGTTATTCTGAAACAGTGTAAAATGAACCGTTGTAAAACGAGGGCCACCTGTATATAATATTAGTACATAATTGGTCTTCAAAATAAACTTACTAAAAAAGTGGAAAAAATTAATAAATTATGTTATAACAAAAATAACTAAAGCATAAACAAATGCAAAATAATTTACAACTGTGTACAGAAAAAACAATATATAAATACATAAAAAAGAAGAAATAATGAAAATGTGAGGATGGGAGGAATATTGAATCAATAGGTACCCAAAGTCTCAATACATGATAACAAAAATTAGCCCAATATGAGGAATATAGAAAATACATATCAAGAAAAATTATTAATGTCAATATTCATATTTAACCACATAACAAAACAATGGATAATACAATCCAGGATGAGAGAGAAAGTTGCTGAAATGGAAGAAAATGAGTATCAAGGCCCAACAGCATATATAGCAAAGATATTATGTATCAATAAAGTAATTTATATTACACTCCCTATTCATACCTAATTGGCTACGGGTCTTTAATTTTAATATCCAGAAAAGCTCCTTTTTTTCCAAGATTTTATATTTCTTGCCTCCTCTAGGGGGCACTATCGCCCTATCAATGACCTGAATAGACATATCTGCTTCATTGGTGAAGTGTTCACTATTAAAATGATTAGCAACTGCAGATTCTTTTATATAATTTTTAACATCACGCGCATGCTCACCAAATCCTCTTATTTGTCTCGAGGTCTGACCTATATATTGGCACTGGCATAAGTTAAAGGTAATTAGATAGAGAGCGAAGGTAGTGCTTCAATTTGCATAAAAGTCTATGCTATACCTCCTAGAATTGGTGTTACAAGTAAAATTGGTACCCAAGATGGCAAAACAAAAGGAAAAGGAAAACAAAAAAAGAAGAGACATTACAGGGACACTAAGCCCAAATTTTTTCGTTCATGATTCAGATAGAACATGCAATTTTAAACAACTTTCTAATTTACTCCTATTATCAATTTGTCTTCGTTCTCTTGCTATCTTTATTTAAAAGCAGGAATATGATGCATAGGAGCCGGACCATTTTTGGTTGAGAACCTGGGTTATGCTTGCTTATTGGTGGGTTAGTGTAAGCCCCCAATAAGCAAGCGCTCTCCATGGTGCTGAACCTAAAATGGGCTGGCTGCTAAGATTTACATAACTGATTTTAAAATAAGGATAGCAAGAGAATGAAGAAAATTTGATAATAGGAGTAAATTAGAAATTGTCTTAAAATTTAATCTGAATCATGAATGAAAAGAAATTGGGTTCAGTATACCTTTAACTCATGATAATAACATTCACAGTGGTACAGACATTGATACCTTATTCAATTATGAACTTGTCAAGTTATACTCTTTCACCAGAGGAAAAGAAAGTGTTATCTATAGGGTTAGGTTTTGCACCTACCAGTAATTTTTCTAGTTTTAACACTTTTAGACGTAAATAAGTTCATACGCAAATTGTCTCTCAAAGTTTTTTGCTCTAAGCAGTAAGCAAACTTCAGCAGAAATTGAGGAAACTGTAGAGACTGTGTCATCTAATACCCTCATACATGACACAGCTCTCCTAAATTTAAATGAGGCCTTTACTGTTGCCAATCTTGCTGAAATGAGTACAGGTGAGATTAAAGAATATTATCCCCAGCAACTTTTAAAACCAAAAGGCACTAAATCTGACTTTTATCCAAACTTGAAGAAAATCCTGGTATTCACACTGCCCCCCCCCCCCCCCATCTCAATTACAGAGAACGTTTAGACATGTCCCCAAGGTTCACAAGGACCCCCTTTGCCCTCCTGGCAGACCCATTGTGTCCTTGTTTGAACCTTTGGGGGCATGGTTAGATGGTATATATATATATATATATATATATATATATATATATATATATATATATATATATATATATATATATATATTTATATTCTGTGAATATATATTGGCAACAAGACAACTTTCCTATCTTAGGGATAGTTCCCATTTATTACAGTCCCTTGATGGAGTTATTTGGGATCCTTCTTTCTCTTGGGTGATTATTAATATCACCTCACTTTACACTTGCATACCCCAACATCTTGGCATCATGGCAATTGAGTTATTTTTAGAAAGAGAATTGGGTCTTGATATTGAAGTCAAACATTTATAGTGGAGATGTTCTAAGGTTTTTGTTATCTCTTCCAGACAAATATGCGGTACAGTGATGGGGGCAAAATTTGCCCCCACGTTTGCTAACTTATTTGTCTCATGGTGGGAGCTTAACAATGTATATAGTACACTCAATCCCTGGTTAGAAGACATCTATTTGTTTGTGAGATATATAGATGACCTTTTGCTAATTGTTAAAAAAACGGTTAATGATGAAATATTTAATTCATTTATACAGTATCTCAATAGTAACTTTATGAATCTAAAATTCACAGGAACATTTACCCAACATGAGGTAAACTATTTGGATCTTACTTTACAAATCATTGACAACACTATAGTCTCCAAGACCTATAGAAAACCCACTGCTGGCAATACAATCTTACATGCCACTTCACAACATCCAGATCATCTTATACAATCTCTACCCAAGAGCCAATTTATTCACTTAAAAAGAAATATCAAATCTGAGACGATCTATGACCAACAATCCATTGAACTTAAAAACAGACTCATATGTAGAGGCTATGATGAAAATAAATTAGAAAAATGCCGTAATTAAAGGGCCAGTTTACACAGCAATCACAAGTCTATGTCCCTAAAGGAAATACAGTGACTAAAGACATTAAACCTATATAGTTAAACTTGCTAACAATACATTTTGTAAATTTTAGCTTTTTATTCCTTCTCATGCGAGTATTATCCACAGTGCTGGCACTCCCACAGGAAAGGGCTGAGCTGTGCTTTAGACTAGCACGCCCACCCTCCAATCATAGGCTATATGTAAATTCCTATGTCAAATGTATATTAGAACTTTGCCTTCACTCAGGGGCGTATTTATGCATAGGCCAACAAGGCCTTATTTATTTATGATAAAAAAAATATATATATTCCCGTGCGGCGATCATGTGACCCGGCTTTTGGCGAGGTCATGTGACGTTTTTCTCCTTCCGCCACACATGGATGGAGGGAGCCAGACGTGTATACGTGATCTGATCTCTCAGGAAATTGGACTCCGTCTCCAAGCGGTAAGTGAATTGTCAAAAAAGACAGATTATGCAGAGGTTGAGCTGGTGGAGTGTGTGTGAGTCGAGAGTCTGGCTGAGAGAGTGACAGAGAGGAGGCTGAGGACTGGTCTGGACTGGAGAGGAGGGGGGTGACCAGCCGAGGCGGGCGCCACATAGTATAAATTGCAAGGTATTTTTTTTTTTGGCGATTCGATTGTCATTGCACCAGGTTGCTCCTCTATTCTCGAGTCTAGGCTCTAAGTCAAGCTGTAAATTTTTACAAGATCGATCGAGAGCCTCTAATAGCTGCTGCTAGGCAGCAGGATTCTGAGTGCCTAGGGCAGCACAAAACCTAAATACGCCCCTACCTGCACTAATCCTCTTTTCCTGCTAAACAGTAAAAATACATCAGCTTTAAAAATTCCTACATGTAATAAATGTCAGAGCTTTTACTGCAGACATCGTCTCTGTAAGATTGATGAGACTAGGACAGGAACGATACTGCAAAACGAGCAAAGAAATCACATCAGCTAAACTTCTCACAGCCTGCTTGTAACCTGATGCAGCAAGACTGAAACAAAACAGAAATCATTGGAGCTGAAAGTCTTACCTCTGTATTTATGACATGCTCACTACCCGGTCTTGCTGCATCAGGTTACAAGCAGGCTGAGAAGTTTAGCTGAAGTGATTTCTTTGCTCGTTTTGCGGTATCGTTCTACAGCCTGTCAGTCTCATTAATCTTACAGAGACAGAGAAGCATATTTAGCAAATGTCTGTCAGACCTGATCCGACAGTGCGGATCAGGTCCGACAGACATCGCTGAATGCGGAGAGCAATACGCTCTCCGTATTCAGCATTGCACCAGCAGCTCACAAGAGCTGCTGGTGCAATGCCGCCCCCTGCAGACTACAAAAGTTATATTGTAGCTAGCTTAGGTTTTATTTTTATTTCACAGCTAAGTTTGTATTTTATTTTAACTAGGTGGACTAGTTAGTAAATAGTTATTAACTATGTACTAGCTACCTAGTTAAAATAAATACAAAGTTACCTGTAAAATAAAACCTAACCTGAGTTAAACTAACAGCTAACATTACAATAAAATTAAATAAATTAACAAAATACATTTATCAAAATTATAAAAAAAATAAACACTAAATTGCATAAAATAAAAAAAGAAATGATCAAAAATAAAAACAAATTACTCCTAATAGCCCTATCAAAATAAAAAAGCCCCCCCCCAAAAAAAAACCCCCAAAAAACTAACTTATACTAAACTGCCAATGTCCCTTAAAAGAAATCAGCTCTTTTACCTGTAAATAAAAATACAAACAACCCCCCAACAGTAAAACTCACCACCCACACAACCAAACCCCCAAATAAAATCCTACATAAATAAACCTAAGCTCCCCATTGCCCTGAAAAGGGCATTTGGATGGGCATTGCCCTTAAAAGGGCATTTAGCTCTTGTATATTGCCCAAAACCATAAGCTAAAAATAAAACCCACCCAATAAACCCTTAAAAAAACCTAACACTAACCCCCGACGATCCACTTACAGTTTCTGAAGACCGGACATCCATCCTCATCCAAGCGGGCAGAAGTCCTCATCCAAGCGGGCAGAAGTCCTCATCCAAGCGGGCAGAAGTCTTCATCCAGACAGCGGCATCTATCTTCATCCGGCGTGGAGCGGTTCCATCTTCAAGACATCCGGCGAGGAGCATCCTCTTCTTCCGATGGCTGTTGAAGAATAAATTTTCCCTTTAAATGACGCCATCCAAGATGGTGTCCCTTACATTCCGATTGGCTGATAGAATTCTATCAGCCAATAGGAATTAAGGGGGAAAAATCTTATTGGCTGTTGCAATCAAAGTTAACAAACAAACTCATTATTTTCCACTATATGATTGAGCTTTCATCCTATTGGCTGATCCAATCAGCCAATCGGATTGAGCTTGCATTCTATTGGCTATTCCAATCAGCCAATAGAATGCAAGCTCAATCCTATTGGCTGATTGGATCCGCCAATAGGATGAAAGCTCATTCCTATTGGCTGATTGCAATAGCTAATAGGATTTTTTTCTTCTTCAATTCCTATTGGCTGATAGAATTCTATCAGCCAATCGTAATGTAAGGGACGCCATCTTGGATGACGTCATTTAAAGGGAAACTTCATTCTTCAACAGCCATCGGAAAGAAGAGGATGCTCCGCGCCGGATGTCTTGAAGATGGACCCGCTCCGCGCCGAATGGATGAAGATAGAAGATGCCGTCTGGATGAAGACTTCTGCCGGCTTGGATGAGGACTTCGCCGACTGGATGAGGATGGATGGTCCGGTCTTCAAAAACTGTAAGTGGATCGTCGGGGGTTAGTGTTAGATTTTTTTTAAAGGTTTAGCTTAGGGTTTTGGGCAATGTAAAAGAGCTAAATGCCCTTTTAAGGGCAATGCCCATCAAAATTCCCTTTTTAGGGCAATGGGGAGCTTAGGTTTATTTAGATAGGATTTTATTTGGGGGGTTGTTGTTTTTTTTTTTTTTTACAGGTAAAAGAGCTGATTTATTTGGGGCAATGCCCCTCAAAAGGCCCTTTTAAGGGCCATTGGCAGTTTAGTGTAGGCTATGTGTTTTTTTTATTTTGGGGGGCTTTTTTATTTTGATAGGGCTATTAGATTAGGTGTCATTCGTTTTTATTTTTGATAATTTCTTTTTTTATTTTGTGTAATTTAGTGTTTATTATTTTTTGTATTTTAGATAATTGTATTTTGTTAATTTAATTTATTTAATTTTATTTTAATGTTAGGTGTTAGTAATAGGCAACTAGTAAATAGTTAATAACTATTTACTAACTAGTCTACCTCGTTAAAATAAATACAAACTTAGCTGTAAATTAAAATAAAACCTAAGATAGATACAATGTAACTATTAGTTATATTGTAGCTATCTTAGGGTTTATTTTACAGGTAAGTAAGTATTTAGTTTTAAATAGGAATTATTTAGTTATTAATAGTAGGTTTAATTTAGATTTTATTTTAATTATATTTAAGTTAGGGGGTGTTAGGGTTAGGTTTAGGGGTTAATAGGTTTATTATAGCGGCGGAGTGGGCGGACAGCAGATTAGGGGTTAATTATATTTAAATGGTGTTTTTGATGCGGGAGGGTGGCGGTTTCTGGGTTAAAAGGTTTATTATAGTGGCGACGATGTCGGGGAGCGACGGAATAGGGATTAATACATTTTTTAAGTGGCCGGCGATGTCCGGAGCGGCAGATTAGGGGTTAATATTTTTATTATAGTGTTTGTGATGCGGGAGGGCCTCGGTTTAGGGGTTAATAGGTAGTTTATCGGTGTTAGTGTACTTTAACACTTTAGTTATGAGTTTTATGCTACACCTTTGTAACATAAAACTCATAACTACTGACTTTAGATGGCGGTACGAATCTTGTAGTTATAGGCTGTACCGCTCACTTTTTGGCTTCCCAGGCAAACTCGTAATACCGGCGCTATGGAAGTCCCATTGAAAAAGGACTTTTATATAAGTGCGGTACTGACGTTGCGTGATGGCCAAAAAAGTGTGCAGTACACCTATACCTGCAAGACTTGTAATAGCGGCGTTAGGGGAAAAGCAGCGTTATGAAGCATAACGCTGCTTTTTCACTCATAACGCAAAACTTGTAATCTAGTTGTAAAAACTTGTAATTTTAGCAAGCAAAGACCACTTCTAGCCCTTTGCATGAGGTGATGCACCCACTCCTTTTTATTCCAATCATTGGTGAATGTTTGGATACGTTCCACAGAGCTTGTCTGATAGGCCCTTAACGGAGCTTGTACCTCATTGGCTACTGGGAAATGCCATTTTTAACAGCCAAATATTTTTTGGTTGTAATACTGGATTTAGGCCATCGGGGGCAGAAAACAAAGACAAACAGTTTCATTTTTAAAACTGCTAACAGTAAATATAGATACTTATTATATTTAGTATATTAACTATTTCTTGATATTAATAAACCTTTCTGGTCAATACATATGTGTCCCATCTAATACAATGTAGCATGTATTTATAGAGACTAAACATGAGTATATTACTTATCATATTTTAGAAGATGCCTTTAAAGTTGCATTTTTATGAGGGACTAGTAGTATCAATCAATAAAATGTATATGTCGATCTGACTTATTCTATATATCAGCTCATTTGATATACTGGTATATATTTCATTTCCTAGTCACATCTTATATCATAGTTATGAGTATTACAGTTCTTTATTAATACATGTCTCAACAGTTCCCAAGACATGGGCTCAAAATCTATATGTCAACTCATATCATCTTATTTAGAACCCTCATCTTCACATCAGTTCTTCCCTGTAATGTTCAGTAGATCTCTGGAAAACAAAAATACATTTATCTTGAAATAAACTGGTTAAACATTTTTTATTGACTACATAGCTACTTATTAAATTCAGCAAATACTTATCTAATATGTTATTGTCAGGCATCTCTTCTCAGATCCACAAATATACATTTTTATACAATACAGTACTGAGGTATACCTTAACTAAAAAATATACATAAGTTGTACTTTAAAATGAATTTCAAGTTACAATGCAACATGTGTTTCTGCTTAGCCAGCATGATGTCTATCTGAGGTTCAGGGGCAATTAACAGGTCTGTGCTAATTACTATATTCTCAGAATTTCGTTTGCATATCTAACTTATGTAGAAAATCTTGTCTCCAACACCCCAGGGCTTTGTGCTGAACTAATGAGACAAATGTTCTCTTTTGAACTCTATAGATGTATTGAGCAGCTATGATAATATGTTGGTGATCTGATAGGGAATCTTTGAAAACTATTCCTTTGTTCTCAACTTGTCTTAACCAGTGAGGGGGCAGGGGTTATAGTCTCAACATGCTTTTGGGAAACTTCAAAATTTAGCCGGGCTTGGATTTTTTTTTTGTAAGAAAAGGCTTCCGTCTTGCCACTCTACCCCATAGCCCAGACATATGAAGAATACGATTGTTGTCACATGTACCACACAGCCAGTACTTTCCAGATATTCCTGCAGCTCCTTTAATGTTGCTGTAGGCCTCTTGGTAGCCTCCCAGACCACTTTTCTTCTCGTCTTTTCATCAATTTAGGAGGGACATCCAGTTCTTGGTAATGTCACTGTTGCACCATATTTTCTTCACTTGATGATGACTGTCTTTACTGTGTTCCATGGTATATCTAATGCCTTGGAAATTCTTTTGTATCCTTATCCTGACTGATACCTTTAACAGTGAGATCCCTCTGATGCTTTAGAAGCTCTCTGCGGACCATGGCTTTTACCTTAGGATGCGACTAACAAAATGTCAGGAAAGACCTACTAGAAGAGCTGAACTTTATTTGGGGTTAATCAGAGGCACTTTAAATGATGACAGGTGTGTACTGACTCCTATTTAACATGATTTTGAATGTGATTGCTTAATTCTGAACACAGCTACATCCCCAGTTATAAAAGGGTGTTCACACTTATGCAACCATATTATTTTATTTTTTTATTTATATTTCCCTTTACCTAAAAGATTTCAGTTTGTTTTTCAATTGAGTTGTACAGTTTATAGGTCACATTAAAGGTGGAAAAAGTTCTGAAATGATTAATCTTTGTCTCATTTTTTTTTACATCACAGAAACCTGACATTTTAATGGGTATGTAGACTTTTTATATCCACTGTGTATATATATATATAACGCCCACCCCAGCCCTCCTTACGGCCCTCATTCATAGCAATTTTTTATGCCTATTTGTTATATTATGTGAAGCTTTTAATTAAAGACCACTCAGCTTTGAGCTTTTCTTTGTCTGGACCTTTCTTTCGAGGATGGTCCACGTCGGATGTCTTGAAGATGGACCCGCTTCACGCCGGATGGATGAAGATAGAAGATGCCGTCTGGATGAAGACTTCTGCCCGTCTGGAAGACCACTTTGCCCGGCTTGGATGAAGACTTCTCCCGGCTTCGTTGAGGACTTCGGCCCGGTTGGGTGAAGACGTCTCCCGGTAAGGTGATCTTCAGGGGGTTAGTGTTAGGTTTTTTTTTTTTAACGAAATAATTTTTATTGAGAAAAAGATAACAAGTTCCATGACAAATATAGCATATATATAAATGGGACATGACAATTCTTATTATACAGAGAATGCAGTAATGTCATGGTGGACCATTTCCCTCATATAGGTCCACCATTTCGTACCTAGTGCATCATGTTATTGTCATAGTATTGTTCATCATGTACGAAAAATTACCTCAAATAAAGCTATTTAAGGAAATAAAAAAAAAAGATGCAATACTTTTTCTCTTGTTTGCAAACTTTCATAATTAGATATTAGAAAGAAAGTAAAAAGGAATAAGAAAAAGTAGAGAGAAGAGTAGAAGAGAATCTCCCAATTAAAGAAGGGGGAAGTAAAAGGTTGAGAGCCTGTGTCACTAGTGGGTATCTATTCTTCCTGTTGTTCCCTCCATTACCTGTATGCTACGTCTGTTCTTCATTCTTTGAGTGTCTGTCCAAACTATCCAGTCCTCCCATATCTGGAGGAACTCTGTTCTGGTATTAAGTAGGGTAGAGGAAATGTCTGCCATTTGATAATAATATTTAAGTTTATTTATTATGATATTGAAGCTAGGCACTGAAGACTTCCAGAACCTTGCTATTGAGGTCTTGACAGCTGTGCAGACCATTCCTACCAACTTTGATTTAGCTTTGGTAAGGCCCTCAATCGGAATAGTGTTAGGTTTTTTAAGGGGGGATTGAGTGGGTTTTAGAGTAGGGTTGGTTGTGTGGGTGGTGGGTTTTAATGTTGGGGGGGATTTGTCATTTTCTTTCAGGTAAAGAGCTGATTACTTTGGGGCAATGTCCAGCAAAAGGCCCTTTTAAGGGCTATTTGTAATTTAGTGTAGGGTAGGGCTTTTTTATTTTGGGGGGCTTTTTTATTTTGTTAGGGGGATTAGATTAGGTAATTAGTTTAAAAATCTTGTAATTTCTTTATTATTTTATGTAATTTAATGGGGTTTTTTTGTACTTTAGATAATTTTATTTAATTGTAATTAATTGTATTTAATTTAGGTAATTAATTTAATGATAGTGTAGTGTTAGGTGTAATTGTAACTTAGGTTAGGTTTTATTTTACAGGTAAAATTGTCTTTATTTTAACTAGGTAGTTATTAAATAGTTAATAACTATTTAATAACTATTGTACCTAGTTAAAATAAATACAAAGTTGCCTGTAAAATAAAAATAAACCCTAAGATAGCTGCAGTGTAACTATTTTAGGGTTTATTTTATAGGTAAGTATTTAGTTTTAAATAGGAATTATTTAGTTAATTGTAGTAATTTTATTTAGATGTATTTAAATTATATTTAAATTAGGGGGATTTAGGGTTAGACTTAGGTTTAGGGGTTAATAACTTTATTATAGTGGTGGCGACGTTGGGGGCGGCAGATTAGAGGTTAATAAATGTAGTTAGGTTGCGGTGAGATTGGGGGCGGCAGATTAGGGGTTAATAAATATAATTTGCATACGAAGAGAGAAGCGCTCTACCAGGAATAAACAATAGCTCAGTGGCTTGTTCTATGGCGATTTACCACTCGGAAGCAGCCTCTTTTAGACCAGGCCAGCCCCAAAATACCAGGCAATCCTCCCCTGAACAAGGAACATGACAACCCGAGACGATCGTTTCGGCCTCCTATGGGCCTGGTAGAGCGCTTCTCTCTTTGTATGCAAATTATTATGACCCTGGGGAAGTCTCCCTATGGGTGATGGGGGAAACCAGACGTGGACTCCTTGCCCAGTGTGCTTAGAGGAATGTGGCTGCACCTCACTGACGAGGCCCATAGGAGGCCTTAACGATCGTCTGGGGTTGTCATGTTCCTTGTTCAGAGGAGAATTGCCTGGTATTTCAGGGCTGGACTGACCTTACTTGGCGGGATCAGACTGATATACTTCAGTTAAGTTTTCTTCTGTGAAAAGCACACTGGTCTAAAAGAGGCTGCTTCCGGGTGGTAAATCGCCATAGAATAAGCCACTGAGCTGTTGTTCGTTCCTGGTAGAGCGCTTCTCTCTTTGTATGCAAATTATTATGACCCTGGGGAAGTCTCCCTATGGGTGATGGGGGAAACCAGACGTGGACTCCTTGCCCAGTGTGCTTAGAGGAATGTGGCTGCACCTCACTGACGAGGCCCATAGGAGGCCGAAACGATTGTCTGGGGTTGTCATGTTCCTTGTTCAGAGGAGAATTGCCTGGTATTTCGGGGCTGGACTGACCTTACTTGGCGGGATCAGACTGATATACTTCAGGAAAGTTTTCTTCTGTGAAAAGCACACTGGTCTAAAAGAGGCTGCTTCCGGGTGGTAAATCGCCATAGAACAAGCCACTGAGCTGATGGTCGTTCCTGGTAGAGCGCTTCTCTCTTTGTATGCAAGTTAATAAATATAATGTAGGGTTCGGCGATGTTGGGGGCAGCAGATTAGAGGTTCATAAGTATAATGTAGGTGGCGGCGGTGTCCGGAGTGGCAGATTAGGGGTTAATAATATAATGTAGGTGTCATCGATGTCGGGGGCGGCAGATTAGGGGTTAATAAGTGTTAGATTAGGGGTGACTCGTGGCTCGTGTTAGGTGTAGACATAACTTTTTTTTCCCCATAGGAATCAATGGGGCTGCGTTAGGAGCTTTATGCTACTTTTTTGCAGGTTTTTTTCAGCCAGCTCTCCCCCATTGATTCCTATGGGGAAATCATGCTCAAGCACGTTCAGCCAGCTCACCGCTAATGTAAGCAGCGCTGGTATTGAGGCGAGATGTGGAGCAAAATATTTGCTCTTTGCTCACTTTTTTGCGGTTAACGCCGGGTTTCTAAAAACCCGTAATACCAGCGTTGTCTGTAAGTGAGCGGTGAGCATAAACTGCTTGTTAGCACCGCTCAGCTTCTAACACAAAACTCGTAATCTAGGTGTAATTGTTTTATGGATCTTAAAAAATTGTGGTTTTCTCAAAGCGCCTTCTCTCTATACTACTGGCTCCCCAGAAAAACAAGACACCTAGTATATCTGGAAGGCAGTTAACAAAAGACAGGATATTCTAGGGAGCGCCTCAGAGTGGGCAGAGGATAATCCTGATATGTATATATGAAAAATAGAGGTGATAAATAGTGATAATTGACAAATTTATTAACATGCACAAAATGTTAAAAATGAAATATAAAATGTAAAAGTGACCAGTAGGAAATTCTTCAGCATAAAAATATCACATACAAATTAGTCATATATATATCACATACAAATTAGTCATAAAAATATTCATGGATCCATGTTACATAAAAAATTAAAATCAATACATAGCCATAGTGGATTACAATGTAGATATGTATTCGGAGTATGTTGTGCTAACCCTCGGTTAGGAGGAATAGTATACTATAGTATACTATCCCAAGGATACTGAGAAAGGCCCAAGGAAGGGCCGAAACGCGTTGGCTAGTTTATGGTAAGCCTCATTTCAATTAGTTATAAGGATTTACTTAGCGTTATTGCACTATTTTGTGATTTGTATTCCACAGGTACACTGGGAATCTATGCTCTATTTTTGTATTTATTGTGCCACCTTTGGTATGAATTTTACCACAGAATACACTGACTATTAACACAAGCACTTTATCAGTTTTATTCTTTTATTTTTTAATTGTGTTTATAACCGAACCAATTGGATTATTATTTTTATTTTTCTATTTTTTATTATTTTTTCACTACACATCTTTTTTTCATCATATTTGTTTTTTCACCACCTTTTACATCATTTTTGAGACACAGCATCAACGTTTCTACATTTTGGACACAGTCACACCAATTTTTTCTGCACATCATTTTTCCCCCACAAAAGAGACTTTTTAAATTTATTATTTTTCCTCACAGGAAAGACTTTATTTAAGAACTTTCTATAGGACTGGGTGCCCTCTAAGACTGGGTAAACCATTCACACCCTGTGAATCAGGGAACACTTATATTGTATGCGGGAACGCATACACACTGACTTATTTTTAATAGATTTCAAAATTGTCATTGTAGATTGTTCAATTAGGATCATTTAGGAAGCTTTAGGACTGTTTTTTTAAGAATATAATTTGTTAGTATACTATCCCTCCTAACCGAGGGTTAGCACAACATACTCCGAATATATATCTACATTGTAATCCACTATGGCTATGTATTGATTTTAATTTTTTATGTAACATGGATCCATGAATATTTTTATGACTAATTTGTATGTGATATATATATGACTAATTTGTATGTGATATTTTTATGCTGAAGAATTTCCTACTGGTCACTTTTACATTTTATATTTTATATTTCATTTTTAACATTTTGTGCATGTTAATAAATTTGTCAATTATCACTATTTATCACCTCTATTTTTCATATATACATATCAGGATTATCCTCTGCCCACTCTGAGGCGCTTCCTAGAATCTCTTGTCTTGTGTTTTATGGATCTTACACATATTTTTCATTCCAATATTCTTTACATAGGAAAAATGTATATGTGTATATATATATATATATATATATATATATATATATATATTTGATAATGTTAATGTAAAATAGATATCTATACCTATATATCTATTGGAATAGATATACAGGGAGTGCAGAATTATTAGGCAAATGAGTATTTTGACCACATCATCCTCTTTATGCATGTTGTCTTACTCCAAGCTGTATAGGCTCGAAAGCCTACTACCAATTAAGCATATTAGGTGATGTGCATCTCTGTAATGAGAAGGGGTGTGGTCTAATGACATCAACACCCTATATCAGATGTGCATAATTATTAGGCAACTTCCTTTCCTTTGGCAAAATGGGTCAAAAGAAGGACTTGACAGGCTCAGAAAAGTCAAAAATAGTGAGATATCTTGCAGAGGGATGCAGCACTCTTAAAATTGCAAAGCTTCTGAAGCTTGATCATCGAACAATCAAGCGTTTCATTCAAAATAGTCAACAGGGTCGCAAGAAGCGTGTGGAAAAACCAAGGCGCAAAATAACTGCCCATCAACTGAGAAAAGTCAAGCGTGCAGCTGCCAAGATGCCACTTGCCACCAGTTTGGCCATATTTCAGAGCTGCAACATCACTGGAGTGCCCAAAAGCACAAGGTGTGCAATACTCAGAGACATGGCCAAGGTAAGAAAGGCTGAAAGACGACCACCACTGAACAAGACACACAAGCTGAAACGTCAAGACTGGGCCAAGAAATATCTCAAGACTGATTTTTCTAAGGTTTTATGGACTGATGAAATGAGAGTGAGTCTTGATGGGCCAGATGGATGGGCCCGTGGCTGGATTGGTAAAGGGCAGAGAGCTCCAGTCCGACTCAGACGCCAGCAAGGTGGAGGTGGAGTACTGGTTTGGGCTGGTATCATCAAAGATGAGCTTGTGGGGCCTTTTCGGGTTGAGGATGGAGTCAAGCTCAACTCCCAGTCCTACTGCCAGTTTCTGGAAGACACCTTCTTCAAGCAGTGGTACAGGAAGAAGTCTGCATCCTTCAAGAAAAACATGATTTTCATGCAGGACAATGCTCCATCACACGCGTCCAAGTACTCCACAGCGTGGCTGGCAAGAAAGGGTATAAAAGAAGAAAATCTAATGACATGGCCTCCTTGTTCACCTGATCTGAACCCCATTGAGAACCTCTGGTCCATCATCAAATGTCAGATTTACAAGGAGGGAAAACAGTATACCTCTCTGAACAGTGTCTGGGAGGCTGTGGTTGCTGCTGCACGCAATGTTGATGGTGAACAGATCAAAACACTGACAGAATCCATGGATGGTAGGCTTTTGAGTATCCTTGCAAAGAAAGGTGGCTATATTGGTCACTGATTTGTTTTTGTTTTGTTTTTGAATGTCAGAAATGTATATTTGTGAAGGTTGAGATGTTATATTGGTTTCACTGGTAAAAATAAATAATTGAAATGGGTATATATTTGTTTTTTGTTAAGTTGCCTAATAATTATGCACAGTAATAGTCACCTGCACACACAGATATCCCCCTAAAATAGCTAAAACTAAAAACAAACTAAAAACTACTTCCAAAATTATTCAGCTTTGATATTAATGAGTTTTTTGGGTTCATTGAGAACATGGTTGTTGTTCAATAATAAAATTAATCCTCAAAAATACAACTTGCCTAATAATTCTGCACTCCCTGTATAGCATACCTACCAACATTTCAAAATTCAAAAGAGGGACAGGCCCATTCCCCCATGGCAAAAGCTTGATATGTGGTGGGCAGGAGCAGGAATGGGGTTTTAAAAAAATCATAAGACAATAGTAATATAAATAAAATTCTAAGTAAAGTCATATATTTTAATACTCTTATGCAGCAAATCAAACACAAGCTCAAACTACTGGTATAGCTATGTGAGCTCTGTATTTAATTTAAACTTTGCAGAGACTGTGCAAAATATTTGTATCTTAATTGGACATTTAATAAAAGATTCTTTAAAAAATGTTCTCTGCATTCCCCATTAATATTCTAGATTCTGGCCTTTAAAGTCAGCAAAAATGCACAGTAACACAAGCTACACACACTCAAATACACAGAAATACACACTACATAGCATACACTTATACATGCAGACACACACAAACACTACATATCATACACCTATACATGCAGATACACACACTACATAGCTTACACTTATACATGCAGACAAACACACACACACACACACACACACTACATAGCATATACTTAAATATGCAGCTACACATACTACATAGCATACACTTAAACATGCAGATACACGCACTATATAGCATACACTAATACAGGCAGATACACACACTATACAGTATACACTTATACATGCAGATACACGCACTATATAGCATACACTAATACAGGCAGATACACACACACACACACACACACACACTACATAGCATACACTTATACATGCCCCCCCCCCCCCCAAGACAAAAGCTTGATATGTGGTGGACAGAAGCAGGAATGGGGCTTAAAAAAATCATAAGACCAAAGTAAAATAAATAACATTCTAAATAATGTCATATATTTTAATACTCTTATGTAGCAAATCAAACACACGTTTAAACTACTGGTATAGCTATGTGAGCTCTGTATTTAATTAAACTATGCAGTGCAAAATATTTTTATCTTAATTGGAAATTTAATAATAGATTCTTTAAAATTAATATTCTAGATTCTGGCCTTTAAAGTGAGCAAAAAATGCACAGTAACACAAGCTACACATATACGTGTACACACTCTCAAATACACAGAAATACACACTACATAGCATACACTTACACATGCAGATACACACACACACACACACACACACTACATAGCATACACTTATACATGCAGATACACACATACACTACATAGCATACACTTATACAGGCAGATACACTCACTACATAGCATACACTTATACATGCACACACACTATATAGCATATACTTCCCATGCAGATACAAACACTACATATCATACACCTATACATGCAGATACACACACACACTACATAGCTTACACTTATACATGCAGATACACACACACACACACACACACACAGACTACATAGCATACACTTAAACATGCAGATACGCACACACTACATATCATACACTTATACATGCAGATACACGCACACACTACATGGCATACGCTTATACGTGCAGATACATACACAAACTACATAGCATACACTTATACATGCAGATACACACACACACTACATAGCATACATTTAAACATGCAGAGACACACATACACTACAAAGATAGCATACACTTATACATGCAGAGACACACACTACATAGCATACACTAATACAGGCAGATACACACACTACACAGCATACACTTATACATGCAGATACACACTCACACACACTACATTGCATTCTTATCCCTGGTGTCTGTTTTTTTGTCAGACGGGGTGTTCAGTTCTCGGGTATTGTTTGCTTTAACAATTGGGTGCCCGCACCTGTTTTCACCCTGAGGCTTCCGGTTGCTGAGGTTTCGATCTGCGTTTTCCCTTGTGGACCCAGTTATGGGTTGTTACTGGAATCTTAGGCCTCAGGGCTGGTTTGGTGTTCCCCAGTACTGGGAACTTGAGCTCTTTCCCTTACTCAGTCTACCTGACCTGGTCATGGTCTACCTGACCTGGTCATGTTACTCATTAGGCTTGATGCGCCTTAGGGTTGGATTCCCTAGGTCAGCTTGCTAGGGTAACCCTTGGACTCACTGCTCTGCAGGAGAAAGGGTTTACAGTGTATCTGCTGCATCCAGTACACAGGGAATGTGTGTTAGCAAGCTACTTTTAGGGGGTCCTTTCCAAGGACATCTGTGTTGGGGATTGACCTCTCCTTTAGCCGGTGGCTTTGTGCCTTGAGGACAGATGTTGCCTTTCTGGCTCCATCCCTTTTCTTAAGGAGTTTTTCTCCTTCTTATGGAGATGTAGTCCCTTTCTTGGGGCTTCTCCTGGATTCAGGAGGTTGGAACAGTGGGTTACCTTATCGGAGAGGGGTGTCTCTCTGGGTTGTTATGTTCCATCTGGAGTCTTGCTGGCTCCAAGTTGAGACTTTGTTGGTCCTTTTTGCTCGATCCTTTGGGTCTACGGCCTTGTCGTTTGTTTTAGGAGTCGGGTTGTACCCGTGCTCTGTGGGGATGGCCGTGGCAATTCCTCCGCTCGTTTTTGAGCTGGTTTCAGGGTTCTTCTATTCCCCTGTTTTAGACTGACTGATGCTGGGTTGGTCCGGCTTGGTATGGGCTCTGAAAGTTGTCATTTTCAGGGTCCTAGGTGGGCATAGTTGCTGGCTCCCTAGGCTTACAGGCAGAGGGTCCAGGGCTACACCTCCTTTGGGCTCTGGGTATAACCTCTCCTTTTCGGGGGGCCTCGTTCTGTGTTCCCCTTTTGGAGACCTGTGGGTAGGTTGCCTAGAGCGGCCCTCTGTCTGGGGGGTTGCTTTTGCAGTCTGTTCTCTTGTTGGCTGCTTCTACTTACTAGCAAGTATTCTCTGTGTCTTCCTGATTTTGTCTCTGTGTTCTGACTCAGGGTTTTTCGTCTGGGTCTGTTGCACACTTTTTTGTGTGTGGTTGGATACTTTTGTATTCTATGTTCGGACGCTGTGTTGACTCTTCAGTTGTCTTTCACTGCTTACATGATGTTGGAGAGAATACTTTC
This sequence comes from Bombina bombina, assembly GCF_027579735.1. NCBI lineage: Eukaryota > Metazoa > Chordata > Amphibia > Anura > Bombinatoridae > Bombina > Bombina bombina. Next base: position 872,092,183 of record NC_069502.1, read on the forward strand.
TCTGTCTATCTGCCCGGTCTTCTCCCGGGTTCCGCTTGGTCTAGGCGTAGCCTCCATTTCTCTATTGGGCCCATTTGGGTGTTTGTGAGCTGGGCTCACTATATTTAGGTTTCCTTTTATGGATGGTGGTGACCTTTTGGTTTCCTTCGGTTCTCCTTTTGCCATTTCCCTTTGGGAGTTTAGGCTGGTGTCCCCTTCATTAGTGTGGGGGGAGTGGTGAGGAACCGACTGTTGGGCATGGTCTCTCCTGGAGGACTGTTGGCTCAGTTGAGTCCGATTTGCGGACTCTACCTTGGCTTCTGGACTATCTGGGGGTCAGTGTTCTTGGGGCCTTTCCTTTTAAGGTTTTTTTGTTGGGTAGGGGTTCAGGCCTGGTCCCCTCAGTTTGGGCCGCCTATTGTACCCTCCCGTCTTGGCATTCACTGTCCTCTATAGCTTGGGTATTGTTTTCCCAAAAGTAATTAATGCAGCTGTGGACTCTTTCCATTTAAGAAGAAAACATAAATTATGCTTACCTGATAATTTTCTTTTCTTCTAATGGAAAGAGTCCACAGCTCCCCACCCGTAATTTTTTTGTGGGGCATCCTTATTTATTCTTCTGGCACATTTTACCTGATATTTCTTCTACTGGTCCTTGTTCCTCGACTGAATGACTTGGTGGATGAGGAGAATGGGAGGAGTATTTAAGCCTTTCGCTGGGGTGTCTTTGCCTCCTCCTGGTGGACAGGTTCTTATTTCCCAAAAGTAATGAATACAGCTGTGGACTCTTTCCATCAGAAGAAAAGAAAATTATCAGATAAGCATAATTTTATGATATTCCCTCCAGCAGTGAAGGGGTTAATTTTAGCTTTAGTGTAGAGGTTAGGCTCCCACCTGATTAAGGTTGCATGTTGCCACCTCGGCCATGTTTTCCTGGACACCTATGAGTTACAAATGCTGAAGGGTTTGCAGAGGGGAACATGAATTGCACCCCTGGATAGCACACAAATAGTTATACTGAAAAGAAGTATTCGTGTTTCACCCTGCATAACTGGCAGCATGTGTAACTCACAAGTGTCCAGGAAAACATGGCCGAGGTGGTAACCCTAATCAGGGGGGAGCCTAACCTCTACACTAAAGCTAAAATTAACCTTACAAGCTACATAATTAATCCCTTCATCCCTGCACCTGACTTTTCCCACCCCATGATAGCTCTCTTCTCTCCCCCAACCCCCCGCTACTCACCCCATCTTAAGTACTGGCAGACAGTCTGACTATGCAATTTTAGATGTGATATTTTTTTTATTTATTATTAATATTTTCTTCAGTGTAGGATTAACCCCGTTACCTTTCCATCTCCCTGATCCCTCCCAAAAAGCTCTCTAACCCTCCCCCCTCTAACTAGTTTCCGCCATCTTAGGAACTAGCAGCTATCTGTACCCAGTTATGTAGCAATTTTTATTTAATAATAAAAATGTACCCACCCTCTAATCCCCCCCCTCTCCTTCCTCACCCTCCTTCCCTTTCCCTGCCGCTCTAAGTTTTTTTTTTTTACAGGAGTGTAGCGGTCCCACCCACTCCTGCCCGCCCCCTCCAGTGATGGGTCGCCCACCCTCCTCCCTCCTAACCCTCCCATACCACCAACGATCGGCACCACTGATGTCCGATGCAGAGAGGGCCACAGAGGCATACAGAAATAGCAAAATCTCGCTACTTAAAGCGAGATCCCAGCAGAGGGAGGCCCAGGACAGCAGCGTTGTACAGGGTACGGCGCTGGTTAAGGGCATAACGACCAGCGTTGTACAGAGCTAAGACGCTGGTCGTTAAGGGGTTAAAAAAACTTTTTGTTAAGATTTTATTTCTTTCATGTAATTGGCAAGAGTCCATGAGCTAGTGACATATGAGATATACAATCCTACCAGGAGGGGCAAAGTTTCCCAAACCTCAAAATGCTTATAAATACACCCCTCACCACACCCACAATTCAGTTTTACAAACCTTGCCTCCTATGGAGGTGGTAAAGTAAGTTTGTGCTTAGATTCTACGTTGATATGCGCTTCTCAGCATTTTGAAGCCCGATTCCTCTCAGAGTACAGCGAATGTCAGAGGGTTGTGAAGGGAGAATCGCCTTTTGAATGCAATGGGTTTTCCTCACGGGAGATCTATTTCATAGGTTCTCTGTTATCGGTTGTAGAGATTCATCTCCTACCTCCCTTATTCAGATCAACGATATACTCTCATATTCCATTCCATCTACTGATAACTGTTTCAGTACTGGTTTGGCTATTTGCTATATGTGGATGGGTGTCTTTTAGTAAGTATGTTTTCATTACTTAAGACACTACCAGCTATGGTTTGGCACTTTATGTATTAATATAAAGTTCTAAATATATGTATTGTACTTATATTTGCCATGAGCCAGGTTTATGTATATTTCCTTTTGCAGACTGTCAGTTTCATATTTGGGAAAAGCATATTTAGGGAAAAAACATTCTTACCTGGGGTATAGTCTTTTCTTTCATGTAATTAGCAAGAGTCCATGAGCTAGTGACGTATGGGATATACATTCCTACCAGGAGGGGCAAAGTTTCCCAAACCTCAAAATGCCTATAAATACACCCCTCACCACACCCACAATTCAGTTTTACAAACTTTGCCTCCGATGGAGGTGGTGAAGTAAGTTTGTGCTAGATTCTACGTTGATATGCGCTCCGCAGCAAGTTGGAGCCCGGTTTTCCTCTCAGCGTGCAGTGAATGTCAGAGGGATGTGAGGAGTATTGCCTATTTGAATGCAGTGATCTCCTTCTAAGGGGTCTATTTCATAGGTTCTCTGTTATCGGTCGTAGAGATTCATCTCTTACCTCCCTTTTCAGATCGACGATATACTCTTATATATACCATTACCTCTGCTGATTCTCGTTTCAGTACTGGTTTGGCTATCTACTATATGTAGATGAGTGTCCTGGGGTAAGTAAGTCTTATTTTTTGTGACACTCCTAGCTATGGTTGGGCACTTTGTTTATAAAGTTCTAAATATATGTATTCAAACATTTATTTGCCTTGACTCAGAATGTTCAACTTTCCTTATTTTTCAGACAGTCAGTTTCATATTTGGGATAATGCATTTTAATTTAACATTTTTCTTACCTTAAAATTTGACTTTTTCCCTGTGGGCTGTTAGGCTCGCGGGGGCTGAAAATGCTTCATTTTATTGCGTCATTCTTGGCGCGGACTTTTTTGGCGCAAAAATTCTATTTCCGTTTCCGGCGTCATACGTGTCGCCGGAAGTTGCGTCACTTTTTGACGTTATTTTGCGCCAAAAATGTCGGCGTTCCGGATGTGGCGTCATTTTTGGCGCCAAAAAGCATTTAGGCGCCAAATAATGTGGGCGTCTTATTTGGCGCGAAAAAATATGGGCGTCACTCTTGTCTCCACATTATTTAAGTCTCATTTTTTATTGCTTCTGGTTGCTAGAAGCTTGTTCTTTGGCATTTTTTCCCATTCCTGAAACTGTCATTTAAGGAATTTGATCAATTTTGCTTTATATATATGTTGTTTTTTCTCTTACATATTGCAAGATGTCTCACGTTGCATCTGAGTCAGAAGATACTACAGGAAAATCGCTGTCAAGTGCTGAATCTACCAAAGCTAAGTGTATCTGCTGTAAACTTTTGGTAGCTATTCCTCCAGCTGTTGTTTGTATTGATTGTCATGACAAACTTGTTAAAGCAGATAATATTTCCTTTAGTAAAGTACCATTGCCTGTTGCAGTTCCTTCAACATCTAAGGTGCAGAATGTTCCTGATAATATAAGAGATTTTGTTTCTGAATCCATAAAGAAGGCTATGTCTGTTATTTCTCCTTCTAGTAAACATAAAAAATCTTTTAAAACTTCTCTCCCTACAGATGAATTTTTAACTGAACATCATCATTCTGATTCTGATGATTCCTCTGGTTCAGAGGATTCTGTCTCAGAGGTTGATGCTGATAAATCTTCATATTTATTTAAAATGGAATTTATTCGTTCTTTGCTTAAAGAAGTCCTAATTGCTTTAGAAATAGAGGATTCTGGTCCTCTTGATACTAAATCTAAACGTTTAAATAAGGTTTTTAAAACTCCTGTAGTTATTCCAGAAGTTTTTCCTGTCCCTGATGCTATTTCTGCAGTAATTTCCAAAGAATGGGATAATTTGGGTAATTCATTTACTCCTTCTAAACGTTTTAAGCAATTATATCCTGTGCCGCCTGACAGATTAGAATTTTGGGACAAGATCCCTAAAGTTGATGGGGCTATTTCTACCCTTGCTAAACGTACTACTATTCCTACGTCAGATGGTACTTCGTTTAAGGATCCTCTAGATAGGAAAATGGAGTCCTTTCTAAGAAAAGCTTATCTGTGTTCAGGTAATCTTCTTAGACCTGCTATATCTTTGGCTGATGTTGCTGCAGCTTCAACTTTTTGGTTGGAAACTTTAGCGCAACAAGTAACACATCGTGATTCTCATGATATTATTATTCTTCTTCAACATGCTAATAATTTTATCTGTGATGCCATTTTTGATATTATCAGAGTTGATGTCAGGTTTATGTCTCTAGCTATTTTAGCTAGAAGAGCTTTATGGCTTAAAACTTGGAATGCTGATATGGCTTCTAAATCAACTTTACTTTCCATTTCTTTCCAGGGTAACAAATTATTTGGTTCTCAGTTGGATTCCATTATTTCAACTGTTACTGGTGGGAAAGGAACTTTTTTACCACAGGATAAAAAATCTAAAGGTAAAAACAGGGCTAATAATCGTTTTCGTTCCTTTCGTTTCAACAAAGAACAAAGGCCTGATCCTTCATCCTCAGGAGCAGTTTCAGTTTGGAGACCATCTCCAGTCTGGAATAAATCCAAGCCAGCTAGAAAGGCAAAGCCTGCTTCTAAGTCCACATGAAGGTGCGGCCCTCATTCCAGCTCAGCTGGTAGGGGGCAGGTTACGTTTTTTCAAGGAGATTTGGATCAATTCTGTTCACAATCTTTGGATTCAGAGCATTGTTTCAGAAGGGTACAGAATTTGTTTCAAGTTGAGACCTCCTGCAAAGAGATTTTTTCTTTCCCGTGTCCCAGTAAATCCAGTAAAAGCTCAAGCATTTCTGAAATGTGTTTCAGATCTAGAGTTGACTGGAGTAATTATGCCAGTTCCAGTTTCGGAACAGGGGATGGGGTTTTATTCAAATCTCTTCATTGTACCAAAGAAGGAGAATTCCTTCAGACCAGTTCTGGATCTAAAAATATTGAATTGTTATGTAAGGATACCAACGTTCAAGATGGTAACTGTAAGGACTATCTTACCTTTTGTTCAGCAAGGGAATTATATGTCCACAATAGATTTACAGGATGCATATCTGCATATTCCGATTCATCCAGATCACTATCAGTTTCTGAGATTCTCTTTCCTAGACAAGCATTACCAGTTTGTGGCTCTGCCGTTTGGCCTAGCCACAGCTCCAAGAATTTTTACAAAGGTTCTCGGTGCCCTGCTGTCTGTAATCAGAGAACAGGGTATTGTGGTATTTCCTTATTTGGACGATATCTTGGTACTTGCTCAGTCTTTACATTTAGCAGAATCTCATACGAATCGACTTGTGTTGTTTCTTCAAGATCATGGTTGGAGGATCAATTTACCAAAAAGTTCTTTGATTCCTCAGACAAAGGTAACCTTTCTGGGTTTCCAGATGGATTCAGTGTCCATGACTCTGTCTTTAACAGACAAGAGACGTTTAAAATTGATTACAGCTTGTCGAAACCTTCAGTCACAATCATTCCCTTCGGTAGCCTTATGCATGGAAATTCTAGGTCTTATGACTGCTGCATCGGACGCGATCCCCTTTGCTCGTTTTCACATGCGACCTCTTCAGCTCTGTATGCTGAAGCAATGGTGCAAGGATTACACGAAGATATCTCAGTTAATATCTTTAAAACCGATTGTTCGACACTCTCTAACATGGTGGACAGATCACCATCGTTTAATTCAGGGGGCTTCTTTTGTGCTTCCGACCTGGACTGTAATTTCAACAGATGCAAGTCTCACAGGTTGGGGAGCTGTGTGGGGATCTCTGACGGCACAAGGAGTTTGGGAATCTCAGGAGGTGAGATTACCGATCAATATTTTGGAACTCCGTGCAATTTTCAGAGCTCTTCAGTTTTGGCCTCTTCTGAAGAGAGAATCGTTCATTTGTTTTCAGACAGACAATGTCACAACTGTGGCATACATCAATCATCAAGGAGGGACTCACAGTCCTCTGGCTATGAAAGAAGTATCTCGAATTTTGGTTTGGGCGGAATCCAGCTCCTGTCTAATCTCTGCGGTTCATATTCCAGGTGTAGACAATTGGGAAGCGGATTATCTCAGTCGCCAAACGTTGCATCCGGGCGAATGGTCTCTTCACCCAGAGGTATTTCTTCAGATTGTTCAAATGTGGGAACTTCCAGAAATAGATCTGATGGCGTCCCATCTAAACAAGAAACTTCCCAGGTATCTGTCCAGATCCCGGGATCCTCAGGCGGAGGCAGTGGATGCATTATCACTTCCTTGGAAGTATCATCCTGCCTATATCTTTCCGCCTCTAGTTCTTCTTCCAAGAGTAATCTCCAAGATTCTGAAGGAATGCTCGTTTGTTCTGCTGGTAGCTCCGGCATGGCCTCACAGGTTTTGGTATGCGGATCTTGTCCGGATGGCCTCTTGCCAACCGTGGACTCTTCCGTTAAGACCAGACCTTCTGTCACAAGGTCCTTTTTTCCATCAGGATCTGAAATCCTTAAATTTAAAGGTATGGAGATTGAACGCTTGATTCTTGGTCAAAGAGGTTTCTCTGACTCTGTGATTAATACTATGTTACAGGCTCGTAAATCTGTATCTCGAGAGATATATTATAGAGTCTGGAAGACTTATATTTCTTGGTGTCTTTCTCATCATTTTTCCTGGCATTCTTTTAGAATACCGAGAATTTTACAGTTCCTTCAGGATGGTTTAGATAAGGGTTTGTCCGCAAGTTCTTTGAAAGGACAAATCTCTGCTCTTTCTGTTCTTTTTCACAGAAAGATTGCTATTCTTCCTGATATTCATTGTTTTGTACAAGCTTTGGTTCGTATAAAACCTGTCATTAAGTCAATTTCTCCTCCTTGGAGTTTGAATTTGGTTCTGGGAGCTCTTCAAGCTCCTCCGTTTGAACCTATGCATTCATTGGACATTAAATTACTTTCTTGGAAAGTTTTGTTCCTTTTGGCCATCTCTTCTGCCAGAAGAGTTTCTGAATTATCTGCTCTTTCTTGTGAGTCTCCTTTTCTGATTTTTCATCAGGATAAGGCGGTGTTGCGAACTTCTTTTGAATTTTTACCTAAAGTTGTGAATTCCAACAACATTAGTAGAGAAATTGTGGTTCCTTCATTATGTCCTAATCCTAAGAATTCTAAGGAGAAATCGTTGCATTCTTTAGATGTTGTTAGAGCTTTGAAATATTATGTTGAAGCTACGAAATCTTTTCGTAAGACTTCTAGTCTATTTGTTATCTTTTCCGGTTCTAGAAAAGGCCAGAAAGCTTCTGCCATTTCTTTGGCATCTTGGTTGAAATCTTTAATTCATCTTGCTTATGTTGAGTCGGGTAAAACTCCGCCTCAGAGAATTACAGCTCATTCTACTAGGTCAGTTTCTACTTCCTGGGCGTTTAGGAATGAAGCTTCGGTTGACCAGATCTGCAAAGCAGCTACTTGGTCCTCTTTGCATACTTTTACTAAATTCTACCATTTTGATGTATTTTCTTCTTCTGAAGCAGTTTTTGGTAGAAAAGTACTTCAGGCAGCGGTTTCAGTTTGAATCTTCTGCTTATGTTTTTCGTTAAACTTTATTTTGGGTGTGGATTATTTTCAGCAGGAATTGGCTGTCTTTATTTTATCCCTCCCTCTCTAGTGACTCTTGTGTGGAAAGATCCACTTCTTGGGTAGTCATTATCCCATACGTCACTAGCTCAGGGACTCTTGCTAATTACATGAAAGAAAACATAATTTATGTAAGAACTTACCTGATAAATTCATTTCTTTCATATTAGCAAGAGTCCATGAGGCCCGCCCTTTTTTTGTGGTGGTTATGATTTTGTATAAAGCACAATTATTCCAATTCCTTATTTTATATGCTTTCGCACTTTTTTATCACCCCACTTCTTGGCTATTCGTTAAACTGAATTGTGGGTGTGGTGAGGGGTGTATTTATAGGCATTTTGAGGTTTGGGAAACTTTGCCCCTCCTGGTAGGAATGTATATCCCATACGTCACTAGCTCATGGACTCTTGCTAATATGAAAGAAATGAATTTATCAGGTAAGTTCTTACATAAATTATGTTTTTTTTATATTGACTGTTTTCTCTTTAAATTTCAAAGGCAAAATTAGGCTTGCGAGGGCGCAAAATGCCGATGTTTATTGCGTCATTCTTACCGCGATAATTTTTTTGGCGCAAAGTTACTTTTGATGACACAAATTTGTCATTTCCGGCATCTTAGTTGACGCTGAGTACCTTGCTCCAGTTTGTGTTGTCAATGACGCGAGTGTGTCATTTCCGAATGTTGTTAGCGCCAAAAAAATTCAGTTACGTTGTGCGTCATACTTGGTGCCAATTAATTTCATTATTTAAAACCCCATTCCTATATGCCTCTTGCCTTTTTCTCTATCAGAGGGGCTATGCTGTTTGCATTTTTTTCCCATTCCTGAAACTGCCATATAAGGAAATTGATAATTTTGCTTTATATGTTGTTTTTTTCTCTTACATTTGCAAGATGTCTCAATCTGATCCTGTCTCAGAAACCACTGTTGGAACTAGGGCTGCAACTAACGATTATTTTCATAATCGATTAATCGGCCGATTATTTTTTTGATTAATCGACTAATCGGATAAAAAGAGAATCAATAATAGTTTTCTATGTTTTAAATAAAATCCACATAATAAGTGTTACAAATATAAACTTCAGAGTAAACCTTTACATTAACACAACTGTTTCTTCAATTTTTAAGCAGCAGAGCACAGTTTTATAATTGAACAAAACAAAACCACAAACTGTTTGAAAAGAGGCTATCACTGTTAATAACATTCTGTTATTCACTCTTTCAGAAACTTTGCATTGAAATGCAAAAATCTCAACCTGTCCACATGCTGGTTCTCTGTTTGCAGCTATATTTCCTGCAGCAGAGAAAAGGCTGTTGAGGTGTATAAATAGGGTTTTGCCAATTTCACCAAAGTGGGATATTTATCTTTGTTAGCTCTTCACCAATGCTAAGTGTTTTCTACCTTGGCAAGGGGCCTCTCAATAAAGAAACCCTTGACTTCATTCTAACATACAAATATCTTGAATATCTATATGCAATGTTAAATAACCAGCTATAAGGTTAGGGGAAATATCTAGTCCGCTTTAAATATAACGAATATATACTTATAAAGGTTGAATCTGGTACATATTATCACAATTTATTAAAAATATAAAAAAAAAACAAAAAAAAACGCTAAGGACTGTATATCAATAACAGGACAAGCCTTACTCATTTATTTATACAGTACATATAATCAGCAATAGCAAGCAATACACTAATAATTGTGCAAACAAATAATAGTGCACATCAATTTAAATAACTCCCATCAATCCAGGGGCAAGGTGTAAACAATAAGCTCAGCACTATATCATGAAAAGCATAGTTCCAAATCACCAGATTTAATATAAACAATCCAAATGATGACTATTGTATCTGGGTTGCACATAAGCCAGGGGTAGTTGTAAACGTATACTGTCCTGAAAAAGTGAAAAGTAAACGTCTGTAGACATCCTTTAGGCTAAGGACAGAACCATAAAACACAATACCATATGCAGGAGCTCTTTGGAGTGAAGCAGCTGGTGACCAACTAATTGCAAACCAACTAATCGATTAATCGATTATGAGATTCGTTGACAACTATTTTCATAATCGATTATTATCGATTATGACGATTAGTTGTTGCAGCTCTGGTTGGAACCCTGCTGCCTGATAACAGTTCTACCAAAGCTAAGTGCATTTGTTGTAAATTTGTGGAGATTATATCTCCAGCTGTGATATGTAATAGTTGTCATGATAAGCAATAAAAAATGCAGAGAAAGTGTCCATCAGTAATAGTATAATGCATGTTGTTCCTTCAACATCTAATGTACAAGATATACCTGTGAATATAAAAGATTTTATTGCTGATGCGATTCATAAGGCTTTGTCTGCCATCCCGCCTTCTAATAAACGTAAAAGGTCTTTTAAAACTTCTCAGAAAGTTGATGAAATTTCTAATGACCGACAACATACTGAATTATCCTCATCTGACGAGGATCTATCTGATTCAGAAGCTCCTTCCTCAGATATTGACACTGACATATCTACTTATTTATTTAAAATGGAGTATATTTGTTCCTTGTTAAAAGAAGTGTTGATTACATTGGATATTATGGAAACTAGTCCTCTTGATATTAAAACTAATAAACGTTTAAATTCTGTTTATAAACCTCCTGTGGTTACTCCAGGGTTTTTTCCAGTTCCTGATGCTATTTCTGATATGATTTCTAAGGAATGAAATAGGCCTGGTACTTTTTTTTCTTTTTTCTTCAAGGTTTAAAAAATTGTATACTTTGCCAGCAGCTAGATTGGAGTTTTTGGGAAAAGATCCCCAAAGTTGATGGGGCTATTTCTACTCTTGCTAAATGTACTACTATTCCTATGGAAGCTAGTACTTCTTTTAAAGACCCTTTAGATAGGAAACTTGAATCTTATCTAAGGAAAGCTTATTTATATTCTGGTCATCTCCTCAGGTCTGCCATTTCTATGGCTGATGTTGCATCTGAATCAACTTTTTGGTTGGTAAGTTTAGCGCAACAGGAAACGGATCCTGATTTGTCTAGCATTGTTCGCTTGCTTCAACATGCTAATCATTTTATTTGTGATGCCATTTTTGATATCATCAAAATTGATGTTAAATCTATGTCTTTAGCTTAAATATTCGAATGCTGACATGGTATCTAAGTCTAGATTACTATCTCTTTCTTTCCAAGGTAATAAGTTATTTGGTTCTCAGTTGGATTCGATTATTTCAACTGTCACTGGGGGAAGGGAGTTTTTTTGCCTCAGGATAAAAGACCTATGGGTAAATCTAAAGCTTCTAACTGCTTTCATTCCTTTCGACAAAATAAGGAACAGAAACCTAATCCTTCCCCCAAAGAATCTGGTTCCAATTGGAAACCTTCTTCAAGTTGGAGTAAATCCAAACCGGTTAAGAAACCAAAGCCAGCACCCAAGTCTGCATGAAGGTGCGGCCCTCATTCCAGCTCAGCTGGTAGGGAGCAGATTAAGATTCTTCCAAAACATTTGGGCAGATTCTGTCCAAAATCATTGGATTCAGAGTATTGCCTCTCAAGGGTACCCATTAGGATTCAGAGTAAGACCTCCTGTGAGAAGGTTTTTTTCTCACGCGCATCCCAGTAAATCCAGTATAGTCTCAAGCTTTTCTGAAGTGTGTTTCAGACCTGGAGCTTTCAGGGGTAATCATACCAGTTCTGTTTCAGGAACAGGGTCTGGGGTTTTATTCAAATCTATTCATTATCCCAAAGAAAGAAAATTCTTTCAGGCCAGTTCTGGATCTGAAAATTTTGAATCTTTATGTAAGAGTGCCACCTTTCAAAATGTTGACTATAAGGACTATTCTGCCTTTTGTTCAGCATGGGCATTTTATCTCCACAATAGACTTACAGGATGCTTATCTTCATATTCCGATTCATCCAGACCATTATCAGTTTCTGAGATTCTCTTTTCTAGACAAGCATTACCAATTTGTCACTCTTCCGTTTGGCCTAGCGACCGCTCCAAGAATCTTTTCGAAGGTTCTCGGTGCCCTACTCTCTGTAATCAGAGAACGGGGTATTGCGGTATTTTCTTATTTGGACAATATTTTGGTACTAGCTCAGTCTTTACATTCTGCAGAATCTCATACAAATCAACTAGTGTTGTTTCTTCAAAGACCTGGTTGGAGGATCAATTTACAAAAAAGTTCTTTGATTCCTCAGACAAGGGTCATCCTTTTTAGGTTTACAGATAGATTCAGTGTCCATGACTCTGTCTCTAACAGACGAGACGATTAAAATTGGTTTCAGCTTGTCGGAACCTTCAGTCTCATTCATTCCCTTCAGTGGCTATGTGCATTGAAGATTTAGGTCTCATGACTGCAGCATCGGGCGCGATCCCCTTTGCTCGTTTTCATATGAGACTTCATCAGCTTTGTATGTTGAACCAATGGTTCAGGGATTATACAAAGATATCACAATTAATATACTTAAATCCCAATGTTTGACTCTCTCTGACTTGGTGGTTGGATCACCATCGTATAGTTCAAGGGGCCTCTTTTGTTCGTCCAACCTGGACTGTGATCACAACAGATGCAAGTCTTTCAGGTTGGGGAGCTGTCTGGGGATCTCTGATAGCACAAGATGTTTGGAAACCTCAAGAGGCGAGGTTACCAATCAATATTTTAGAACTTAGTGCTATCTTCAGGGCTCTTCAGATGTGGCCTCTGTTAAAGAGAACCGTTCATTTGTTTTCAGACAGACAATATCACAACTGTGGCATATGTCAATCATCAGGGTGGGACTCGCAGTCCCCAAGACATGAAAGAAGTATCTTGGATACTTGCTTGGGCAGAATCCAGCTCCTGTCTAATTTCTGTGGTTCATATCCCAGGTATAGACAATTGGGAAGCGGATTATCTCAGCCGTCAGACTTTACATCCGGGGGAGTGGTTGCTCCATCCAGATGTGTTTTCTCAGATTGTTCAGATGTGGGGTCTTCCAGAAATAGATCTGATGGCTTCCCATCTAAACAAGAAACTTCCCAGGTACCTGTCCAGGTCCAGGTGTTACCAACCTGCTTATATCTTCCCGTCTCTAGTTCTTCTTCCAAAAATGATTTCCAAAATCATTATGGAACAATCGTTTGTGTTGCTGGTAGCTCCAGCATGGCCTCACAGGTTTTGGTATGCGGATCTTGTTAGGATTTCCAGCTGCCAACCTTGGCCACTTCCATTAAGGCTAGATCTTCTGTCTCAAGGTCCGTTTTTCCATCAGGATCTCAAATCATTAAATTTGAAGGTATGGAAATTGAACGCCTAGTGCTTAGTCATAGAGGTTTCTCTGACTCAGTGATTAATACTATGTTACAGGCTCGTAAATCTGTTTCTATGAAGATTTATTATCGAGTTTGGAAGACTTATATTTCATGGTGTTCTTCTCATAAATTCCCCTGGCATTCTTTTATAATTCCTAGAATTTTACAGTTTCTTCAGGATGGTTTGGATAAGGGTTTGTCTGCAAGTTCCTTAAAAGGACAAATCTCTGCTCTTTCTGTTTTATTTCACAGGAAGATTGCTAAGCTTCCTGATATTCACTGTTTTGTACAGGCTTTTGGTCCGTATCAAGCCTGTCATTAAATTAATCTCTCCTCCTTTGAGTCTTAATTTGGTTTTGAAGGCTTTACAGGCTCCTCCTTTTGAGCCTATGCATTCTTTGTGCATTAAACTACTTTCTTGGAAAGTATTGTTCCTTTTGGCTATATCTTCTGCTAGAAGAGTTTCTGAATTATCTGCTCTTTCTTGTGAATCTCCTTTTCTGATTTTCCATCAGGATAAGGCGGTTTTGCAGACTTCATTTAAATTCTAACCTAAAGTTGTGAATTCTAACAAAATTAATAGAGAAATTGTTGTCCCTTCTTTATGTCCTAACCCTAAGAATTCTTTGGAGAGATCCTTACATTCTTTGGATGTGGTAAGAGCTTTGAAATATTATGTTGAAGCTGCTAAAGATTTCAGGAAGACTTCTAGTCTATTAGTTATTCTAGGAAAGGTCAGAAGGCTTCTGCCATTTCCTTGGCATCTTGGTTAAAGCTTTTGATTCATCAGGCTTATTTGGAGTCGGGTCACGCCCCACCGCAGAGAATTACAGCTCATTCTACTAGATCAGTCTCCACTTTGTGGGCTTTTAAGAATGAAGCTTCAGTTGATCAGATTTGCAAAGCAGCAACTTGGTCTTCTTTGCATACATTTACTAAATTCTACCATTTTGATGTATTTTCTTCTTCGGAAGCAGTTTTTGGTAGCAAAGTTCTTCAGGCAGCTGTTTCAGTTTGATTCCTCTGCTTAAGTTTTAAGTTTTTTCTATTTCATTTATGAGAAAAACTTATTTTTTTGGTTGTGGATTTAATTTTATCAGCGGAAAATGGCTGTTTTTATTTTATCCCTCCCTCTCTAGTGACTCTTGTGTTGAGTTCCACATCTTGGGTATTTCTTTCCTATACGTCACTAGCTCATGAACTCTTGCCAATTACATGAAATAAAACATAATTTATGTAAGAACTTACCTGATAAATTCATTTCTTTCATATTGGCAAGAGTCCATGAGGCCCACCCTTTTTATGGTGGTTATGATTTTTTGTATAAAGCACAATTATTTCCAAAATTCTTGGTTGATGCTTTTTACTCCTTTCTTTATCACCCCACTACTTGGCTATTCATTAAACTGAATTGTGGGTGTGGTGAGGGGTGTATTTAATAGGCATTTTGAGGTTTGGGAAACTTTGCCCCTCCTGGTAGGATTGTATATCCCATATGTCACTAGCTCATGGACTCTTGCCAATATGAAAGAAATGAATTTATCAGGCAAGTTGTTACATAAATTATGTTTTTTTCTTGTAAAAGGTGATAGAAGTGTATCCCTGCCAACAAGTAAATAGTGATATATTGAATTTGTTCTTCCTTACCAACCAATGTGACTGAATTATGTATTATATTTGTTCTTTACTCCTACACCACAATTTATTTATACTATGTTAGTAAGAATTTTGATTTTAAGCATTGTAGACTGTCCTTTTTTCAGCGGTATTTATTTTGATTGATGCAAACGGTGGGAGATTTGTGGTTGTGGCCAGTGCACTTTGTGCTTTTCTGAATGTGCTGTGCATCATGTAATCTGAAATCATTTTTTTTCTTTCTGGCCCCATAGCCATTATAGTTAATATAGAAGTAATCGATGTGAGCTCTATGACTACGAGATGCGATCTATATGTGTTTTCTAGTTAGATGTTATTAAAATAATCTACGAAAATACTTAGACTGCAGTATGTTGGTATCTGGTTGTTGTACAAAGTAACGATCTGATTAAAAAAATGTTTTGTTTCATGTCGGTGTTGAACTCTATAGAAAAATATTTATAGTTTGAAGACAGTACTTGTGTTTGGTTAGAGTACAAAGTAATGATATGCTTTTAAAGGACCAGTCAATACAGTAGATTTGCATAATCAACAAATGCATGATAAGAAGACAATGCAATAGCACTTAGTCTGAACTTCAAATGAGTAGCAGATTTTTGTTAAATAAATTGCAAAGTTATGTCTATTTCCACTCCCCCTGTACCATGTGACAGCCATCAGCCAATCACAAATGCATATACGTATATGCAGTGAATTCTTGCACATGCTCAGTAGGAGATGGTGACTCAAAAAGTGTAAATATAAAAAGACTGTGCACATTTTGTTAATTGAAGTAAATTGGAAAGTTGGTTTAAATTGCATGCTGTAGCTGAATCTTGAAGTTTAATTTTGACTTGAGTGTTCCTTTAATGAATATTTTTTTTCCAGAAGGCCATTTTTGAAAGGTTGTGTGTTAGTATGGTTAAACGTTTTCAAAGATAATCGTTTGGAAAAAATATGTTAGGATATCATTACTACTTTGTGCACAACCAAACTACTGCAATATATTTTTAATATATGTAAAAAAAAAAATGCAGGACTTTTGGTGTCTGGTGGATGTACAAAGTAATGAAACGTTTCCATTTTTTCCCTCCAAAAACTCATGTAAAACTTTTTTGTGTTAGTGTAGTGACTTGGTTCCATAAAGCCAGGAGACAGCATGGCCTGTGTTTAAGTTATGCAACATCATGCGTCCACCTCAATTCCTATGTCATATGTACAGTTGCCTCACATAATCATTTTTATATTCCCAACACCATTGTACTAGTTATTCAGGGTTTGCAACCACCCTATATTGCAAGTGAAATATTTAAACTATATCAAAAAGTCAATTATTTTGATTGAAACTTTTTCTCATGAAAAACGTTTGCATTTTTTTTATTTTAAAGGGACAGTAAAGTCAAAATTAAACTTAAATGGTTCAGATAGAGCACTGGGTTTCAAGCCTGTCCTCAGTGCTCCCCAACAGGGCAGTTTTTAAGGATTACCTTGGGTGAGAGCAGGTAAAATAACCGTTTGCTAATCAGCTTATTATTTCAGCCGTGCTCCAGTTCAGATATCCTCAAAATGTGGCCTGTCAGGGAGGCCTGTGGACAGGTTTGAAAACCAGTGAGTTAGAGCATGGAATTCAAACAACTTTCTTATTTGTTGAAGAGAATACTTAGGTTGGCTCATGAGCAGTAATGCACTACTGGGAGCGAGCTGCTAAATGGAGGCTGCTATGTTTCTTTTTTATAGCGTTCACCTGATGGGTTCAGCTGAGCTAGCTTGATAACAGAAGTAGTTAGAAAGGCTTAATATTTTTTGGCCAAATTATAAGCAGCAGTGGGGGGGGGGGGGGGGGTGAAGGGGGGCCCCTGAAAAGTGGCAGCCCTGCATACAATGCTATATTATACTGGGCTTGTCTCCCCTTCACATACAGAGATGCAGGGAACGCCCCTTGTAGAAATAAAGCAAAATCCCCCTTTTAAAAAATTCATTAGGAATCTCACAGTGCTGGAGGATCATTTTAGAATATCTTACCTGAGCAGAGAGGTTTTAAATATCAGGACCATAGACATGCTGTTTTCCCTGATACACTGATATAATTATAGCACTACAGCTGCAGGAATATTGGAATACTGGATCTGAGCTCACATTGTGAAGATATGTGTGCTGATACACAGTATAATTATAGCACTACAGCTGCAGTAGTACTGGGTGTGAGTCACATAGACAAGCTGTGTGTGCTGATACACAGTATAATTATAGCACTACAGCTGCAGTAGTACTGGGTCTGTGTCGCATAGACAAGCTGTGTGTGCTGATACACAGTATAATTATAGCACTACAGCTGCAGTAGTACTGGGTCTGTGTCGAATAGACAAGCTGTGTGTGCTGATACACAGTATAATTATAGCACTACAGCTGCAGTAGTACTGGGTCTGATCTCACATAGACAAGCTGTGTGTGCTGATACACAGTATAATTATAGCACTACAGGTGCAGTAGTACTGGATCTGAGTCACATAGACAAGCTGTGTGTGCTGATACACAGTATAATTATAGCACTACAGCTGCAGTAGTACTGGGTCTGAGTCACATAGACAAGCTGTGTGTGCTGATACACAGTATAATTATAGCACTACAGCTGCAGTAGTACTGGGTCTGAGTCACCTAGACAAGCTGTGTGTGCTGATACACTAGTATAATTATAGCACTATAGCTGCAGTAGTACTGGGTCTGATCTCACATAGAGAAGCTGTGTGCTGATACACAGGAATAATTATAGCACTACAGCTGCAGTAGTACTGGGTGTGAGTCACATAGACAAGCTGTGTGTGCTGATACACGGTATAATTATAGCACTACAGCTGCAGTAGTACTGGGTCTGAGTCACATAGACAAGCTGTGTGTGCTGATACACTGGTATAGTAGTACTACAGCTGCAGTAGTACTGGGTGTGAGTCACATAGACAAACTGTATGTGCTGATACACTAGTATAATTATAGCACTACAGCTGCAGTAGTACTGGGTGTGAGTCACATAGACAAGCTGTGTGCGCTGATACACAGGTATAATTCTAGCACTACAGCTGCAGTAGTACTTAGTCTGATCTCACAGTCCAAGAAGATAGCAGAACTCAACACTTGAAAGTTCATGGATAATCCAGAAATGTATTAGACACCAAGGTGCACAAAAGAGAGACAACGTTTCGGACCTTAGTCCTTATTCATGTCAGTACACATACTGAGAATACATCATTCTTAAATAGGGGCAGGTGTAAAAAGCTACGCCCCTTTACAACACACCCAAGCAAAAATACAATGAGGCCATTATCCAAATACAAACATTCTTACTTAATATATACATAATGTGAAATACAATTCCTAATATCACATATGTTCTATGCTGAATACAGATCAAAGAAAATACTATTATAATAACCAAAGATCAAAATGTATCTATGAGTTTAACATTCTAACTTAAAAAATTGATAAATCAAAATCCCTATTTAATCCTGTAGGGGTAAGGGTATCTAATTTATCTATCCAAAACATTTCTTTTTGTTTTAAATATAACTCCCTGTCTCCGCCCCTTCTAGGGGTGCCATTGTGGTCGATAATCTAAAATATGAGTTGACAGATATTATGGCCAGCAGTGACAAAATGTTCGGCTACCAGATTTTTTATTTTCTTTATACGGATATCAGACCTATGCTCAGTGATCCTAGTGGTCTGTCCTATGTAACTCCGTCCACATGGGCACTTGATCATGTAAATAGCATAATTAGTGGTACAGGTAAAAAAAAAAACTCTGATTTTAAATTTGTTTCCCATACTTGGGTGAAAAAAAATATTTACCTTTTAACTATGCTATTACAACTTGAACATCCTAAGCAAGGATAGGAAACGTTTTTTTTTTCCCACTCAAATAGGTCGGTGTGTTACCCTTCAAAGTGCCAATATCGGCTTTAACCAATTTGGCATGTAAATTACAACTCTGTTTAAAAGCTGGCATGAATGTAGTTTGGTTCTTTAATTAGGGGGTTACATATTCTTAAAATGTGCCAATGTTTCCTCAGACTTTTAAGGATCTCATTGCTTAGATCATTGTAACCAGTAACAAAAACTAAGTGTTCATTCTTCACTTTTCTTCTACAAGATACGACGAGTCCACGGATTTCATCCTTACTTGTGGTATATTATCCTCCCGCCAACAGGAAGTGGCAAAGAGCACCACAGCAGAGCTGCACATACAGCTCATCCCCTCCCCTCCACCCCCAGTCATTCTCTTTGCCTGTGTTATACTAGGAAGAGGTAAAGCGAGGTGTTAGTTTTATTTTCTTCAATCAAGAAGTTTTTTATTTTAAATGGTACCGGTGAGTACTATTTTCCTCAGGGGGTAATGGAAGAAGATTTCTGCCCTGAGGATGATGATCTTAGCAGCTGTAACTAAGATCCACGCTGGTTCCCACAAGACTTCTGAAGGTAACAGATGAGACATCTTCATTGTGGAGACTGGTTTCATGCTACAAACAGCATTCAGGTATGTGCAGCCTTTTATTTCTGAGGAGACTTGATATATCAGAACTGACTGGCATGTATTTCCCTGTATGGCAATGGGGTAAGCAGTAATCCTATTATACAGAAGGGTGTTACTGGAGTCCCTGGATTTTATTTATAGATAAGTTGACATTATATGGGCATTTTATGACATTTGGGAGAGGCAAAGAAAAACAGTTCATAAAGTTTTTATTTTTTGGCAATAACCTGTTCGATTACTGGTGTGTTTCAGGGGCTACATTGTGTTTGTTAACTTGTGTGTATAACCGCTTCCCCATGCGGTTGTGTTTGGGCCTACTCCGGCATCGACCTTAAGGGGCAGGGCTTATCTTCGCACGCTCAGATGCGCACTTCCTTCAGACTAGGCAGCAGCAAGCAGTAACTCCGGTGGCTCCTGGACTGTGTAAAACTGGTCCGGAGTGTTGGAAAGTTGTTTCGACATACCCTGGGGGCAGGTAGGCACCACAGCAGAGCTGTGGCGAAGTGCAGAGGGTATTTTTGACTGTAAACGGACAAGTTGTTGATCTAAGTACTTTAGAGCCTTATTTCTCCCCTTACTACTGGGTGCAGTAATTTTTGGATAAACCAACGACTTTAAGTTAAATTTGGAGATAATTTAACGTTATTTAAGCAGTTTGGAAAAATTGTTCATTTTTTACTTTCTTAAAGGGGTAGTACACGTTTTTTCAAGAGTTTATTGTAAGCAATAAATAAGTGTTTAAACGACTTCTGTGGTTATTACTAGTCTGTTCAAACATGTCTGACATTGAGGAATCTGAATCTTAGTGTTCTATGTGTTTAGAAGCTATTGTGCAACCCCCTCTAACATTGTGTAACTCTTGTACTGAAAGCCTTACATTGTAAAGACCATATATTAGGTCAAGAAAGTGTGCCTAATAATGATTCTCAGTCTGAAGAGAATCAGGATATGCCATCCAATTCTCCCCAAGTGTCACAACCTTTAACGCCCACACAAGCGACGCCAAGTACTTCTAGTGCGTCGAATTCTTTTACTCTGCAGGAGATGGCTGCAGTTATGTCAACTACCCTTACAGAGGTATTATCTAAACTACCAGTGTTGCAGGGTAAACGCAGTAGGTCAGGTATTAATGTAAATACTGAATCCTCTGATGCTTTATTAGCTATTTCTGATGTACCCTCACAGTGTTCTGAGTTGGGGGTCAGGGAATTACTGTCTGAGGGTGAAATTTCAGACTCAGGGAATGTTTTACCTCAGACAGATTCGGACGCTATGTCCTTTAAATTTAAGCTTGAACACCTCCGCCTGTTACTTCGTGAGGTTTTAGCGACTCTGGATGATTGTGACCCTATTGTAATTCCACCAGAGAAATTGTGTAAGATGGATAAATATCTAGAAGTACCTACTTACACTGATGTTTTCTTTCATGTAATTAGCAAGAGTCCATGAGCTAGTGACGTATGGGATATACATTCCTACCAGGAGGGGCAAAGTTTCCCAAACCTTAAAATGCCTATAAATACACCCCTCACCACACCCACAATTCAGTTTTACAAACTTTGCCTCCCATGGAGGTGGTGAAGTAAGTTTGTGCTAGATTCTACGTTGATATGCGCTTCGCAGCAGGCTGAAGCCCGGTTTTCCTCTCAGAGTGCAGTGAATGTCAGAGGGATGTGAAGAGAGTATTGCCTATTTGAATACAATGGTCTTCCTCTAGGGGATCTATTTCATAGGTTCTCTGTTATCGGTCGTAGAGATTTCTTCTCCTACCTCCCTTATTAGATCGACGATATACTCTTATATACCATTACCTCTACTGATTCTCGTTTCAGTACTGGTTTGGCTATCTACTATATGTAGATGAGTGTCTTGGGGTAAGTAAATCTTATTTCTATTTATGACACTCAAAGCTATGGTTGGGCACTTTATATGTAAAGTTCTAAATATATGTTTTAAACTTATATTTGCCATGATTTCAGACTGTCAGTTTCATTATTTTGGGCAATGCATATGAATAAATATTTTTTCTTACTTTCAAAAATTTTCAAATTGACTTTTTTCCCTGCGGGCCGTTAGGCTCGCGGGGGCATAAAATTCTTAAATTTATTGCGTCATTTTTGGCGCGAACTTTTTTGGCGCAAAATTTCGTCATTTCCGGCGCCATAGTTGACGCCGGAAGTTTACACATGGTTGAGTCATTTTTTGACGCATGTGTGTTACAGACTTTTTTTGCACCAAAAAATGTGGGTGTCATTTTTGGCGCCAAAAAATATGGGCGTCATACTTGGCGCCAAATAATGTGGGCGTCTTACTTGGCGCCAAAAAATGTGGGCGTCATACTTGGCACCATTTTTTTCACATTATTTCAGTCTCACTTTTTTGTTGCTTCTGGTTGCTAGAGGCTTGTTTGTTTTGCATTTTTTCCTATTTGATAATGAATTTGATAATTTTGCTTTATATGTTGTTTTTTTCTATTACATATTGCAAGATATTTCAAAGCTGTTCCTGTATCAGAAAATACTGAAGGCTTCCTGATGACTGATATCAGTCCTACCAAAGCTAAGTTCATTTATTATATTTAGCTATGGTTTGTAAATAGTTTTTATGATAAACTTTTACATGCAGAGTCCATTAGTATTTATGCATTATCTATTGCTATTCTTTTTACATCTTATGTACAAGATATATTTAGGAATTTATAAGAATATTTTTCTGATTCTAGTATAAAGGCTTTGTCTGCTATCCCGCCTTCTAATAACATTTTTAGGTCTTTTTTAAACTTCTCATTTAGTTGATGAAGTTTCGAATGACCAACAACATACTGAATTATCCTTCTCTGATGGTGTGTTTTCTCTTGTAAGGTGTATCCAGTCCACGGATCATCCATTACTTGTGGGATATTCTCCTTCCCAACAGGAAGTTGCAAGAGGATCACCCACAGCAGAGCTGCTATATAGCTCCTCCCCTAACTGCCATATCCAGTCATTCTCTTGCAACTCTCAACAAGCATGGAGGTAGTAAGAGGAAAGTGGTGAAATGTAGCTGTTATCTTGCTTCAATCAAAAGTTTGTTATTTTTAAATGGTACCAGAGTTGTACTATTTTGTCCCAGGCAAAAAGATAGAAGAATCTGCCTGTGATTTATATGATCTTAGCAGGTTGTAACTAAGATCCATTGCTGTTCTCACACATGACTGAAGAGAGAGGTAACTTCAGTGGGGGAATGGCGTGCAGGTTATCCTGCTATGAGGTATGTGCAGTTAAGATTTTTTCTAGAAGATGTGAATGCTAGAAAATGCTGCTGATACCAAAATTATGTAAGGTAAGCCTGAATACAGTGATTTAATAGCGACTGGTATCATGCTTACTTTCTGAAGTAAAACGCTTTTATATTTACAATATAAAACGTTTGCTGGCATGTTTAAACGTTTTTATATATACTTTGGTGATAAAACTTTATTGGGGCCTAGTTTTTTCCACATGGCTGGCTTAAATTTGCCTAGAAACAGTTTCCTGAGGCTTTCCAATGTGTTACTATGAGTGGGAGGGGCCTAATTTAGCGCTTTTTTGCGCTGTAACTTTTACAGACTGAGACATCCAGCTTCCTCCAGGAGTCCCCTGAATGCTATAGGACATCTCTAAAGGGCTCTTAGGCTTTCCAAAATCGTTTGTTGGGGAAGGTAGGCCCACAGCAAGACTGTGGCAGTTTGGTGTGACTGTTAAAAAACGTCTATATCGTTTTTTTGAACTAAGGGGTTAATCATCCATTTGCAAGTGGGTGCAATGCTCTGTTAGCTTATTATACACACTGTAAAAATTTTGTTTGATTTTCTGCCTTTTTTCACTGTTTTTCAAATTCTGACAAAATTTGTTTCTCTTAATGGCACAGTACCGTTTCTTATATTTGCTTGTTAACTTGATTTAAAGTGTTTTCCAAGCTTGCTAGTCTCATTGCTAGTCTGTACAAACATGTCTGACATAGAGGAAACTCCTTGTTCATTATGTTTAAAAGCCATGGTGGAACCCCCTCTTAGAATGTGTACCAAATGTGCTGATTTCACTTTAAGCAATAAAGATCATATTCTGTCTTTAAAAAATTTATCACCAGAGGAATCTGACGAGGGGGAAGTTATGCCAACTAACTCTCCCCACGTGTCAGATCCTTTAACTCCCGCTCAAGGGACTCACGCTCAAATGGCGCCAAGTACATCTAGGGCGCCCATAGCGTTTACTTTACAAGACATGGCGGAAGTCATGGATAATACACTGTCAGCGGTATTAGCCAGACTACTTGAATTTAGAGGAAAGCGAGATAGCTCTGGAGTTAGACGAAATACAGAGCATACTGACGCTTTAAGAGCTATGTCTGATACTGCCTCACAATATGCAGAAGCTGAAGAAGGAGAGCTTCTTTCTGTGGGTGATGTTTCTGACTCAGGGAAGATGATGCAACCTGATTCTGATATCTCTACATATAAATTTAAGCTTGAACACCTCCGCGTGTTACTCAGGCAGGGAGGTTTTAGCTGCTCTGAATGACTGTGATACAATTGCAGTGCCAGAGAAATTGTGTAGACTGGATAAATACTATGCAGTGCCGGTGTGCACTGATGTTTTTCTAATACCTAAAAGGTTTACAGAAATTATTACTAAGGAATGGGATAGACCAGGTGTGACGTTCTCTCCCCCTCCTATTTTTAGAAAAATGTTTCCAATAGACGCCACCACACAGGACTTATGGCAGACAGTTCTTAAGGTGGAGGGAGCAGTTTCTACTCTAGCAAAGCGTACTACTATCCCTGTCGAGGACAGTTGTGCTTTCTTTGATCCAATGGATAAAAAGTTAGAGGGTTACCTTAAGAAAATGTTTATTCAACAAGGTTTTATCCTACAGCCCCTTGCATGCATTGCTCCTGTCACTGCTGCTGCGGCGTTCTGATTTGAGTCTCTGGAAGAGGCTTTACAGGTAGCGACTCCATTGGATGACATACTTGACAAGCTTAGAGCACTTAAGCTAGCCAATTCTTTTGTTTCTGATGCCATTGTTCATTTGACTAAACTAACGGCTAAGAATTCTGGTTTTGCTATCCAGGCGCGCAGAGCGCTATGGCTTAAATCATGGTCAACTGACTTTACTTCAAAGTCTAAGCTGCTTAACATTCCCTTCAAGGAGCAGACCCTATTCGGGCCTGGTTTGAAGGAGATTATTGCTGATATCACTGGAGGAAAAGGTCATGCCCTTCCTCAGGATAGGTCCAAATTAAGGGCCAAACAGTCTAATTTTCGTGCCTTTCGAAACTTCAAGGCAAGTGCGGCATCAACTTCCTCTAATGCAAAACAAGAGGGTCCAGTAACGGATCTAGTAGGGGGCAGACTTTCACGCTTCGCCCAGGTGTGGGCAAGAGATGTCCAGGATCCCTGGGCGTTGGAAATTATATCCCAGGGATATCTTCTGGACTTCAAGGCTTCCCCCCCAAAAGGGAGATTTCACCTTTAACAATTATCTGCAAACCAGATAAAGAGAGAGGCATTCTTACACTCTGTACAAGACCTCCTAGTTATGGGAGTGATCCATCCAGTTCCAAAGGAGGAACAGGGACAGGGATTTTACTCAAATCTGTTTGTGGTTCCCAAAAAAGAGGGAACCTTCAGACCAATTTTGGATCTAAAGATCTTAAACAAATTCCTCAGAGTTCCATCATTCAAGATGGAGACTATTCGTACCATCCTACCTATGATCCAGGAGGGTCAATACATGACTACAGTGGATTTAAAGGATGCTTATCTTCACATTCCGATACACAAAGATCATCATCGGTTTCTCAGGTTTGCCTTCCTAGACAGGCATTACCAGTTTGTAGCTCTTCCCTTTGGGTTAGCTACAGCCCCAAGAATTTTTATGAAGGTTCTGGGGTCGCTTCTGGCGGTCCTAAGGCTGCGGGGCATAGCAGTAGCCCCTTATTTAGACGACATCCTGATTCAGGCGTCAAACTTCTCATAGTCTCATACGGACATAGTGTTGTCATTTCTGAGGTCGCATGGGTGGAAGGTGAACGAGGAAAAGAGTTCTCTATCCCCCCTCACAAGAGTTTCCTTCCTAGGGACTCTGATAGATTCTGTAGAAATGAAAATTTACCTGACGGAGTCCAGGTTATCAAAACTTCTAAATTCCTGCAGTGTTCTTTATTCCATTCCTTGCCCTTCGGTGGCTCAGTGCATGGAAGTAATCGGCTTAATGGTAGCGGCAATGGACATAGTGCCGTTTGCCCGCCTACATCTCAGACCGCTGCAACTATGCATGCTCAGTCAGTGGAATGGGGATTACACAAATTTGTCCCCTCTACTAAATCTGGATCAAGAGACCAGGGATTCTCTTCTCTGGTGGCTATCTCGGGTCCATCTGTCCAAGGGAATGACCTTTCGCAGGCCAGATTGGACAATTGTAACGACAGATGCCAGCCTTCTAGTCTGGGGGACAGTCTGGAACTCCCTGAAGGCTCAGGGATCGTGGACTCAGGAGGAGACACTCCTTCTAATAAACATTCTCGAACTAAGAGCGATATTCAATGCTCTTTATGCTTGGCCTCAGCTAGCGACAATGAGGTTCATCAGATTTCAGTCGGACAACATCACGACTGTGGCTTACATCAACCATCAAGGGGGAACAAGGAGTTCCCTAGCGATGTTAGAAGTCTGAAGGATAATTCGCTGAGATTAACTCTTGCCACCTATCAGCTATCCATATCCCAGGTGTAGAGAACTGGGAGGCGGATTTTCTAAGTCGACAGACTTTTCATCCGGGGGAGTGGGAGCTCCATCCGGAGGTGTTTGCACAATTGATTCATCGTTGGGGCAAACCAGAACTGGATCTCATGGCGTCTCGCCAGAACGCCAAGCTTCCTTGTTACGGATCCAGGTCCAGGGACCCCAAGGCAACGCTGATGCTCTAGCAGCGCCTTGGTCCTTCAACCTGGCTTATTTGTTTCCACCGTTTCCTCTGCTCCCTCGTCTGATTGCCAAAATCAAGCAGGAGAGAGCATCGGTGATCTTGATAGCGCCTGCGTGGCCATGCAGGACTTGGTATGCAGATCTGATGGACATGTCATCCTTTCCACCATGGACTCTGCCGCTGAGACAGGACCTTCTACTTCAAGGTCCTTTCAACCATCCATATCTAATTTCTCTGAGGCTGACTGCCTGGAGATTGAACGCTTGATTTTATCAAAGCGTGGTTTCTCCGAGTCAGTCATTGATACCTTAATTCAGGCACGAAAGCCTGTCACCAGGAAAATCTATCATAAGATATGGCGTAGATATCTTTATTGGTGTGAATCCAAGGGCTACTCATGGAGTAAGGTCAGGATTCCCAGGATATTATCTTTTCTCCAAGAAGGATTGGAAAAAGGATTGTCAGCTAGTTCCTTAAAGGGACAGATTTCTGAGCTGTCTATTCTTTTGCACAAGCGTCTTGCGGACGTTCCAGACGTTCAGGCATTTTGTCAGGCTTTAGTTAGAATCAAGCCTGTGTTTAAACCTGTTGCTCCACCTTGGAGCTTAAATTTGGTTCTTAAAGTTCTTCAGGGGGTTCCGTTTGAACCTCTTCATTCCATAGATATCAAACTTTTATCTTGGAAAGTTCTTTTCTTTCATGTAATTAACAAGAGTCCATGAGCTAGTGACGTATGGGATATACATTCCTACCAGGAGGGGCAAAGTTTCCCAAACCTTAAAATGCCTATAAATACACCCCTCACCACACCCACAAATCAGTTTTACAAACTTTGCCTGCAAGGGAGGTGGTGAAGTAAGTTTGTGCTAGATTCTACGTTGATATGCGCTCCGCAGCAAGTTGGAGCCCGGTTTTCCTCTCAGCGTGCAGTGAATGTCAGAGGGATGTGAAGAGAGTATTGCCTATTGAATGCAGTGATCTCCTTCTACGGGGTCTATTTCATAAGGTTCTCTGTTATCGGTCGTAGAGATTCATCTCTTACCTCCCTTTTCAGATCGACGATATACTCTTATATTTACCATTTCCTCTACTGATTCTCGTTTCAGTACTGGTTTGGCTTTCTACAAACATGTAGATGAGTGTCCTGGGGTAAGTAAGTCTTATTTTCTGTGACACTCTAAGCTATGGTTGGGCACTTTATTTATAAAGTTCTAAATATATGTATTCAAACATTTATTTGCCTTGACTCAGAATGTTCAACTTTCCTTATTTTCAGACAGTCAGTTTCATATTTGGGATTATGCATTGAATTATCATATTTTTCTTACCTCAAAAATTTGACTTTTTTCCCTGTGGGCTGTTAGGCTCGCGGGGGCTGAAAATGCTTCATTTTATTGCGTCATTCTTGGCGCGGACTTTTTTGGCGCAAAAATTCTTTTCCGTTTCCGGCGTCATACGTGTCGCCGGAAGTTACGTCATTTTTTGACGTTATTTTGCGCCAAAAATGTCGGCGTTCCGGATGTGGCGTCATTTTTGGCGCCAAAAGCATTTAGGCGCCAAATAATGTGGGCGTCTTATTTGGCGCTAAAAAATATGGGCGTCGCTTTTGTCTCCACATTATTTCAGTCTCATTTTTCATTTGCTTCTGGTTGCTAGAAGCTTGATATTTGGCATTCTTTCCCATTCCTGAAACTGTCTTATAAGGAATTTGATCTATTTTGCTTTATATGTTGTTTTTTCTCTTACATATTGCAAGATGTCTCACGTTGCATCTGAGCCAGAAGATACTACAGGAAAATCACTGCCTGCTGGATCTACCAAAGCTAAGTGTATCTGCTGTAAATTTTTGGTAGCTATTCCTCCAGCTGTTGTTTGTAATAATTGTCATGACAAACTTGTTAAAGCAGATAATATTTCCTTTAGTAATGTACCATTGCCTGTTGCAGTTCCCTCAACATCTAAGGTGCAGAATGTTCCTGATAACATAAGAGATTTTGTTTCTGAATCCATAAAGAAGGCTTTGTCTGTTATTTCTCCTTCTAGTAAACGTAAAAAGTCTTTTAAATCTTCTCTCTCTACAGATGAATTTTTAAATGAACACCATCATTCTGATTCTTTGGACTCTTCTGGTTCAGAGGATTCTATCTCAGAGATCGATGCTGATAAATCTTCATATTTATTTAAGATGGAATTTATTCGCTCTTTACTTAAAGAAGTACTAATTGCTTTAGAAATAGAGGATTCTAGTCCTCTTGATACTAATTCTATACGTTTGGATAAGGTTTTTAAAGCTCCTGCGGTTATTCCAGAAGTTTTTCCTGTTCCTAATGCTATTTCTGCAGTGATTTCCAAAGAATGGGATAAATTGGGTAATTCATTTACTCCTTCTAAACGTTTTAAGCAATTATATCCTGTTCCGCCTGACAGGTTAGAATTTTGGGACAAAATCCCTAAAGTTGATGGGGCTATTTCTACCCTTGCTAAACGTACTACCATTCCTACGTCAGATGGTACCTTGTTTAAGGATCCTTTAGATAGAAAAATTGAATCTTTTCTAAGAAAAGCTTATCTGTGTTCAGGTAATCTTCTTAGACCTGCTATATCATTGGCTGATGTTGCTGCAGCTTCAACTTTTTGGTTGGAAACTCTAGCGCAACAAGTAGCAAATCGTGATTCTCATGATATTATTATTCTTCTCCAGCATGCTAATAATTTTATCTGTGATGCCATTTTTTGATATTATTAGAGTTGATGTTAGGTTTATGTCTCTGGCTATCTTAGCCAGAAGAGCTTTATGGCTTAAGACTTGGAATGCTGATATGGCTTCTAAATCAACTCTACTTTCCATTTCTTTCCAGGGAAACAAATTATTTGGTTCTCAGTTGGATTCTATTATTTCAACTGTTACTGGTGGGAAAGGAACTTTTTTACCACAGGATAAAAAATCTAAAGGTAAAAACAGGGCTAACAATCGTTTTCGTTCCTTTCGTTTCAACAAAGAACAAAAGCCTGATCCTTCGTCCTCAGGAGCAGTTTCAGTTTGGAAACCATCTCCAGTCTGGAATAAATCCAAGCCTGCTAGAAAGGCAAAGCCTGCTTCTAAGTTCACATGAAGGTACGGCCCTCATTCCAGTTCAGCTGGTAGGGGGCAGGTTACGTTTTTTCAAAGAAATTTGGATCAATTCTGTTCACAATCTTTGGATTCAGAACATTGTTTCAGAAGGGTACAGAATTGGTTTCAAGATGAGACCTCCTGCAAAGAGATTTTTTCTTTCCCGTGTCCCAGTAAATCCAGTGAAAGCTCAAGCATTTCTGAATTGTGTTTCAGATCTAGAGTTGGCTGGAGTAATTATGCCAGTTCCAGTTCCGGAACAGGGGATGGGGTTTTATTCAAATCTCTTCATTGTACCAAAGAAGGAGAATTCCTTCAGACCAGTTCTGGATCTAAAATTATTGAATCGTTATGTAAGGATACCAACGTTCAAGATGGTAACTGTAAGGACTATATTGCCTTTTGTTCAGCAAGGGAATTATATGTCCACAATAGATTTACAGGATGCATATCTGCATATTCCGATTCATCCAGATCATTTTCAGTTCCTGAGATTCTCTTTTCTAGACAAGCATTACCAATTTGTGGCTCTACCGTTTGGCCTTGCTACAGCTCCAAGAATTTTCACAAAGATTCTCGGTGCCCTTCTGTCTGTAATCAGAGAACAGGGTATTGTGGTATTTCCTTATTTGGACGATATCTTGGTACTTGCTCAGTCTTTACATTTAGCAGAGTCTCATACGAATCGACTTGTGTTGTTTCTTCAAGATCATGGTTGGAGGATCAATTTACCAAAAAGTTCTTTGATTCCTCAAACAAGGGTAACCTTTCTGGGTTTCCAGATAGATTCAGTGTCCATGACTCTGTCTTTAACAGACAAGAGACGTCTAAAATTGATTACAGCTTGTCGAAACCTTCAGTCTCAATCATTCCCTTCGGTAGCCTTATGCATGGAAATTCTAGGTCTTATGACTGCTGCATCGGACGCGATCCCCTTTGCTCGTTTTCACATGCGACCTCTTCAGCTCTGTATGCTGAACCAATGGTGCAGGGATTACACGAAAATATATCAATTAATATCTTTAAAACCGATTGTTCGACACTCTCTAACGTGGTGGACAGATCACCATCGTTTAATTCAGGGGGCTTCTTTTGTTCTTCCGACCTGGACTGTAATTTCAACAGATGCAAGTCTCACAGGTTGGGGAGCTGTGTGGGGATCTCTGACGGCACAGGGAGTTTGGGAATCTCAGGAGGTGAGATTACCGATCAATATTTTGGAACTCCGTGCAATTTTCAGAGCTCTTCAGTTTTGGCCTCTTCTGAAGAGAGAATCGTTCATTTGTTTTCAGACAGACAATGTCACAACTGTGGCATACATCAATCATCAAGGAGGGACTCACAGTCCTCTGGCTATGAAAGAAGTATCTCGAATTTTGGTTTGGGCGGAATCCAGCTCCTGTCTAATCTCTGCGGTTCATATCCCAGGTGTAGACAATTGGGAAGCGGATTATCTCAGTCGCCAAACGTTGCATCCGGGCGAATGGTTTCTTCACCCAGAGGTATTTCTTCAGATTGTTCAAATGTGGGGGCTTCCAGAGATAGATCTGATGGCTTCTCATGTAAACAAGAAACTTCCCAGGTATCTGTTCAGATCCCGGGATCCTCAGGCGGAGGCAGTAGATGCATTATCACTTCCTTGGAAGTATCATCCTGCCTATATCTTTCCGCCTCTAGTTCTTCTTCCAAGAGTAATCTCCAAGATTCTGAGGGAATGCTCGTTTGTTCTGCTAATAGCTCCGGCATGGCCTCACAGGTTTTGGTATGCGGATCTTGTCCGTATGGCATCTTGCCAACCATGGACTCTTCCGTTAAGACCAGACCTTCTGTCGCAAGGTCCTTTTTTCCATCCGGATCTGAAATCCTTAAATTTAAAGGTATGGAGATTGAACGCTTGATTCTTAGTCAAAGAGGTTTCTCTGACTCTGTGATTGATACTATGTTACAGGCTCGTAAATCTGTATCTAGAGAGATATATTATAGAGTCTGGAAGACTTATATTTCTTGGTGTCTTACTCATCATTTTTCTTGGTATTCTTTTAGAATTCCGAGAATATTACAATTTCTTCAGGATGGTTTAGATAAGGGTTTGTCCGCAAGTTCCTTGAAAGGACAAATCTCTGCTCTTTCTGTTCTTTTTCACAGAAAGATTGCTATTCTTCCTGATATTCATTGTTTTGTACAAGCTTTGGTTCGTATAAAACCTGTCATTAAGTCAATTTCTCCTCCATGGAGTTTGAATTTGGTTCTGGGAGCTCTTCAAGCTCCTCCGTTTGAACCTATGCATTCATTGGACATTAAATTGCTTTCTTGGAAAGTTTTGTTCCTTTTGGCCATCTCTTCTGCCAGAAGAGTTTCTGAATTATCTGCTCTTTCTTGTGAGTCTCCTTTTCTGATTTTTCATCAGGATAAGGCGGTGTTGCGAACTTCTTTTGAATTTTTACCTAAGGTTGTGAATTCCAACAACATTAGTAGAGAAATCGTGGTTCCTTCATTATGTCCTAATCCTAAGAATTCTAAGGAAAAATCGTTACATTCTTTGGATGTTGTTAGAGCTTTGAAATATTATGTTGAAGCTACTAAATCTTTCCGAAAGACTTCTAGTCTATTTGTCATCTTTTCTGGTTCTAGAAAAGGCCAGAAAGCTTCTGCCATTTCTTTGGCATCCTGGTTGAAATCTTTAATTCATCTTGCCTATGTTAAATCGGGTAAGACTCCGCCTCAGCGGATTACAGCTCATTCTACTAGGTCAGTTTCTACTTCCTGGGCGTTTAGGAATGAAGCTTCAGTTGATCAGATTTGCAAAGCAGCGACTTGGTCCTCTTTGCATACTTTTACTAAATTCTACCATTTTGATGTATTCTCTTCTTCTGAAGCAGTTTTTGGTAGAAAGGTACTTCAGGCAGTGGTTTCGGTTTGAATCTTCTGCTTATGTTTTTCATTAAACTTTATTTTGGGTGTGGATTATTTTCAGCAGGAATTGGCTGTCTTTATTTTATCCCTCCCTCTCTAGTGACTCTTGTGTGGAAAGATCCACATCTTGGGTATTCATTATCCCATACGTCACTAGCTCATGGACTCTTGTTAATTACATGAAAGAAAACATAATTTATGTAAGAACTTACCTGATAAATTCATTTCTTTCATATTAACAAGAGTCCATGAGGCCCACCCTTTTTTGTGGTGGTTATGATTTTTTTGTATAAAGCACAATTATTCCAATTCCTTATTTTATATGCTTCGCACTTTTTTTCTTATCACCCCACTTCTTGGCTATTCGTTAAACTGATTTGTGGGTGTGGTGAGGGGTGTATTTATAGGCATTTTAAGGTTTGGGAAACTTTGCCCCTCCTGGTAGGAATGTATATCCCATACGTCACTAGCTCATGGACTCTTGTTAATATGAAAGAAATGAATTTATCAGGTAAGTTCTTACATAAATTATGTTTTTTTGGTAGCTATTTCCTCGGCTCTTAGAGTTTCCGAGTTATCTGCCTTACAATGTGATTCTCCTTATCTGATCTTCCATGCAGATAAGGTAGTTCTGCGTACCAAACCTGGGTTTTTACCTAAGGTGGTATCTAATAAGAATATCAATCAAGAGATTGTTGTTCTGTCTTTGTGTCCTAATCCTTCTTCAAAGAAGGAACGTCTATTACACAATTTTCTAAGTCGACAGACTTTTCATCCGGGGGAGTGGGAGCTTCATAAAGTATAATAATAATAATACACAATCTGGACGTGGTTCGTGCTTTAAAGTTTTACTTTCAAGCTACTAAAGATTTTCGTCAAACATCTGCTTTGTTTGTTGTCTACTCTGGACAGAGGAGAGGTCAAAAGGCTTCGGCAACCTCTCTTTTTGGCTAAGAAGCATAATCCGCTTAGCCTATGAGACTGCTGGCCAGCAGCCTCCTGAAAGGATTACAGCTCATTCTACTAGAGCTGTGGCTTCTACATGGGCCTTTAAAAATGAGGCTTCTGTTGAACAGATTTGCAAGACGGCGACTTGGTCTTCGCTTCATACTTTTTAAAAATTCTACAAATTTGATACTTTTGCTTCTTCGGAGGCTATTTTTGGGAGAAAGGTTTTACAGGCAGTGGTACCTTCCGTTTAAGTACCTGCCTTGCCCCTCCCTTCATCCGTGTACTTTAGCTTTGGTATTGGTATCCCACAAGTAATGGATGATCCGTGGACTGGATACACCTTACAAGAGAAAACATAATTTATGCTTACCTGATAAATTTATTTCTCTTGTGGTGTATCCAGTCCACGGCCCGCCCTGTCATTTTAAGGCAGGTATTTTTTAATTTTAAACTACAGTCACCACTGCACCCTATGGTTTCTCCTTTCTCTGCTTGTTTTCGGTCGAATGACTGGATATGGCAGTTAGGGGAGGAGCTATATAGACAGCTCTGCTGTGGGTGATCCTCTTGCAACTTCCTGTTGGGAAGGAGAATATCCCACAAGTAATGGATGATCCGTGGACTGGATACACCACAAGAGAAATACATTTATCAGGTAAGCATAAAATATGTTTTCTCATTCAGAATATTCTTCCTCAGATATTGACACTAACAAATCTACTTTTTTATTTTTAAATAGAGTAGATTCGTTTTTTGTTGAAAAGGTGTTGATTATTTTGGATATTGAAGTAACTAGTTATTTTGATTAAAACTAGCTAACATTTCAATTCTGCTTATTAACCTTCTGTTGTTTCTTCAGAGGTTTTTTTCCAGTTCCTGATACTAGGGAATAGAATAGGCCAGGAATTTCTTTTATTCCTTCTTTAAGGTTTTTAATTGTATCCTTTGCCGGCAGTTAGTTTTAAGTTTTGAGGAAGATCTCCCAAGTTAATGGGACTCTTGCTAACATACTACTATTCCTATAGCAGATAGTACTTATTTTTTTCCTTGGGAACTTGTATCTTATTTAAGGAAAATTATTTATTTTCAGGTACTTTTCTTAGACCTGTAATTTATTTGGCTGATGTTTGCAACTGCTTCAGCTTTCTGGTTGGATACTTTAGTGCAACAAGTATCGGATTATGATTTGTTTAGCATTGTTAAGTTGATCAACATGCTAATAATTTCATTTGTGTCGTCATTTTTTTGATATTTTCGCAAATGAGGTTTAATCTATGTCTTTAGCTATTTTAGCTAGAAGAACTTTATGATTTCAATCTTGGAATGCTAATTTGATTTCTAAATTCCATATTTCTTTTTTTTTCCCAAGGTAATCAATTATTTGGTTCACAATTGGATTCAATTCTTCAACTGTTACTCTGGGCTGCAAGATTGAGTTCTAAGGCTAAATATTAAGCTTTTTTTCTTACTAAGGAACAGAATTCTAAATTCTTCCCCAAGTAACATATTTATAATTGGAAGTTTTCTTCATTCAATTTAAGCCATTTTTAAAATCAAAGTCAGCTCCCCAAATTTGCATTTAGGTGCAGTTCTTATTCCAGCTTAGCTGGTAAGGGGCAGGTTAAGACTTTCTTAATAAATTTGTTTGGTTCAATTCGGTCCAAACTTCTTAGATTTGGATACAGAATAGGATTCAGAGTAAAACCGTCTGTGAGAAGTATTTTTTCTCTCTCTAACATATTCTAGCTATTCCAGTAAGGCTCACACTTTCCTGAAGTGTGTTTCAGTCCTATATGTATTGGGTACTTGTGAAGCGCGGCTGGTCACCCTTTGGGGCTTAAGCGCTGCTCAGACCTGGAGTTTTCTGGGGTATTAATACCAGTTCCTTTTTAGGAACAGGATTTGGGGGTTTTATTCAAAACTATTCATTATTTCAAAAACAGAAAATCTTTTTGAATTGTCATATAAGTATACCATCTTTTAGAAGTTTATATGGTCTATTCTGACTTTTTGGTCAGTAATGGCATTATTTGTTCACAATAGATGCATATCTTCATTTTCTGTTTTCATTCAGATTATTTTCATTTTCTGAGATTCTCTTTTTTTGACAAGCATTACCAATTTGTTGCTTTTCCTTCTGGTCTAGCGACAGCTCTAAGAATCTTTTCAAGGTTCTCAGTGTTTCCTTATTTGGACGGTCTCATGGTACTGGCTCAGTCTTTTCGTTCTGCGGAATCTCATACGATTCAACTTTTGTTGTTTCTTCAAGACATGGTTAGAGGTTCTTTTTATCAAAGATCCTTGATTCCTCAGACAAGGGTCACCTTTTTTAGGTTTCCAGATAGATTGTGTCAATGTCTTTTTATCTAGCAGACAAGTGACAATTTTATTGGGTTCCGTTTGTCGGAACCTTCAGTCTCTATTATTTCCTTCAGTTGCCATATGCATGGAAGTTTTTGTTATTATGGCTGCAGCATTGGATTTGATTCCCTTTGCTCATTTTCATAAGAAACCTTTCCAGTTTTTTATACTGAATTAATGGTGCAGGGATTCTAGGATATCACTTTTTATATCTTTGAATCCCAATGTTCAACTATCTTTGATTTGGTGGTTAGATCACCATCATATAGTTCTACGGGTCTCTTCGGTTCATTCAACCTGGACCATGATCACTACAGATGCGAGTCTTTTAGGTTGGAAGGCTGTCTGGGGATCTCTGTCAGCACAAGGGGTTTGGAAATCTCAGAAGGCGAGATTACCAATCGATATTTTGGAACTCCGTGCATTTTTCAGAGTTCTTCAGTTTTGGCTTCTTTTTTTAAGAAAGAGACGTTTATTGTTTTTCAGACAGACAATGTCACAACTGTGGCGTATGTCAATCATCAGGGTGAGACTCTCAGTCCTTAGGCTGTGAAAGAAGTATCTTGGATACTTGCTTGGACTAATTCCAGCTCCTGTCTAATTTCTGCGGTCCATTTCCCAGGTATAGACAATTGGGAAAAGGATTATCTCTGTCAATCAAGCTTTACATCCGGGAGAATGGTCTTTACCTAGATGTGTTTTTTTCAAATTGTTCAGATTTGTGGGCTTCCAGAAACAGATCTGATGGCATCTCATCTGAACAAGAAACTTCCCAGGGGCCTATTCAGGTCCGGGGATCCTCTGGCGGAAGCAGTGTATGCATTGACACTTCCTTGGAGTTATCAATCTGCCTATATTTTTCACCTCTGGTTCTTCTTTTTAGAGTGATTTTCAAAATCATCAGGGAGCAATCTTTTGTGTTGCTGGTGGTTCCAGCATGGCCGCACAGGTTTTGGTATATGGTTCTTGTTCGGATGTCCAGTTGCCAATCTTGGTCTCTTCCATTAAGGCCAGACCCTATATCTTAACATTCATTTTTTCCATCAGGAACTCAAATTATTAATTTGATGGTTTGGAGTTTTAACGCTTAGTACTTAGTCATAGAAATTCTTTGACTCAGTGATTAATACTATGTTGCAGGCTCGTTAATCTGTCTCTAGTAAGATTTATTATCGAGTTTGAAAGATTTTCATCTCTTGATGCTCTTTTCATAAATTCTCTTGGCATTCTTTTAGAATTCCTAGGTTTTTATAGTTTTCTTCAGGATGGTTTAGATAAGGATTTTTGTCTGCAAGTTCTTTGCAAGGACAAATCTCTGCTTTTTCTATGCTGTTTTCATAGAAAAATTTGCTAATCTTTCTGTTATTCATTGTTTTGTTCAGGCTTTGGTTCGTATCAAGTCTGTCATTTAAGCCAATTTCTCCTCCTTGGAGTCTTAATTTGGTTCTGAGGGCTTTACAGGCTCTTCCGTTTGAGCATATGCTTTCTTTGGACATTTAAATTACTTTCATGGAAAGTATTGTTCCTTTAGACATCTGTGCAGCTAGGACAGTTCTTTGAATTATCTGTTCTTTCTTGTGAGTCTCCTTTTTCAGATTTTTTATCAGGATAAGGTGGTTTTGCTGTCTTCTTTTCAATTTTTACCTAAAGTTGTGAATTTTAACAACATTAGTAGAGGAATTATTGTCCCTTCCTTATGTCCTAATACTAAGAATTCTTTGGAGAGATTCTTACATTCTTTTGATGTGGTAAGAGTTCTGAAATTATGTTGAAGCTATTCAGATTTCAGAAAGACTTCTAGTCGATTTGTTATCTTTTCTGGTTTTAGGAAAGGTCAGAAGGCTTCTGCCTTTTCTTTGGCATCTTGGTTAAGCTTTTTGATTCATCTTGCATATTTGGAGTCGGGTTAATCTCCGCCTCAGAGGATTACGGCTCATTCTACTAGGTCAGTTTCTACTTCCTGGACTTTTAAGAATGAAGCTTCTGTTGATCAGATTTGCAAACCAACGACTTGGTCTTCTTTGCATACTTTTACTAAATTCTACCATTTTGATGTTTTCTCTTCTTCAGAAGCAGTTTTTGGTAGAATAGTACTTCAGGCAGCTGTTTCAGTTTGATTCTTCTGCTTATAACTTCAGTTTTTTTCATTATAAAAATTGAAACGTTTTTGATTTGGGTAGTGGATTAATTTTTCAGCGGAATTGGCTGTCTTTATTTTATCCCTCCCTCTCTAGTGACTCTTGCGTGGAAGTTCCACATCTTGGGTATCTGCTATCCCATACGTCACTAGCTCATGGACTCTTGCTAATTACATGAAAGAAAACATAATTTATGTAAGAACTTACCTGATAAATTCATTTCTTTCATATTAGCAAGAGTCCATGAGGCCCACCCTTTTTTGGGGTGGTTATGATTTTTTTGTATAAAGCACAATTATTCCAATTCATTATTTTTTATGCTTTCGCTCCTTTCTTATCACCCCACTTCTTGGCTATTCGTTAAACTGAATTGTGGGTGTGGTGAGGGGTGTATTTATAGGCATTTTAAGGTTTGCGAAACTTTGTCCCTCCTGGTAGGAATGTATATCCCATACGTCACTAGCTCATGGACTCTTGCTAATATGAAAGAAAGGAATTTATCAGGTAAGTTCTTACATAAATTATGTCTTTCCGGTTCCTAAAAGAATTTCGGAAATTATAAAAAAGGAATGGGATAGACCAGGTATACCGTTTTCTCAACCTCCTAATTTTAATAAAATGTTTTCCATTTCAGACACCATTCGGGACTCATGGCAAATGGTCCCTAAGGTAGAGGGAGCTATATCTACCCTAGCTAAGCGTACAACTATACCCATTGAGGATAGTTGTGCTTTCAAAGACCCTATGGATAAAAAATTAGAGGGTCTACTTAAGAAATTATTTATTAATTAGGGGTTTCTTTTACAACCTACGGCTTGCATTGTTCCAGTAACTACTGCAAAAGCCTTTTGGTTCGAGGCTCTAGAAGAGTCTCTTAAGGTTGAGACTCCATTAGATGACATTTTAGATAGAATTGAGGCTCTTAAGCTAGCTAATTCTTGTATTACTGATGCCGCTTTTCAAATTGCTATATTAGCGGCAAAGAATGCAGGATTTGCTATCCTAGCACGTAGAGCGTTGTGGCTCAAATCTTGGTCTGCTGATGTCTCATCAAAAACTAAGCTTTTAGCTATTCCTTTTAAAGGTAAGACCCTTTTTGGGCCTGAATTGAAGGAAATCATTTCTGACATTACAGGAGGTAAATGCCATGCCCTACCTCAGGATAAGTCTGTTAAGATGAGGGGTAAACAAAATAATTTTCGTTCCTTTTGGAACTTTAAAGGAGGACCCCGAAGCTTCCTCTTCTTCCACAAAGCAGGAAGGGAATTTTACCCAATCTTAAGTCAGTCTGGAGACCCAACCAGAATTGGAATAAAGGTAAACAATCCAAAAAGTCCTCTGCTGCTACTAAGACAGCATGAAGGGGGCGGCCCCCGATCCGGGACCGGATCTTGTAGGGGGCAGACTCTCTTTCTTTGCCCAGGCTTGGGCAAGAGATGTTCAGGACCCCTGGGCACTAGAAATAGTGACCCACGGTTATCAATTTGAATTCAAGGACTTTCTCCCAAGAGGGAGATTTCATCTTTCAACATTATCTGCAAACCAGATAAAGAGAGGCATTCTTACGCTGTGTAAAAGACCTTTTTACCATGGGAGTAATTTGTCCAGGGGTTCTACTCAAATCTATTTGTTGTTCCCAAAAAAGAGGGAACTTTCAGACCCATCTTAGACCTCAAGTGTCTAAATAAGTTTCTCAGAGTTCCATCATTCAAGATGGAGACTATACGAACAATTTTACCAATGATCCAGGAGGGTCAATATATGACTGCCGTGGACTTGAAGTATTATGTCAGTATATTTATGATAAGAATCTAAGTAGTGCTCTCCAAATAATATATCAGCTTATGGCAGGGTTATAACACAATACAAATAATAATTATCCTTAGAATAGAAACCCTTAACCAACATGCATCTACTAGAAACCATACAATTAATATAAAAATCTGAATTCTTTTATTTAGTTAATATCCATGAACATTTTGAAATATATTTGTAATACCAGAATATGAAATACTATTATACACGTTAAAAACAACTATTAAGATATGCTATCCTTATTACAAAGCCCAGAAAAATGTATCTTTAAAACCAACCTTTCATTCAGAGCTGCATTTAAAATATTACAATGAGACTAAAATCTTTCACTTTTAATATTCAAGCAATACGATTCTAAACAGTGCTTATAAACAATAGGATAATATATATTATGCTATTTAACTGTAATTTATCCTAATACAATATTGATTTAAAACACCAGAACTTTCACAGATAAATCACTTAGCCTACTAGATACAAATTTAAACAATACCTAGGCTTATAAAACATTAACTTGAAATACAAACTGCTTCTTTAAATCTTTTAACTGTACTTTAAACTGCAGTGACTTAGAATTTAACTAATAGTCTTACCAATAATCTTGAATACGTTACCAGGGTAAAGAGCAGTTGATATCCAATATTCCTTATAGGAATTATTTTACCTCAGATCACCAATAAGTGTATATCGCAATCAATGAGAAAGTGGTAGATCAGCTTTGCCAAAGTAAAATGGTCTTT
Source organism: Bombina bombina (assembly GCF_027579735.1). NCBI lineage: Eukaryota > Metazoa > Chordata > Amphibia > Anura > Bombinatoridae > Bombina > Bombina bombina. Next base: position 872,132,490 of record NC_069502.1, read on the forward strand.
TTCACGCCCAGCACCCAGTTACAATTTAGCTCAGCAGAATCTGTCCTCTCTCTCTGTTGCATTCACTTTTTATCAGTTTTCCATCATGGGTAAATTATGGGTGGCCCTCCTTGTCTCGGATTGGCCCTCGTGCTTGTCCCTGGTCCGCCCTTAGAGTTGAAGCATGTTTACCATGGCAACGCATCTTTTGAACAGTTAAATTCCCTTAACTGTCCTACCGGTATTGGCCCCTAGGTGGCAGCAGGCATACAGACAAAACAAATTCACCTTTACATTTCTTAAACATTTTTTTACAAGTTAATTATTCTCATAACATGGTTATTTAATCAGATCAAACTCTCTGCATTAATCATATATAACCCCAATTATAGATGGGTAGTATTAGGTTATTTTTTCTGATTATTCTGATACCAAATATGTTATATTATTAACATTGTATTATATTAAGGCAATTTAATACTGCTAATTATTAGCTTAAAATGTATTATAATTTTATCAGTATCCTGGCATTTCTATACAAATAGCAGCCTATTTTTATATTTCCAATAGTTCTGGCTGCATGCACTCCTCTACGATCCATCTGAAAAAATAGAAAATTTATGTTATATATATGCACTTCAAATATGGGATTATTAAGATGGTTATTTAATCTATACTAATTTCTGAATTTATTTCCTATATAAATATCCCATGCAGCAATTATCTATTTAATATAATGTGTTTAATTTCAATATATATTCATGTGTTTATATTTATTATCATATAAAAGACTGTCACATATCCATTAAAAATATATATTTTCTTATAATGCTGAAGTGTATTCTACTTGCCTATAACATAGTTGTTTTAAAATCAATGTGAGCCATGTACTTTTATTTTGTGTGTTATCCTCCCCAGACTTTTTGTCTTTTACTTACCACATGGGGTCTTTTGCACCTAAGTGTAATGCTGAAATTCTCACAAGATTTGTCACCTGAGTCAGACTCTTAGGTACATTGGGAGGGGTAAATAGATTTTATCTCACATTCCCAAGCAATCATACATATCGTTTCTGAAATTGTTGTTACATTTTAATTAAACCAAAATCTCTATTGTTCTCACTTTAGCTAGGAAGTAATCTTTATGAGTTTCCTGTATAATTGAAAAAGTAGGGGAGAATTAAACATGTTTGAAGTCAGTTTGTCTGACAGAAATGAATCATTTCTACTGACTAGTCAGATCTGAATAAATATAATTGTATTGCATAGCCTTAAAATATATGATTAATATATATATATATTTATTAACCTTACATATACCTTGACATAAAGATGCGTACCTTCATATCCCTATCCACAAGGATCATCATCAGTTTCTAAGGTTTGCCTTCTTGGACAAACATTATCAGTTCGTGGCTCTTCCCTTCGGGTTAGGAACAGCACCCAGAATCTTCACAAAGGTTCTAGGGTCTCCTTTGGCGGTTCTCAGACCGCTAGGCATTGCAGTGGCGCGTTATCTGGACGATATTCTAATTCAGGCATCAACTTATCAACTGACAAAATCTCACACGGACATAGTGTTGTCCTTTCTGAGAACTCACAGTTGGAAGGTGAACATAGAGAAAAGTTCACTTGTCCCACAGACAAGGGTTCCTTTCTTGGGAACTCTAATAGATTCGGTAGCGATGAAAGTATTTCTGACGAAGGTCAGAAAATAAAAGATTCTGAATACTTGCCGAGCACTTCAGTCCATTCCTCGGCCATCAGTGGCTCAGTGTATGGAGGTAATTGGATTAATGGTAGCGGCAATGGACATTGTTCCGTTTGCTCGTTTTCATCTCAGACCACTGCAGCTGTGCATGCATGGACAGTGGAATGGGGACTATGCGAATTTATCTCCTCAGATAAATCTGGATCAAGAGACCAGAGACTCTCTTATTTGGTGGTTGTCACTGGATCATCTGTCCCAGGGGACTTGTTTCCGCAGACCCACGTGGGTGATAGTGACAACGGACGCCAGCCTTCTGGGCTGGGGCGCAGTCTGGAATTCCCTGAATGCTCAGGGTCTTTGGACTCAGGTGGAGTCTCTACTTCCAATCAATATTCTGGAACTGAGAGCAATATTCAATGCGCTTCAGGCGTGGCCTCATATTCCAGTCGGACAATATCACGACTGTGGCTTATATCAATCATCAAGGGGGAACAAGGAGTTCCTTAGCGATGAGAGAAATATCCAAGATAATCCGTTGGGCAGAAGCCCACTCTTGTCATGTCAGCAAGCCAACAGACTTTTCATCCGGGGCAGTGGCAACTCCACCCGGAGGTATTTGCCTCATTGATTCTCCGATGGGGCAAACCGGAATTGGATCTGATGGCATCTCGACAGAATGCCAAGCTTCCAAGATACGGATCCAAGTCGAGGGATCCCCAGGCTGAACTGATAGATGCCTTGGTAGTGCCTTGGTCGTTCAGCCTAGCTTATGTGTTTCCACCGTTTCCTTTCCTTCCACGCGTGATTGCTCGAATCAAACAGGAGAGAGCTTCAGTGATCCTGATAGCGCCTGCGTGGCCACGCAGGACTTGGTATGCGGATCTAGTGGACATGTCCTCTTTGCCACCGTGGAAACTTCCTTTGAGACAGGACCTTCTCATTCAAGGTCCTTTCCAACATCCAAATCTAATTTCTCTGCAGCTGACTTCGTGGAGATTGAACGCTTGATTTTATCGAAGCGAGGATTCTCCGATTCAGTTATCAGTACTTTGATACAGGCTAGAAAGCCTGTCACTAGAAAAATCTATCATAAGATATGGAGTAAATATCTTTATTGGTGTCAATCCAAGGGCTACTCATGGAGTAAAGTTAGGATTCCTAGGATTCTGTCTTTTCTCCAAGAAGGATTGGAGAAAGGCTTATCAGCTAGTTCCTTAAAGGGACAAATTTCTGCGTTGTCAATTTTGTTTCACAAACATTTGGCAGATGTGCCAGATGTTCAGTCTTTTTTTCAGGCTCTAACTAGAATTAAGCCTGTATTTAGACCAATTACTCCTCCCTGGAGTTTGAATTTAGTTCTTCGAGTTCTTCAAGGGGTTCCGTTTGAACCTTTGCATTCCATAGATATAAAATTATTATCTTGGAAAGTTCTGTTTTTGGTTGCTATTTCTTCTGCTCGAAGAGTTTCTGAGCTTTCAGCATTACAGTGTAATTCGCCTTATCTCATTTTTCCTTCTGATAAAGTGGTTTCTTTCATGTAATTAGCAAGAGTCCATGCACTAGTGACGTATGGGATATACATTCCTACCAGGAGGGGCAAAGTTTCCCAAACCTTAAAATGCCTATAAATACACCCCTCACCACACCCACAATTCAGTTTTACAAACTTTGCCTCCCATGGAGGTGGTGAAGTAAGTTTGTGCTAGATTCTACGTTGATATGCGCTTCGCAGCAGGCTGGAGCCCGGTTTTCCTTTCAGAGTGCAGTGAATGTCAGAGGGATGTGAAGAGAGTATTGCCTATTTGAATTCAATGGTCTCCTTCTACGGGATCTATTTCATAGGTTCTCTGTTATCGGTCGTAGAGATTCATCTCTTACCTCTTTTCAGATCGACGATATACTCTTATATACCATTACCTCTACTGATTCTCGTTTCAGTACTGGTTTGGCTGTCTACTATATGTAGATGAGTGTCTTAGGGTAAGTAAGTCTTATTTTATTATGACACTCTAAGCTATGGTTGGGCACTTTCTATGTAAAGTTCTAAATATATGTCTTTAAACTTATATTTGCCATGATTCAGGATAATCAGTATTCCTTTAAAATCCAGACTGTCAGTTTCATTATTTGGGATAATGCATTTTAATTCAATTTATTTTTCTTTACCTTGGAAATTTTCAATTGATAATTTTTCCCTGTGTGCTGTTAGGCTCGCGGGGGCAGAAAATGTTTCTTTTTATTGCGTCATTCTTGGCGCAGACTTTTTTGGCGCAAAAATTTCGTCATTTCCGGCGCCGTAGTTGACGCCGGAAGTTGTATTCTGTTAAAACGTCATTTTTGACGCATGTGTATTCAGACATTTTTTTGCGCCAAAAAATGTGGGCGTCGGTTCTGTAATCAGAGGATGTGGCGTCATACTTGGCGCCAAATATATGGGCGTTGTATTTAGCGCCAATAATGTGGGCGTCATATTTGGCGCCAAAAAATGTGGGCGTATTTTTTGTTTCACTTTTTTTTTCCTCACATTATTTAAACCTCACTTTTTTATTGCTTCTGGTTTCTAGAAGCTTATTATTTTGCATTCTTTTCCCATTCCTGAAACTGTCATTTAAGGAATTTGATAATTTTGCTTTAAATATTGTTTTTTTCTATTACATATTGCAAGATTTCACTGTTCCTGTTTCAAAACAATCTAAGAGGATTCCTGTTGACTGAGTTCAGTCCTACCAAAGCTAAGTTCATTTATTTTAAATGTTATGAATGTTTATCTTTAGCTATGGTTTGTAATAAGTTATCATGATAAACGTTTACATGCAGAATCCATTAGTATTTATGCTTTATATATTGCCATTCTTTTTACATCTTATGTACAAGAAATATTTAGAAGATTTATAAGAAATATTTTTCTGATTCTATTTTAAAGGCTTTGTCTGACATTGTGCCTTCTAATAAAATTTTTAGATCTTTTTCAAACTTCTTTTTTAATTATTGAAGTTTCAAATGACCAACAGCATACTGATTTATCCTTCTCTGATAATGTTTTTTCTCATTCAGAATTTTCTTCATCAGATATTGACAGTAACAAATCTACTTTTTTATTTTATTTTTTAATTAAAGTACATTTGTTCTTTGTTGAAAAGGTGTTGATTATTTTGGATATTAAGGTAACTAGTTCTTTTTCAAGACTAGCTAACACTATTTCTGCGTATTTGTTCTTCTGTGTTTTCAGAGGTTATTTCCAATTCCTCATACTAGGGAATGGAATAGGCTGAGAATTTTCTTTTATTCCTTCTTCAAAGGTTTTAAACTATATTATTTGCCGGCAGTTAAATTCAATTTGGAGGGTTCTCCAATTTATTGGGGCTATCTCTACTCCTACTAATTATGCTATTGTTTCTATAGCAAAATAGTATTTATTTTCCTTTAGATGGTTGTATCTTATTTATGGAAAATTATTTAGTTTCAGGTACTTTTCTTGGACCTGTGATTTATTTGGATGATGTTGCAATTGCTTCATTTTTTCTGTTTACTTTAAAATCAAGTATCAGATTATGATTTATTTTAGCATTGTTAAAGGGACAAAATTTACTAGACTAGGTGCTGTTGCATTTGTCTTGTTGTTTTGCATTTATTGATTATGCAAGTCCAGTGTATTGACTAGTCCTTTAACTGGACTATCATGCTAATAATTTAATTTGTGTCTTCATTTTATTGAATATTTTCGCAAATGAGGTTTAATCTATGTCTTTAGCTGTTTTAGCTAGAAGAATTTTGTGATTTCTAAAAATCCATATTTCTTTTGTTCTAAGATAATCAATTATTTGTTTTATAATTGGATTCAATTCTTAACTGTTACTCTGGGCTTCAAGAATGAGTTCTAAGACTAAAACTTTAAGCTTATACTAGTTTGGTTGTTCTTATTAAGGAACGAATTCCTGAATTCTTTCCCAAGTAACATGTTTTTAATTGGAAATTTTTCAGTTCGAAATCAGCTCCCTAAAATTGCGATGTACGTGCCGTATTCCAGCTTGGCTGGCAAGGGGCAGGTTAAGACTTTTTTGAAATTTCTTTGATTTTATTCCAGTAGGGCTAACACTTTTTTTAAGTGTGTTTTGGTCCTATATATTTTGGGTACTGTTGAAGCATGGCTGATTTCATGGCTGGTTCAAGCGCTGCTCAGACCTGGAATCTTCTGGGGTATTTCTTCCAGTTCCATTTTTAGGAACTGGGTTTTGGAGTTTTATTCAAACTATTCTGCCTTTTTTTGGTCAGTGATAGCATTATTTGTTTTCATTAGATACAATAAATGCATATTTTCATTTTTCTGTATTCATTCAGATTATTTTCTGAGGATGCGGAATCTCATATGATTCACTTTGTTCTTCCAGGACATAGTTAGAGGATCTTTTTTTCAAAAGCTCTTGATTCCTCACACAAGGGTCACCTTTTTTAGGTTTCCAGATAGTTTGTGTCACTGTCTTTGTCTCTATCAGACAAGGGACAATTTTATTGGGTTCCGTCTGTCGGTACCTTTAGTCTCTATTATTTCCTTCAGTTGCTATATATGCATAGAAGTTTTAGGTCTTATGGCCACAGCATTGGATTCAATTCCCTTTGCTCATTTTCAATAGAAAGAACCTTTCCAGTCTTTTATGCTGAATTATAGTGCAGGGATTCTAGGATTTCGCATTTTAAATCTTCGAATCCTAATATTTATCTCTCTTGATTTGGTGGTTAAGATCACCATCATTTAGTTCTACAGGTCTCTTCGTTTCTTTCAACCTGGACCATGATCTCTACAGATGTGAGTCTTTTTGGTTGGGAGGCTGTCTGAGGATCTCTGTCAGCACAAGGGGTTTGGAAATCTCAGGAGGCGAGATTACCATTTGATATTTTAGAACTCCGTGCTTTCTCAGAGTTTTTCAGTTAGTTTCTTTTTGAAGAAGAGACGTTTATTGTTTTTCAGACAATATCACAACTATGGTGTATGTCAATCATCAGGGTAGGACTATCAGTCCTTAGGCTGTGACAGAAGTGTCTCGGATATTAGCTTGGGCTAAATCCAGCTCCTATCTAAATTCTGTGGTTCTTTTCCCGGGTATAGATATTTGGGAAGCGGATTATCTCTGTTAATCAAGCTTTACTTCCGGGAGAATGGTCTCTCTTACCCAGATATGTTTTTCAATTTTTCAGATGTGAGCATTTCTAGAAATAGATCTGTTGGCATCTCATCTGAATAAAGAACTTCCCAGGGGCCTATTCAGGTCCGGGGATCTTCAGGCGGAAGTAGTGTATGCATTGACATTTCTTTGGAATTATCTTTTTGCCTATTTTTTTCCGCCTCTAGTTCTTCTTCCAAAGTGATTTCCAAAATTCTTATGTAGTATTTGTTTGTTATGCTGGTGGCTCCAGCATGGCCTCTCAGGTTTTGGTATGCGGATCTCATTCAGATGGCCAGTTGCCAACCTTGGACACTTCCGTTTAAACCAGACCTTCTTTCTCAAGGCCCATTTTTTCCATCAGGATCTCAAGTCATTAAATTTGAAGGGATGGAGATTGAACGCTTGATTTTTAGTCATAGAGGTTTCTCTGACTCATTGATTAATACTATGTTTCAGACTCGTAAATCTGTCTCTAGAAAGATTTATTATTGAGTCTGGAAGACCTACTTTTCTTGGCATTCTTTTAAAATTCATAGAATTTTATTATTTTTTCAGGTTGGTTTGGATAAGGTTTTGTCTTCAGTTCTTTGTTAGGACAAATCTCTACTCTTTCTGTTCTTTTTTCACAGAAAGATTGCTAATCATCCTGATATTCATTGTTTTGTACAGGCTTTGGTCCGTATCAAGCCTGTCATTAATTCAATCTCTCCTCTTTGGAGTCTCAATTTGGTTCTGAGGGCTTTACAGGCTCCTCCGTTTGAAACTATGCATTCTCTGAACATTAAATTACTTTCTTGGAAAGTATTGTTCCTTTTGGTTATTTCTTCTGCTAGAAGAGTTCTTGAGTTATCTGCTCTTTTTTGTGAATATCCTTTTCTGATTTTTCATCAGGATAAGGCAGTGTTACTTTCTGATATTCATCATTTTGTTCAGGTTTTGATTCGTATCAAACCTGTCATTAAGCCAATTTCTCCTCCTTGGAGTCTTAATTTGGTTCTGAAGGTTTTTCAGGCTCTTCTATTTGAGCATATGCTTGCTCTGGACATTAATTACTTTCATGGAAAGTATTGTTCTTTTTGGACATCTCTTCAGCTAGAACAGTTTTTGAATTATCTGTTCTATCTTGTGAATCTCTTTTTTCTGATTTTTTTTCATCAGGATAAGGTGGTTTTTGCTGTCCTCATTTCAATTCTTACCTAAAGTTGTAAATTCTAACAAACATTAGGGAGGAATTATTGTTTTCCTAAGACTTCTTTGGTGAGATTCTTACTTTCTTTGGTTATGGTAAGAGTTTTTGAAATTCTATGTTGAAGCTATTCAGATTTCAGATAGACTTCTAGTCTATTTTTTATCTTTTCTGGTTTTAGGAAGGTCAAAAAGCTTCTGCCATTTATTTGGCATCTTGCTTAAACTTTTGATTCATCATGCTTATTTGGAGTCGGGTGGATTCCCGCCTCGGAGGATTACGGCTCATTCTACTAGGTAAGTTTCTACTTCCTGGGCTTTTTAAGAATGAAGCTTCTGTTGATCAGATTTGCAAAGCAATGACTTGGTCTTCTTTGCATACTTTTACCATGTTCTACCATTTTTATGTTTTCTCTTTAGAAGCAGTTTTGGTAGAATGGTACTTCAGGCAGCTGTCTCAGTTTGATTCTTCTGCTTATAATTTCAGTTTTTTTCATTATAAAAATTGAAACTTTTTTGATTTGGGTAGTGGATTAATTTTTCAGCGGAATTGGCTGTCTTTATTTTATCCCTCCCTCTCTAGTGACTCTTGCGTGGAAGTTCCACATCTTGGGTATCTGCTATCCCATACGTCACTAGCTCATGGACTCTTGCTAATTACATGAAAGAAAACATAATTTATGTAAGAACTTACCTGATAAATTCATTTCTTTCATATTAGCAAGAGTCCATGAGGCCCACCCTTTTTTGTGGTGGTTATGATTTTTTTGTATAAAGCACAATTATTCCAATTCCTTATTTTTTTTATGCTTTCGCTCCTTTCTTATCACCCCACTTCTTGGCTATTCGTTAAACTGAATTGTGGGTGTGGTGAGGGGTGTATTTATAGGCATTTTAAGGTTTGGGAAACTTTGCCCCTCCTGGTAGGAATGTATATCCCATACGTCACTAGCGCATGGACTCTTGCTAATTACATGAAAGAAACCACTTTATCAGAAGGAAAAATGAGAAGGCGAATTACACTGTAATGCTGAAAGCTCAGAAACTCTTCGAGCAGAAGAAATAGCAAATCACTAGCTCATGGACTCTTGCTAATATGAAAGAAATGAATTTATCAGGTAAGTTCTTACATAAATTATGTTTTTACGTACCAAACCTGAATTTCTTCCTAAGGTTGTTTCGAATAAGAATATTAATCAGGAAATTATTGTTCCTTCATTGTGTCCTAATCCTTCTTCTAAGAAGGAGCGAATGTTACTTGGACGTGGTCCGTGTCTTAAAGTTTTACTTACAGGCAACTAAGGATTTCCGTCAATCATCTTCATTGTTCATTGTTTATTCTGGAAAGCGTAGGGGTCAGAAAGCTACGGCTACCTCTCTTTCTTTTTGGCTGAGAAGTATCATCCGCCTGGTATATGAGACTGCTGGACAGCAGCCTCCTGAAAGAATTACGGCTCATTCTACTAGGGCTGTGGCTTCCACATGGGCTTTTACAAACGATGCATCTGTTGAACAGATTTGTAAGGCTGCGACTTGGTCGTCCCTTCATACTTTTTCCAAATTTTACAAATGTGATACTTTGCTTCTTCTAAGGCTGTTTTTGGGAGAAAAGTTCTTGAAGCAGTGGTGCCTTCCGTTTAGGTCTCTGTCTTGTCCCTCCCTTTCATCCGTGTCCTGTTGCTTTGGTATTGTATCCCACGAGTAAGGATGAAATCCATGGACTCGTCGTATCTTGTAGAAGAAACTGAAATTTATGCTTACCTGATGAATTGATTTCTTCTACGATACGACGAGTTCACGGCCCTCCCTGTCAATTTGAGACAGATTAGATTTTTTATTATTTACAACTTCAGTCACCTCTGAACCTTTTAGCTTTTCCTTTCTCTTCCTATAACCTTCGGTCGAATGACTGGAGGGGAGGGGAGGAGCTGTATGTGCAGCTCTGCTGTGGTGCTCTTTGCCACTTCCTGTTGGCGGGAGGGTAATATCCCACAAGTAAGGATGAAATCCATGGACTCATATCGTAGAAGAAATCAATTTATCAGGTAAGCATAAATTTCCTTTTTGTTTGACTTTTGGTTTTGACAAATCCAACCTATTTTTATGGTTCAACGATGCTATATCCATAATTTTCTTATCCACAAGTTCACTAGGGTAACCTCTCTTTTCAAATTTGTTCACCCTTTCTCTGATTCTAGTATGTACCTGAGATTCATCTGAGAGTATCCTTTTTACTTTAAGCAATCGACTACTGGGTAATGACTTTTTTAATGCTGTAGGATGAAAGCTATCAAAGTGTAGAAAGTTGTTTTTATCCGTTGGTTTAACATATAAATCATTCTGTAAACCATTACCAGACTTGTATACTATGGTATCTAAAAATTCAATCTTCTCCTCACTATGGTTCAGGCTAAATTTAATGTGGACAGTAGCCTCATTCACCCCTAAAAGGGGTGGAGACAGGGAGTTATACTTAAAACCAAAATAAATGTTTTGGATAGATAAATTAGATACCCTTACCCCTACAGGATTACAGTTGCAGTAGTACTGGGTCTGAGTCACATAGACAGGCTATGTGTGCTGATACACAGGTATAATTATAGCACTACAGCTGCAGTAGTACTGGGTCTGAGCTCACATAGACAAGCTGTGTGTGCTGATACACAGATATAATTATAGCACTACAGCTGCAGTAGTATGGAGTCTGAGTCACATAGACAAGCTGTGTGTGCTGATACACAGGTATAATTATAGCACTACAGCTGCAGTAGTACTGGGTGTGAGTCACATAGACATGCTGTGTGTGCTGATACACAGGAATAATTATAACACTACAGCTGCAGTAGTACTGGGTCTGGGTCACATAGACAAGCTGTGCGTGCTGATACTTGGGTATAATTATAGCACTACAGCTTGCACTTGAGCTTGCATAAATGAGCTGTGTGTACTGATATACAGGTAAAATTACAGCACTACAGCTGCAGTAGTACTGGGTCTTAGCTCACATAGACAAGCGTTGTGTGCTTTTTCACAAGTATTATTTTAGCACTACAGCTGCAGTAGTACTGGGTGTGCTCTCACTTAGACAAGTTGTGTGTGATGGTACACAGGTATAATTGTGCAATATATGTTAAATATGCATGTGAACAATACATCCATGTATACATGGTAAATTACTGCTATTATTACAGGGTCTCTAGGGGAAAACCTGGGCACTGAGATATTAAATGTGAAGGAAGAGGATGAAACAGATGACATGAATAGTCTGATCTGTAGAACATTTTCTACGTTGTATAAATGTTGCATTCTTTAAAAAAATAAAGCTTAGTGCTTTGTACATATAAGCAATATATATAAACATTACTTTTGGATCTGAAACAATTACATTACTAACATTGCTCATGAACACAATTTTAAAAGCACTACATACATTTAAGAAAAATAATAGTTAAAAAAAACTACATAATTGATTACTGTTTATTTTAGTGATTGACAAATATGGAATGAAGATGCATCCTTAAAATTAGTCCCTAATGCCCAGTAAACTGCAATTAAAGGGACAGTATACACCAATTTCATATAACTGCATGTAATAGATACTGCTATAAAGAAGAGTATGCACAGGTACTGATCTAAAAATCCAGTATAAAACCTTTTAAAAACTTACTTACAAGCTCCAAGTTTAGCACTGTTGATTAAATTAGCAGGAACCCAGGGAAAGTGTCTAAATTGCAGATACTCACCCCTCACCCCTTCCCTGCATATGCAAAGACAGATTATACAAACAGAAGCCAGCAGTAGACTTGAAAAGCGCTTCTAGTTCTGTCACTGAGGGCCTTGGTTAGGAATCTGAAAATCTGCACAGTTATTAAAAAATACGCAAAGCTATACATTGTTACAAAAACACTCCCAGATCGGCTATGTAAATGGATAATCTACAAAACATTTATGCAGAGAAAAATTTGGTGTATAATGGCCCTTATCATGGAAGCTGGGAAAAGGTATATGGTTTCCTAGTCTGTCTTTCACCCTTTTGGTAGACTCTCATTCAGAACAGTTAAAATGTTCTCAAAAGTAAATGTTAAGCATTTAATAAATAACATTACTCTCATATTTCTTATCAACAGGTGAATTCATAAACTGCAATAATTCTAGACATGGTCAGACTATAAATGCCTCTTTCAGTCTTTTCCAAAATCAAAGAAGCCATGTAGGAAATGTATGTTCTGAATGTGGGAAATGTTTCACAGAGAAATCATTTCTTTTTGACCATCTGAAATCTCACACAGGAGAAAAGGAATTTTCATGTTCTGACTGTGGGAAATGTTATACTCGGAAGTCAAATCTTGTTGTTCATCAGAAAATTCATACAGGAGAGAAATCATTTTCATGTTCTGACTGTGGGAAATGTTTTACTTGGAAATCTGATGTAATTAGACATCAGACAATTCATACAGGAGTAAAAGCATTTTCATGTTCTGATTGTGGAAAATGTTTTACTCGGAAGTCAAATCTTGTTGATCATCAGAAACTGCATACAGATGAGGAAGCATCTTCATGTTCTGAGTGTGGGAAATGTTTTACTCGAAAGTCACATCTTGTTGATCATCAGAAAATTCATACAGGAGAGAAATCATTTTCATGTTCTGACTGTGGGAAATGTTTTACTTGGAAATCTGATCTTTGTAGACATCAGACAATTCATACAGGAGTAAAAGCATTTTCATGTTCTGATTGTGGAAAATATTTCACTCGGAAGTCAAGTCTTGTTGTTCATCAGAAAATGCATACTGGAGAGAAAGCATTTTCATGTTCTGACTGTGGGAAATGTTTTACTCGGAAAACAGTTCTTATTAAGCATCAGAAAATTCATACAGATGTGAAAGCATTTTCATGTTCTGACTGTTGGAAATCTTTTACTCACAAATCAGATCTTCTTAATCATCAGACAATTCATACAGGAGAGAAAGTATTTTCATGTTCTGAATGTGGTAAATGTTTTGCACGGAAATTAGATCTTATTAATCATCAGAAAATTCATACAGGAGAGAAAGCATTTTCATGTTCTGAATGTGGGAAATGTTTTACTGTGAAATCAAATCTTATTGGTCATCAGAAAATTCATACAGGACAGAAAGCATTTTCATGTTCTGACTGTGGGAAATGTTTTACTTGGAAATCGGATCTTATTAAGCATTACAAAATTCACACAGGAGAGAAAGCTTTTTCATGTTCTGAATGTGGGAAATGCTTTACTTGGAAATCAAATCTTATTGATCATCAGAAAATTCATACAGGGGAGAAAGCATTTTCATGTTCGGCCTGTGGGAAATGTTTTGCTCGGAAAGCAGTTCTTATTAGGCATCAGACAATTCATACAGGAGTGAAAGCATTTTCATGTTGTGACTGTGGGAAATGTTTTACTCGAAAATCACATCTTATTAGGCATCAAAAAATTCACATAGAAGGAAAGAAATGATTTTTATGTTCTGAATGTGATAAATGTTTTGCTCGGAAATCAAATCTTATTACTCATGAAAAAATTCACATTGAAGGAATCAGACAAATCAGAGCTTAATCTCTTAAGTTCAGAGACACTTAGTCATTATCTGTACAATGTCTAGAGTACTGGTGATGACTACATGTGGTCCCCTGGTGGAGGAGCCTTTGGAGCTGTTTGGGGATTCCTCTGCATCTCAAGTGGCTACAAGGTGGTACAGTGTTTCCCTAGCTGAAATTTAAATTGGGAAGCTGTATAGTCGTACAGGGTGAATAAGAGCCTGTGCTAACATCAAAAGTATGAGAGGCCTCCAAAAGCTCTTGTCTGGATTAGGGTAAGCCCCTACACTAAAACATAATACACACACATATACATACATATATATATATATTATAATTTTTAGTTTCCATTATTATTATTTTTTATAGAAAAACATTGAATTAATATTTATTTTGCTTATTCTAGAAAAATCAAGAAAATTATAGATCCACAAAATTTTGGCTATACAGGTCAGAAAAAATTCACAATGTATTATTTAGAACTATGTTTATTAAAATGTTAATAAAGATATGCATTTTTTTACACCCTTTGCTAGATTTCTCACAAATCATGGAATATACAAAAAAATGATGGTATAGTTTAAATCTGCTGGGCTTTAATTAGCAGACTACAAGGTTAGCCACCATCATAAAATTAGTGTTAAAGTACTCTGTTTTACAGTATTTAATGGCAATTAGTGATAGATGTTGTAGCAGAGTTGGCCTTGAAAATTCAGCAGGGTGCATTTTAAGTTATGAATATTAGAAATTGTTCAATTTCAGAGCTTAATTACACGAAAAGGGGCAATAAATGATGAAAGTATATTGCATAGTAGTTTCATTATGCATCAATAAACATTTTATATAAAAGTCTCAAGGTGTTTACTATCCCTTTAAGGGAAAAAAATTTTTTTAACAGTGTACCGTCCCTATAATTTTTTTCTGCTGAGGATAATCAAGAACAGATAAAATGGTCAAACTATCTCCAGAGAGATGAAGTGTGTAAAATACAGAGACTTTAAACCCTGACTTAAATATTACATATAACCTTTGCAAAACACATCTGTCCCTAATCCATAGCAGATGGCATTAGATAAAGGAAAGCTAGATTTCAACATGGCATGATCCATTACTATTTAGAAACTTAAGAACTCTATATAACCAGTATATAGGTAGATTCATATTTGGGAAATGTCACTATAATTCATTAGTCGGTTTAAAAGTTACTAGCCCAGAGGGAATAATTTACCTGTGCACTCAATATTAATTAATATTTTACTTGTCTGCTGCAATTGCCTACTTTTCGGCTATTAGTGGGGTTTTCAAGTTATGTATGTATATATATATATATATATATATATATATGTGTGTGTGTTTGTGTGTGTATATATATATATATCTCTAAAAAAGGAACAAAAGTAAACCTTATCCAGCAATCCCATATTAAGCCTTAATAAAAAAAAATATGTAAGAGCCTACAAATCCTCAAATAGACACTACCACGGTTATCTGGAAATAATATACTGATTTATTATAATGTTAACCAGTGTGCACAAAGTGAACAAAAGAAAAAAAAACACATTAATTGGTCGAAGATACTAACACATGCAATTCATTCATTACCCAAAGAACAGGGGTACCCAGAAAAATATATAAATTATGCCGGCAAGCCAAAGATGTGTGTATATGTGTATATATATATATATATATATATATATATATATATATATATAGTCTATATCCAATAAAGGACTGCACTCACTAGATTTAGTTTCAGAAACCTTCAAATCTTTTTTGTGGTAACGTTTGCAGGCTGGCTATTGATTTAATTTAATTTATTCACTAACGGTTTAATATTAATTTGGTTATTTTTAATTTTTTATATTTTTTATCTTTTAATTTCTAATGATTCACGTTTTAAGCAGTAAATCCGTGTTGCTCTAGGTTCGTCTTATCCTGAATCTGCCTGCCTCCCATTATCACGCACACAGCAGTTTTTTATAGCTCCCACCAAATGCTCTGATGTTTAGGCACACATATGATTATACATACTTATTCACAATAGACCATATTTAAGACCTATGTGACCATTTAATATAAGCCTGATATACTAGCTTTGATTTTCTTGGGGCTCACAAAGAAGCTCAGTTGAGATAGGTATAGTAGCAGCCCGGCATAACTCTAATCACAGGCTCCGCTGTCACTCCGTGACCTAGCTACGCCCATTGACTGACTGACAGGCTATGCTAATTAGCCATGCGGTCGTGCTCCAAGCTCACTCACGCTATACCGGGTTGAGCCGCGCCTGTTTCACTGATGCACTACAGACTCGGTACACAGACTTGCTACATAGGTAAATACACGCACCCATGTTTACATCTATCTTAGCTCCCAACACTAGGGTATAATACACCGGCTAAGACATCCTGCATAGAACCCTGACACTGGGAACTACGGGCCTTTTTGTTATATTCAACTCGCATGGGACACAACACATTGCTCTGCGCGCCCAGGGGGCTTGACAATTTTGTATTTTTGTATATTTGTATCTGCCAGAATGTCAGATTAGTACTTATAGCTCACATACTTTTACATAGGATTGGTCATAGCAAGCCTTGGGATAAATATGGGGGACATTGAATTAGCAGTAACAGACCTCATATATATCTATATATATCTGATTGACTTTTTATTATTTGTTTATTTTTCATCTAGTTCAAATGCTAGAAGTTTAAATGCCTAATCTATGTTGCAATGTTTATATGATATGGCTTATGTGTATATTTCCTTAAGATTGAGTCCTGTAACTGGATACAGGGAGGTGGATATGTTTTTAAACAGTGCAACTGATAGATAGATTCCTCTTCTTGCATGATGTTTACTTTGATTATTTGATTAGTGTGTTTTCCATCATTGCTTGTCTAAATATACTTTAAGCTACTTAAACTGGATCAGTAACTAATTACAGTGATTCTATTGTAACTACTGAATATCTACTACTACTGATGATTGTACATATTAGTGTTCAACTATGAGGTTATGCAAAATACTTGCATATGCAGTTTGTTTTATTTTGTATTTTGATTGTGTTTTCTGGTGGTATGGTCATGGGGCCTTGTTTGTGTGTTACCATGGTGATGGATTTTTGGCGCAATTTTGATGTTTGTGATGGGTGGGGCTAGTGCTATATATTGCACACTTTGTTCACTTGCACTGTTGTCTGGTCTGAGGAAGGGGTCTGCGAACCCCGAAACGTTACCACAATAAAGATTTGAAGGTTTCTGAAACTAAATCCAGTGAGTGCAGTCCTTTATTGGATATAGACTGTATACTTGTTTGACTTTGCACCCTGGTTGATGACTACACAGCATTGGGAGTGCAGACACACACGGAGGATATATATATATATATATATATATATATATATATTTATATATATATGAAAGGTTTATGAAAGAAAACTTCCACATAATACGTCCTTAATATTGAACTGCAGCTTGCAAATAAACGGCAACTGGTTCCTCCTGATAAAGACCTTCGCTCCCTATGTGGCCAAACTGAAAATGTCCAAGCGGGCTAATAAGCAAACACTGTTGGGGGCATAGAAAATGGTTCACATATCACCCTGTGCTTCGTCCTATACCCTTACTTCTTTCCATAGAGCAAGTTGACATATGCCAAATGGTATGGGTAAGTAGATAAATCCAACCGGGAATCAATACTGACACGGACGCTACTATCACAGCAACCTCCTCCGTGTCATACAGGTAATAGACTACACTGCGCTTTACTTTCAGCGTCTCCTTCGTGTTACCTGTGCTAATGAGATGACTGCTTCTACACCGTGTACCAACATGCTCTGCTACCGTTCACCGGTATGTAATAGAACCATCCTTAACTAACATAGGGATGCTTTGAAATGGTTCCTGGGTTCAGAGAAAATAAGAGCACTGTAATCCCAGACAGTGTGGAAATCGGCACCAACCGATGCAAACACTCCAACACGTGTTTCACCCTACGTCACTTGGGGCTTCCTCAGGCACAATTAATCGCGACTATTGCATGGATTCTGTCCTATTTACCATGCCTCCCACAGGTGAATTGATACTTGATTGCTTTGTTGCACAATGAAACAAAAAATATATTATACATAAACATACAATTTATTTGCTGCAATATTATTAACTTATAACTAACCAGCATCCGTGATCAGCAGCTTCTAATCCATCTAAAGAATATATACATTTTCAAAAACTTTTCACCAAGATTATGTCCCCAATAATAGAACATCGTCACCATAACATATCAAATCAATGTTGCAAATTACTTTGCATTATATTAATGCTTACAGGATTGGTTCAGATGAACATGTTAAACAGACTTCATTAGATAGAGGGGAATACTATATATACGTAAAGTATCTATCAATAGACATTCCTAACCACCTCAAATTCACATAGATAGGCCCCTTAAGTAAATCTATTCATTGATTATATTAGTTGATAAGAAAAGGGGCATAATTTAATTCTTCATTTATCTCTTTAGGCTTTAGTGAATTGAGGTTGTAGATCCACCTGCATTCAGATTTAAGGAGTAGATTATCCCAGTCACCCCCTCTTTCTTTAATATCTACAAGTTCAAGACCCATAAATTTTAAATCTTGTATGCTGCTTTGGTGTACCTCATAAAATGCCTCGCTTACTCCACTGTCCTTCATTTTTTCATTAAGGATCTTCTGTGGTCTCATCTGTGCTCTTTCATTCGTTCCCTGAATTCTCTGTATGTTTTACCCACATATAAGTGGGGACAAGAACAGTAGGCTACATATACAACTCCCTCACTACGGCATGTTATGTGACCCTTTACTCTGTGTGAATGCCTTGTTATGTCAATCATATATTGGCCTCTTGTTAGATGTTTGCACATTTTGCATTTGCCACATCTATAACAGCCATTCTTCTTTTGATGCTTACCTAGCCAATCATTCTTGCCTTTATAATAACTATGTACCAGTTTATCCTTAAGAGAAGGAGCACGTCTGGCTGTCATTAGTGGGTAGTCCCCTACTATTTTATGTAAGTCTGTGGTAAGGACATTCCAATGTCTTCTCAATTCCTCCCACTCTGAATTATAGGTACTTATGAACCTTACTTCTGAGCTAGTGTGTCTATCAACTGTTCCATACAACAATTTTTCATGAGAAATTTCACTGGCCCTTTTGTATCCTTTTTTTTCAAATCAATTTTTATTAAGAATCCATAATACAGAAAGATCAGCACAATATACGTACAAAATTATACAATAACAGTCATTTGGTCAGTGCTGCTGGGGGATACAGGGTCACCCCGTGTTTGAAAGTTTCAACAGTAGAAAACATGTATCTTGGATTCTCATTTTAACCTTTTTCTTCTTCTTAACACAAAAAAAAGAAAAATATAAAAATTAAAAATAAAAATAAACAATATAATTCTAGTAATTTCAACCGCCGTTGTGCCTTAGTGCCTATCTCAATACATAAACAGCTCTATTTAAAAAGAAAACTAAGATAGAGGGATAATCATGAACTGTACTCCTAAGAAGGTCCTCCCTGTGTAAGTGGCAAATCCTATATTTCTATTCGTTGTCAAGTGGCATATATTGATACTTAATGCTATTAATATGGGTTTCCCAAGTCGCTTGTAATTCAATGAATTGCTCTCGTTTATCGTGCAGATAAGAACCATACTCTTCTAGTTCAATCAAGTCCGTGACCTTGCTACGCCACATGTGTATGGAGGGAATTTCTGGTGATCTCCAATTTTGTGCTATCAGAACTTTCAAACTGTTTGTCATAATTTTTAGAAGAGGTTTATAGTGGGGTTGGGGCAGTTTGACTGGTTTGTTTAATAGCCAAATTAGTGGATCAAGTGGGAGAACAGTATGAAAAATGGATTCTATCTCACTGATTATAGATCGCCATAGCATGTTCATCTGGGAGCACCACCACCACATGTGACTCATACCACTACCTACATGGCCACAACGCCAGCATCTGTTGGATGATTGTGGATAAAGTTTGTGTAACCTTTTGGGCGTCAAATACCAACCATGTAATATTTTATAGTTTAGCTCCTTAATGGATGCTGATGTGGAAGCAGATTTGGTGTTATGGAAGATGTTTGTCGCCGTCTGTGGGGTAATGACTATCCCAAGCTCCCTCTCCCACATTTCAATGGAACGTGGGAGGTTGCCCGGTGGCAACTGGGTGAGGATATTGTAAATATGTGAAAGGCTATGTTTAACTGGCGGTGAGGTAGTGTATACTTTCTCGATGTTGGTTAATGACCTAGTCATGTTTATGGATTGTTGATGTGTCGTGATGTAGTGATGTGTCCGTCTGTATGTATACCAATTTTCAGCCCAGCCGTAGCCTGCGTCGACTAATTGTTCTTGGGATCTTATTTGATCGTTACTAGTGAGGGACATAAGCAGAACTTCCTCGTCTTTGGTCTGTATTTCTGTGTTCCTGACTGAGGATAATAGAGAGAACTCATTGTTATGAATGATTGATGTCAGTGGGCCTGGACAGGAGGACAAATATGGGTTAGTCTTGTTAGTAGAATCCCAAATTCTTAGTGTTTCTTGTGTAATTGGGTTACTAATTTGTTTACAGATTAGGTGGAACATAGGGTTCCAGCAGACAGAAGGAAGGTTATGGCTCACATTTAGGTTCTCTTCTAGAGAGATCCATCTCTTGTGGCCTCTGTGAATCCTCCAGTCCAAAATTCTTTGGAGAAATATGGACCTTCGGTAGGAGTCGATATCCGGAACTCCCAGTCCACCTTGAGTTATTGGACGTGACATTATGTTTTTGTTTATCCTAGGGGGACGTCTGTTCCAAATGAATGAGCTAAACAGCTGTTGCATCTGTGTAATGTATGTACTAGATATTTGTATAGGAAGTGTCTGCATAATGTATAACAATCGTGGGAAAATGTTCATTTTGATTGTATTAATCCTCCCTAGCCAAGACAAAGGTTTCCTGGTCCAAGAAGAAAGGTCTCGCATTAGGGCGTCTTTAATGGTGACATAGTTTAATTTGTATAACATATCAAGATTATCTGCCAAGTGAATCCCTAGGTATTTCAGGGAATCTTTCTTCCATTTGAACGGACATATTTTTGTAATTGCATCTTCCATTTGGGGGTTTATGGCTACACCTAGCATTTCAGATTTACTCTGATTAATTTTGAAATTAGAGAGGTCGTGAAATATCGCTAGTTCCTCTAACAAGTGGGGTATAGACTTCCCTGGTTCTGTTAGGGAAAAAAGGATGTCATCTGCGAAGAGTGACATCTTGAATTCATCTCCATTTATTCTTAGACCCTGGATATTTTTATTTAATCTGATTTTAGTCGCTAGTGTTTCAATGAGGCAGGTAAAAAGCAAGGGAGACAAGGGGCATCCCTGCCTTGTACCGTTTGTGATTTGGAGTGGGGGCGACAGGATTCCATTAAGAGCAATTTTGGCGCTGGGTTTGTTATATAACGCGAATATTCTATGAATTGTTTTTTCACTGAGGCCAAAGGTCTGTAATGTCGCCTGTAGAAAAGGCCATCCAACTCTATCGAAGGCCTTTTCAGCGTCAGTGGAAATCCAAATTGAGGGGGTTTGGATCGTTTTAGCATGCCATAGTAGGTGTAGGTTTCGTACCGTATTGTCTCTCGCCTCACGGTAAGGTACGAAGCCCACTTGATTTTGATGTATAAGTTCAGGTAAAATTAAATTTAGTCTATTGGCTATGAGCTTAGCGTAAATCTTAATATCGGAATTCAAAAGAGATATCGGTCTATAGTTTGGGATTGATGTACTAGATTTGTTTGGTTTCGGAATCAGCGATATGGTGGCCTGTAGTGCCGAGGGGGGAAAGGGTTTATCATGGTCTATACTATGGAAATATGCCAGGAGATGTGGTATCAAGAGGTCTTTAAAAGTTATATAGTAAGCATTACTAAACCCATCTGGCCCCGGGGATTTCCCAGCTTTCAGTGACTTAATCGCTAGCTTGATCTCTTCTGCTGAAAAGGGTGTGTCTAATTTGGAACTCTGTTCTTCACTAATTTTAGGTAGGTTTAATTGTTTTAAGTAGTCCTGAATGGCTACACTCGTCGGTGTGGGTATGTCAGTAGATAGATTGTATAGAGAATTGTAGTAGTTCCTAAAGCTACCCGCTATGTCTTCAGATGTATGTCGATTTTTCCCCCTATCGTCTCTAATGTGTAAAATGTACCTGTTAAGAGTTTTCTTCCGGAGAAGAAGTTTACCCTGTTTGTTAGCCCCCTCATAATATGTTTTTCTGAGGAAAAGCGCCTTGCGTTTGGCCTCCTTCCCTAGATAGCAGTTTGTCAGCCGCTCTGGAATCAATCCGGGATGTAACCCAACTGCTAGCGTGAATTGAAAGCACACGCTAGCACACTGAGAAATATCCAGGACGTGACCCACTCAGGAAGCAGATTAGAAGATAACAAAAATGAATATTGTTCCAGAATGCAGGAAAGCCACAAAGGATAAAACGTCCCTTTAAGTAGTACAAAGAACAAAAAGGAAATGCTCTACTTGAAGCTTCTGAAAAAGGTCCTCTTTAGCAGGCTTGTAAAACAAAGGAAAAGTTCTCTCTTTTGCAGCTTGTAAAAGTATAATGTCCCTTTAAGCAGGTTTATAACAAACAGAAAGGCAAAGTTCTCTTTTGCAGCTTGTAAAAGTAAATGTCCCTTTTAAGCAGGTGTATAACAAACAGAAAGGCAAAGTTCTCATTTGCAGCTTGTAAAAGTAAAATGTCCCTTTAAGCAGGTCTTGTTTAACAAAGAATAGGTTTAAAGGTAAAGGCCAAAGCAAGGTCAGGCAGGCAGAAGTCGGCATCCAAATATCAGCAAAAGGTATAGGCAAAAGACAGGGTCAGGCAAGCAGAAGTCGGCATCCAAGTATCAGCAAAAGGGTAATAGCTACAGGCAAGGTCAGGCAGGCAGAAGTCGGCATCCAAGTATCAGCAAAAGGGATTAGGCAAGAGGCTTGGTCAGGCAGGCAGAAGTCGGTACACAGAAGAATAAAACTGATATGGTACTCACAATCCAGGGAAACAAACAAACGGGCCCAGATTCAGATCTCCCGCCGAGATTTAAAGGGCAGGAGCGTAACCGTCATCAGAGGGGTGTGAGAGAAAGCGTCATGTTGCTAAGCAACATGACGTCAGAGACACAGAGGAGTTCCGGGAGCCGCGGCGACACGGCGATGAACGGAAGCGCTCATGACAGCACCCCCTCCTCAAGGACCCCTCCGGGGGACAGGACCAGGTCTATCAGGATGAGTCTTGTGGAAGGTCTTGACCAATATAGGAGCATTTACTTGATGAGCAGGTTCCCAAGAACGTTCCGTGACTGGATAACCCTTCCAATGAATGAGATAATACAATTTCTTGCCCCGCAATTTGGAATCTAGAATATGGCTGATCTCAAACTCAGGATGTCCATGCACCAATAACGGTGGAGGTTTAGAAAAAGGCTTAGAATACCTGTTAATCATCACAGGTTTTAAAAGAGAAACATGGAATACCGGATGGACTTTGAGAGACTTGGGTAAAGCTACCCGATAAGCAGTGGAACATACCTGACCCAGTATTCGGAAAGGACCCACATATCGTGGTCCCAATTTGTTAGAAGGTTGTTTCAGGCGAAGAAATCGAGAGGAAATCCAAACTTTATCACCAGGGCGATATTTGGGAGCCTTTTTCCGTCGAAGATCCGAAAAGAACTTGTAACGTCTAGAAGTTACAGAAAGAATACGATGTATCTTCTGCCAATGTCGAGTTAATCTTCGGGCTGTAAGATCAGAAGCAGGATTCACTGTGGAGGAAGTATGCAAAGGGAATGTCCTAGGCTGATATCCGTAAGCTGCATGAAAAGGAGAAGTCTGAAGGGAGGAATTGTACCGGGCATTATGGGCCAATTCAGCCAAAGGAAGGTAAGAAGTCCAGTTAGAATGATAATGATCCACATAATGTCTAAGATATGTTTCAAGACACTGGTTTACTCTTTCA
The DNA here is from genome assembly GCF_027579735.1 of Bombina bombina. Lineage (NCBI taxonomy): Eukaryota > Metazoa > Chordata > Amphibia > Anura > Bombinatoridae > Bombina > Bombina bombina. The sequence goes on from NC_069502.1 coordinate 872,156,136, forward strand.
GTCTGACCATTCGATTGTGGGTGGTGAGAAGTAGAGAGAGATATAGTAGTACCAAAATGTTTACAAAGTGACCTCCAAAATCGAGAAACGAATTGTACCCCTCTATCTGAAACAATATCTAGAGGAAATCCATGGATTCTTACAATATGTAGAATAAAAAGTTCAGAGAGTCTTTTGGCAGATGGTAATCCTGGCAAGGGTACAAAATGAGCCGTCTTAGTGAACCTGTCGACCACCACCCAGATAGTATTGTTCCCAGTGGACAAGGGAAGATCGGTAATAAAGTCCATGGATACATGAGTCCAAGGCTGGTGAGGTATAGGCAATGGTTGGAGTAATCCTGAAGGAAGTTGGCGTGGAGTTTTGTTCATGGCACATTGTGTGCATACTGAGACGTAATCCTTCACATCTTGAGAGAGTGTAGGCCACCAGACATGTTGTTTGAGGTTTCGAGTGGTAATACTGATGCCAGGATGTCCAGAAAGGGGACTATCATGAGCCCAAAATAAAATCTTGGAACGAAGGCGTTCAGGAACAAAGAGTAAACCATTGGGAGGTTTACAGGACAAAGGAAGATGCTCTTGAGCGGACTGTAATTCTTGTAACCAAGAAGTTGTTAACTGGGCAATGACTTCATGAGGTTGGAGAATGGTACCAGACTCAGGAACTGGGGTATCTTGAAATTGTCTGGAAAGTGCGTCTGCTTTAATATTTTTTGAACCAGGTATGTAAGACAAATTATAGTGAAACCGAGAGAAGAATAAGGACCAGCGTGCTTGCCTGGAATTTAGTCGTTTGGCTGTTTGGAGATACAGAAGGTTCTTATGATCAGTAAGTATAGTAAATGGCAAAGAAGTACCTTCCAGCCAATGTCTCCATTCATCCAATGCCATCTTGATGGCAAGCAACTCTTTATTCCCTACGTCATAGTTAAATTCGGAAGGAGTGAATTTTTTAGAGAAAAAAGCAACAGGATGAATCCTTCCAGTCTCTGGTATTCGTTGAGACAGAACCGCTCCAGCAGCAACAGAGGAAGCATCCACCTCCAGAATAAATTGAAACTCAGGATTTGGATGACGAAGGATAGGAGCTGAGGAAAAAGCTTCTTTGAGAGATTCAAAAGCTTCTATAGCCTCAGACGGCCATACTTTACAGTTTTGTCCTTTTCTTGTGAGAGAAGTAAGAGGAGAAGTAATAGTAGCAAAATTCTTGATGAACTTTCTGTAATAATTGGCGAAGCCTAGGAAGCGTTGTAAAGCCTTCAAAGAATCAGGTCTAGGCCAATCCAAAATGGCAGAAAGTTTAGTAGGGTCCATTTCGAATCCAGATGCCGATATTACATAACCCAGAAAGGGTATGGATTTTTGATGGAAAGAACATTTCTCCAGTTTAGCAAACAGATGGAATTCTCTTAGACGTTGAAGTACTTTCTTGACGTGGTGCACATGATCTTGGTGGTTCTGAGAAAAAATTAAGATGTCGTCCAGGTATATGATAACAAAAATATTCAAAAAATCACGAAAGATCTCATTTACAAAATGCTGGAAAACCGCCGGAGCATTGCATAGCCCGAAGGGCATGACCAAATATTCATAATGCCCAAATCGAGTGTTAAAGGCAGTCTTCCACTCATCTCCTTTGCGTATACGGATCAAGTTGTATGCACCACGTAGGTCGAGTTTGGTGAAAATGGTGGCTCCCTGAAGATAAGTAAAAAGTTCAGGAATAAGGGGCAGAGGATAACTGTTCTTGATGGTAATCTGATTCAATCCACGATAATCAATACAGGGTCTTAATCCGCCATCCTTTTTTCCCACAAAAAAGAAACCAGCCCCTACAGGGGAAGAGGAGGGTCGAATAAATCCTCTAGCCAGATTGTCTTTTATATATTCTTCCAGAGCCATGTTTTCTGGTTTAGAAAGTGGATATGTCTTGCCTCGAGGATAGGCAGCCCCAGGAAGGAGGTCAATGGGACAATCAAAAGGGCGATGAGGAGGAAGACGTTCCGCTTCTTTTTTGGAGAAGACATCCACAAAGTCATGGTAATGCATAGGTAAAGTTTCCGGAGTTTCAACTGTGAGAGCAATAGTGAGTGGTAACTTAGTAATCTTTTGAAGACATTTAGTCTGGCATGTAGATCCCCAGAAAGTGAGTTCACCGAAAGTCCAAGAAAAAATGGGATTGTGAATCTGGAGCCAGGGTAATCCCAAGATAATGGGAAATTGCGGAGTGGGAATGACATCGAAACAAATTGTCTCAGAATGAAGTATTCCTACGGTGAGGATTAAGGGTTGAGTAGAAAACTGAATGTATCCAGAACCCAAAGGATCTCCACTGACCGTAGAGACTGAAATGGAATACTCCTTCTTTAGTAAGGGTATAGAATGAGTAGAAACAAATGTAGAGTCAATGAACACACCTCCAGCACCAGAATCAATTAGAGCTTGGGTATAGATCTTCTTATGTCCAATTAGAAGAGTTACTGGAACAAAGAGTTTCTTGTATAGGGAATGACCACTATTTTGGCTTAACTCAGTTCCCTGGACTAGAGTTAAGCCCTGGCTTTTACTGGCCTAGTAGGACAATCCCTTAATAAATGTCCTTTAAGGCCACAGTACAGACATAAGCCAAGAGTCCGTCTTCTTAAGCGTTCAGTCTCAGTTAATTTTATACTTCCTACTTCCATGGGTTCAGCCTGATCAGTAGTAGGAGAGGCTGGAGTGACTGGATTAGAAAAACGAGGAGCTAAACGAAAAGGAGTTCGAGTGGCAGTCCTCTGTGTTCTATCCTTTTCTTGTTGGCGTTCACGAAACCTGGCGTCGAGACTGATACAGAGATTTATTAAGGCTTCTAAGGACTCTGGAAGTTCACGATACACCAATTCATCCTTGAGACGCTCAGAAAGTCCTTTACGGAAAGCGGCTCTGAGTGCTCCCTGATTCCAAGTGGTTTCAGAGGCAAGGGTGCGGAACTCAATTGCATATTGAGAGACTGGTTGATTTCCTTGACGTAAATCCAGGAGAGTTGCTTCAGCAGCGGATGACCTTCCAGGTTTATCGAATACGTTTGAGAATGTAGATAGAAATGTATCAACATCCAACAGTATAGGATCATTCTTTTCTAGCAAAGGTGACACCCAAGCCAAGGCTTTTCCTTTCATTAAGGAAATAAGAAACGTGATTCTAGAAGAGGCAGTAGCAAAGAGAGTAGGGCTATTTCGGAAATGAAGACGGCATTGATTCAAAAAGCCTCTACATTCTTCAGGATTCCCATCATATTTATCCGGAAGAGGAATCCTGGGACTTAGTTGTACCTGAGACTGATTGTTAGGAATCGGAGGAGGTAATGCCTCAATCGGATTTGGATTGGGATTAGGATTGGGAGGTGCGGTAGCAACCAAATTTTGTAATAGAGCAGTAATTTGATCAAGTTTAGTGTCCAGAGACTGCAAGTGAGTGGCATGAGAACCCAAGAGCTGTCCCTGGTGAGCCACGGCCATAGATAATTCAGTGGGGTCCATTTTTATGGCCCGTTTGTAATGTCAGCCGCTCTGGAATCAATCCGGGATGTAACCCAACTGCTAGCGTGAATTGAAAGCACACGCTAGCACACTGAGAAATATCCAGGACGTGACCCACTCAGGAAGCAGATTAGAAGATAACAAAAATGAATATTGTTCCAGAATGCAGGAAAGCCACAAAGGATAAAACGTCCCTTTAAGTAGTACAAAGAACAAAAAGGAAATGCTCTACTTGAAGCTTCTGAAAAAGGTCCTCTTTAGCAGGCTTGTAAAACAAAGGAAAAGTTCTCTCTTTTGCAGCTTGTAAAAGTATAATGTCCCTTTAAGCAGGTTTATAACAAACAGAAAGGCAAAGTTCTCTTTTGCAGCTTGTAAAAGTAAATGTCCCTTTTAAGCAGGTGTATAACAAACAGAAAGGCAAAGTTCTCATTTGCAGCTTGTAAAAGTAAAATGTCCCTTTAAGCAGGTCTTGTTTAACAAAGAATAGGTTTAAAGGTAAAGGCCAAAGCAAGGTCAGGCAGGCAGAAGTCGGCATCCAAATATCAGCAAAAGGTATAGGCAAAAGACAGGGTCAGGCAAGCAGAAGTCGGCATCCAAGTATCAGCAAAAGGGTAATAGCTACAGGCAAGGTCAGGCAGGCAGAAGTCGGCATCCAAGTATCAGCAAAAGGGATTAGGCAAGAGGCTTGGTCAGGCAGGCAGAAGTCGGTACACAGAAGAATAAAACTGATATGGTACTCACAATCCAGGGAAACAAACAAACGGGCCCAGATTCAGATCTCCCGCCGAGATTTAAAGGGCAGGAGCGTAACCGTCATCAGAGGGGTGTGAGAGAAAGCGTCATGTTGCTAAGCAACATGACGTCAGAGACACAGAGGAGTTCCGGGAGCCACGGCGATGAACGGAAGCGCTCATGACACAGTTGAGTTGCAAGCGCTTATGTTCTAGGCTTTCAAGTAGGGAGTGGTCTTTAGGGAACTTTTTGTGTATGTCTTGAAGCTTAGTTAAGTCTGTGAGTAGGGAAGCCAAGTAATGTTGCTGCTGTTTCAGTTTGGATGCTTTCAGAGCAATCAATTCGCCCCTGAGAACACTTTTATGGGCATTCCAAACATGTTGCTGGCAGATATCAGGTGTGCTGTTTGTTTTAAAGTAGTCTTCAATAGACTTTGTTAGTTGGATGTGTATCAGTGGGTCTTTTAAGAGGGATTCATCCAATCTCCATGTTCTTGAGTAGGGGGCATGGGTAGGGAAATCAAAGGTGCAGCTTATCATGGCGTGGTCTGACCACGTTATGGGATAAATGATTGAGTTTCGGGCATGCGCTAGACTAGTGACATCTGTCAGCAAATAATCTATTCTGGAATAGCTTTGATGTGGGTGGGAGTAGAAAGTGTAATCTTTTGTAGTTGGGTGGTGGAGTCTCCAAATGTCATGAACAGCTAGGGAAGTTAGTTTGGATTTAATTAATTTCAGAGTCCTGCTGGGAACCGACGACTTTCCAGTGGAGCAATCCACTGCAGGATCTAGGGCAACATTAAAATCGCCGCCCATAATCAGGGTACCCCCGGGACACTCCAGGAGCCTATTACAAAGCTGATGGAAGAAACCGGGGTCACCCACGCCAGGGGCATAAACATTAGCTAAAGTCATATGTTTATGATTCCACATCCCTGAAATTATCAAATATCTCCCCATTTTATCTTTATTGACCGATGTCACATGGAATGGGACGTTTTTGCCTATCATTATGCAAACTCCATTGCGTTTAGAACTATTAGAAGAAAAGTAAGCAGTGCCAAATTTCTTAAAGGAGGCACGGGGTTCCCTTCCTATTCTGAAATGGGTCTCTTGTAGCATTACAATATCATAGCAGAGCCGTTTATAATCTTTAAAGGCAACGGATCTTTTTTGTGGGATGTTAAACCCTTTGACGTTGTGGGAAAGTATTTTAAAATTACTTATCTTTCATCATTAACGTATTATGGTAGAAATGAAATTACAGATGTCATGTACAGTTCAGTTATGTAGGTCATAGCAGTTATGAGCAGTAACAACAAATAAAAGGCATGAGGCAGTACACATACGGCAGGTAGGATCATATCAACAAAAAATAAACAAAAATTATAAACAAAACTAACAGAGAGTGTATTTCTAAAACTATACAGCTTGACTGGGGAGTACCTGTAGTTGCATAGTGCTCTTGATGATTATACATATGTTATTTAGAGGTTTCTGGTAGAGACCTGTAGGAGGAGGGATAAAGCGGGAGGGAAAGATAAGGGGGGGAAGGGGGGTGGGATGAGGAGGGGGGTGGGTATGGATAGGACTGGAGTTTATCAAACATATGAAAATCAAACAGTGCCTCTCTATCATAAATCTAGTGTTTCAAATTAGCATCAACTGTTATCAATTTTACATACTTTGTGAGAATTAAACCTAAAGATGTCCAGTGTCTATGATACTGGCTCAGCCAGTCCAAACAACAATAGTGAATCAACAGTATCAGCTGCTATTCGTCAGCTTTCTATTTCTTACCCAGTACCCACGATCTGGAACAGTCCAAGAAAAATAAGGTTAAGGGTGTCATCTCAGCATGAATGAAGTGTCACAGTGACTGAGGGACTATATCTAGACCCAGATGGTCAAGTAGGGTGTGCGTTAGGGATCCTGCGGGCGTGAAGGGCCCGAGGAAGGAGCGTCTGTTTTTCTTCTTTTGGGTTGAACTCTATTCCATTGAAGCCGTTGCTCCCTGGGGGGGTCTTGCATGGTATCTGAGTGTCTTGCTGGGGTCTCTAAGATGTTGTCAGCTGGGGGTTCAATGGTGATGTTCAATTTTTTTGTCACGGTATCCAGATCTTGGAAAGTCTTGTATATGATCTGTGAGCCGTTGTGATTGATAATCAGGCTGAAGGGTTAGCCCCAACGATATCTGATGTCGTGTTCTTGTAGGGCTTTAGTGAGGAATCTAACCTCCTTTCTCCTCTGTATGGTCTGTGGGCAAAGGTCTTGGAATATTTGTAGGGTATGATCCTTAAATGATATGGATCTTCTTGTTCTCGCCACTTGCCAAATTTCTTCTTTAGTTGTGAATCTTAGGAACCTCATAATCACATCTCTGGGTGGGGCTGGAGGTTTGGAGGGTGGTCTGAGTGCTCGATGGATCCTTTCAATGTCGTCTTGCTGCAGAGGGGTTGATCTGGGGCGTAGGGATTGGAACAGCTCTCTGACATATGATTTCAATTGCTCTTGGGATACCTCTTCAGGGATTCCCCTGATCCTAAGGTTGTTCCTTCTCCCTCGGTTGTCTAGATCTTCTAGTTTTTCTTGCAGAGACTGCACCATGGAGTCTTGTATGGAAAGCTGTTGTGAATTTGTGCTAACTATAGAGTTAAGCGTCTCCTGCCCCTCCTCTATGTAGTCAATTCTGGAGCTCATGTCGTTTAAGTCCTTCTTTAGTTCTCTCATCTCCCCTTTGATAAAGGATTTTAGTGATTCAAAGTCTGATTTGGAGGGGAGATCCGCTATTTGTGACGGCAAGGCCAATAGGGATTTGTATTGTGAGGTTGAATATTCTATTTGCGTCTCAAGATGAGACTGTTCTTGTGATTGGGAAGTCTCTGCAGAATTAGGATCTGAGGGGTGGAAAAAAGTGGTCACAGATGGTGTGGACGTTGGTAATTTGGCAGCCTTATCTGGTTTAGGGCCTTTACGTTGTGACATTTTATAAGCCTCTGGAGGTTGCAGGGTAGAGCCACTTATAATCCCTTCTCTTTCTAGCAGCCCTATTGCGTAGGTATTAAGTGGGAGGCTCTTGTTCAGTGTAGCAAGATAATCAGCCTTTTTATGTATTAAAGTTTTAAGTAGCTTTATATTGTGCCACGTATTACCCTCTGTGTTTCAGGCCTCCTCAAATTATAGATCTAAACTGGCCTCTGTCTTGTGTATATTTTATAATGAATAATCCCCGGTGTACTTTGGTTTGATTGCCGTAAGTGAGTTATTTATAAGTCCCAGCAATAATTCAGGGCTGCTGTGGGGCCTATTATATGTTGTATGTAAATCTCTCTAGTTAGAGTCCATATAGGTCAGGTAACTGTCTTTATATTCTTACCCTCCGATTTTCATGAACAGGGTATATGTAGTCTCACCTCTGTGTTGCGGCAGGCTTTTCTCTATTAATTGCAGGTCCCACGTGTGCGGTACATACGCAGCGCAACCAAAGCGCTTCCAAGTCTCCCCTGCGATCCGCCACTCTAATCGACCGGGTCCACCGTAAGATCTCTTAAGTATATATGCGGGCTTTTTGTTGTGGTGCGTGCCCGGTTAGACTCAGGTATATGGAGCCGTCACTTAGGTTGTATCGCTGTCCAAGATGGCGACCGGGACTTTGTTAGGCGCTTGGGTTCCTTCTATTTTAGGCAGGAAGGAAGTGGGTAATGCCGCAATGAGAGGGTTTACTCTGCTCTGGGTCTCCTCCAGGCTATTAAAGAGGTGTTATTAGGTAAGGTCGGGGTCTCTACCATATCTCTATTAGTTAGTTGAGCTGCAACTCTAACGGAGCTTCACACAAATGCGGCCATGTCCCAGCACGGCTTGGCTCCTCCCCCTCCCTTTTGTATCCTTTTTTAATTACTTTTATCACATAGCCTCCCGGCCAGAAAGAAGTAATTAAAAAAGGTTACAATATATATAATATAATATTGCAGCAAATAAGTTGTATGTATATGAATAAACATTCATGGTAAATCCATGGACAGATTCCATACAATAGTCATCGATTAATTGTGCCTGAAGAAACCCCAAGTGACATAGGGTGAAACACGTGTTGCAGTGTTTGCGTCGGCTGGTGCCGATTTCCACGCTGTCTGGGATTACAGCGTTCTTATTTTCTCTGAACCCAGGAACCTTTTGAAAGCCTCCCTATGTGAGTTAAGGACAGTTCTATTACATACCGGTGAACGGTAGCAGAGCATGTTGGTACATGGGGTAGAAGCGGTAATCTCATCAGTACAGGTAACACAAAGCAGACGCTGAAAATAAAGTGCAGTGTGGTATATTACCTGTATGACACAGAGGAGCTCGCTGTGATAGTAGTGTCAGTGTCAGTATTGATTCCCTGTTGGATTTATCTACTTACCTGTCCCATTTGGCATATGTCAACTTGCTCTATGGAAAGAAGTAAGGGTATGGGACGAAGCTCAGGGTGATATGTGAACCATTTTCTATGCCCCCAAAAGTGTTTGCTTATTAGCCAGCTTCGACATTTTCAGTTCGGCCACATAGGCAGCCACCAGTGGGTACTACAGCAAAGTGATAATTGAGCATGGGAAATGTTATTACAAGGAGTAAAGTATTAGCATTTGAGAGGATTTCTGAGTGTGCACTAAACCACTATGCACAGTGTGAGACAGACTTGGCACTTTGTTTGTACAGTGTGTGCCTGAGTCAGACAGCAGATCACTTTCATTTGCAGAGGAGGTAGGACTTACTTAGAAAATGTTTTTTATTCCTTTGTGCAATTTCGGATTGTAACTTCAGTGTGGTGGTAGTTGTATGGTGGGGCCAGGGGTCCATAAAAACACATTTTTTTTAGCAGCAGTTTATTTATGATTATTTGACAATGGTGTAGAAATTCTTTATTTAAAACCATGCAGAAATGTGTTCTCCTCAATACACAAATGGTAGGTGACCTTTTGGCAGATATGCATTTTATATATATATATATATATATATATATATATATATATATATATATATATATATATATATATATATATATATATATATATATTACATTCCAGTTTACTGCCCCTTTATGCAAGAACTTTCCAGATGCAAGGAGGAATTTTAGCTAAGATTTTTACATCTGCATAAAATGTTATACTCTCAGACTAAGATTGCTCAGTGTTTTGAAATTATTCAGGTTAACTTAAAACTGTTCAGTTTACACTACAGCTGACTTAATTTTGAAATACATACCAACAAGCCTAAATCCTGCATTTAACCAGATCTAATGGTATGAGTACCACAGCTTATGGTTTCACCAAGACTATATAGAGTACAGCATTTTCCAAATCCATAAATACAGCTTACAGATGGGAACATTTGTACACTATATTTGAAGTAGTGCTCTTGGTTGGGGAAAATGGGGATACAAACTAACAAACATATGTCAACCTTTTAAAAGTACTTTTCTTCATCTAGCTATCTACCCAGATCATTAATGTACAATTTTGAATTCATAGAATTATTTTTGTTTGCACATTTACAAATATGATTCTTTAAAAAGTGATCTCTTAATTTCTGCAATTTTTTTTATCATGCATGTCACATACTGTTGATTTAGGGGATGCAAGGTGCATAAATGTTTCCTCCTGTGAGTGTTTATGTGGGTGTCTGTGTTTATGTCTTTGTGCTTTGGTTTGTGTCTCTATGAGTGTGTATGTATTTTTTTTCTGTGGGTCTCTCTGTGAGGGTGGGTGTGTATGTCTTTGTGCATTTTCTGTGGATGTCTGTGCATATGTTAAGTCAGGGGCCCCAAAATTTCTAGTTGCGGCCCTGTCCAACCCAGTTATTCGACCGAAGTAAAGGAGAGAAAGGAAGTAACAAGGTGCAGGGGTGTCTGAAGTTTATAATAACCAACATCCTGTCTAACAAAAACAGGGCGGGCCATGGACTCATCGTGTCAAAAAAGAAATTTATCAGGTAAGCATAAATTTTCTTTTCTTTTTAATGACACAATGAGTCCACGGATCATCTTAATTACTATTGGGAATCAATACCCAAGCTAGAGTACACAGATGATACGGGTGGGACAAGACAGGGAACCTAAACGGAAGGCACCACTGCTTGAAGAACCCTTCTTCCAAAAGCGGCCTCAGCCGAGGCAAAAGCGTCAAATTTGTAGAATTTTTAAAAAATGTGAAGAGAGGACCAAGTTGCAGCCTTGCAAATCTGTTCCACCGAAGCTTCATTCTTGAATGCCCATGAGGAAGCAATAGCCCTCTTGGAATGAGCCGTAACTCCCTCTGGAGGCTGCTGTCCAGCAGTCTCATATGCAAAACGTATGATATTCTTCAGCCAAAAAGAAAGAGAAGTAGCCGTAGCATTCTGTCCCTTATGTTTTCCTGAAAAAAAAACAAACAAAGCAGAAGACTAACGAAAATCCTTAGTAGCCTGCAGGTAAAACTTTAAGGCACGAACCACATCCAAATTGTGTAGAAGCCGTTCCTTCTGAGAGGTAGGATTAGGACACAAGGAAGGAACAACAATCTCCTGATTAATGTTCCAATCAGAATAAACCTTAGGAAGAAATCCTAACTTAGTACGTAAAACTACCTTATCTGAATGAAAGGTAAGGAGACTAGTACTGCAATGCCAAGAGTTCTGACACTCTGCGAGCAGAAGAAATAGCCACAAGAAATAAAACTTTCCAAGATAACCACTTAATATCTAAGGAATGCATAGGCTCAAACGGGGCCCCTTGAAGAACTTTAAGAACTAAATTAAGACTCCATGGAGGAGTAACTGACTTGAACACAGGCCTGATCCTGACTATGGCCTGATAAAAAGATTGTACATCTGGAACATCTGCCAGACGTTTGTGTAACAAAATAGATAAGGCAGAAATTTGACCCTTTATGGAACTTGTCGATAATCCTTTCTCCAAACCCTCTTGTAGAAAGGACAAAATTCTAGGAGTCCGGACTCTACTCCAGGAGTAGCCCTTGGACTCGCACCAATAGAGATATTTACGCCATATCTTATGATAAGTCCTTCTAGTTACAGGTTTACGAGCCTGAATCATGGTCTCCATGACCGATTCTTAAAAGCCCCGCTTGGATAAAATTAAGCGTTCAATCTCCAAGCAGTCAGCTTCAGAGAAACTAGATTTGGGTGAAGGAAGGGCCCTTGAAGTAGAAGGTCCTTCCTCAACGGAAGTCTCCAAAGTGACAGAGACGACATGTCCACCAAATCTGCATATTAAATCCTGCGAGGCCAAGCTGGTGCAATGAGGATCACCCAGGCCCTCTCCTGCTTGATTCGAGCAATAACCCGAGGAAGAAGAGCAAACGGAGGAAATAGGTATGCTAGACTGAAGGTCCAAGGTGCTGCCAGGGCAACCTCTGTCATCACTAAGGAACTCCATGATGATTGATGTAAGCCACTGAAGTTATGTTGTCCGACTGGAACCTGATAAACTGGACCAAGGCTAACTGGGGCCAGGCCAGAAGAGCATTGAAGATCGCTCTCAGCTCCAGAATGTTTATAGGTAGAACAGACTCTGACTGAGTCCAAACTACCTGAGCCTTTAGAAAGCCCCAGACTGCTCCCCGTCCTAGAAGGCTAGCGTCAGTTGTCACAATCACCCAAGATGGTCTGCTAAAGCATGTTCCCTGGGAGAGATGATCTAGAGACAACCACCATTGAAGAGAATCCCTTGTCTTCTGCTCCAGTAGTATTTGCGGAGACAAATCCGCATAATCTCCAATCCATTGCCTGAGCATGTTTAACAACAGAGGTCTGAGGTGAAACCGAGCAAACAGGATGATGTCCATTGCCGCCACCATCAGCCTGATTACCTCCATGCACTGAGCCACTGATGTCCGAGGAGTGGACTGCAGAACTAGACAAGTATCGAAAATCTTTGATTTCCTGACTTCTGTCAGAAAAATGTTCATTGATAGGGAATCTATTATTGTTCCTAAGAAAGATACCCTTGTATTTGGAACTAAGGATCTCTTTTCCAAATTTACCTTTCAACCGTGAGATCGCAGGAAGGATAACAACATTTCCGAGTGGAATCTTGCTTGTTGTAAGGATGGTGCCTGGACCAGGATGTCGTCCAGATAGGATGCCTTTGCAAAGCCCTGTAATCGAAGCACCGGCAACAGCGATCCCAGAACCTTTGAGAAAATTCTGGGAGCTGTAGCAAGACCGAAGGGAAGAGCCACGAATTGGAAGTGTTTGTCTAGAAAGGCAAACTTTAGAAACTTGTGATGATCCTTGTGAATAGGAACATGCAGGTACGCGTCCTTTAAATCCACTGTTGTCATGAATTGACTCTCTTGGACCAAAGGAAGAATGGAACGAATAGTTTCCATCTTGAAGGACGGTACTCTAAAGAATTTGTTTAGACTCTTGAGATCTAAAATTGGTCTGAAGGTTCCCTCTTTTTTGGGAACCATGAACAGATTGGAATAAAATCCCCGCTCCTGTTCCTGTATCGGAACAGGAACTATTACTCCCAGGTCGGAGAGGTCTCTTACACAGTGTAAAAAAACCTCTCTTTCTGTCTGGTCTACAGATCATCTTGAAAGCAGAAACCTGCCCCTGGGAGGAAAACTTTTGAACTCTAGTTTGTATCCCTGGGACACTATGTCTACAGCCCAGGGATACGGAACATCTCGAACCCAAGCCTGAGCGAAGAAGGAAAGTCTGCCTCCTTCATGCTGTCTTTGATTCAATAGCAGGCTTCTTGGATTGTTTTTCCTTATTCCAAGACTGATTGGGTCTTCATGATGGCTTAGACTGTTCCTGCGCGGAAGAGGAAGAATTTCCCTTGAAATTTCGAAAGGAACGAAAATTACTCTGACATCCTGTCAGGGTTTTTTCCCTGTTGTATTTGCCATGTGCTGCTGGCAGCCATTTTACTCACCTCTCTTCCTGACTATGGTGCATTGTGGGGGATGCTGCTCATTTCCTGTACTTCCTTTTATGGCCAGACTGGTGTGCATCATCCATGTGAGACAGGATGCAGTCTCAGAATTGTGATGTCATCACTTATTATTTAAAGGGCCTCTGTTCAGTATGCTTTGCCTTTGCGTTGTCTCAGACCTGTTTGTGAGAGTTACTGTGTATTACCTGGCTGCCTGACGTCCTTCCCGATTCCTGGCTTGTTCCTGACTCTGCTGTTTTCCTTGTTCCTGATTCCGACTCGTCTGACTATTCGCTTTGGCACCTGACTCGGCTCATCTGACTACCAGTTCTGGTTTTGTCTCCTGGCTTGTTATTTGACTTGTGGACTTTTTATTATTTTTTGCTATTAATAAAGGATGTGATTATTTTTGCACTTCTCTTCTCGGTCTGATTCCTGGCACCCTGACACGTCCCTTCTGTTTGTTTCTCTTATCTTCGGGAGAAGATGACCCTTACCTCCCGTAATATCAGAAATTATTTCCGTCAAGCCAGGTCCAAACAAGGTCTTCCCCTTGTAATGAATCGCTAGAAGTTTAGACTTAGAGGATACCTCCGCAGACCATGGTTTTAACCATAAGGCTCTGCGCACTAGAGCAGAGAAACCTGAAATCGTTGCTCCCAGTTTGATAACTTGAAGGGAAACATCCGTAATAAAGGAATTAGCCAACTTAAGAGCTTTTATCCTATCCTGGATCTCATCCAGGGGAGTTTCTGTCCTAATAGCATCAGACAACGCATTAGACCAATATGCTGCAGCACTGGTGACGGTAGCAATGCACAAAGCTGGTTGCCATTGTAAACCCTGGTATACATACATCTTTTTTGAGTAACCCCTCTAATTTTTTGTCCATAGGATGTTTAAAAGCACAACTATCCTCTATGGGTATAGTAGTTCTCTTAGCCAGAGTGGAAACCGCTCCTTTTACCTTGGGGACTGTTTGCCAAGCCTCCTTGACAGAGTCGGCTATGGGGAACATCTTTTTAAATATAGGAGATGGAGAAAAAGGGATACCCAGTCTCTCCCACTCCTTAGTAATGATCTCAGAAGCTCGGTCTGGTACAGGAAAAACATCTATCGAGAAAGGTACCGCTTAATATTTGTTAAGCTTACTAGGTTTCTTAGGATTAACATTGACCGTGGAGTCGCTGTCGTCCAATGTAGCTAAAACCTCCTTAAGTAGCAGACGGAGGTTTTCTAGCTTAAACCTGAAGGATACTACTTCAGTATCAGTAAGAGGAATTACACTGTGAGAATCTGAAATTTCACCTTCAGATGCTACTACGGTATCCCCTTCAGGCTTCTGGGAGGAGGCATCCGCAATAGCAACAACTGCGTCAGAAACTTCGCTTACTGAATGTCTGATTTTCCTCTTACGCTTTCCTTGCAACATAGGAAAAGCAGACAACGCATCTGAAACTACAGAAGACATGAGAGAAGCGATGTCTTGTAAAGTAACCCCAACTGGAGCTTAAGAGGAAGCGCAGGGCACTGCATGTGTGGGTGGTAAAATTTGGGACGTTTGAGGAAAAAGCTGCGGCATATATTGAACATTATCATTGGATTCCTGACTAGCATCCTCCTTAGAAAATGTTGGCTCAGGATAATTTTTATCCCTGTAACTTAAAGTCCTCTCAATACAAGAGGAACAAAAGGGAATTGGTGTTTCCACATTGGCATCAAAGCACAAAGAGCAGGTGACATTTTGCAAAGCCTCTTGGTCCATTCTGACTCTTAATAGATCAAATTAGCAATAATAAGTGTAATTTTTAATAAAAAGAAAAATTGACAAAAAACATTACTGTCGCTTTAAAATTTAAACCGCAACTTTTTTACTCTAAACTGCAGAATGCGGTAAACGGATAATTAGACAAAAATAAAAGACACCTCTACACCTCAGCTCTATGCTGAGGTTCCTACCTGCCCTGTAACACTGGAGATAAGTCCATTTAGTAATCTAAACGATTCAGACTCCAGCAGGAGACGATCCTAGTTGAGTTCCGCTCCTAGAATCACTTGCTTGTCATGAACCCATGGGCTTCTAGTTGGCCTGAAACTCTGTCACCTCCGTACACAAATGTAATAAAAATGGCGCGTATGCTGAGATTACTGCCTCACTTAGCTCAGCCCCTCGTAGGCGTCTCTAACTAACAACCTCCCGGTCGGTATTTTTCAAGTTTAACCGCCGGGAGAAGTGGAACCGCCATAGTATACCAAGTAAGCAGCAATCTCAGCCCCAGTGCCTTCTATGCTGTCTAAGAGTCCTCTCCAGTAAGGAGAGTTAAAATGTCCCTAGAGAAATAAAGAGCTTTACACGAAACGGCCCTCCTTTGAAAATAAAGTGCCCACTTTTTCTGAGTGATGTCTTCCCAGAAATAATTAAAGTCAGCACTTACCTGACAAATCTGCCCGACAGCAGGGCAGCTCACCCGGCTTGAGAGGTCCTCTCGCTCATATAGGCCTGTGGAAACAAGAAGGACTGAGTATTTCCCTCAGGCTTTCATAATCAGGGCAGCATAAAATCTATTAGAGGTGCAGTGAGAATTATGTCCCACCAGTTCTCATTGCTCTAAAGCCACCACTGCTCTACTGAAGAGACTGATATTGACTACGGCTACACCCTAGGACAAATCAGCACAATCTTGCACCACTTTAAAAATAATAAACTCTTGATTGAAGAATCTTAACTAACACCTAACTTTTACCACTTCCTAGCTCTAACGTAGGCAAAGAGAATGACTGGGTTGGGAGGGAAGGGAGGTGATATTTAACAGCTTTGCTGTGGTGCTCTTTTCCACCTCCTGCTGGGCAGGAGTGGTATTCCCAATAGTAATTAAGATGATTCGTGGACTCATCGTGTCATTAAAAAGAAATAAAGTTATTAACCCCTAATCTGCCACCAACACTATTTAAATATATTAACCCCTAAACCGCCGCTCCCGACATCGCCACCACTAAATAAACCTGTTAACCCCTAAACCGCCAGCCCCCCCACATCGCAAAACACTTAATTAAACTATTAACCCCTAAAACTAACACCCCCCTTAATTTAAATTAAAAGTACAATATAACTATCTTAAAATAAATAAAAACTTACCTGTTAAATAAAGAAAGTTTAAACTATAAAATAACCTAACATAACTGTTCTAATAAAATTTAAAAAACTACCAATTAAAAAAATCTAAAATACAAATTTAAAAAAACCTAACACTACAAAAAATTAAAAAATCTAAAATTACAAAAAATAATAAACACTAAATTACGGGGGGAAAAAACACTAAGATTACAAAAAATAATAAATGAAATTATCAAAAATAAAAACAATTACCCCTAATCTAATAGCCCTATAAATATACCCCCCCCCCCCCCAAATAAAACACCCCCTAGCCTACAATAAAATACCAATAGCCCTTAAAAGGTTCAAATCAGCCAATAGGATTTCAGTAGCTCTCCTCCTATTGGCTGTTTTGAACAGCCAATAGGATTTCAGAAGCCACCTGGATGGAGATGGATGTCCGGAGTTCAGGAAACGTGAGTAGATTTTATGGGGTTAATGTTAGTTTTTTTTGGGGGGGGGGCAATGCCCATACAAATGCCCCTTTAGGGGCAATGGGTAGTTTAGGATTTTTTTAGAGTTAGGTTTTTTTATATTTTAGGGGGTTGGTTGGGTGCGGGGGTTTACTGTTGGGGGGACTTTATATTTTTTTTACAGGTAAAAGAGCTGTTTAACTTAGGGCAATACCTTACAAAAAAAATTATTTTTTATATTTTTGTTTATTATTTTTGTAAGCTTAGTGTTTTTTATTTTTCAGAATTTATTGTTTATTTTTTTTGTAATTTTGTAAATGTTTTCGTAGTGTTAATTTTTTTTAAATTTGTATTTTAGATTTTTTTCTGTTTAATAATCTTTTATTGAGGTTACGCATAGAAGAAAACAAAGAATAACATGTCTATTGATCCAAATTACAAAAAGGTAATAAAAAAAAAACAATCAACATATTGTGGACTGAAACCTCTATTTTATGGATTTATTAGCTTATACGTATGACTAATTGGTAGGCCACTTATGGGCCCCGTGATGTAGGTAGTGAGGCGGAGCGTGGTAGTCATGTCAATGGCCCTATTTGGTCAAATGGTACATAGTGAGTATGTGGATATAATCTAAATCAGGAACATCCGATGTAAAATGAGAGAACTAAACATGTGAGATTTATATATATAATATATAGTCTCTAATAGACTTGTATTCATAAGTGTAAGCATAGAAGTATGGCAATCTAAATCAAGATATTGAACATATGATTCTACACACTAGGAGGGAGGGCTAAGGAGCTACTCAAACAAGTTATACAATATATTTGAACAGCAGGGTGTTATTATACAAAAATATTGAACTAGCAGTTATTTTAAGTTTCAATGTATAACTAATAAACACGAGCTAGTACCTATTCAACATTTACTTGCATAAATAAATAATCGGATCCTGGGGCCAGTCACTTAGAGACTGCTATAATGTAATATAATCTAAGTCAATAGCAAGTGTCCTCTTTGTAAAGATTATCGATCATTCTGGGCCCAATAGTTATGCAAAGGGCAAGACTGGAGATGTCAGGGCTTTGGTTTGAGCATATTAATGGGTCACTGTTTTGTGGGAGGTATTAAGAGAAAAACATTACCGGCCCCTACCTATGCTCTTAAACATAAATAGCAAGGTAAAGTATGCTTGAGGATGAGTATGTATCAGTGCAAAGAGGTTGTCCGGCTGAATATTGTAAGTTGTAGTTTGGCCCCAAAGAAAGCGAGTATAAATTCGGAAGTCACTAATACTTGGGGTACTAAAGTAAGGAAGGATTGCCTTTTCTGTCATCCTCGCAAAGTGTAAAGGTACAGGGTCCTAAAGTACAGCAGAATTGCTTTTCTGACTACGTCACAGAGTGAAAACAGTGTATTTAGTTATTAAGGTGTCTTGAGAGCTCTGCTATCAGAAGGAGATCAGAATATCTTAATCATGCTAATCATATGTGAGCTAGTCTAAGTATCTGTCCTTATGACAATAATTTACTATCTATCTTATGCCAGTATTTAGGAACCCAAGTACACATAAGAAAAAAAGGAAGATAAGAATGGAGAAATATATATGTATATGTAAGTTAATAATGCTAATAAAATGAGGGCTTATAGAACCTGTGAGAGGGCGAAAAAAAAATCGCCATGTGGCAAACATACAAACTTAACAGGTATCTCAAATAAGTACAGAATCTGAGTCACTGTAGTGAATTACGTTTGGCATTACTGCATTCACCCAATGCCACAATTCTGTAGGTGAACAAGTCCTGTTGCAGCTACTATAGGGGTCCGGAGCTGTTTGAGTGAGAACCTCCGTGGTTCATGAACTTCCCCATGCCATCTGGTCAAGAATCTTGCAATGGTAAGTGTCCATCGTGATTCATAGCTCTCCTGTTTTCACTTCAAGAACCTCTTTGACCCTTCTGTGTTTCCAGGGTTTCCCTTTTCAGAACACTAGCTGTGATGACTTCATAACCCTGGAGACCGGCCGCACCATCCAGAATTTCAGCTGACAGGGATTCTTTTACTGAACCCCTGTCATGTGTAGCATCATGAGGAATACTCGCTCCGGCTGGGTTAACGGATTCCCAGATAGATAAAGTGGGTCTTTTCTCTGCCACAATCTTTTCGGCTCTCCATGTGCTTTGCTCTACACCATCTAGCTTAGAGGGATGGAGGTATGCCTCAGTGTGGTGTTCCGCTTGCGGCGAAGATATATCTACCTCTGCCGCCATCTTGCGTGTACAGTGGTCATGTGAGTGAGTAGCCCTGATTATTTGTGTAAGTTCTTCCGCCCTGCCGTGCAGCCTCCGCTCCATATCTCAAAGGAGAGCCCCAATTAGCAGGTACTGGTCTTTCTCCATGTTTAGCTTCTCTACCCGGATAGTCCGGGGGGGATGTTAGGTGTCAGAAGTCTAGGCCTTACCTCGGCCCCTTGTGGTCCGATCCAGTGCTCAGTTATACGTTCGACTGTCAAAGAGGTACAGCATTTGACTCTACGTGTCGTGATCTCAAATCTGCATGTTATCAGCTTGCATACTTGGATTATTCACATACTTGTGACAGATTATTTATCTTAATAGCGGAGCTTCTAGTTTTTGCTGCCTGTCATGGCTGCTGTCCGTACCCGCGCCCCTATTTTAGATTTTTTAATTGGTAGTTATTTTAATTTTAGTAGAATAGTTATAGTTGGGTTATTTTATAGTTTAAATTTAGGATTTTTTTTTATTTCATAGGTAAGTTTTTATTTATTTAAATATAGTTATATTGTAATTTTAATTTAAAGTTAGGGGGTGTTAGGTTTAGGGGTTAATAGTTTAATTTAGTGTTTTGTGATGTGGGGGGCTGACGGTTTAGCGGTTAATAGGTTTATTCAGTGGTGGCGATGTGGGGGGCCAAAGGATTAGGGGTTAATAGGTTTATTTAGTGGCGGCGATGTGGGGGACTGGAGGTTTAGGGGTTAATAAGTTTATTTAGTGGCGGCGATGTCGGGGAGCGGTAGATTAGGGGTTAATAACTTTTATTAGTGTTGGTGATGTCTGGGAGCGGCGGATTAAGGGTTAATAACTTTATTTAGGTGTCAGTGATGTCGGGGGCAGCAGATTAGGGGTGTTTAGACTAGGGGTTTATTTTAGGGTGTTAGGTTTAAACATAACTTTTTTTCCCCCATATACATCAATGGGGTTGCGTTATGGAGATTTTTCATTCCGCACTTCAGGTGTCTATGGGGGAAAGCGTACACGAGCACGTCAACTCAGCCCTTGGATTATGTGCGGTATGGAGCTTAACGCCACCATATCTCACGCACAAGGAGGTTTTTCAGTAACTCGTAATGGCAGTGCTATGGAGAGTGAAATAACGCAACTTTTTTGGCGTTAGCTTCACACCCTGTTTAGCGCAAAACTCGTAATCTAGGTGTAATTTAGGTAAAACTTTTAATGTAGTCTGCAACAGCTTTATCTGGCTGAAAATCAGATAAGGAGACTCACAAGAGAGAGCAGACAATTCAGAAACTCTTCTAGCAGAAGAGAGAGTAAAAATAAACAACACTTTCTATGAAAGTGGTTTAATGTCCAAATTATGCATAGGTTTAAAAAGAGAAGCCTGTAAAACTTTTAATACCAGGTTAACCAAAGGGGAGAAATAGGCCTAATAACAGGTTTAATCCGGGTTAAAGCCTGAACAAAATAATGAACATCAGGAAGGTTAGCAATCTTACTATGAAATAATACAGAAAGAGCAGAGATTTGTCCTTTTAAAGAACTGGCAGATAAACCTTTATCTAAACCATTCTGCAAAAACTGAAGAATCCTAGAAATTCTAAAAGAATGCCAAGAGTAATCATGGGTTGCACACAATGAGATATAAGTTTTCCAAACTTTGTGATAAATTTTCCTAAAAACAGGGTTTCGGGCCTGAATCATTGTGTTAATCACAGTGTCAGAGCTTCCATTTTGAAAATTGGTATTCTTACAAATTTATTTAGTGTTTTCAGATCCAAACTTGGTCTGAAAGAGTGTTCCTTCTTTGGTAAAATTAAGAGATTTGAATAAAAGGAACTGGAACAATTACTCCCATATCTTCCAGACAGATTGAAGAACAGATTGGATGTTTTTGAATATGGGTTAGAAAAAAACCTTCCCGTAAGTGGTTTTATTTTGAATCCAATTCGATATTCCTGAGAAATAATGTTTTGAATCCAGGGGTTTTTGACAGATTGTAACCTAACTTTCTGGAAAAGGTTTAATCTGCCCCCTACCAGTAATACTGGGTTGGGGGCCACACCTTCACGGGGTTTAGGAACTGGATTAGATTTCTTGTTCTATTTGGATTTGTTCCAATTTGAAGTGGGTCTCCAGACTCAGTCAGAGGGTTCAAGTAAGGAGTCAGTTTTTTGTTCTCTATTCTGAAAGGTACTAAATCAATTAGGAGCTCTGAATTTCCCTTTTGAATTTTTGTCTTGAGGAAGAAAGGCTCCTTTACCTTCAGTAATATTAGACATTAGGGATACACTGAAATGTCGGCCGCAGAAACATTTCAGCCGAAAATTGCATTTTCGGTTTCGCTTTTTTTGCCTGTTATTTTCGGTAAAATTATTGTGTAGCATATTTCAAATTTGATGCTAGCCAAAAGCTGCTGTTTGAGTTCATTACTTGACTTACTGTTTTGCATATAATAATAGTTTTCTAGGACTATTCTTTATATGGATAATTGGTAAAATAAAAAACTGTTAAATCTGATTCTTTTTATAGAACTTAATGCAGAATGTATATTGATATTAAATTAATATTAACAATATAATATTCTTCATGCAGTCCTATATAACAGAAACAGTTTAACAGATTTTTATTTATATTGGGGTTTTTTAAGTTATTTTCTGTCCAATGTTGGTGTGTTACTTTCAATAAACGTGTGGTTATTTATTTTATTGGCTTGTAGATCATTTCATATTCATTAAATTCATTAAAAATTATAGGAAAAAACGATTTTAAACTAATTTTGTTTAAAAAAAGTCATTTTCGGTTTTCAGCCAAGGGCATCCTGAATTTTCGGTTTCAGTCCAGAATTTTCATTTCGGTGCATCCCTAGTAGAAATAAAATAATCCAGATGAGACCCAAACCATTTCTTTCCTTGGAAAGAAAGTAGGGATGCACCGAAATGAGAATTCTGCACTGAAATGAGAATTCTGCACCAAAACCAAAAATTCAGGATGCCCTTGGCCGAAAACAGACCTTTTTTCCAAAATAATTTTAGTTTAGGTTTACATGTCATCATGCTCCCAGTGTGAGGAGGTACTAAAATGTTCCTTTTTCATGTTCTCTAAGTATTGGTCTGCAAGTAAACAGTGAGAAATAAAATAAGGACTTTGTGTAAATAAATAATAAGGTCCGCTCTCCCTAAAAGCTAAGCACATTTTATTGGGTTGTGGGTATAATTAGCAGGAACAGCTATTTCATATACAAAAATAAACCTATGTTTTTATTTGGTGCTCCATTTCTCAAAAAAAATTATTTATCTAGTTCAATCAGGGAGTTTTTCTCCCCTCTCTTAACAGATGTGGGACAGAAAATGGACATGATTCTGTATGTGTCTCTGCCTATGTACAATAATCACCAAACTTCTAGACAGGTATTGACACTATACAAGTTGAAACAGTGATTTGTATCTATCTAGAACTTTGGCTATTTAAAGGTTGCTTATACATATGTAAATTTTGTTGCACCAATACTGTTTGTAATATCTGCTCACTGGAATTCCAGCATATTTTGATATGACCCCCAATTAGACACCACTGTTAAAGTATATAAACCATTATGTTTATGTGCAGTAGAAGTAAATAATAATATTTACAAACCAGATTAAGAAAAGTTAAAGCTTTAAATGAAGTGCGATTAGGGGGTATAAATGTGATTTCTTTTTGAGAATATGTCGCTAATTGTTATCTTCCTTATTTAGGTCTTCCCTAATGTTCTCTTCTAACAGAGTGATTAAGTCCTCAATGTCTGCCACATCGGCCTTATCAAAGGATGGGTCCTCTGTATTACAGAAGTATTTTTTCAAGAGAATTTTATGAGTAAATAAGTGTGTGTCTTTGATAGCTTCAAATTTATTCAATGATGGGGTGAGTATATATGTAAGGCCTTTTTTAAGGACTGAAATTTGATTCTGAGTCAGTAACCTCTCAGATAGATTAATGATATTCAGTACTGTGGGTTCTATTTCTTTTTGTGTATTTGCTTTGAACTGAAGCGTACCTGCCTTCTCGGTCTGAGCGTGTTTCACCTTCTGGTTCTCCGCCTAAAGGGACAGTGGTACTATTACTGCTTTTATGGGGTTGAATCCTATTTTTGAGTATAGTTCTAGGTCTACTATCTGTGTCTGAGGTATCAGCATCTGTGCTGTCACCTTCTCTATCTGAGATATCTGATTCTAACCCAGCTGTTTGATTCTTCCCCCATGAGTAAATAGTTTGTTTGGAATAGTCATTGAGGTCTCTATCTATCTTGCACTCTTTTTTCTTTGAGATAAATTTTTATACTTCACCCTTTGTTTTATTATAGGACTTTTGAAAATCCTCATTTAGTTCATAGTTTCATACCCTTTCAGGTCTTCGCAAAGTTTAGAGATGTCCTCATTAATTACAGTTAATTTGTCAAGCTCATGCTCTGTCAGGTACCCCATCAGTTTCAAAGAGCACTCAAAGCGCCTTCCCATTTTGAACTCTGGCTTGAAGTCACTAAATGAGGTAAAGAGTTTCAAACGTAAACCTCTTGGAATCACTAGGTTATCCTTATAAAAATTTTACAGACCAATGTTCCATTGTTTTTTTAATTTGTTTCTTTCTTATCCTCTTTAGATCTTTAAGTGCTTCATACCACTCTGTAGAACTACTATTATCATTAGTATTTTTATTTTTTAAATCTAGATTGAGATTTAAAATATCTTTAGTCCATTTGAGCATTTCTGCTCCTAAATCAAATGCGGCCATAATGAATGTAGAGTTAATAAGTGACTAAAAGCGTGAAGGTTTACTAATCACCACTTATCAATACTATTAGGACAAGGGAACTATCACTGGCACTACGAAAGTCAATTAGGTAGGTAAAGGAACCTGAATAGAGGAACTGTTCTACCCCTAAATAAACATTATAATAACAGGGAAAAGAAAAGAAAGGGGCTGATAAAAAATATCTAGTCCGTATCAAAAAATAATAAAAAGTCCACAAGTCAAATAACAAGCCAGGAGTCAAAACCAGAGCTGGTAGACAGACGAGCCGAGTCAGGAGCCAAAGCGAATAGTCAGACGAGCCGGAATCAGGAACAAGGAAAACAGCAGAGTCAGGAACAAGCCAGGGATCAGGAACCAGGAAGGACGTCAGGCAGCCAGGTAATACACAGGAACTCTCACAAACAGGTCTGAGACAACGCAAAGGCAAAGCATACTGAACAGAGGCCCTTTAAATAATAAGTGATGACATCACAATTCTGAGACTGTATCCTGTCTCACATGGATGATGCACACCAGTATGGCCATAAAAGGAAGTGCAGGAAGTGAGCAGCATCCCCCACAATGCACCATAGTCAGGAAGAGAGGTGACTAAAATGGCTGCCAGCAGCACATGGCAAACACAACAGGGAAAAAACCCCAGTGGTAAACCGATTACACACCAATGGTTTCAAGAGGGAGACATGAAAAACATTGGAGATGCGCATAGCAGGAGGAAGGTCAAGAGTGTAGGCCACAGGATTAACCCGCACAGCACATGGCAAACACAACAGGGAAAAACCCCCAGTGGTAAACAGATTACAAACCAATGGTTTCAAGA
This sequence comes from Bombina bombina, assembly GCF_027579735.1. Lineage (NCBI taxonomy): Eukaryota > Metazoa > Chordata > Amphibia > Anura > Bombinatoridae > Bombina > Bombina bombina. The sequence goes on from NC_069502.1 coordinate 872,180,746, forward strand.
GGGAGACATGAAAAACATTGGAGATGCACATAGCAGGAGGAAGGTCAAGAGCGTAGGCCACAGGATTAACCCGGACCAACAAAACGGGGAGCCAATTTATTGGAAGGCACACGAAGGTTCAAGTTGCGGGAGGACAGCCAAACTCTCACCAACCTGGTAGGAAGGTGCGGGCAGATGCCTACGATCAGCCTGGAACTTTTGGCGCTGCATAGAACGATGAAAGCATTCCTGAATCTGAACCCACGTGGAACGGAGTTGCCGGAGATGCTCCTCCAAAGCCGGAATACCCTGAGACATGAATGAATCGGGCAACAAGCATGGTTGAAACCCATAATTCACCATGAACGGGGATAACTTGGAGGACGCATTAATAGCACTTTTACGAGCAAACTCTGCCCAAGGTAACAGTTCAGACCAATTATTGTGGTGATCTGAGACATAGCAACGGAGGAACTGTTCCAGAGCTTTATTAAACCGTTCCGCAGCCCCATTGGATTGAGGGTGATATGCCGAGGAGAAGGAAAGCTGGATCCCCATTTGAGCACAAAAGGAACACCAAAATCTGGAGACAAACTGGCTACCCCGGTCCGACACTATCTCCTTGGGTAACCCATGTAAACGGAAGACCTCCCGGGCAAAAATTGAAGGAAGCTCCTGAGCGGTAGGCAGGTTCATCGAGGGAATGCAATGTGACATTTTAGAAAAACGGTCAACCACCATAAGGATAACAGTTTTGCCATTGGAAAAAGGGAGCTCGACAATTAAGTCAACATACGCAGCAACATAGGAACGAAGACCTGGCGACCAGAATTGTCGAGTGACGGACCAAATCATTTGGTTCTTGCCTGGGTGACCTGCAGCTTTAGAATAGTGGTAAGTGTGCAAAAGTTTAGTTCGAAGATTCTCAGGAATAAAACACTTACCACTAGGTTTCTCAGGTGCATTGGTTTGTGCAGCCAGGATCTCCTCCCCCAAGAGAGAAGTCAAATTAGTACGTATGGTAGCCAAAATATGGTCAGGAGGTATAACAGGAGTAGGTACAGACTCCTCCTTGGACAGAGACGAAAATTGTCGAGAGAGGGCATCAGCCCTAACATTCTTACTACCAGGCAAGTAGGAGACCACATAATTAAACCGAGACAAAAATAGCGCCCGTCTGGCCTGTCGGGGCGACAAACGTATTGCTTCAGATAGATAAGTTAAATTCTTGTGGTCAGTAAGAATGAGCACTGGCACACTAGTACCCTCGAGAAGATGCCTCCATTACTTAAGTGCCAAAATTATGGCCAGTAATTCCCTGTCGCCAATTTCATAATTGCACTCCACTGGAGAAAATTTCTTAGAGAAGAAACCACACGGATGCAAGGAACCGTCAGGTGTGGGACATTGAGACAAGAGGGCACCTACTCCAGTCTCAGACGCATCGACCTCAAGAACGAAAGGCAGGACAGGGTTAGGATGAGCCAGAACTGGAGCGGCAGCAAAGGCAGTCTTAAGACTATCAAAGGCCTTAATGGCAGTAGGTGACCAATGGGGTGGATCATTCTCTTTATGGGTCATGTCTGTGATAGGTTTGACCAAGGAAGAAAAGTTTTTAATAAACTTTCTATAGTAATTGTCGAACCCCAAAAAACATTGAATAGACCGAAGACCAACTGGGCGAGGCCATTGCAGAACTGCAGATAACTTGTCAGGATCCATGGAGAACCCTGCAAAGGAGATAAGATAACCTAGGAAGGTTACTTGAGTCTGATGGAACTCACATTTCTCGAGTTTACAAAACAGGCCATTCTCACGTAGTCTCTGAAGAACCCGTGTAACATCAGAACGATGAGCCTCAAGTGTGGGTGAGTGTATGAGGATGTTGTCTAAGTACACCACAACACACTGTTCCAACATATCTTGTAGGACATCATTAATAAATTCCTGAAAAACAGCAGGAGCATTACATAGGCCAAAGGGCATTACAAGATACTCATAATGCCCGCTCCTGGTGTTAAATGCTGTTTTCCATTCGTGGCCCTCCTTAATCCTAACGAGATTGTACGCTCCTCTCAAATCAAGTTTAGTAAAGACCGTAGCTCCCAAAGAGTTCCGTAATGAGCGAAATAAGGTAAGCATTCTTAATGGTAAGACGATTAAGACCCCTATAATCGATACATAGTCTTAACTCACCACCCTTTTTCTTCACAAAGAAGAAGCCAGCCCCTGCAGGAGAGCAGGATTTGCAGATGATCCCCCGCGACAGCATCGGCAAAATACTCCTCCATAGCACAATTCTTTGCAACAGACAGAGGGTACACCCGGCCCGAGGAGGAATGGCTCCGGGTTGTAGGTCTATGGCACAATCGTAAGACCAGTGAGGACGCAACGTACCAGCACGCACCTTGTCAAACACGTCTAGGAATTCTCGGTACTCCTCTGGCAATTGAGATACCGAAGAAGTGCACAAAACTTTAACTGGTTTCCGAAGACAAGTGGAAATACAAATTTCGGACCTGCACCAGTCGAGGCTGGGGTTGTGCTTTTGGAGCCAGGGATAACCCAGAATAACTGGAAAATGCGGAGAGTTTATCACCTGGAACTGGAGGGTTTCAAAATCGAGAGCCCCAACAGCCATGGACAACGGAGCAGTTTTGTGAGTAACGAGTGCGGGCTGAAGGGGCCTGCCATCAATGGCCTCAATAGCAAGTTGACCGAGGCAAAACAGGAATGGAGTGCTTTGATACAAAAGCACTGTTAATGAAATAGCCCGCAGCACCGGAGTCAACAAGAGCCTGAGTGACTATGGAGGAGTCCACCTAGGAAAGGACAACTGTGACCAAAGGTTTCTCCTTAAGCGGTTCCGGGGACGAGGGTAAACCACCCAAGGTCTGCCCCCGACAGGACCTTAGGTGTGAGCGTTTCCCGGCCGTGTAGGACAAGACTTCAAAAGGTGACCCTGTAACCCACAATAGAGGCAAAGCCCCTCCCTCCTCCTAAAGGCGCTCTCCGCCGCGGAGAGACGCGTGAATCCCAGCTGCATCGGCTCAGCAGTACCTGGTGACTCGGGACCAGGAAGCATGGAAGGAGAGGGAGGCATGGGTGGGAACGAACACGTAGGAGACAACGGAACAGGAGGCTTCTGCAAGCGCTCCTTGAAAGAGGTCCTCTCTCTGAATCTGATGTCAATTAGGATCAAAAAAGACACCAATGCCTCGAGATCCTCTGGTAAATCTCTGACAGCAACTTCGTCTTTAATCGCATCAGAGAGCCCATGAAAGAAGGCGGCAACAAGGGCTTCATTGTTCCAACCTACCTTTGCGGCAAGCGTACGGAACTCAATAGCATACTGAGCAACAGATCTTGTACCTTGCTGAATGGACATGAGTCGTTTAGCAGCAGAGGAGGAGCTACCCGGAACATCAAATACCCTTCGAAAGGAGGCCACAAATTCAGGGTAATTTGAAATCACAGGTTTATTAGTCTCCTACAAGGGTTAGCCCAGGCAAGAGCTGTATCAGAGAGTAACGAGATGAGAAATCCCACCTTAGCTCTGTCAGAGGGCAACGCCTGAGGTAACATCTCAAAGTAAATGCCCACCTGGTTCAAAAACCCTCTGCACTGAATAGGATCACCTCCATATCGCTGAGGTAGAGGTGCAGAACCGGACATGCTCCTGGTAGGCATAGGTGCAGCAGCGGAAACAGGAGCAGCCATAACTTGCGGAACACTTTGGTCCAAATGTGCAGTGCAAGTCAGCAGGGTTTGCAGGGCTAGTGCAAATTAATCCAAGCAGTAATCCTTTTCATCCATCCTGGAAATGATGGCAGGTAAAGGTGGATTATTAGCACCATCAGGATTCATGGCCTTTGTGTAATGTCAGGGTTCCAGGAATCAGACTGAGATGAGAAGTGCAAAAATAATCACACCTTTATTAATAGCAAAAAATAATAAAAATTCCACAAGTCAAATAACAAGCCAGGAGTCAAAACCAGAGCTGGTAGACATACTAGCCGAGTCAGGAGCCAAAGCGAATAGTCAGACGAGCCGGAATCAGGAACAAGGAAAACAGCAGAGTCAGGAACAAGCCAGGGATCAGGAACTCTAACAAACAGGTCTGAGATAACGCAAAGGCAAAGCATACTGAACAGAGGTCCTTTAAATAATAAGTGATGACATCACAATTCTGAGACTGCATCCTGTCTCACATGGATGATGCACACCAGTCTGGCCATACAAGGAAGTGCAGGAAATGAGCAGCATCCCCCACAATGCACCATAGTCAGGAAGAGAGGTAAGTAAAATGGCGGCCAGCAGCACATGGCAAACACAACAGGGAAAAAACCCTGACAAATACTAGTAAAAAACCTCCACAACTTCTTTAAATGTATGTCCAGTAACCTTGGTAACACTGTTAAATCAAATTCTTTCTCATATTATTGCAGTTATGATCTACAAGTTTTAAAACAAAATGTCAATCACTTGCTAGATAGAAACCGGGCTGGAAATGAGTCAAGTTTAACAGATGACTAAAATCCAATATCCTTATAAATCGGGTCTAAATAAACCTTTTTTTGAAATATAGATTTCTGAGAGTCTTCTTTGACAAAACATAACGCCCTGAAACTCCACTAGGTGCCTCTAGTGTCAGATCATATAAGTACACTAATAATTAAAGCAATAGGGACACAACTTCAATCCAGTTACTAATATAGTCACTATTGATTTAATTATTAGTGTACTTATATGATCTCACACTAGAGGCACCTAGTGGAGTTTCAGGGCGTTTATTTAGACCCAATTTATAAGGATATTGGATAGGGTTGCAACTAACCATTATTTTCATTATCGATTAATCGGCCGATTATTTTTTCAATTAATTGACTAATCGGATAACAAATAATTAATTTGTTCCTATATTTCAAATAAAATCCACATACTGAGTGTTACAAATATGAACTTCAGACTAAAACTTTACAACTTTATATTAACACAACTGTTGGTCCAATTTTTTAAGCAGCTGAAATTTTTTTTTATAATTAAGCAAAACAAAACCACAAACTGTTTGAAAAGAGGTAGAAGTAGTAATAGGTAGACTACCACTGTTTATAACAGTCTGTTCACTCTTTTAGAAACTTTGCATTGAAATGAAAAAATTTCAACAGGTCCACATGCTCATGACTGAGGCTGGCTCTCTTTTTTTGCAAGCTATTTTGACTGCAGCAGAGAAGTGGCACTCAGATGGTGCCTGAGATACATAAGTAGGGTTTTGTCAATATCACCAAGGTAGTATATTTTCTTTGTTAGCTCTCCATCAATGCAAGGGGCCTCTTAACAAAGTAAGCCTGGACTTCATTCTGGCATAAAAATATCTTAAATATCTATATCAATGGTAAACAACCAGCTATAAGGTTAGGGAAAAAAATATTTAGTCCACTCTTAAACTAACAGAGGTTGAATTTGGTACATATTCCATTAATTAAAAATATAGGGGGGGGGGGGGAGGACACACAGGTAACAGGACACAGCCCTACACATATATCTATAGAGTACATATAATCAGCGATAGCAAACGATCTACTAAAAATTGTGCAAACAGGTAATAGGGGCATCAATTCATATAACTAATCTCGTCAATCTAGGGCTAGGTGTAAATAACAAGCTGGGCACTATATCATGCAAAGCACAGTCCCAAATTACCTGATTTAATATAAACAATCCAAATGATGACTCCTAATTTATTTCTGGGTTGCACATAAAACAGGAGTAGTTGTAAACTTTTTAAAAAAACTGAAAGTGTCCTGAAAAGTGAAACTTAAAATGTCTGTAGACATCCTTTAGGCTAAGGGCATAACCATAAAACACAATACCATGTGCAGGAGTTCATTGCAGTAAAGCAGCTGGTGCTTTGTGAAAACTAACTAATTGCAAACCAACTAATCGATTATGAGATTCGTTAACAACTATTTTCATAATCGATTCTTATCGATTATGCCGATTAGTTGTTGCAGCTCTAATATTGGATTTTAGTCATCTGTTAAACTTGACTCATTTCCAGCCCGGTTTCTATCTAGCAAGTGATTGACATTTTGTTTTAAAACTTGTAGATCATATCAGTGCAATAATATGAGAAAGAATTTGAATTAACAGTGTTACCAAGGTTACTGGACATACATGTAAAGAAGTTGTGGAGGTTTTTTACTAGTATTACAGGGTTCGTACTCTGTGGGTGTATCTCTCTCACACAAATCGCAAACAAAGTATCCAATAATACATTTATTGGGAACAACATAGAATTTAGTAAAATCACCTAATGTATACTACAGCATTGTTCATATTAAGGCATTAATGTTAAATTTGCTGTTTGACGTTTGATACGGACTAGATATTTTTTATCAGCCCAGTTCTCTATGATCAGTATTCTGTGTCCTGCTATTTGACGATTAGACAGCGTTATGATAAGACCAGTTCCTTTTTTTACTCAGCTAGATCACCAGTTAGCATTGAGCGTCTGTTACACACCCCTCTATGATGACGAGGTGTGAGGGGTGTGTGAGGATGGCTGTGGCTGATTGGCTGTGAAACTTTCTGTGACCGGTTATATGTCAGCTGACCGGTTAGCTTCGGCTTGTTCATTTTACTTAGATATACAACAGTCAACATTGAGAAAGGCCGTTATACGGCTGAAACACGTTTGTTCTTTACTTTTGGTGTATATTTGGATCGTCACTGTCACTACTGTCACCTGAAGCCAACGCTTCCTGTTATCCGCCAGGAAACAGGGAAGTGACATATGGCTTTTTATTGGGGTATGGGGGGTAGTTTGTGGAGTACAGATTAATCTCTGTTTTTAATATCAACAATAAAATTTAGTTTTATGTGTTTACCTATGTTAGTAGGATAGAGTGCTAATAGCCCCTTTCTTTTCCCTGTTATTATATTATAGGCGAAGACTTAGATCTGTTATCCTGGCAAAGGGAGGTAGCACAAAGTATCGACTAAAAGGGTGCCAATAATTGTGCCACACATATATTAAACAAATATTTTTTTTGGATAAACCTGTGTTGTGTTTGCAATTGTTTGATATCCATGAGATCAGAGTATTTGTGTGTATTTTTTATTTTTTTTTAACTTAAGATCAAAAGGTTAATCAATAAAGACAATTGTTCACAGCCTTCTTTGCTCATATTTACTAAGGGTGCCAATATTAGTGGAGGGCACTATATACACTCATATACACACCCACACACCTGATAATAAAGCCTATTCCCTCTGCCACACACACAGCCCTCTTCCCAGTACATTATATACAGATATATTTATTTATTTATAAAATATTTTACCAGGAAGGATACATTGAGATTTCTCTCGTTTTCAAGTATGTCCTGGTCCACAAAACATTGCATTGATACAATAGGGTACAATAAAATTAAAAAACAATAATAATACACAATAGATGCAAACAATTTACATAGAAAAGGTAAGAAATATATAATCAACCATGACAGGTGCATTCTGTTTTGAGATATGTAGAGAGGGATCTCTGAAAGGATATTAGACTTGGGGAAGGTTTGAAAGTGTGCGGGAGGTCATTCCATAACTGTGGCGCTCGTTAGGAAAAGGAGGATCGAGCTGCTTTCTTTTTGTATTGAGGCAAGCTAAATAATGTGCTGGTACTGGATCGGAGGTTATAGGAGGTGGGAATAGCTGGGGAGAGCATTCTGCTCAGGTAGGGTGGGAGCTTCCCAGAAAGGCTCTTAAACACAAGGCAGGAAAGATGGAGGGTGCGTCTGGATTCCAGCGTCAGCCAGTTTAGGTCTTTTAGCATGTCACAATGGTGGGTCTTGTAGTTACATTGTAGCACAAAGCGGCAGAACGAGTTATACAATGTATTAAGTTTATTAAGGTTTTCTATGTGGAGGCCAAAAGATAGATTAGGGTCTAAGAACATACCCAAGTATTTGAAAGAGTGGACTGCGGTAAGCGTGCAATTGGATTTTGTTTTGATGCGTAGATGGGAATTTTGTAATTTGTGTAATTTAGGCCCAGTTCCAAAGATCATTGTGACAGTTTTGTCAGTGTTTATGAAGAGTTTGTTTTTTGAGATCCACTTTTCTACTTCTGTGAACTGGTCTTGGAGCACTGCTTCAAGCTGCTGCAGATCAGATTTGTTTGCATAGATTACTGTGCCGTGTGCGTACATGTGTACAGTTGAGGATTTGCAGACATTAGGCAAATCATTTATAAATAATGTGAATAGTAGGGGGCCGAGAATGGAACCTTGGGAACACCACACGTGACTGGGAGAGGGAGGGAGTCACTGTTAGAGACAGAGACATATTGTGATCGATTCGATACATATGATCTAAACCAGCTTAACGGATGATCAGCAATACCAGAGTTTTTTAGTTTGAGCAGTAGTATGTCTTGGTCCACTGTGTCAAAAGCCTTAGCAAAATCAAGGAAAATAGCTCCAGTTATGTCTCCTTGTTCCATGCCAGTTTGGATGTCGTTGCAAACTTTTAGGAGGGCAGTTGTAGTGGAGTGATTCGGTCGAAAACCTGATTGATCAGGGGTCAGATAGTTAGAAAGTTGGTAATACTCGCATAATTGCGTATGGACGCATTTTTCTAAGATTTTTTACAATACTGGGAGCAATGATATAGGGCGATAGTTAGAAACCAAGGTTAACTCCCCACTTTTATGAATAGGCACTACTCTTGCAGTTTTCCAGAGTTTGGGTATGTATCCAGACACCAAGGATTCGTTAATTAGGGTTGTGACAGGCTTAGCAATTGCCGGCGCACTGAGCTTCAACAGCATTGCTGGGATTTGATCAGGTCCAGACTGGTTTTTAATTTTTAGATTATTAAGGTGTTTCTTAACGACATTGATGGGTACAGGTCTAAAATTGAACTTCTCTATATTGGGTCTTTGCTGTTTTAGTTCGGCCTGATCCACATTTGTAGCTTCAGGATGCGTGCCATGTATTAGTTTGTCAATCAGGGTGGTGGAGCATCCGACAAAATAATTGTTAAAGGCATTTGCTACTTCTAAGGGGAGTTGCAGGTTTTGGTTATCCACATTGAAAGTGGAGGGTTGGGAGTGGATTGGTGGATTTTGTAAGTTATTTATGAGTTTCCAAAACTTTCTAGGGTTAGATATGTTATTGTTCAGATTTTCACAGAAATATTGGGCTTTAGCCAATTTTGTTTGTTTAGTGCATATAGTTTGCCATTGTCTATATACACAGTGATCATTCATAGAGCCAGTATGCTTGAACTTTGACCACAATGAATCCCGAAATTGGCACATTTGAATGAGGTCAGCAGTGATCCAATTCAAGTGTGCTCCTTTTACTCTCACCTTACGCAGCGGGGCATGTAAATTCCAAACTTGAAGGAGTTCAGACTGAAAGAATTCAACTGCAGAGTCTAGATCTGGGATTAGGTTTAATCTGTGCCAGGGGAGGTTCTTGATGTAATTTAGAAATGATTGAATATTACATTTTTTGAAGGACCTGGTGATTTTAACCTTGGGAGAGGATTTAGTAGCCTTTATTTTGCGCACACAGTACACTAAGCAGTGGTCATTGAAATTGTTAGGGAGAACACCTGCCTCCTGGATTCGGTCGGGAGAAGTGGAGAGAATCCAGTCGAGCAGGGTATGATTATTTTTTTTGATGTTTATGCGAGTTGAGGAGGAGATTAATTGCGTTAGCTGCAAAGATTTAAACAGCGAGCGACAACTGTTCTTTTTTGGATTCAGCCAATCAATCTTAAAATCTCCAAAAACCAAAATTTCACTTTTTGGGTTTTGAGCTATGGATTCACTAAGGAGCTGTGCTATGTCCGAAATGGAATGCACAGGGGAGCTAGGTGGGCGGTAGATTCCTGCAACAATGATTGATTTACTGCAAGGGATCTCAATTTTGCCAGAAAGGAAATCAAAGGTGGCAGGAGAGCTAGATTTTTGTAAGGGAGTGAACTTTGTGGAATTGTCAACATAAATTACAATGCCGCCTCCTCTCTTTGCTCTGTCAATTCTATGGCATGAATACCCATGTATTGCAAGGGCAGAGTCAGGTATTTTTGCAGTTAGCCATGATTCAGAGATCACAATGATTTTTGGCTTGTATTGTAAACACCAAGCTTGCAGTGCATCGATTTTTGGTAGTATGCTGCGGATATTACAGTGCACAAAGGAGAGGCCTTTTTTTAGTTGGAAGGCTAGGAATGGAATTTGCTGGGGGACCAGGGTTAGACTCTACATCATTTGCAAGGGCAAGTAACATAAGGAATAGGAATTTGGACATAGTTTTTGTTTGGCTATATAGTGAATGGCATACTTTATAATTTGAGACGACAGCAGCTTGTTGCACATAGTAGTAACTAACATGACTGCAGCAACCAAATTTTGCACTAAGAGCTACAGGAAGCTGCAATTTAGATACCTGCACACCTACTTCCGGTAAATCTCTTTTACGTATGGTCACAATTGTCATGTGACTTGTGACATCACAGGTCCTTCTGCTGGAAGGGAAGTAGCTGCTACTCGTGTGTTTTGTTTATAGGGCGGTAAGTACACGATGCACAGACTGTATGTAATATGTGTAACTCACTATTTTATAGTGTGTAATTGTGTAGTGTTATGTGCCTGTGCATAAAGTGCTGGGGAGAGGTGGTGTAATGTGCGAGACAGATGGTACGGTATATGTTGTATAATGTGCTAGAGAAGGGGCTATGTGTGTATGAGATGTGGTCCACTATAAAATGAAATATCTCAAAATAAGAAACTTGCGTAGAGGGGGGTTGCTGTGCGTTTGAAACAGAGGGAACATCTCTATAACGTATATCTGTATATAAGGTACTGGGGAGGGGGGCTGTGTGCTTGAGGCTCAGGGAACATCTCTATTTGATATATCTGTATATAAGGTACTAAAGGGGAGGGCGGTGTGTGTGAGACAAAAGGAACCTCTCTATAATATTATATATGGGTAAAAGGCACTGAGAAGGCTGTATCTGTGTGAGACAAAGGGAATCTCTGTTTAATATATCTTTATATAGGGTACTAGGGAGGGGGCTGTGTGTGTGAGGCAGAGGAAACATCTGCAATACAATATGTATGTTATGGAAAATGATACAAAAATCTAACTTTTTTGCATTTGATATGATATATTTATGTATTTTAAAGTTAGATGGTTCTCTGTAGTGTTATATGTCAATATATAAAAGGCTGTGTGTGTAACAGATGGTACCTTTCTATATTATTATATTGCTGTGTATAAGGTGCTATGTGTGTGTGTGTGTGATAGATGGTACCTCTCTATAGTGTTATATGTCTGTGTATACAGCGCTGTGTGTATGTTACAAATTGTAACTGTCTATAGTAGTATATGTCTGTGTATAAGGTTTTAGGGAAGGGCTGTGTGTGTATGTGAGCAGAGGGAACATTTCTATAATATTCTATATTTTATACAAGGTTCTGGAGAGAAGGCTGAGAGTAACATGGGTCCTTTATCCAATATTATATATTGGTATATAAGGTGCTGGAAGGAGGCTGTGTGTGAGATCTAGAGGGAACCTCTCTAAAATATTATATATCTCTATATAAGATACTGGGGATGGGGCTATATGTGTGTGCTTTTACAGAGATATTTACTATTTAAGAGACGTTTGTTGTGACACACATCTCCTCAGTGCCTTATACAAAGGCACATCAACAGTTTGATAAGCCACTGTATCGAGAGCTGAGACGACAGCAGCTTGTTGCACATAGTAGTAACTACATGACTGCAGCGACCAAATTTTGCACTAAGCGCTACAGGAAGCCAAAGTAGTCTAGCTGCAGACTGGAGCTCCACTCTAGACAGGAAACATGTGACCTCCACTCAAAGCTTTTTTTTTTTTAAAAAAAAATAAACTTTAATGTAACAAACAACCTATAGACAATCATTCTGAAAACGAAACAGCTTTCTTGTTCTTAATGTTCATTCACAGTGGTTTATGCTGATTGTCATTTATAAGGTAACCACTGTGAATGAACATTAAAGGGACATTAAACAATTTGAGATGGTAATATAATATGATAAATTGTATATATAAAACAACTCTGCAATATACTTTCATTATTTATTTTGTCCTCTTTGCCTGTAATTCCATTCTGAAATTGTGAGCTTTTCAGTTTCTGTTAGTAATGGAAGTGCAGAACACTGTTAAATCCAGCACAACCATTGGCTGCACACTCTAGTGACCTATGTATAACTGACCCTAATTGGCCACAACAGAGAAGGTAACACAAGTTACAACATGGCAGCTCCCAGTGTTTTATAGACACTAAAACTTTACACTTATTTTGTCACTTTTTAAACAACTAATGAAACTTTAAAAAATACATCTACATGTTAGTCATGGACTAATCTTTTCTTTGAATGCATCATTCTATCTAGCATGTATTTAGTGTTTAATGTCCCTTTAAGAACAAAAAAGCTGCAAAATGTACAAATCTGAAGTTGGATTCTTATTCAGTCAGCTTCTTATTCTGCAACTGATTACAATTTGCAAAATAAAGATGTCTAGCATTATTTTTATTTTAAATAAAATAATACACTTTCCAAAAACCTAAACAAACTTACATTTATAAAAAAATAATCTTATATTGCAATAATCAGATGGCAAACGGCATAATTTTGATTGTTTCTAATAAGTAACTGATATTATAAAAGGGTTAAAATCCTTTGCGCCACTCATTTATGTGTGGATATATACAAGGTGTGAGCCTCTTCATGGGACAGACGTTATCAGCCTTGTCCAACGCTCTTTATGGCAAACAAATTGGTGCCAACCTTGCCACTTTATATATTTTACCCTTTCTAAATAAGTCATTGGTATTTAAAAAAGGATAAAATCCTTTGCACCACTCATTTATGTGTATATATACAGGGCGTGAACCCATCATAGGATAGACATGTTATCAGTCTGGCCCAGCGCCCTTTATTACAAACAAATTGGTGCTAACCTTGCCACTTCATATATTTTACCTTTTCTGAATAAGTAATTGGTATTTTAAAAGGGTTAAAATTATTTGGGTCACTCATTTCTGTGTAGATATATACAGGGCTTTAACACCATTTATAGAATAGACGTATTTTCAGCCTGACCCAATGCTTTTTAAGGCAAACAATCTGGTGCCATCCTTGCCACTTCATACATTTTACCTTTTCTGAATAACGGGTATTTTAAAAGGGTTAAAATCCTTTGGTCCACTAATTTTTGTGTGGATACATACACGTCGTGAAGCCCTTCATAGAATAAGCATGTTTTTAGCCTGGCCCAATGATTTTTATAGCAAACAAACTTGTGCCAAAGTTGCCATCTCATATATTTTACCTTTTCTGAATAAGTAACTTGTCATTTGAAAAGGTTAAAATATTTTGGGCCACTCATTTATGTGTGGAATATACAAGGCATGAACCCTTCATAGGACAGACATGTTGTCAGCCTGGCCCAACGCTCTTTATGGCAAACAAATTGGTGACAACCTTGCCACTTCATATATTTTACCTTTTCAGAATAAGTGGTATTTTAAAAGGGTTAAAATCCTGTGGGCCACTCATTTTTGCGTGGATATATACAGGGCATGAGCCCCTTTATAGCACAGACATGTTCTTAGCCTGGCGCAACGCTTTTTATTACAAACAAACTGGTGCCAACCTTGTCAAATCACATATTATACATTTTCTAAATAAGTTACTGCTATTTTAATGTTTTTTTTGGAATATAAATCTTTGGGACAGTCTGAAAACACTTGGGCCTAGATTTAGAGTTCGGCGGTAGCCGTGAAAACCAGCGTTAGAGGCTCCTAACGCTGGTTTTGGCCGCCCGCTGGTATTTGGAGTCAGTGATTAAAGGGTCTAACGCTCACTTTTCAGCCGCGACTTTTCCATACCGCAGATCCCCTTACGTCAATTGCGTATCCTATCTTTTCAATGGGATCTTTCTAACGCCGGTATTTAGAGTCGTTTCTGAAGTGAGCGTTAGAGCTCTAACGACAAAACTCCAGCCGCCGGAAAATAGCAGGAGTTAAGAGCTTTCTGGGCTAACGCCGGTTCATAAAGCTCTTAACTACTGTACCCTAAAGTACACTAACACCCATAAACTACCTATGTACCCCTAAACCGAGGTCCCCCCACATCGCCGCCACTCGATTTAAATTTTTTAAACCCTAATCTGCCGACCGCTACCTACGTTATACTTATGTACCCCTAATCTGCTGCCCCTAACACCGCCGACCCCTGTATTACATTTATTAACCCCTAACCTGCCCCCCACAACGTCGCCGCCAGCTACTTACAATAATTAACCCCTAATCTTCCGACCGCAAAGCGCCGCCACCTACGTTATCCTTATGTACCCCTAATCTGCTGCCCCTAACACCGCCGACCCCTATATTATATTTATTAACCCCTAATCTGCCCCCCTCAACGTCGCCGACACCTGCCTACACTTATTAACCCCTAATCTGCCGAGCGGACCTGAGCGCTACTATAATAAAGTTATTAACCCCTAATCCGCCTCACTAACCCTATCATAAATAGTATTAACCCCTAATCTGCCCTCCCTAACATCGCCGACACCTACCTTCAATTATTAACCCCTAATCTGACGACTGGAGCTCATCGCTACTATAATAAATGGATTAACCCCTAAAGCTAAGTCTAACCCTAACACTAACACCCCCCTAACTTAAATATAATTTACATCTAACGAAATTAATTAACTCTTATTAAATAACTTATTCCTATTTAAAGCTAAATACTTACCTGTAAAATAAATCCTAATATAGCTACAATATAAATTATAATTATATTATAGCTATTTTAGGATTAATATTTATTTTACAGGCAACTTTGTAATTATTTTAACCAGGTACAATAGCTATTTAATAGTTACCTAGTTAAAATAATAACAAATTTACCTGTAAAATAAATCCTAACCTAAGATATAATTAAACCTAACACTACCCTATCAATAAATTAATTAAATAAACTACCTACAATTACCTACAATTAACCTAACACTACACTATCAATAAATTAATTAAACACAATTCCTACAAATAAATACAATTAAATAAACTAGCTAAAGTACAAAAAATAAAAAAGAACTAAGTTACAAAAAATAAAAAAGTATTTACAAACATCAGAAAATTATTACAACAATTTTAAACTAATTACACCTACTCTAAGCCCCCTAATAAAATAACAAAGACCCCCAAAATAAAAAATTCCCTACCCTATTCTAAATTAAAAAAGTTAAAAGCTCTTTTACCTTACCAGCCCTGAACAGGGCCCTTTGCGGGGCATGCCCCAAGAATTTCAGCTCTTTTGCCTGTAAAAAAAACACATACAATACCCCCCCAACATTACAACCCACCACCCACATACCCCTAATCTAACCCAAACCCCCCTTAAATAAACCTAACACTAAGCCCCTGAAGATCTTCCTACCTTGTCTTCACCATCCAGGTATCACCGATCCGTCCTGGCTCCAACATCTTCATCCAACCCAAGCGGGGGTTGGCGATCCATCATCCGGTGGCTTAAGAGGTCCAGAAGAGGCTCCAAAGTCTTCCTCCTATCCGGCAAGAAGAGGACATCCGGACCGGCAAACATCTTCTCCAAGCGGCATCTTCGATCTTCTTGCATCCGGTGCGGAGCGGGTCCATCTTGAAGCAGGCGACGCGGATCCATCCTCTTCTTCCGTTGTCTCCCGACAATTCTTCCGTTGTCTCAATCAGATTGAGCTCGCATTCTATTGGCTGATCGGAACAGCCAATAGAATGCGAGCTCAATCTGATTGGCTGATTGGATCAGCCAATAGGATTGAACTTGATTCTGATTGGCTGATTCCATCAGCCAATCAGAATATTCCTACCTTAATTCCGATTGGCTGATAGAATCCTATCAGCCAATCGGAATTCAAGGGACGCCATCTTGGATGACGTCCCTTAAAGGAACCGTCATTCGTCGGGAGACAACGGAAGAAGAGGATGGATCCGCGTCGCCTGCTTCAAGATGGACCCGCTCCGCACCGGATGCAAGAAGATCGAAGATGCCGCTTGGAGAAGATGTTTGCCGGTCCGGATGTCCTCTTCTTGCCGGATAGGAGGAAGACTTTGGAGCCTCTTCTGGACCTCTTCAGCCACCGGATGATGGATCGCCAACCCCCGCTTGGGTTGGATGAAGATGTTGGAGCCAGGACGGATCGGTGATACCTGGATGGTGAAGACAAGGTAGGAAGATCTTCAGGGGCTTAGTGTTAGGTTTATTTAAGGGGGGTTTGGGTTAGATTAGGGGTATGTGGGTGGTGGGTTGTAATGTTGGGGGGGGGGTATTCTATGTGTTTTTTTTTACAGGCAAAAGAGCTGAAATTCTTGGGGCATGCCCCGCAAAGGGCCCTGTTCAGGGCTGGTAAGGTAAAAGAGCTTTTAACTTTTTTAATTTAGAATAGGGTAGGGAATTTTTTATTTTGGGGGTCTTTGTTATTTTATTAGGGGGCTTAGAGTAGGTGTAATTAGTTTAAAATTGTTGTAATAATTTTCTGATGTTTGTAAATATTTTTTTATTTTTTGTAACTTAGTTCTTTTTTATTTTTTGTACTTTAGCTAGTTTATTTAATTGTATTTATTTGTAGGAATTGTGTTTAATTAATTTATTGATAGTGTAGTGTTAGGTTAATTGTAGGTAATTGTAGGTAGTTTATTTAATTAATTTATTGATACGGTAGTGTTAGGTTTAATTATATCTTAGGTTAGGATTTATTTTACAGGTAAATTTGTTATTATTTTAACTAGGTAACTATTAAATAGTTCTTAACTATTTAATAGCTATTGTACCTGGTTAAAATAATTACAAAGTTGCCTGTAAAATAAATATTAATCCTAAAATAGCTATAATATAATTATAATTTATATTGTAGCTATATTAGGATTTATTTTACAGGTAAGTATTTAGCTTTAAATAGGAATAAGTTATTTAATAAGAGTTAATTAATTTCGTTAGATGTAAATTATATTTAAGTTAGGGGGGTGTTAGTGTTAGGGTTAGACTTAGCTTTAGGGGTTAATCCATTTATTATAGTAGCGATGAGCTCCGGTCGTCAGATTAGGGGTTAATAATTGAAGTTAGGTGTCGGCGATGTTAGGGAGGGCAGATTAGGGGTTAATACTATTTATGATAGGGTTAGTGAGGCGGGTTAGGGGTTAATAACTTTATTATAGTAGCGGTGCGGTCCGCTCGGCAGATTAGGGGTTAATAAGTGTAGGCAGGTGTCGGCGACGTTGTGGGGGGCAGATTAGGGGTTAATAAATATAATATAGGGGTCGGCGATGTTAGGGCAGCAGATTAGGGGTACATAGGGATAACGTAGGTTGCGGCGGTTTACGGAGCGGCAGATTAGGGGTTAAAAAAATATGCAGGGGTCAGCGATAGCGGGAGCGGCAGATTAGGGGTTAATAAGTGTAAGGTTAGGGGTGTTTAGACTCGGGGTACATGTTAGAGTGTTAGGTGCAGACGTAGGAAGTGTTTCCCCATAGGAAACAATGGGGCTGCGTTAGGAGCTGAACGCTGCTTTTTTGCAGGTGTTAGGTTTTTTTTCAGCTCAAACAGCCCCATTGATTCCTATGGGGATATCGTGCACGAGCACGTTTTTGAGGCTGGCCGCGTCCGTAAGCAACTCTGGTATCGAGAGTTGCATTTGCGGTAAAAATGCTCTACGCTCCTTTTTTGGAGCCTAACGCAGCATTTGTTTGAACTCTCGATACCAGAGTTAAATTTATGGTGCGGCCAGAAAAAAGCCCGCGGAGCGTTAACAGCCCTTCTACCGCCAAACTCCAAATCTAGGCCTTGGATTGTACAAAGGGGCTCACGCCCTATGTAACCGCACAGAAATCAGTTGCCTAAAGTATTTTAACCGTTTTAAAATACTATTTACTTACTTAGAAAAGGTAACTTATATAAAGTGGCAAGGTTGGCACCAGTTTATTTGCCATAAATAGCGTTGGGCCAGGCTGAGAACATGTCTCTCCTATGATGGGGCTCACATTCTGTATATATCCACACAGAAATGAGTGGCCCAAAGTATTTTACCCTTTCAAAATACCATTTACTTATTCAGAAAAGGTAAATGTATGAGGTGACCACGTTGGCACAAGTTTTTTTTCTACAAAAAGCTTTGGGCCAGGCTGAAAACATGTTTATTCTATGAAGGGGCTCACTCCTTGTATATATCCACACAGTAATGAGGGCCCAAATGATTTTAACCCTTTTAAAATATCTGATTCCTTTTTAGAAAAAGGTAAAATATATGGGGTGACAAGGTTGTCACCAGTTTGCTTCAAAAAGCGTTGGGCCAAGATGAGAACATGTTTATTCTATGGAGAGATTCACGCCCTGTATATATCGACAAAGAAGTGAGTGGTCCAAAGGATTTTAACCCTTTTAAAATACTAGTTACTTATTCAGAAATTTAAAAATACATGAGATGGCAACGTTGGCACCAGTTTGTTTGCTACAAAAAACGTTGGGCCAAGCTAAGAACATATTTATCCTATTAAGGGACTCACTCCTGGTATATATCCACACAGTAAAGAGTGGCACAAAGAATTTTAAGCCGTTTGAAATACCAGTTATTTATTTAGAAAATGTCAAATTAAGTGGCAAGGTTGGCAATAGTTTTTTTTTTTTTTGCCATAGAAACCATTGGGCCAGGCTGAAAACATGTTTATCCTATGTAGGGCTTCACGCCGTGTATGTATCCACGCAGAAATTAATGGCCCAAAGTATTTTAATCCTTTTAAAATACCAGTTACTTATTCGGAAAAAGGTAAAATATATGAAGTGTATATCAATGAGATAGGTATAGAACTGCCTTGTTCATCAAGTTATGGTTCCATCTATAACCAATACACTCATATTCCTTAAGGGAGAGCAGGGGGTGCCCTAGTGGTTGGTATACAGTGTAATCCCAAAGAAAAATAAAAAATAAAACTACTATTTGGCACACACTTAAATACATAGGTAGATCCGCAGAAAGGGAGCCAAAAAAATAAAACAACTTTTACTGTCAAATATTAAAATACAAATATTGGAGCATCTGGATTAAACACATTATAATTGTCTATTTCAAAATAAGACAATAATCATTGAGGCTCTAAGTTTGCATTAAGCAGATTCCAACACTGTCAGAGGCCCATTGTAAGATGTCCACCAAGATAGAAAAAGATCCCTAAAAAACTACTATGATTTGGTGCTACCCACATAGGTGGTGAAGGGTGGGGCTTATCAGACTATCTCTTGGTAGGCAGCTGCTTACAATTATTGTGAAAAAAATACGGCTTGCAGTGACTAAGGAATGGCCAGAATTTCCTGTATATCATTCACAGAGAGCACACAAATAAAGTATAACCATGTCCAGATTACTCACAGACAGGTGAACACCTAAAGCACGTTTCTCCTGGGCTTTTTTAGAGCCTCGACGATTTGACAGTAAAAGTTAAGTTGTATTTATTTTTTTGCTCCCTTTCTGCAGATCTACCTATGTGTTTAAGTGTGTGCCAAATAGGGGATTTCTTTTTTGGGGGATTACAAAATATATGAAGTGACAAGGTTGTCACCAATTTGTTTGCCATAAAGAGCGTTGTGCCAGGCTGTTAACATGTCTGTTGTATGATGGGGTTCACACCCTGTATATATCCACATATAAATGAGTGGCCCACAGGATTTTAACCCATTTAAAATATCAGTTACTCAAAATTGTGCAATGTTTGCAATCTGTATAGTGCAATATAAGATGATTTTTTTTTATAAAATGTAATTTTGTTTAGGTTTTTGTAAAGTGTATTATTTTATTTAAAATAAAAATAACTGTAGATATCTTTATTACAAATTGCAATCAGTTGCAGAATAAGAAGCTGAGTGATTAAGAAGACACAGTGGCTACCTTATAAATGACAATCAGCATAAACCACTGTGAATGAACATTAAGAACAAGAAAGCTGCAAAATGTTTCGTTTTCAGAATGATTGTCTATAGGTTGTTTGTTACATTAAAGTTGATTTAAAAAAAAAAAAAGCAAAGAAAAAAAAAAGCTTTGAGTGGAGGTCACATGTTTCCTGTCTAGAGTGGAACTCCAGTCTGCAGCTAGAGATCCTTCTCCAGGAAGCTGCAATTTAGATACCTGCACACCTACTTCCGGTAAATCTCTTTTACGTATGGTCACAATTGTCATGTGACTTGTGACATCACAGGTCCTTCTGCTGGAAGGGAAGTAGCTGCTACTTTCAGGAAATATAAGGGGTGGAGTTATTGCCTCAGAAGTGAACCTACTTGCTACTCGTGTGTTTTGTTTATAGTGCGGTAAGTACACGACTGTGTAATTGTGTAGTGTTATGTGCGTGTGCATAAAGTGCTGGGGAGAGGTGGTGTAATGTGCGAGACAGATGGTACGGTATATGTTGTATAATGTGCTAGAGAAGAGGCTATGTGTGTATGAGATGTGGTCCACTATAAAATTAAATATCTCAAAATAAAAAACTTGCGTAGAGGGGGGTTGCTGTGCGTGTGAAACAGAGGGAACATCTCTATAACGTATATATCTGTATATAAGGTACTGGGGAGGGGGGCTGTATGCTTGAGGCTGAGGGAACATCTCTATTAATTTGATATATCTGTATATAAGGTACTAAAGGGGAGGGCGGTGTGTGTGAGACAAAAGGAACCTCTATAATATTATATATGGGTAAAAGGCACTAAGAAGGCTGTATCTGTGTGAGACAAAGGGAATCTCTGTTTAATATATCTTTATATAGGGTACTAGGGAGGGGGCTGTGTGTGTGAGGCAGAGGTAACCTCTGCAATACAATATGTATGTTATGGAAAATGATGCAAAAATCTAACTTTTTTGCATTTGATATGATATATTTATGTATTTTAAAGTTAGATGGTTCTCTGTAGTGTTATATGTCAATATATAAAAGGCTGTGTGTGTAACAGATGGTACCTTTCTATATTATTATATTGCTGTGTATAAGGTGCTATGTGTGTGTGATAGATGGTACCTCTCTATAGTGTTATATGTCTGTGTATACAGCGCTGTGTGTATGTAACAAATTGTAACTGTCTATAGTAGTATATGTCTGTGTATAAGGTTTTAGGGAAGGGCTGTGTGTGTATGTGAGCAGAGGGAACATTTCTATAATCTATATTTTATACAAGGTTCTGGAGAGAAGGCTGAGAGCAACATGGGTCCTTTATCTAATATTATATATTGGTATATAAGGTGCTGGAAAGAGGCTGTGTGTGAGATCTAGAGGGAACCTCTCTAAAATATTATATATCTCTATATAAGATACTGGGGATGGGGCTATATGTGTGTGAGGCAAATGGATCCCCTTTATGATATAATATGTATGTAATGTAAACTGTATTTAATATGATGACTTGATAATATTTGGGTATTTCTGTTAACTAAAATTATTTTTTAAAAGTGCTTGGTTTGCTGTAAAAAAATAAATAAAAAAAAAATAGTATAACTTCTGTGGGTAGCTCACAGAAAAATGTCAGATACAGGTGTTGCTTACTCATAATTCGTCATTTCCCCCTATGACAATGAAATGTACTAGAATCTCTCGTTGCGTTGAACAAGACAATGTCTGACAAGAACCAAACCTCAGACCTTCCTGATGCACACAGAGATAAGCAGGATGTCACGTGCATGTACCCTAGTTTTGTCATCAGAATGGAATAATATTTACATTAAAGTGATTGTAAATCCAACAAATAAAGGAGCTTTCAGCATGAAGTATTTTATACTTCATGACTAAAAGTCCCCTGTTCTAATTGTAAATCCTATCGCAAGTTCGTCATTTCCGGCGTCATACTTGACGCCGAGACCTTTCACACGGTTGCGTCATTAGTGACGCAAGTGTGTCATTTCCGGTTATTTTTTGGCGCCAAAAAAGTTTAGTTACGTTGTGCGTCATACTTGGCGCCAAACTTTTTCATTATTTCAATACCCCATTGATGTTTGCCTCTTGATTTTTTCTCTATAAGAGGGCTATGCTATTTGCATTTTTTCCCATTCCTGAAACTGTCATATAAGGAAATAGATAATTTTGCTTTATATGTTGTTTTTTCTCTTACATTTTGCAAGATGTCTTACTTTGATCCTGCCTCAGAAGCTTCTGCTGGAACATTACTGCCTGACATCGGTTCTACCAAAGCTAAGTGCATTTGTTGTAAAATTGAAGAAATTATATCACCGAATGTCATTTGTAATAGTTGTTTTGATAAACTTTTACATGCAGATAATGTGTCCATCAGTAATAGTACATTGCCAGTTGCAGTTCCTTCAACTTCTAATGTGCATAATATACCTGTAAATTTTAAAGAATTTGTTTCTGATTCTATTCTTAAGGCTTTGTCTGCATTTCCACCTTCAAATAAATGTAATAGGTCTTTTAAAACTTCTCATTTAGTTGATGAAATTTCAAATGACCAACAATATAATTTATCCTCTTCTGATGAGGATCTATCTGATTCAGAAGATCCTCCTCAGACATTGACACTGACAAATCTACTTATTTATTTAAAATTGAGTATATGCGTTCTTTATTAAAAGAAGTGTTAATTACTTTGGATATTGAGGTAACCAGTCCTCTTGACGTTCAGTCTAATAAACGTTTAAATGCTGTTTTTAAACCTCCTGTGGTTTCTCCAGGGTTTTTTTTTTTTTTTCCTATTCCTGAGGCTATTTCTGATATAATTTCTAAGGAATGGAATAAGCCAGGTACTTCTTTTATTCCTTCTTCAAGGTTTAAAAAATTGTATCCTTTGCCAGCAAAATCTATAGAGTTTTAGGAAAAGGTCCCCAGAGTTGATGGGGCTATTTCTACTCTTGCTAAACGTACCACTATTCCTATGTAAGATAGTACTTCCTTTAAGGATCCTTTAGATAGGAAGCTTGAATCTTATCTAAGGAAGACCTATTTATATTCAGGTCATCTTCTCAGACCTGCAATTTATTTGGCTGATGTTGCAGCTGCATCAACTTTCTGGTTGGTGAATTTAACGCAACAAGAATTGTATTCTGACATATCTAGCATTATTCGCTTACTGAAACATGCTAATCATTTTATTTGTGATGTTAGATCCATGTCTTTAGCTATATTAGCTAGAAGAGCTTTGTGGCTTAAATCTTGGAATGCTGATATGACATCTAATTCTAGATTACTATCTCTCTCTTTCCAAGGTAATAATTTATTTCGTTCTCAGTTGGATTCTATTATTTCAACTGTTACTGGGGGAAAGGGAGTTTTTCTGCCTCAGGATAAAAAACCTAAGGGTAAATCTAAGGCTTCTAACCGTTTTCGTTCCTTTCTTCAGAATAAGGAACAAAAACTCTATCCTCCCCCCCAAGGAATCTGCCTCCAATTGGAAGCCTTCCTCAAATTGGAATAAATCCAAGCCTTTTAGGAAACCAAAGTCAGCCCCTAAGTCCGCACGAAGGTGCGGCCCTCATTCCAGCTCAGCTGGTAGGGGGCAGATTAAGGTTTTTCAAGGATATTTGGATAAAATCTGTTCAAAATCAATGGATTCAAAGCATTGTCTCTCAAGGGTATTGAATAGGATTCAGAGTAAGACCTCCTGTGAGAAGATTTTTTCTCTCACGTATCCCAGTAAATCCAGTAAAAGCTCAGGCTTTCCTGAAGTGTGTTTCAGACCTGGAGTCTTCAGGGGTAATCATGCCAGTTCCTCTTCTGGAACAAGGCTTGGGGTTTTATTCAAATCTATTCATTGTCCCAAAGAAGAAAAATTTATTCAGACCAGTTCTGGATCTGAAAATTTTGAATCGTAAGATTCAAGATGGTGACTATAAGGACTATTCTGCCTTTTGTTCAGCGAGGACATTTTATGTCCACAATAGACTTGCAGGATGCATACCTTCATATTCCGATTCATCCAGAACATTATCAGTTTCTGAGATTCTCTTTTCTAGACAAGCATTGCCAATTTGTTGCTCTTCCATTTGGCCTAGCAACCGCTCCAAGAATCTTTTCAAAGGTTCTGGGTGTCCTACTCTCTGTAATCAGAGAACAGGGTATTGCAGTGTTTCCTTATTTGGACGATATCTTAGTACTAGCTCAGTCTTTACGTACTGCAGAATCTCACACAAATCAACTAGTGTTGTTTCTTCGGAAACATGGTTGGAGGATCAATTTACCAAAAGTTTCTTGATTCCTCAGACAAGGGTCACCTTTTTAGGCTTCCAGATAGATTCAGTGTCCATGACTCTGTCTCTAACAGACAAGAGACGTTTAAAATTGGTTGCAGCCTGCCGGCACCTTCAGTCTCAGTCATTCCCTTCAGTGGCTATGTGCATGGAAGTTTTAGGTCTCATGACTGCAGCATCGGACGCGATCCCCTTTGTTCGTTTTCACATGAGACCTCTTCAGCTTTGTATGCTGAATCAATGGTGCAGGGATTATACAAAGATATCACAATTAATATCCTTAAATCCCAATTTACGACGCTCTCTGACATGGTGGATAGATCACCATTGTTTAGTTCAAGTGGCTTCTTTTGTTCGGCCAACCTGGACTGTGATCACAACAGATGCGAGTCTTTCAGGTTGGGGAGCTGTTTGAGGATCTCTGACAGCACAAGGGGTTTGGAAATCTCAAGAGGCGAGATTGCCAATAAATATTTTAGAACTCTGTGCAATTCTCAGAGCTCTTCAGTTTCGGCCTCTGTTAAAGAGAGAACCGTTCATTTGTTTTCAGACAGACATTATCACAACAGTGGCATATGTCAATCATCAGGTTGGGACTCACAGTCCCCAAGCTATGAAAGAAGTATCTTGAATACTTGTTTGGGCGGAATCCAGCTCCTGTCTAATCTCTGCGGTGCATATCCCAGGTGTAGACAATTGGGAAGCGGATTATCTCAGCCGCCAGACTTTACATCCAGGGGAGTGATCTCTCCATCCAGATGTTTTTTCTCAGATTGTTCAGATGTGGGGTCTTCCAGAGATAGATCTCATGGCCTCTCATCTAAACAAGAAACTTCCCAGGTACCTGTCCAGGTCCAGGGATGTTCAGGTGGAAGCAGTGGATGTGCTGACACTTCCTTGGTGTTATCATCCTGTTTATCTTCCCGCCTCTAGTTCTCCTTCCAAGAGTGATTTCCAAAATCATCATGGAACAATCATTTGTGTTGCTGGTAGCGCCAGCATGGCCACACAGGTTTTGGTATGCGGATCTGGTTCGGATGTCCAGTTGCCCGCCTTGGCCACTTCCGTTACGGCCAGACCTACTATCTCAAGGTCCGTTTTTCCATCAGGATCTCAAATCATTAAATTTGAAGGTATGGAAATTGAATGCTTAGTACTAAGTCATAGGGCGCCATGTACTAAGCTTCGAAGTGACCGTCCGTCTGTATTTCCGCGTCAAAATTCGCTCACGATCTGCTTCTCGTATGTACCAATCTGCGACCTGCTCGAAAAACCACTATTTTCATCAGCGATCGTAATTTTACTCAACTCATCGTTCCAAAGCCTTTTTCCACTTACTACATGTTCGATCGCACGTAAATTCGCTGTAATTGGAAATTATGAATTTTACAACTAATCCGCCCGCTCCAACTTTCACTGTAACTTCGCGTGATTTGCTTCGCGACCATTTAGGTAGCGAATACAATAGAAAACTATAGGGGGTATCAACCTGATGCCAGGTAGAAGTACTTAAGTGAAAGGAGTAGACTACTATTGTAGCATTATTGGTTTTTGGATCAGTGAATGAAGATGGAGACACTTTTACACATGTTTCTTTTCCGATTAATTCAATTACGAGGAAGAAGGGCTATACAGGCACCAGTTGACAACTTGCAAAGAAGGAGAGGTAGAAGAATTAGAGTCCCTAGAGTTTTCCTTCCACGTATGGGTTTGGAAAGCATTTCTGATCGAGAGATTATCCAGAGATTCCGTTTGGACAGAGAAGCTATTATGCAACTTTACAATGAAATAGCAGAATACCTTGAACCAATGACAGCGCGTTCACAAGCCATACCCGGACTATTAAAACTGTTGGCAGCCTTACACTTTTTTGCCACCGGTTCATTCCAAGCTGTGTCTAGCGTTATAATTGGATAGATTTCTGGGAAAATGCACATTCTTATACA
The DNA here is from genome assembly GCF_027579735.1 of Bombina bombina. Classification (NCBI taxonomy): domain Eukaryota; kingdom Metazoa; phylum Chordata; class Amphibia; order Anura; family Bombinatoridae; genus Bombina; species Bombina bombina. The sequence goes on from NC_069502.1 coordinate 872,206,964, forward strand.
TGTCAGCAGCCAGACGTTGCCGCTTGTCTGGCGATTATGACATCTAGATCGTCACGTGGGTAAAGAACTAAACCAATCAGGTCGCAGACTGCTTCTTAACTTTGCTCTTTCGCGCCGAACGAAGCTTCAAAGTTATCAATAATCCGATTGTCTTCGACACACAATAGACGCAAAATTTTACGGCTTGGTTTTTAGTACATTCATGTAACGAAGTGCCATCCGCATGGTGCGAATGCCGGCGGGTTATTTCGATACGGTCTGTGCGAAAAAATTGACGCCTTAGTACATGGCGCCCATAGAGGTTTCTCTGACTCAGTGATTGATACTATGTTACAAGCTCGTAAATCAGTCTCTAGGAAGATTTATTATAGAGTTTGGAAGACTTACATTTCATGGTGTTCTTCTCATAAATTCTCCTGGCATTCTTTTAGAATTCCTAGAATTTTACAGTTTCTTCAGGATGGTTTGGATAAGGGTTTGTCTGCAAGTTCCTTGAAAGGACAAATCTCCGCTTTTTCTGTTTTATTTCACAGAAAGATTGCTATACTTCCTTATATACACTGTTTTGTTCAGGCTTTAGTTCGTATTAAGCCTGTCATTAAATCAATTTCTCCTTTTTGGAGTCTATATTTGGTTTTGAAAGCTTTACAGGCTCCTCCATTTGAGCCTATGCATTCTTTGGACATTAGACTACTTTCTTGGAAAGTGTTGTTCCTTTTGGCTATCTCTTCTGCTAGAAGAGTTTCTGAGCTATCTGCTCTTTCTTGTGAATCTCCTTTTCTGATTTTTCATCAGGATAAGGCGGTTTTGCGGACTTCATTTGTATTTTTCCTTAAGGTTGTGAATTCTAACAACATTAGTAGAGAAATTGTTGTCCCTTCCTTGTGTCCTAATCCTAAGAATCCTTTGGAAAGATCGTTACATTCTTTGGATGTGATGAGAGCTTTGAAATATTATGTTGAAGCTACTTAAGATTTCAGGAAGACTTCTAGACTTTTTGTTATATTTTCTGGTCCTAGGAAAGGTCAGAAGGCCTCTGCTATTTCCTTGGCCTCTTGGTTAAAGCTTTTGATTCTTCAAGCTTATTTGGAGTCGGGTCAAGCCCCGTCTCAGAGAATTATAGCTCATTCTACTAGATCAGTCTCCACTTCGTGGGCTTTTAAGAATGAAGCTTCAGTTGATCAGATTTGCAAAGCAGCGACTTGGTCCTCTTTGCATACATTTACTAAATTCTACCATTTTTATGTATTTGCTTCTTCGGAAGCAGTTTTTGGTAGAAAAGTTCTTCAGGCAGCTGTTTCAGTTTGATTCTTCTGCTTTTGATTTAAGTTTTTTTCTTTCAAAAATGAAAATAAACTTATTCTTTTGGGTTGTGGATTAATTATTTCAGCGGTATATGGCTGTTTTTATTTTATTCCCTCCCTCTCTAGTGACTCTTGAGTGGAGATCCACATCTTGGGTATTGATATCCCATATGTCACTAGCTCATGGACTCTTGCCAATTACATGAAAGAAAACATAATTTATGTAAGAACTTACCTGATAAATTCATTTCTTTCATATTGGCAAGAGTCCATGAGGCCCACCCTTTTTATGGTGGTTATGATTTTTTGTATAAAGCACAATTATTTCCAAATTTCCTTTGTTGATGCTTTCTACTCCTTTCTTTATCACCCCACTGCTTGGCTATTCGTTAAACTGAATTGTGGGTGTGGTGAGGGGTGTATTTATAGGCATTTTGAGGTTTGGGAAACTTTGCCCCTCCTGGTAGGATTGTATATCCCATATGTCACTAGCTCATGGACTCCTGCCAATATGAAAGAAATGAATTTATCAGGTAAGTTCTTACATAAATTATGTTTATATATATATATATATATATATATATATATATAACAACCAATAAAGCAAAAGACCCCACCCCCAGAATTAAAAAAAACGCCAAGTGGTTATCATGGACACCACAATAAACAGAATAAATACACACCCACAAGCTTATCCAATGGGAAAGCAAGAAACATAGTGAGAACAAACAAATGAAAAGAGTAGGAGAAAAAAAGAAAAATGGACAACAATGATTTAAGGATAAGTTAGGACATATATATGTACACATAATGTATTAATTTTCAGGCTTGTGTATTCACATCAAAATCACCTCGAGCAACAAAAACTATCGTTAAATCCTCACGCTAATAAACAGAGACAAAGGGACTGCTTAGCGAAGTACATTTTTAAAACTTAAACCAGGAAGATAGAACACAAGATGCCACATCGTACCTACCCAATTATAAATCCAGACATGCATCACTACTCGGGCCACATAATTCAGCTGCATCACAAAAGAACCGCATAATAAAGCAAACAGCGAAAAGGCGCTAGAAAAACAACACAGTGGCAGCGTGCAGCTGGAGGAGGAGGCGCAAGATGCGTCATCACGTATTCACAGCTGAGTAAACAGACAGCTGATCCTGCTGCTCACACGCTGTCACTAAAAAACAAAAGGGGTTAGTGCAGAGGCCTAAACACATCGGGCAAACCGCAAATGGACAGCCAAATATGTAAAATAGTAATAAGCAGCACACAAAGGACACATAGAAAAATAAATGAATAATAAGCACACAAAATGACCGCACTAGTCAATAACAAATTAGCTAAAGAGGAACCCGCAACTAAATCTTAGAGCCAGATGTCACATATACTCAAAACTAATGGCTCATAGGGGGAGACATCTACATGGGTCACCCCGCAAATGGGACAAACTAATAGAAACAACTATTTAAATAGGACTACTACAAAAATTGCCCCATAAGATGACAACAAGATATGGCCAAAAAAATCTTATGGATGAGGGAACTCACTTAAACGAGGATGGACAAAACAGTGCATCATGGCTAGTGTTTAGAATAATAAGAGTAATCATAATGATAGACGAATGGCTTGTAGGCTCTCAAAAGTATGGATCAAGTGGAAGGCTCATCAAAGCAAGCAGTGCCAGTCCAACATGGAATTTAATCCATGTGGCTGTATAGTATTCAATCGGTAAGTCCATTTTGCTTCACTCTGAAGGAGGACCTTGTTCCTGTCACCACCCCTTCTCAGGGGTGGGACGTGGTCAATTAGGACAAAGCAAAGGTCCGTTGGATTGTGACCAGCCTCCAAAAAATGTCTTGCAACGGGTTGTTCGCTCTTCTGATTCTTGATTGCAGCTCTGATGGCCGATCAATGATTCGCCATCCTTGTACGGGCATCATCGGATGTTTTTCCCACATAGAACTTGGCACAACTGCAGCTCAACAGATATGCGGGTGACCAAATGTACAAATGTATCCCCTGGAAGCATAGGGTTCTAAGTAGTGCATCCTTTGCACCAATAACATCCCAATTTCTTTGGTTGGAGACAGGTAGTCTCCTGATAGCAGTGACTGGGGTCTGTCTTCATGGACAGTGGCAAATTAGGGTCACTTTGTAAGATATGCCAGTAATCACGAAGACTCTTCCCAGTCAATCTTGAATCAGGGGAATATTTAGTGACAAAGGTCATATGTGGAGTAATAGGCTCATCCTTCTTCAGATGTGTTAAGCTTGACTCAGTACTTTTTTCTATTGCCTGTCTGATGGTCCTTGGATGGTAGCCCCTATCCAGAAACTTTTTACTCATCACTTCAAGTTGCAGTGATTGATTGTGATTGTCACTGTTGTTCCTAATGACTCTTGTCAGTTGGGCTTGTCCAGAATTACAGCGATTACAAACATGAGATTACGGGACAACTACAGGATACCAACACATACCACAAGCTAACAGGCGATCCAACCCTAACTTTTCAAAATTTGATCTGTACCACAATTGAAAAAGGACATTTAAACGGATGGATTGATGCAGATACGGTTACTTTTTTAAAAGTCCCACACCCAATTTGTCCTATTTTATATACCTTGCCTAAAGTACATAAGGACATTGAACATCCTCCAGGACGACCAATCGTCTCTGTCAGGGGCTCTTGTACATCCAAACTGGCAATTTATGTAGATTACTATCTCCAACCGTGTGTGCAGCAAATGACATCCTTCTTGAGGGATTCATCACAGCTATTGGATCTATTACAACCACTACTGATTGAGGATCACTGGTTACTTGTCACTGCAGACGTCACAAGTCTGTATACTATTATACCGCATGAGGATGGTGTGTCCGTGCATAAATATCCGTATGTAGGTCCACCAGTGGATCTTTTGATAGTTATTAGATCTGAGCCTCACTCTCAACTATTTTCGCTTTTGAATGCACAACCATGATGGTATACCAGAAGACAGAGGTAGCATTCTATAAAAGATACATTGATGACCTGTTCATAATATGGACAGGGTCCGAACAAGATCTTAATGCATGGTTCACGACTTTGAACCAGTTGGATAGCCCTGTGAAGTTTAAAATCACATACCATCATGAATCTGTGGATTTTCTTGACTTACGAATTTATAAAGTTGGTAACAAACTAGGTACCACTCTCTATCACAAAACTACTGACAGAATTTCACTCCTTCATGCTACTAGTTGTCATCCTGAAGCACTCCTACAGGCTATACCACAAGCCCGACTAACAAGAGTCATTAGGAACAACAGTGACAATCACAATCAATCACTGCAATTTGAAGCGATGAGTAAAATGTTTCTGGATAGGGGCTACCTGTCAGGGTGCCAGGAATCAGACTGAGACAAGAAGTGCAAAAATAATCACACCTTTATTAATAGCAAAAAAATAATAAAAAGTCCACAAGACAAATTACAAGCCAGGAATCAAAACCAGAGCTGGTAGTCAGACGAGCTGAGTCAGGAGTCAAAGCGAGTAGTCAGACGAGCCGGAATCAGGAACAAGGAAAACAACAGAGCCAGGAACAAGCCAGGGATCAGGAACCAGGAGGGACGTCAGACAGCCAGGTAATACACAGGAGCTCTCACAAACAGGTCTGAGACAACACAAGGGGAAAGCATACTAAACAGAGGCCCTTTAAATAATAAGTGATGACATCACAATTCTGAGACTGCATCCTGTCTCACACGGATGATGTTCACCAGTCTAGCCATAAGAGGACGTGCAGGAAATGAGCAGCATCAAACAGTATGCACCAAAGTCAGCAAGAGAGGTGAGTAAAATGGCTGCCAGCAGCACATGGCAAACAGATCAGGGAAAAAACCCTGACACTACCACCCAAGGACCATCAGACAGGCAATAGAAAAAAGTACAGAGTCAAGCTTAACACATCTGAAGAAGGATGAGCCTATTACTCCACGTATGACCTTTGTCACTAAATATTCCCCTGATTCAAGATTGACTGTGAAGAGTCTTCATGATCACTGGCATATCTTACAAAGTGACCCTAATTTGCCACTGTCCAATTGGGCACCACCAAGGGTAGGCTACAAAAAGAATACCAGTTAGAGGTATCTCCTCATGAAGACAGACCCCAGTCACTGCTATCAGGAGACTACCTGTCTCCAACCAAAGAAATTGGGATGTTATCGGTGCACAGGATGCACTACTTGGAACCCTATGCTTCCAGGGGCCACATTTGGTCACCCTCATAAGAAGAAAAAAATTACCATAAGACATCGGTTGACTTGCACAACATAGTATGTAGTATATCTGTTGAGCTGCAGTTGTACCAAGTTCTATGTGGGAAAAACATCCGATGATGCCCGTACAAGGATGGCGAATCATCGATCGACCATCAGAGCTGCAATCAAGAATCAGAAGAGCGATCAACCATTGCAAGACATTTTTTTGGAGGCTGGTCACAATCCAACGGACCTTCGCTTTGTCCTAATTGACCACGTCCCACCCGTGAGAAGGGGTGGTGACAGGAACAAGGTCCTCCTTCAGATTGAAGCAAAATGGACTTACGGATTGAATACTATACAGCCACATGGATTAAATTCCATGTTGGACTGGCACTGCTTCCTTTGATGAGCCTTCCACTTGATCCATGCTTTTGAGAGTCTACGAGCCATTCGTCTATGATTACTAGTCTAAATACTAGCCATGATGCACTGTTTTGTCCATCCTCGTTTAAGTGAGTTCCCTCATGCATAAGATTTTTTTGGCCATATCTTGTTGTTATCTTATGGGGCATTTTTGTAGTAGTCCTATTTAAATAGTGGTTTCTATTTGTTTGTCCCGTTTGCAGGGCGACCCATGTAGATATCTCTCCCTATGAGCCATTAGTTTTGAGTATATGTGACATCTGGCTCTAAGATTTAGTTGTGGATTCCTCTTTAGCCTGTGTTTGAAGCTAATTTGTTATTGACTAGTGCGGTCATTTTGTGGCTGTTTGTTCTTTTGTGTGCTTATTATTCATTTATTTTTCTATGTGTCCTTTGTGTGCTGCTTATTACTATTTTACATATTTGGCTGTCCATTTGCGGTTTGCCCGATGTGTTTATGCCTCTGCACTAACCCCTTTTGTTTTTCATAGTGACAGCGTGTGAGCAGCAGTATCAGCTGTCTGTCTGTTTACTCAGCTGTGAATACGTGATGACGCATCTTGCCCCTCCTCCTCCGGCTGCATGCTGCCACTGTGTTGTTTTTCTAGCACCTCTTCGCTGTTTGCTTTATTATGGGGTTCTTTTGTGATGCAACTGAATTATGTGGCCCGAGTAGTGATGCATGTCTGGATTTATATTTGGGTAGGTATTATGTGGCATCTTGTGTTCTATCTTGCTGGTTTAAGTTTTAAAAATGTACTTCGCTAAGCAGTCCCTTTGTCTCTGTTTATTAGCGTGAGGATTTAACGATAAGTTTTGTTGCTCAAGGTGATTTTGATGTGAATGCACATGCCTGTACATTAATACATTATGTGTACATATATATGTCCTAACTTATCCTTAAATCATTGTTGTCCATTTTTCTTTTTTTCTCCTACTCTTTTCATTTGTTTGTTGTCACTATGTTTCTTGCTTTCCCATTGGATAAGCTTGTGGGTGTGTTTTTATTCTGTTTATTGTGGTTTCCATGATAACCACTTGGCATTTTTTTTTATTCTGGGGGTGGGGTCTTTTGCTTTATTGGTTGTTTGTCTCTATAAATGAATATTTCACTGTGTTTCCTTGTCTGAGGAAGGGGATACGGTCCCCGAAACATCACAAATAAAGGCACATACTTTAAAAGTCCAGCGAGTGCAAGCCTTCTGTCTACTTCTATTCATGTTTTTGCATGCACCCTGGCAAGTTGACCTAGCTGTGCGAGTGCTCTCCCATTGCATGTATGTATGTGTGTGTGTGTGTATGTATATGTATGTATGTGTGTGTGTGTATATATACATATGTACATACATATATAGGCAAAATTTGTAATTGAAAATTACAGACTAAGAGGCTAACACAGCTGTGCAGAATGGGACGCTGACTACAAGCACGGGACAAATAAGATATCAGCTGAGATTGTCGTGCTTAAAGTGCTATCTTACAAAGCACTTTAAGCACATTTATATAAACATTGCAATTTCATGTGAGCTTTAGGATGATCAGTAAGTTGTTGCTAATTTTGTAAATAGTAACTTTATGTAAGTTTTATATTTAACAAATATTCTCAATGTACAGGCCGTACTGATGTGACTCCTTCAGCTGGGTCAGCAGTTGAGCACAGAGGAGAACCGTATGTGTGTGATCACGTTAAGACTGAGGAGGATGAAGTTCCTATAAATACAGCTACAGGTGATTAGCGCATATTAAGTAATGGAAAAATTCTATGATGGCTTAATTTTGTCTTTTATTTTGTGTCTATGATATTTGGGTTACAGAGAAGTGTGCAGGGGAGCGTGTATATGTGTTCTGTCCTTTTTACACTGGTTGCATCTAAGTGTGTACATATGTATGTTACATGTAAATGTGCATGTGTGTTGTTTCTGATGCATGGGAGTCACAGAGAAGTGTACATTTATGTTGTTTGTGTGAAGTACACAGGTTACAGGCAAGTGTGCATGTATGTTGTGTAAGGTGCATGTGAGTTGTAGGTTAGTGTGTACATATTAATAATAAAGACTAATCAGAATGAGGGGGCGCTAGTGTGAAGACAGATATACTAAATATGTAAAATAGACAATAGATCCTATCTATTATATTAATAAAATAGTATAGAATGATGTACATACAAAAATAGATGATATATTAACACTTTAAAAATGTGAAAGTGAGTCCTCTTTAGATCCAAAGGAACATATACTGGCTGCCTCCTCCTCGCCGACTGGTCCGGGTTAACTATGAAGAATAAGGAAGAACAGAGGGGCGCCTCGTGTAGTATCATCGAGTATATGTGAATACAATATACAAAAAGCCAAGTGGGTACTCATGCAGTGGAGGCTCCTCTATAGGAGCACTTGAGCATGTGAACCCCCTGACCCCTGATGAACAAAAAAAAAAAAGAGTGAGAAATAAAAAAAAAAATTACATTTTTAAACCTTTTTTGCTGATTTAAATTAAAAAAAAATCCTCCAGGCTCCACTGCAGTTTTGACTAAACATTTAAAATTGCCGTTTTTAATTATTTAGGCTGAAAGTGGAATGGTCTTTTGCCTAATACTTCTATCTATCGCACATGGTGTGCAGTGTGATAGATAGAAGTATAGGCAAAAGCACTTTCCACTTTCAGCCTGCATTGCCTTCAGCGCCACCTACAGGCCAGCCCATAGTTTTCCTAACCGCACAGCTCTTAGTGTGCGAGAGCCACTTGCTGTCACGTGACACTTGCACACTAAGAGCTGTGTGTGTGGAAGGAGGAGCATCGTGGGCTTCAATCAGTTCAGAGTCAGACTGTCTTCAGATAGTGACGTGAGGCTGAGCCGTGAGGAGGACGGAGGTGCAGAGGAGAGCAGAGAAGCTGCTGGAACAGTTAGCTCCTGTTAGGTGAGGCATCAAGCCATCAAATACTGTGTATATAACCGGTAAAGTGCAGTAAACTGTCTACAGCAGTCAAGCAGTGTATAGAAGGTTGCAGACTCAGTCTCAGGCAGAGAGAATGTGGGGGGAGGGGATTGCAGATCGTGTACTGTACAGAGGTTGCATCATTACACTGATTCTGTATTATTTGCACAGGGCTTTTTTCAGGCAGAATACAAACTTTTCGAATCCTGTCAGAGCAGCCACTGCATGATCTGCAATCCCCTCCCCCCACATTCTCTCTGCCTGAGACTGAGCCATGCACACAGACTGAAGGGAGTGAAAGCAAAAAACAGAGGTAAGGGGAGCCAGGGGTTTGCTTGGCTTAATTACATGATTTGTGTTATCAGTGCCAGTCTGGGTAAGAGCTGTCAGCCTCCCTCTCTGCAGCTTAAAAAGTTGAACAGTTTATTTAGTTTATTTAACCCATTTGCTCCTACATAGACAACTTACTTATTATTTTTTTATGTCCTTATACTGCCCCAGTGACAGGACTCTTGTACCCAGTATATGTGTGGGTGTATATATATATATATATATATATATATATATAAAATATGTTAACTGCAGGGTGTATGTGGTGCTCTTGTCTTTCAATATACACAGGTTAGTTATGTACATACCTCACACACAGACTTTAACAACACACAGTATTACACATAACACACTGCCCTCACCTTGTACATAAGGATGTGTTAAGGTAACTGGCAGAGTGTGTATGTATGTATATATATATATTTTTATATATATATATATATATATACACACATTAAAATGGGCGGAGCCATCTGAGGGGCGGAGCTAGTGCTCCCCCATCTTCAAAAGTCACCAGCCGCCACTGTACTCACGTATTCCTTGAGCACACTAATGTGCTGGTAGGTGCAGGCTGTAGACTTTAACAGGTGTAACAGCTCACCCACAACAAGAATTTCCCGTGTGCTGTAGTGCTGGGATAAAGCGAGAACAAAAGAAGGCACTACATGTGCGGATCACTTAGAGTACAATTATGTTAACTTTAGCAGAATGCTAAATGGGTACTCACATTTAAGCCAAGCACACCAATGTGCTGGTAGGAGCAGGCTGGCATATTGGGGGAAGGTGTGTCAGCTCACCCCATATAAAGGACTCCAAATAAGCTGTATTCAGGAGCATAAAGGTTTGGATGGTTGGTCTCCCATATATTTTGATCAAAGTCGCAGGTAGGTAAGGTATATCCACTCAAAGAGTTTTTTATAAAAAATATAGTATTTATTAAAAACAAAATTAAAATCAACAATACAAAAAAGTGTAATAGGGGTATTCCAATATCCCCCTAAAACTGCAACGCGTTTCTCGGCTTAACACGCCGTTTCCTCAGGCATATGTTCACCTTACCACTAACCCTGCTTTAAGTACCTGCTCCCTAACACAATTGGACATTTTCCTCCCTTTACAACTGACTATGATTTAGATCATGTGATAAAGGGGTTAAATTTTAAAACCACTTTTGATACACTGTTAGCTGTCAGTCGATATAAACTATATGATATCAAAAAAGGAAATATAAGACAAGCCTTCACCATTGACGGCTAAATCTAATAGGACAAATATTTAGATAAATCACAAAAGGTTTTTAAAAAATTCGTTATAAGCCACCATTGACGCTGTGATAGCTGTCAGCCGATATAAACTATAAGACGATCAAAGGGGCGGCAGTAAGAGCAAACACACCTCTGTTTTGATAGGTCCCTTCGTTAGCACTTACGCCCTATACCGGCGAAAGTACATATGGGCCAATCAAATTCCAGCTGAGACTAAACACGGAAGTGTATCACGCTTGATGTACATTTGTAATTCAGAGCACTCAAACATTGAATGATGGCCAGTGATACACTTCTAAATCGATACAATTAGAAACAATGATAATATAGACATCTTCGTTTTAAAAAGGGAAATTAATAAACTACATATACAAAGGTAGGATCTGAGAGTATATAAGTGGGAGACTTTGTTTTTTGCTCTTTGAAAAAACGAGAGCTCTATCGAATAATAGGCGAAAAATGACAAGTTTCTTCAATCATTACTTACCGAAACCAAGTGGTGGGTTTTATTTATTTAAATGTGAAATATGAGACCCATATCGTATGGAAGAAGGGTTAATCGTTTCTGGAATTGTATAAGATTGTTGTGAGACAATTAAGTATAACAATTAGCTGAACATATGAAACACTGAGAACAGTGGAGCTGATCGCGATGAGCATTTTTTTTATCAATGTAGATACGATACAATATAAACCATGATGATTAACTACTATTTCCAAAAATATGAAATGATATGTTTTTGACAAAATGAAATGTATATAACTTTGGATGGGAAAGGATTCATGTCTAGTCGGAATGCTGTTACTGCTTATTTATATGTACAGTGTAATATAATGAACACATATATTGTCAAGTGTATGAAATGAAAGGATATGCTTTTTGACAAAAGGGAAGAAAGAAATGTATGATGGGAAAGGATTTATTTTATGTTTGATAGCTGTGGCTGTTTATGCATTTAAACAGGGTAACTCAATGGATGCATTATGTGTCTTACAATGGCTATATCATACATAAAGCAATATAATTTGAACACCTGTCAATTACATAGGCAGATTCAGAGCCAGCAGGTGTATCACATTAATTAGAGAACACGCCCCCCTAAAGGGAGGAAAATGTCCATTTGTGTTAGGGAGCAGGTACTTAAAGCAGGGTTAGTGGTAAGGTGAACATATGCCTGAGGAAACGGCGTGTTAAGTCGAGAAACGCGTTGCAGTTTTAGGGGGATATTGGAATACCCCTATTCCACTTTTTTGTATTGTTGTTTTTAATTTTGTTTTTAATAAATGATATATTTTTATGAAAAAACTCCTTGAGTGGATATACCTTACCCACCGACTTTGATCAAAATATATGGGAGACCAACCATCCAAACCTTTATGCTCCTGAATACAGCTTATTTGGAGTCCTTTATATGGGGTGAGCTGACACACCTTCCCCCAATCTGCCAGCCTGCTCCTACCAGCACATTGGTGTGCTTGGCCTAAATGTGAGTACCCATTTGGCATTCTGCTAAAGTTAACATAAATGTACTCTAAGTGATCCGCACATGTAGTGCCTTCTTTTGTTCTAGCTTTATAGCTGTTACACCTGTTAAAATCTACAGCCTGCACCTACCAGAACATTAGTGTGCTCAAGGAATACGTGAGTACCCACTTGGCTTTTTGTATATTGTATTCACATATACTCGATGATACTACACATGAGGCGCCCTCTGTTCTTACTTATTCTTCATAGTGTGTACATATGTTGTGTCTGAGGCATGTAGCGTACAAACTACTTGCACATACATGTGTATTCTCACTGTACAGCCCATACTGTTGTACATATGTTGTCTATGACAAACGCTGGTTACAGGTGAGTGTGTACAGATGTTGTCTATGAGAAACGCTGGTTACAGGTGAGTGTGTACAGATGTTTTCTGTGAGATACGCTGGTTTCAGGTGAGTGTGTACAGATGTTGCCTGTGAGATACGCTGGTTACAGGTGAGTGTGTAAAGATATAAATAAAAAGAAAGAAGCGCTCAACCTGGGAACGAACAATAGCATAATAGCTTGTTCTATGGCTAGTTACCACCCTAGAAGCATCTCCTTTTTTTTCAACATGTGCCTTTCACAGAGAAGAACTTTCCTGAAGCATATCAGTCTGATCCTGACTTCACAGTACAGTCCAGCCCCGAAATACCAGGCAATCCCTCTCTGAACGAGAGAAACAGCAAAACCCCAGACGTACATTTAGGCCTATTGTGGGCCTCGTCAGTGAGGTGCAGCCATATCCCTCTAGGCACACTGAGCAACGGGTCCACGTCTAGCTTCCTGCATAACACTTCGGGAGACTTCCTTAAGTGTCATAATTTGCATAAATAAAAAGAGAGAAGTGCTCAACCTGGGAACGAACAATAGCATAATAGCTTGTTCTATGGCTAGTTACCACCCAAGAAGCAGCCTCTTTTTGCTCAACATGTCACTTAGGGAAGTCTCCCTAAGTGTGATTCGGGAATCCAGACGTGGACCCATTGCTCAGTGTGCCTAGAGGGATATGGCTGCACCTCACTGACGAGGCCCACAATAGGCCAAAACATATGTCTGGGGTTTTGCTGTTTCTCTTGTTCAGAGAGGGATTGCCTGGTATTTTGGGGATGGACTGTACTGTGAAGTCAGGATCAGACTGATATGCTTCAGGAAAGTTCTTCTCTGTGAAAGGCACATGTTGAGCAAAAAAGAGGCTGCTTCTTGGGTGGTAACTAGCCATAGAACAAGCTATTATGCTATTGTTCATGCCCAGGTTGAGTGCTTCTCTCTTTTTATTTATGAGTGTGTAAAGATGTTGCCTGTGAAATACGCTCGTTACAGGTGAGTGTGTACAGATGTTACCTGTGAGATACGCTGGTTACAGGTGAGTGTGTACAGATGTTGTTTGTGAGATATGCTGGTTACAAGTGAGTGTGTACAGATGTTGCCTGTGAGATACGCTGGTTACAGGTGAGTGTGAATTTAATAACATAAAATAAAATCAACAAATTGGTAACAAAACAATTTTCAAATTAGCACAACTAGTACCAATAACAGATTGGATGCAACCATAGAAAACTATATTTCTCTTGTTAAGTGTATCCAGTCCACGGATCATCCATTACTTATGGGATATTCTCCTTCCCAACAGGAAGTTGCAAGAGGATCACCCACAGCAGAGCTGCTATATAGCTCCTCCCCTAACTGTCATATCCAGTCATTCTCTTGCAAGCCTCAACCAAGATGGAGGTCATAAGAGGAGTGTGGTGTTTTATACTTAGTTTATTCTTCAATCAAAAGTTTGTTATTTTTAAATGGTGCCGGAGTGTACTGTTTATCTCAGGCAGTATTTAGAAGAAGAATCTGCCTGTGTTTTCTATGATCTTAGCAGAAGTAACTAAGATCCATGGCTGTTCTCACATATTCTGAGGAGTGAGGTAACTTCAGAGAGGGAATGGCGTGCAGGTTTTCCTGCAATAAGGTATGTGCAGTTAATATTTTTCTAGGGATGGAATTTGCTAGAAAATGCTGCTGATACCGAACTAATGTAAGTAAAGCCTTAAATGCAGTTATAGCGTCTGGTATCAGGCTTATTAATAGAGATGCATACTCTTATAAAAATGTAATATAAAACGTTTGCTGGCATGTTTAATCGTTTTTATATGTATTTGGTGATAAAAAATATTGGGGCCTAGTTTTTTTCCACATGGCTGGCTTGAATTTGGCCTAGAAACAGTTTCCTTAGGCTTTCCACTGTTGTAATATGAGTGGGAGGGGCCTATTTTGCCGTTTTTTTGCACAGCAAAAATTACAGACACAGACATCCAGCTTCTTCCTGCATGATCCAGGACATCTCTGGAGGGCTCAAAAGGCTTCAAATTCGTTTTTGAGGGAGGTAAAAAGCCACAGTAGAGCTGTGGCAGTTGTTGTGACTGTTTGGAAAAAAAAAAAAAAAAAAAAAAAAAACGTTTTTGTCTTTTATTATTTTTTGGGTATTAAGGGGTTAATCATCCATTTGCAAGTGGGTGCAATGCTCTGCTAACTTGTTACATACACTGTAAAAATTTTGTTAGTGTAACTGCCTTTTTTCACTGTTATTTAAAATTTTGACAAAATTTGTGTTTCTTAAGGTGCAGTAACGTTTTTTTATATTGCTTGTAAACTTGTTTAAAGTGTTTTCCAAGCTTGCTAGACTCATTGCTAGTCTGTTTAAACATGTCTGACTCAGAGGAAACTACTTGTTCATTATGTTTGAAAGCCATGGTGGAGCCCCATAGGAATGTGTACTAAATGTATTGATTTCACCTTAAACAGTAAAGATCAGTCTCTAAATATAAAAGAAATATCACCAGAAGATTCTGACGAGGGGGAAGTTATGCCGACTAACTCTCCCCACGTGTCAAACCCTTCGCCTCCCGCTCAGGGGATGCACGCTAATATGGCACCAATTACATTAGGGACGCCCATAGCGATTACCTTGCAGGACATGGCTGCAATCATGAATAATACCCTGTCAGAGGTATTATCCAGGTTGCCTGAATTAAGAGGCAAGCGCGATTGCTCTGGGGTTAGGAGAAATACAGAGCACGCAGATGCTGTAAGGGCCATGTCTGATACTGCGTCACAATATGCAGATCATGAGGACGGAGAGCTTCATTCTGTGGGTGACATCTCTGATTCGGGGAATCCTGATTCAGAGATTTCTAATTTTAAATTTAAGCTTGAGAACCTCCGTGTGTTGCTTGGGGAGGTATTAGCTGCTCTGAATGACTATAACACAGTTGCAGTACCAGAGAAATTGTGTAGGCTGGATAAATACTATGCGGTACCGGTGTGTACTGATGTTTTTCCTATACCTAAAAGGCTTACAGAAATTATTAGCAAGGAGTGGGATAGACCGGGTGTGCCTTTTTCTCCTATATTTAGAAAAATGTTTCCAATAGACGCCACTACACGGGACTTATGTCAGACGGTCCCTAAGGTGGAGGGAGCAGTTTCTACTTTAGCAAATCGTACTACTATCCCGGTTGAGGACAGTTGTGCTTTTTCAGATCCAATGGATAAAAAATTGGAGGGTTACCTTAAGAAAATGTTTATTCAACAAGGTTTTATTTTACAGCCCCTTGCATGCATTGCGCCTGTCACGGCCGCAGCGGCATTCTGGTTTGAGGCCCTGGAAGAGGCCATCCATACAGCTCCATTGACTGAAATTATTGACAAGCTTAGAACACTTAAGCTAGCTAACTCATTTGTTTCTGATGCCATTGTTCATTTGACTAAACTAACGGCTAAGAATTCCGGATTCGCCATCCAAGCGCGTAGGGCGCTATGGCTTAAATCCTGGTCAGCTGACGTGACTTCGAAGTCTAAATTACTCAACATTCCTTTCAAGGGGCAGACCTTATTCGGGCCTGGTTTGAAGGAAATTATTGCTGACATTACTGGAGGTAAGGGTCACACCCTTCCTCAGGACAGGGCCAAAGCAAAAGGCCAAACAGTCTAATTTTCGTGCCTTTCGAAATTTCAAGGCAGGTGCAGCATCAACTTCCTCCGCTTCAAAACAAGAGGGAACTGTTGCTCAATCTAAGCAGGCCTGGAAACCTAACCAGTCCTGGAACAAAGGCAAGCAGGCCAGAAAGCCTGCTGCTGCCTCTAAGACAGCATGAAGGAACGGCCCCCTATCCGGCGACGGATCTAGTAGGGGCAGACTTTCTCTCTTCGCCAAGGCGTGGGCAAGAGATGTTCAGGATCCCTGGGCGTTGGAGATCATATCTCAGGGATATCTTCTGGACTTCAAAGCTTCCCCTCCACAAGGGAGATTTCATCTTTCAAGGCTATCTGCAAATCAGATAAAGAAAGAGGCATTCCTACGCTGTGTGCAAGACCTAGTTATGGGAGTGATCCATCCAGTTCCGCGGACGGAACAAGAACAGGGTTGTTATTCGAATCTGTTTGTGGTTCCCAAAAAAGAGGGAACCTTCAGACCAATTTTGGATCTAAAGATCTTAAACAAATTCCTCAGAGTTCCATCTTTCAAAATGGAAACTATTCGGACCATCCTACCCATGATCCAAGAAGGTCAGTACATGACCACAGTGGACTTAAAGGATGCCTACCTTCACATACCGATTCACAAAGATCATCATCGGTTTCTAAGGTTTGCCTTTCTAGACAGGCATTACCAATTTGTAACTCTTCCCTTCGGGTTGGCTACAGCCCCGAGAATCTTTACAAAGGTTCTGGGCTCACTTCTGGCGGTTCTAAGACCGCGAGGCATAGCGGTGGCTCCGTGTCTAGACGACATCCTGATACAGGCATCAAGCTTTCAAGTTGCCAAGTCTCATACAGAGATAGTTCTGGCATTTCTGAGGTCGCACGGGTGGAAAGTTAACGAGGAAAAGAGTTCTCTATCCCCACTCACAAGAGTCTCCTTCTTAGGGACTCTTATAGATTCTGTAGAAATGAAAATTTACCTGACGGAGTCCAGGTTATCAAAACTTCTAAATGCTTGCCGTGTTCTTCACTCCATTCCGCGCCCTTCGGTAGCTCAGTGTATGGAGGTAATCAGCTTAATGGTAGCGGCAATGGACATAGTGCCATTTGCGCGCCTTCATCTCAGACCGCTGCAATTATGCATGCTGAGTCAGTGGAATGGGGATTACACAGATTTGTCCCCTCTGCTAAATCTGGATCAAGAGACCAGAGATTCTCTTCTCTGGTGGTTGTCTCGGGTACACCTGTCCAAGGGTATGACCTTTCGCAGGCCAGATTGGACAATTGTAACAACAGATGCCAGCCTTCTAGGTTGGGGTGCAGTCTGGAATTCCCTGAAGGCACAGGGATCGTGGACTCAGGAGGAGAAACTCCTTCCAATAAATATTCTGGAGTTAAGAGCGATATTCAATGCTCTTCTGGCTTGGCCTCAGTTAGCAACACTGAGGTTCATCAGATTTCAGTCAGACAACATCACGACTGTGGCTTACATCAACCATCAAGGGGGAACCAGGAGTTCCCTAGCGATGTTAGAAGTCTCAAATATAATTCGCTGGGCAGAGTACCACTCTTGCCACCTGTCAGCTATCCATATCCCAGGCGTGGAGAACTGGGAGGCGGTTTTTCTAAGTCATCAGACTTTCCATCCGGGGGAGTGGGAACTCCATCCGGAGGTGTTTGCTCAGTTGATTCATCGTTGGGGCAAACCAGAGTTGGATCTCATGACGTCTCGCCAGAACGCCAAGCTTCCTTGTTACGGATCCAGGTCCAGGGACCCAGAAGCGATGCTGATAGATGCTCTAGCAGCGCCTTGGTTCTTCAACCTGGCTTATGTGTTTCCACCGTTTCCTCTGCTCCCTCGACTGATTGCCAAAATCAAACAGGAGAGAGCATTGGTGATTCTGATAGCACCTGCGTGGCCACGCAAGACTTGGTATGCAGACCTAATGGACATGTCATCCTTTCCACCATGGACTCTGCCTCTAAGACAGGACCTTCTGATACAAGGTCCTTTCAATCATCCAAATCTAATTTCTCTGAGACTGACTGCATGGAGATTGAACGCTTGATTCTATCAAAGCGTGGCTTCTCCGAGTCAGTCATTGATACTTTAATACAGGCACGAAAGCCTGTTACCAGGAAAATCTACCACAAGATATGGAGTAAATATCTTTATTGGTGTGAATCCAAGAATTACTCATGGAGTAAGGTTAGGATTCCTAGAATATTGTCTTTTCTCCAAGAGGGCTTGGACAAAGGATTATCAGCTAGTTCCTTAAAGGGACAGATTTCTGCTCTGTCTATTCTTTTGCACAAGCGTCTGGCAGATGTTCCAGACGTCCAGGCATTTTGCCAGGCTTTGGTTAGAATTAAGCCTGTGTTTAAACCTTTTGCACGCCCGTGGAGCTTAAACTTGGTTCTTAAAGTTCTTCAAGGAGTTCCGTTGGAACCCCTTCATTCCACTGATATTAAACTTTTATCTTGGAAAGTTCTGTTTTTGATGGCTATTTCCTCGGCTAGGAGAGTCTCTGAGCTATCTACCTTACAATGTGATTCTCCTTATCTGATTTTTCATGCAGATAAGGTAGTCCTGCGTACCAAACCTGGGTTTTTACCTAAGGTGGTTTCTAACAAGAATATCAATCAAGAGATTATTGTTCCATCATTGTGTCCTAATCCTTCTTCAAAGAAGGAACGTCTTTTACATAATCTGGACGTAGTCCGTGCCTTGAAGTTTTACTTACAAGCTAGTAAAGATTTTCGTCAAACATCTACCCTATTTGTCGTTTTCTCTGGACAGAGGAGAGGTCAAAAAACTTCGGCAACCTCTCTTTCCTTTTGGCTTCGGAGCATAATACGCCTAGCCTATGAGACTGCTGGACAGCAGCCCCCTGAAAGGATTACAGCTCATTCTACTAGAGCTGTGGCTTCCACCTGGGCCTTTAAAAATGAGGCCTCTGTTGAACAGATTTGCAAGGCCGCGACTTGGTCTTCGCTTCACACTTTTTCCAAATTTTACAAATTTGATACTTTTGCTTCTTCGGAGGCTGTTTTTGGGAGAAAGGTTCTTCAGGCAGTGGTTCCTTCCGCTTAATCCTGCCTTGTCCCTCCCATCATCCGTGTACTTTAGCTTTGGTATTGGTATCCCATAAGTAATGGATGATCCGTGGACTGGATACACTTAACAAGAGAAAACATAATTTATGCTTACCTGATAAATTTATTTCTCTTGTAGTGTATCCAGTCCACGGCCCGCCCTGTCCTTTTAAGGCAGGTTTAAATTTTAATTAAACTACAGTCACCACTGCACCCTATGGTTTCTCCTTTCTCTGTTGGTTTTCGGTCGAATGACTGGATATGACAGTTAGGGGTGGAGCTATATAGCAGCTCTGCTGTGGGTGATCCTCTTGCAACTTCCTGTTGGGAAGGAGAATATCCCATAAGTAATGGATGATCCGTGGACTGGATACACTACAAGAGAAATAAATTTATCAGGTAAGCATAAATTATGTTTTATGTAACCAGAAACAATAACAATCTTTAATTGTGCAAATATTTGAAGATACTAATGAATTTGTGGATGAATTGATATTATCACAGTTCATTGTTAGTGATTATAAATCACAATAATCTTTTCTGGACACGGTGCGTAAAAAATATAAAACCTATAGAAAATGTCTGGCCGCAGTAGTACTGGATCTGAGTCACATAGACAAGCTGTGTGTGCTGTTACACAGCTATAAGTATAGCACTACAGCTGCAGTAGTACTGGGTCTGAGTCACATAGACAAGCTGTGTGTGCTGATACACAGTATAATTATAGCACTACAGCTGCAGTAGTACTGGGTCTGTGTCACATAGACAAGCTGTGTGTGCTGATACACAGGTATAATTATAGCACTACAGCTGCAGTAGTACTGGATCTGAGTCACATAGACAAGCTGTGTGTGCTGTTACACAGCTATAAGTATAGCACTACAGCTGCAGTAGTACTGGGTCTGAGTCACATAGACAAGCTGTGTGTGCTGATACACAGTATAATTATAGCACTACAGCTGCAGTAGTACTGGGTCTGAGCTCACACAGACAGGCTGTGTGTGCTGATACACAGGTTTAATTATAGCACTACAGCTGCAGTAGTACTGGATCTGAGCTTACATAGACAAGCTTTGTGTGCTGATACACAGGTATAATTATAGCACTACAGCTGCAGTAGTACTGGGTCTGTGTCACATAGACAAGCTGTGTGTGCTGATACACAGTATAATTATAGCACTACAGCTGCAGTAGTACTGGGTCTGTGTCACATAGACAAGCTGTGTGTGCTGATACACAGTATAATTATAGCACTACAGCTGCAATAGTACTGGGTCTGAGTCACATAGACAAGCTGTGTGTGCTGATACACAGGTATAATTATAGCACTACAGCTGCAGTAGTACCGGGTGTGAGTCACATAGACAAGCTGTGTTTGCTGATACACAGTATAATTATAGCACTACAGCTGCAGTAGTACTGGGTGTGAGTCACATAGACAAGCTGCATGTGCTGATACACAGATATAATTATAGCACTACAGCTGCAGTAGTACTGGGTCTGAGTCACATAGACAAGCTGTGTGTGCTGATACACAGGTATAATTATAGCACTACAGCTGCAGTAGTACTGGGTCTGAGTCACATAGACAAGCTGTATTTGCTGATACACAGGTATAATTATAGCACTACAGCTGCAGTAGTACTGGGTCTGAGTCACATAGACAAGCTGTGTGTGCTGATACACAGGTATAATTATAGCTCTACAGCTGCAGTATTACTGGGTCTCAGCTTACATAGACAAGCTGTGTGTGCTGATACATAGGTATAATTATAGCACTACAGCTGCAGTAGTACTGGGTCTGAGCTTACATAGACAAGCTGTGTTTGCTGATACATAGGTATAATTATAGCACTACAGCTGCAGTAGTACTG
The DNA here is from genome assembly GCF_027579735.1 of Bombina bombina. Taxonomy (NCBI): domain Eukaryota; kingdom Metazoa; phylum Chordata; class Amphibia; order Anura; family Bombinatoridae; genus Bombina; species Bombina bombina. The sequence goes on from NC_069502.1 coordinate 872,227,945, forward strand.
GGTCTGTGTCACATAGACAAGCTGTGTGTGCTGATACACAGGTATAATTATAGCACTACAGCTGCAGTAGTACTGGGTCTGAGTCACATAGACATGCTGTGTGTGCTGATACACAGGTATAATTATAGCACTACAGCTGCAGTAGTACTGGGTTTGTGTCACATAGATAAGCTGTGTGTGCTGATACACAGGTATAATTATAGTATTACAGCTGCAGTAGTACTGGGTGTGAGTCACATAGACAAGCTGTGTGTGCTGATACACAGGTATAATTATAGCACTAAGCTGCAGTAGTACTGGGTCTGAGCTTACATAGACAAGCTGTGTGTGCTGATACACAGGTATAATTATAGCACTACAGCTGCAGTAGTTCTGGGTCTGAGTCACATAGACAAGCTGTGTGTGCTGATACACGGTATAATTATAGCACTACAGCTGCAGTAGTACTGGGTCTGTGTCACATAGACAAGCTGTGTGTGCTGATACACAGGTATAATTATAGCACTACTGCTGCAGTAGTACTGGGTCTGTGTCACATAGACAAGCTGTGTGTGCTGATACACAGTATAATTATAGCACTACAGCTGCAATAGTACTGGGTCTGAGTCACATAGACAAGCTGTGTGTGCTGATACACAGTATAATTATAGCACTACAGCTGCAGTAGTTCTGGGTCTGAGTAACATAGACAAGCTGTGTGTGCTGATACACAGTATAATTATATCACTACAGCTGCAGTAGTACTGGGTCTGAGTCACATAGACAAGCTGTGTGTACTGATACACAGTATAATTTAGCACTACAGCTGCAGTAGTACTGGGTGTGAGTCACATAGACAAGCTGTGTGTGCTGATACACAGGTATAATTATAGCACTACAGCTGCAGTAGTACCGGGTGTGAGTCACATAGACAAGCTGTGTTTGCTGATACACAGTATAATTATAGCACTACAGCTGCAGTAGTACTGGGTGTGAGTCACATAGACAAGCTACATGTGCTGATACACAGATATAATTATAGCACTACAGCTGCAGTAGTACTGGGTCTGAGTCACATAGACAAGCTGTGTGTGCTGATACACAGGTATAATTATAGCACTACAGCTGCAGTAGTACTGGGTCTGAGTCACATAGACAAGCTGTATGTGCTGATACACAGGTATAATTATAGCACTACAGCTGCAGTAGTACTGGGTCTGAGTCACATAGACAAGCTGTGTGTGCTGATACACAGGTATAATTATAGCTCTACAGCTGCAGTATTACTGGGTCTCAGCTTACATAGACAAGCTGTGTGTGCTGATACATAGGTATAATTATAGCACTACAGCTGCAGTAGTACTGGGTCTGAGCTTACATAGACAAGCTGTGTTTGCTGATACATAGGTATAATTATAGCACTACAGCTGCAGTAGTACTGGGTCTGTGTCACATAGACAAGCTGTGTGTGCTGATACACAGGTATAATTATAGCACTACAGCTGCAGTAGTACTGGGTCTGAGTCGCATAGACATGCTGTGTGTGCTGATACACAGGTATAATTATAGCACTACAGCTGCAGTAGTACTGGGTTTGTGTCACATAGATAAGCTGTGTGTGCTGATACACAGGTATAATTATAGTATTACAGCTGCAGTAGTACTGGGTGTGAGTCACATAGACAAGCTGTGTGTGCTGATACACAGGTATAATTATAGCACTAAGCTGCAGTAGTACTGGGTCTGAGCTTACATAGACAAGCTGTGTGTGCTGATACACAGGTATAATTATAGCACTACAGCTGCAGTAGTTCTGGGTCTGAGTCACATAGACAAGCTGTGTGTGCTGATACACAGGTATAATTATAGCACTACAGCTGCAGTAGTACTGGATCTGAGTCACATAGACAAGCTGTGTGTGCTGTTACACAGCTATAAGTATAGCACTACAGCTGCAGTAGTACTGGGTCTGAGTCACATAGACAAGCTGTGTGTGCTGATACACAGTATAATTATAGCACTACAGCTGCAGTAGTACTGGGTCTGAGCTCACACAGACAGGCTGTGTGTGCTGATACACAGGTTTAATTATAGCACTACAGCTGCAGTAGTACTGGATCTGAGCTTACATAGACAAGCTTTGTGTGCTGATACACAGGTATAATTATAGCACTACAGCTGCAGTAGTACTGGGTCTGTGTCACATAGACAAGCTGTGTGTGCTGATACACAGTATAATTATAGCACTACAGCTGCAGTAGTACTGGGTCTGTGTCACATAGACAAGCTGTGTGTGCTGATACACAGTATAATTATAGCACTACAGCTGCAATAGTACTGGGTCTGAGTCACATAGACAAGCTGTGTGTGCTGATACACAGGTATAATTATAGCACTACAGCTGCAGTAGTACCGGGTGTGAGTCACATAGACAAGCTGTGTTTGCTGATACACAGTATAATTATAGCACTACAGCTGCAGTAGTACTGGGTGTGAGTCACATAGACAAGCTGCATGTGCTGATACACAGATATAATTATAGCACTACAGCTGCAGTAGTACTGGGTCTGAGTCACATAGACAAGCTGTGTGTGCTGATACACAGGTATAATTATAGCACTACAGCTGCAGTAGTACTGGGTCTGAGTCACATAGACAAGCTGTATTTGCTGATACACAGGTATAATTATAGCACTACAGCTGCAGTAGTACTGGGTCTGAGTCACATAGACAAGCTGTGTGTGCTGATACACAGGTATAATTATAGCTCTACAGCTGCAGTATTACTGGTTCTCAGCTTACATAGACAAGCTGTGTGTGCTGATACATAGGTATAATTATAGCACTACAGCTGCAGTAGTACTGGGTCTGAGCTTACATAGACAAGCTGTGTTTGCTGATACATAGGTATAATTATAGCACTACAGCTGCAGTAGTACTGGGTCTGTGTCACATAGACAAGCTGTGTGTGCTGATACACAGGTATAATTATAGCACTACAGCTGCAGTAGTACTGGGTCTGAGTCACATAGACATGCTGTGTGTGCTGATACACAGGTATAATTATAGCACTACAGCTGCAGTAGTACTGGGTTTGTGTCACATAGATAAGCTGTGTGTGCTGATACACAGGTATAATTATAGTATTACAGCTGCAGTAGTACTGGGTGTGAGTCACATAGACAAGCTGTGTGTGCTGATACACAGGTATAATTATAGCACTAAGCTGCAGTAGTACTGGGTCTGAGCTTACATAGACAAGCTGTGTGTGCTGATACACAGGTATAATTATAGCACTACAGCTGCAGTAGTTCTGGGTCTGAGTCACATAGACAAGCTGTGTGTGCTGATACACGGTATAATTATAGCACTACAGCTGCAGTAGTACTGGGTCTGTGTCACATAGACAAGCTGTGTGTGCTGATACACAGGTATAATTATAGCACTACTGCTGCAGTAGTACTGGGTCTGTGTCACATAGACAAGCTGTGTGTGCTGATACACAGTATAATTATAGCACTACAGCTGCAATAGTACTGGGTCTGAGTCACATAGACAAGCTGTGTGTGCTGATACACAGTATAATTATAGCACTACAGCTGCAGTAGTTCTGGGTCTGAGTAACATAGACAAGCTGTGTGTGCTGATACACAGTATAATTATATCACTACAGCTGCAGTAGTACTGGGTCTGAGTCACATAGACAAGCTGTGTGTACTGATACACAGTATAATTTAGCACTACAGCTGCAGTAGTACTGGGTGTGAGTCACATAGACAAGCTGTGTGTGCTGATACACAGGTATAATTATAGCACTACAGCTGCAGTAGTACCGGGTGTGAGTCACATAGACAAGCTGTGTTTGCTGATACACAGTATAATTATAGCACTACAGCTGCAGTAGTACTGGGTGTGAGTCACATAGACAAGCTGCATGTGCTGATACACAGATATAATTATAGCACTACAGCTGCAGTAGTACTGGGTCTGAGTCACATAGACAAGCTGTGTGTGCTGATACACAGGTATAATTATAGCACTACAGCTGCAGTAGTACTGGGTCTGAGTCACATAGACAAGCTGTATGTGCTGATACACAGGTATAATTATAGCACTACAGCTGCAGTAGTACTGGGTCTGAGTCACATAGACAAGCTGTGTGTGCTGATACACAGGTATAATTATAGCTCTACAGCTGCAGTATTACTGGGTCTCAGCTTACATAGACAAGCTGTGTGTGCTGATACATAGGTATAATTATAGCACTACAGCTGCAGTAGTACTGGGTCTGAGCTTACATAGACAAGCTGTGTTTGCTGATACATAGGTATAATTATAGCACTACAGCTGCAGTAGTACTGGGTCTGTGTCACATAGACAAGCTGTGTGTGCTGATACACAGGTATAATTATAGCACTACAGCTGCAGTAGTACTGGGTCTGAGTCGCATAGACATGCTGTGTGTGCTGATACACAGGTATAATTATAGCACTACAGCTGCAGTAGTACTGGGTTTGTGTCACATAGATAAGCTGTGTGTGCTGATACACAGGTATAATTATAGTATTACAGCTGCAGTAGTACTGGGTGTGAGTCACATAGACAAGCTGTGTGTGCTGATACACAGGTATAATTATAGCACTAAGCTGCAGTAGTACTGGGTCTGAGCTTACATAGACAAGCTGTGTGTGCTGATACACAGGTATAATTATAGCACTACAGCTGCAGTAGTACTGGGTCTGAGTCACATAGACAAGCTGTGTGTGCTGATACACGGTATAATTATAGCACTACAGCTGCAGTAGTACTGGGTCTGTGTCACATAGACAAGCTGTGTGTGCTGATACACAGGTATAATTATAGCACTACAGCTGCAGTAGTACTGGGTCTGTGTCACATAGACAAGCTGTGTGTGCTGATACACGGTATAATTATAGTATTACAGCTGCAGTCGTACTCGGTGTGAGTCACATAGACAAGCTGTGTGTGCTGATACACGGTTATAATTATAGCACTAAGCTGCAGTAGTACTGGGTCTGAGCTTACATAGACAAGCTGTGTGTGCTGATACACAGGTATAATTATAGCACTACAGCTGCAGTAGTTCTGGGTCTGAGTCACATAGACAAGCTGTGTGTGCTGATACACGGTATAATTATAGCACTACAGCTGCAGTAGTACTGGGTCTGTGTCACATAGACAAGCTGTGTGTGCTGATACACAGGTATAATTATAGCACTACAGCTGCAGTAGTACTGGGTCTGAGTCACATAGACAAGCTGTGTGTGCTGATACACAGGTATAATTATAGCTCTACAGCTGCAGTATTACTGGGTCTCAGCTTACATAGACAAGCTGTGTGTGCTGATACATAGGTATAATTATAGCACTACAGCTGCAGTAGTACTGGGTCTGAGCTTACATAGACAAGCTGTGTGTGCTGATACACAGGTATAATTATAGCACTACAGCTGCAGTAGTTCTGGGTCTGAGTCACATAGACAAGCTGTGTGTGCTGATACACGGTATAATTATAGCACTACAGCTGCAGTAGTACTGGGTCTGTGTCACATAGACAAGCTGTGTGTGCTGATACACAGGTATAATTATAGCACTACAGCTGCAGTAGTACTGGGCCTGAGTCACATAGCCAAGATGTGTTTGCTGATACACGGGTATAATTATAGCACTAAGCTGCAGTAGTACTGGGTCTGATCTCACATAGACAAGCTGTGTGTGCTGATACATAGGTATAATTATAGCACTACAGCTGCAGTAGTACTGGGTGTGAGTCACATAGACAAGTTGTGTGCGCTAATACACAGGGATAATTATAGCACTACAGCTGCAGTAGTACTATGTGTGAGTCACATAGATAAGCTGTGTGTGCTGATACACAGGTATAATTATAGTATTACAGCTGCAGTAGTACTGGGTGTGAGTCACATAGACAAGCTGTGTGTGCTGATACACAGGTATAATTATAGCACTACAGCTGCAGTAGTACTGAGTCTCTGTCACATAGACAAGCTGTGTGTGCTGATACACGGTATAATTATAGCACTACAGCTGCAGTAGTACTGAGTCTGAGTCACATAGACAAGCTGTGTGTGCTGATACACAGGTATAATTATAGCACTACAGCTGCAGTAGTACCGGGTCTGAGTCACATAGACAAGCTGTGTGTGCTGATACAGGGGTATAATTATAGCACTACAGCTGCAGTAGTACCGGGTCTGAGTCACATAGACAAGCTGTGTGTGCTGATACACAGTATAATTATAGCACTACAGCTGCAGTAGTACTGGGTCTGTGTCACATAGACAAGCTGTGTGTGCTGATACACAGTATAATTATAGCACTACAGCTGCAGTAGTACCGGGTCTGAGTCACATAGACAAGCTGTGTTGCTGATACAGGGTTATAATTATAGCACTACAGCTGCAGTAGTACCGGGTCTGAGTCACATAGACAAGCTGTGTGTGCTGATACACGGTATAATTATAGCACTACAGCTGCAGTAGTACTGGGTCTGAGTCACATAGACAAGCTGTGTGTGCTGATACACAGTATAATTATAGCACTACAGCTGCAGTAGTACTGGGTCTGAGTCACATAGACAAGCTGTGTGTGCTGATACACAGTATAATTATAGCACTACAGCTGCAGTAGTACTGGGTCTGTGTCACATAGACAAGCTGTGTGTGTGCTGATACACAGTATAATTATAGCACTACAGCTGCAGTAGTACTGGGTATGATCTCACATAGACAAGCTGTGTGTGCTGATACACAGTATAATTATAGCACTACAGCTGCAGTAGTACTGGGTGTGAGTCACATAGACAAGCTGTGTGTGCTGATACACAGTATAATTATAGCACTAAAGCTGCAGTAGTACTGGGTCTGAGTCACATAGACAACTTACTTATTATTTTTTTGTATAATTAAGTTAAACCAATAATTTTATGGTTTATATCTCACTTGTTCTGTCAACAGATAAAGTATTATCAAATATCAGAACAGTTTTATACAGTGTATTATTCAGAGAAACTGAAAAAAATATAATTTGGATATAAAATATGTTTAATTATTCTGTAAATAAATCGGTGTACTTTTGTGTCATTTCTTGCTGTAATTACAGGGCCTCTAGAGGAAAACCCGGGCACTGGGCTATTAGATGTGAAGGAAGAGAATGAGACAGATGACATGAATAGTCATCAGACTGAAATACATTGGTCCCTCCCTGCCGGTGAGTAGTAATACGTGAGAGTCTGCCGGAGCTGTGCACACAGTTACTTACTGCTCTCCCTTGTAGTTTACTGTCTGGTTTATAAGCGCAGATAACAAAATGAGTTTAACCCTTGTTTAGTTCATGTTGTAGTTTTATAATGGAATATGGAGGATCACCGCACAGAAAACAAATATTAAGTTATAAAGTAAAATAATAGAGGGAAAGCACCACATTGTGTGTATTTGGAGCTATTGTCTGTCTGGGAACTATGCAAACTGTTTTATGTTTTTAAGGAGATCATGTGATATAAAAACTGATTCTGCTTGATTCAAAGATAACGCTGCTATAGTGAAAGTTGAGATAACAGATGATCTGGGTGTGATGTCTCAGATAGGAATCCTGGATGAGGAAACCAGCGATAGTATCAACCTAGGTGAGTGTGCACATGCGTCTGAGGGATGTGGGTTACAGATGAATGTACACATACAGTATGTTGTGTCTCAGGTATGCAGATTACATGTGAGTGTGCATGTATGTTTAGTCTGAGGGATACAGGTTACAGTAGAGTTTGCATGTACATTGTGCCTGAGATTCTTGGGTCACAGATGAGTGTGCATAATAAATGTGATAATCTGGTAAATAATTATCTCATATGCCCTAATTAATTTCTGGTTCATTACATGATTTTATTTATAATAAGAGAGATATTGATACATCCCACAAGCGCATATACACTTGTCTTCTCACTGTACAGGGCGTATGGATGTGACGCCTTCAGATGGCTCAGCGTTTGAGCACAGAGGAGAACCGTATGTGTGTGATCAGGTGAAGACTGAGGAGGATGAAGTTCCTATAAATACGGATACAGGTGAGTAGCGCTTATTAAGTTAAGGGAAGATTCTGTAATGGTGACATTTTGTCTCTTGTAAATAAGTTATATTTGCTCAGATGGTTACATGGCAGACAGTATAAGTCTTAGGTAAACCAATTACACATTTTTTAGCAAACAAAATGAACCTGATGACTTAGTTACACAATTCTGTGATATTCCTCTCAGCTCCTCCAAGTGACTTCACATATGTTGCCAACTTAACAGAATTTAAGGTTTGAAAAATATAATTTAAATGATACTTTTGTTTGATTAGTGTGTTAAGCACTTTTTTTTATCACTATGTATGTGACATGTTTGAGGGGCACAGGCCAGGGGTGAGTGTTAGTGGATGACATGTCAGGGACACAGGGCACAGGTGAGTGTACATGTGTGACATGTCTGAGGGACACAGGGCACAGGTGAGTGTACGTGTGTGATGTGTCTGAGGAAAACAGGGAGGGCACAGGTGAGTGTACATGTGTGATATGTCTGAGGGACACAGGGCACAGGTGAGTGTACATGTGTGAGGTGCCTGAGTGATACAGGGCACAGGTGAGAGTACGTGTGTGACATTTCTGAGGGACACAGGGCACAGGTGAGTGTACGTGTGTGATGTGTCTGAGGGATACAGGGCACAGGTGAGTGTACGTGTGTGATGTGTCTGAGGGATACAGGGCACAGGTGAGTGTACGTGTGTGATGTGTCTGAGGGATACAGGGCACAGGTGAGTGTACGTGTGTGATGTGTCTGAGGGATACAGGGCACAGGTGAGTGTACGTGTGTGATGTGTCTGAGGGATGCAGGGCACAGGTGAGTGTACGTGTGTGATGTGTCTGAGGGATACAGGGCACAGGTGAGTGTACGTGTGTGACGTGTTTGAGGGATACAGGGCACAGGTGAGTGTACGTGTGTGACGTGTTTGAGGGATACAGGGCACAGGTGAGTGTACGTGTGTGATGAGTCTGAGGGATGCAGGGCACAGGTGAGTGTACGTGTGTGATGTGTCTGAGGGATACAGGGCACAGGTGAGTGTACGTGTGTGATGTGTCTGAGGGATACAGGGCACAGGTGAGTGTACGTGTGTGACGTGTCTGAGGGATACAGGGCACAGGTGAGTTTACGTGTGTGACGTGTCTGAGGGATACAGGGCACAGGTGAGTTTATGTGTGTGACGTGTCTGAGGGATGCAGAGCACAGGTGAGTGTACATGTGTGTGATGTGTCTGAGGGATACAGGGCACAGGTGAGTGTACATGTGTGATGTGTCTGAGGGATACAGGGCACAGGTGAGTGTACGTGTGTGACGTGTCTGGGGGATGCAGGGCATAGGTGAGTGTACGTGTGTGACGTGTCTGAGGGATACAGGGCACAGGTGAGTGTACGTGTGTGACGTGTCTGGGGGTTGCAGGGCACAGGTGAGTGTACGTGTGTGATGTGTCTGAGGGATACAGGGCACAGGTGAGTGTACATGTGTGACGTGTCTGAGGGATGCAGGGCACAGGTGAGTGTACGTGTGTGATGTGTCTGAGGGATGCAGGGCACAGTTGAGTGTACGTGTGTGATGTGTCTTAGGGATACAGGGCACAGGTGAGTGAGTGTACGTGTGTGATATTCAGATATTACAATTTCCATGTGTTTTGCTAAATAGCTCAAATATGACCTTATTTATATGATCTATACAGGTGATGTTAAGACTGAAGTCACACTTAATGCTGAACAAACAAGTGATCTGTATGTAACTAGGCAACTGAAAGCTGTGAAGCAGGAAATCGGTGACAATATCAGTACAGGTGAGTGCAGGTTTGATGTGTCTGAGGGATATAGATCATCTTACCCATTAAACACAGGGAGGTTTTTATTTGGGGGAGAGGGAGACATGTTTAGACTCCTCATCTGCTCAAACCTATAACAGATGAAAACTCTCTTGTTATTTGTGCATTTATCATTGCACAAGCAGTACTTGTGAACTGCTTGTGCAATGCCGCCCCCTACAGGTGTCAATCAACCCGATCGTATGCGATTGGGCGGATTGATGTCCACTGCCTCAGAGGAGGCGGACGAGTTAAGAAGTTACATTCAGGGCCATTCACCCCTTGTCAAATCGGCCTCTATCTCAGCAGTGATATTTCTCTTGTAAGATGTATCGAGTCCACGGATTCATCTTTACTTGTGGGATATTCTCCTTCCCAACAGGAAGTGGCAAAGAGAGCACACAGCAGAGCTGTCCATATAGCTCCCCCTCTAGCTCCACCCCCCAGTCATTCTCTTTGCCGGCTCTAAGCAATCGGAAGGGTAAAGTGAATGTGGTGTTAGAATTGTAGTTTTTATTTTCTACAAGCAAGAGTTTGTTATTTTAAATGGTACCGGTGTGTACTATTTGCTCTCTAGCAGAAAGGAGATGAAGATTTCTGCAGGGAGGAAGATGATTTTAGCATGTTGTAACTAAAATCCACTGCTGTTCCCACAAAGGACTGAGGAGTGCAAGAAAACTTCAGTTGGGGGGAACGGTTTGCAGGTTAGGCTGCAATAAGGTATGTTCAGGCATTTATTTCTAGACAAGACTGTGATAATGCTAGAAAAGACTGATAAATCCCCATGAGGGAAGGGTAAGCTGTATTCAGAGACTAAGTATGGAATTTCAAGCTTACATAACAGGGCTAGTTTATGCTGGTTGACACTACTTTATGGCAAACGGTTTTTATTGAAAATATCGTTTTTCTAAGACACTTTGAAGGTTCCTTTGGGTTTCTTTCAGGGGTTGTTACCCACATGGCAATTATTAAATCACTTGGGAGTGTTTCTTTAATCTTCACAGGCACCGTAGTGAGGCGGGAGGGGCCTAATTTCGCGCCTCAGATGTGCAGTTATATTTGACTAGAAGTTCAGGCTGTTTCACATGGAGGGTCCTGCTGCAGTTTGAGGGCCTATAAGAAGCCTTTTCCCCACAAATCTGGTTCCTAAGGGAAGGTAGGGCCACAGCAGAGCTGTGGCAAGGTGCTGAACGTTTTTTAACCGTTTTTTTTTACTTACTGTCGATCCGGTTTGGGCATTAAGGGGTTAATCGTTTTTATTGCTAGTGGTGCAATTTTACTAATGCTTTAGGTACATACTGTAAACATTTCAAAAAGTTTGCTGCATTTTTTCACTGTTTTGCAAAATTGTGTGCCTTTTTTATCTCTTAAAGGCACAGTAACGTTTTTTTCAAAGTGTGTTTTTACTTGATTAAAGTGATTTCCAAGCCTGCTTGTTTTACTACTGTTAAACATGTCTGACACCAAGGAAAATCCTTGTTCAATGTGTTTAGAAGCCATGGTGGAACCCCCTCTCAGAATGTGTCCCACTTGTACTGATATGTCTATACACTTTAAAGAACATATTGTTGCACTTAAAAATGTGGCCCAAGATGATTCTCAGACAGAAGGTAACGAGGTTAGCCTGTCAACCTCTCCCCAAGTGTCACAACCAGTTACGCCCGCTCAAGCGACGCCTAGCACCTCTAGTGCGTCTAACTCTTTTACCTTGCAAGACTTGGCGGCAGTTATGAATAATACCCTATCAGTGTTCTTATCTAAACTGCCTGTGTTACCTGCAAAGCGTGATAGCTCTGTTTTAAGAACAGATAGTGAGCATTCTGACGCTTTAGTAGCTGTATCCGATATACCCTCACAGCGATCTGAAGCTGGGGTGAGGGATGGGCTGTCTGAGGGAGAAATTTCTGATTCAGGAAAGGTTTCTCCTCAGACAGATTCAGATACGTTGGCTTTTAAATTTAAACTAGAACACCTCCGCTTATTGCTCAGGGAGGTATTAGTTACTCTTGATGACTGCGACCCTATGGTGGTTCCAGAGAAATTGTGTAAAATGGACAAATACCTAGAAGTTCCTGTTTACACTGATGTGTTCCCGGTCCCTAAGAGGATTGTAGATATAGTTACTAGGGAGTGGGATAGACCAGGTATTCCCTTCGTTCCCCCTCCTGTTTTTAAGAAAATGTTCCCCATATCTGACCCCATGCGGGACTCGTGGCAGACAGTCCCTAAGGTGGAGGGGGCTGTTTCTTCACTTGCTAAACGCACAACTATACCAATTGAAGACAGTTGTGCTTTTAAAGACCCTATGGATAAAAAATTAGAGGGTTTACTTAAGAAAATTTTTGTTCAACAAGGTTTTCTTCTCCAACCTATTGCGTGCATTGTTCCTGTAACTACTGCAGCTGCTTTCTGGTTCGAGGCGCTGGAAGATGCGCTCCAGACGGAGACCTCATATGAGGACATTATGGACAGAATTAAGGCTCTTAAGCTGGCTAATTTTATCACAGATGCCGCTTTCCAACTAGCTAAGTTAGCGGCAAAGAATTCAGGTTTCACCATTTTAGCGCGCAGGGCGCTATGGCTAAAGTCCTGGTCGGCCGATGTGTCGTCAAAATCTAAACTCTTGAACATCCCTTTCAAAGGAAAGACCCTCTTCGGGCCTGAATTGAAAGAGATTATTTCAGAAATCACTGGGGGAAAAGGCCATGCTCTCCCTCAGGACAAGTCCTTTAAGATAAAGAACAAACAAAATAATTTTCGTTCCTTTCGGAATTTCAGGAGCGGTCTCGCTTCATTCACCCCTGCTGCAAAGCAAGAGGGTAACGCTTCACCACCCAGGTCAGCCTGGAAACCTTACCAGGGCTGGAACAAGGGTAAACAGGCCAAGAAGCCTGCAGCTGCCTCTAAGACAGCATGAAGGGATAGCCCCCGATCCGGGACCGGATCTAGTAGGGGGCAGACTCTCTCTCTTCGCTCAGGCCTGGGCAAGAGATGTACACGATCCCTTGGCCTTAGAGATTGTATCCCAGGGATATCTTCTAGAATTCAAGGACTCCCCTCCAAGGGGAAGGTTCCACATTTCTCGTCTGTCTACAGACCAGACAAAGAAAGAGGCGTTCTTACGCTGTGTAGAAGACCTACATACAATGGGAGTGATCCACCCTGTTCCAATTGCAGAACAAGGGCTTGGTTTTTACTCAAACCTGTTTGTGGTTCCCAAGAAAGAAGGAACTTTCAGACCAATCCTGGATCTCAAAATTCTAAACAAATTCCTCAGAGTCCCATCATTCAAGATGGAGACCATTCGGACAATCTTGCCAATGATCCAGGAGGGTCAATATATGACCACCGTGGATTTAAAGGATGCATATCTGCACATTCCTATCCACAAAGATCATCACCAGTTTCTCAGGTTCGCCTTTCTGGACAAGCATTACCTGTTTGTGGCTCTTCCTTTCGGGTTGGCCACTGCTCTCAGAATTTTCACAAAGGTACTAGGGTCCCTCCTTGCGGTTCTAAGACCGCGGGGCATAGCAGTGGCTCCTTATCTAGACGACATCTTAATTCAGGCGTCGACTTTCCAAAGAGCCAAGTCTCACACGGAAATTGTATTGGCCTTTCTGAGGTCTCACGGGTGGAAGGTGAACATCAAAAAGAGTTCTCTCTCCCCCCTCACAAGAGTTTCCTTCCTAGGAACTCTGATAGACTCGGTAGAAATGAAAATATTTCTGACGGAGGTCAGAAAGTTAAAACTCTTAACCACTTGCCGAGCCCTTCATTCCATTCCTCGGTCATCTGTAGCTCAGTGCATGGAGACAATCGGATTAATGGTAGCGGCAATGGACATAGTCCCTTTTGCACGGATACACCTCAGACCACTGCAACTATGCATGCTCAAACAGTGGAATGGGGATTATGCAGATTTGTCTCCTCAAATACAGCTGGACCAGGGGACCAGAGATTCTCTTCTCTGGTGGTTGTCTCAGGATCACCTGTCTCAGGGAATGTGTTTCCGCAGACCAGAGTGGATCATCGTAACGACCAACGCCAGTCTGTTGGGCTGGGGTGCAGTCTGTGACTCCCTGAAAGCTCAGGGCTTATGGTCTCGGGAAGAAGCTCTTCTCCCGATAAACATTTTGGAACTGAGGGCGATATTCAACACGCTTCAGGCATGGCCTCAGCTAGCTGCGGCCAAATTCATCAGATTTCAGTCGGACAACATCACGACTGTAGCTTACATCAATCATCAAGGGGGAACAAGGAGTTCCCTAGCAATGACGGAAGTAACCAAAATAATCAGATGGGCGGAGGATCACTCCTGCCATCTCTCAGCAATTCACATCCCAGAAGAAGACAACTGGGAGGCAGATTTTCTAAGTCGTCAGACTTTTCACCCGGGGGAGTGGGAACTCCACCCAGAGGTATTTGCCCAGCTGACTCAGCTATGGGGCACTCCAGAATTGGATCTGATGGCGTCCCGTCAGAACACCAAACTTCCTCTTTACGGGTCCAGGTCCCGGGATCCTCAGGCGGTGCTGATAGATGCTCTAGCAGCGCCTTGGTCCTTCAATCTGGCCTATGTTTTTCCACCGTTTCCTCTCCTCCCTCGTCTGGTTGCCAGAATCAAGCAGGAGAGGGCTTTGGTGATTCTGATAGCGCCTGCGTGGCCACACAGGACCTGGTATGCAGACCTAGTGGACATGTCATCTGTCCCACCATGGACACTACCAGTGAGGCAGGACCTTCTAATACAAGGTCCTTTCAAACATCCAAATCTAATTTCTCTGCGTCTGACTGCTTGGAGATTGAACGCCTAATTCTATCAAAGCGTGGTTTCTCTGAGTCGGTTATTGATACCCTGATTCAGGCTAGAAAGCCTGTCACCAGGAAAATCTACCATAAGATTTGGCGAAAATATCTTTTTTGGTGTGAATCCAAGGGTTACTCATGGAGTAAGATTAGGATTCCCAGGATATTGTCCTTTCTCCAGGAAGGGTTGGAGAAAGGCTTATCAGCTAGTTCCTTAAAAGGACATATATCTGCTCTGTCCTTTTACACAATCGTCTGGCATAGGTACCAGACGTTCAAGCGTTTAGTCAGGCTTTAGTCAGAATCAAGCCTGTTTATAGACCTGTGGCTCCGCCATGGAGTCTGAATTTAGTTCTTTCAGTTCTGCAAGGGGTTCCGTTTGAACCTTTACATTCCATAGATATTAAGCTTTTATCTTGGAAAGTTTTGTTTTTGGTAGCTATCTCTTCTGCTCGAAGAGTTTCAGAGTTATCTGCTTTACAGTGTGATTCACCTTACCAGGTTTTCCATGCATATAAGGTAGTTTTGCGTACCAAACCCGGTTTTCTTCCTAAGGTTGTGTCTAATAAGAATATTAACCAGGAAATTGTTGTTCCTTCTCTGTGTCCTAAGCCTTCTTCGAAGAAGGAACGTCTGTTACACAATCTTGATGTGGTTCGTGCTTTAAAGTTCTATTTACAAGCAACTAAGGATTTCAGACAAACATCTTCATTGTTTGTTATCTATTCTGGTAAGAGGAGAGGTCAGAAGGCGACTGCTACCTCTCTTTCCTTTTGGCTGAAAAGCATCATCCGTTTGGCCTACAAGACTGCTGGCCAGCAGCCTCCCGAAACAATTACTGTTCATTCTACCAGAGCAGTGGCTTCCACGTGGGCTTTTAAAAATGAGGCTTCTGTTGAACAGATTTGTAAGGCAGCGACTTGGTCTTCGCTGCATACTTTTTCCAAATTTTACAAATTCAATACTTTTGCTTCTTCGGAGGCTATTTTTGGGAGAAAGGTTTTACAAGCAGTGGTGCCTTCCGTTTAAGGTACCTGTCTTGTTCCCTCCCTTCATCCGTGTCCTAAAGCTTTGGTATTGGTATCCCACAAGTAAAGGATGAATCCGTGGATTCGATACATCTTACAAGAGAAAACAGAATTTATGCTTACCTGATAAATTACTTTCTCTTGTGATGTATCGAGTCCACAACCCGCCCTGGCTTTTAAGTCAGGTAGATTTTTTGTTTAAACTACAGTCACCACTGCACCCTATGGTTTCTCCTTTTTCTTCCTAACCTTCGGTCGAATGACTGGGGGGTGGAGCTAGAGGGGGAGCTATATGGACAGCTCTGCTGTGTGCTCTCTTTGCCACTTCCTGTTGGGAAGGAGAATATCCCACAAGTAAAGGATGAATCCGTGGACTCGATACATCACAAGAGAAAGTAATTTATCATGTAAGCATAAATTCTGTTTTTGTTTAATTTCTCTGAGTTTTTTTAAATCCCTAAGAAAAATTTTACATCTTCTGTCATATCACTGTTTCATTCTCAGTCACAAGCAATACATGTTAAGATAACTAAAAATTCAAATGCAGTAAGAGGTGTGCAAATGTTCTTGCTATCAATGTGGTTAGAGAGAAAATGTGACAACTGCAAGTATTTTTATCAGTGAACAAATATGGACCTGCCAACCTCTAGAAGCTCTGCCTTTAACTTAAATTTTTCATTTTGCATAACGGAATAACTTAAAGGGACAGTCTACACCAGAATTGTTATTGTTTTAAAAGATAGATAATCCCTTTTTTATCCATTCCCCAGTTTTGCATAACCAACACAGTTATATTTATATATTTTTTTACCTCTGTGATTATCTTGTATCTAAGCCTTTGCAAACTGCCCCTTTATTTCAGTTCTTTTGACAATCAGTGATAGCTCCCAGGTAACTTCACGTGCACGAGCACAGTGTTATCTATATGAAAAACATGAACTAACACCCTCTAGTGGGGAAAAACCTGTTAAAATGCATTCTTAAGAGGCGGCCTTCAAGGTCTAAGAAATTAGCATATGAACCTCCTAGGTTAAGCTTTCAACTAAGAATACCAAGAGAACAAAGCAAAATTGGTGATAAAAGTAAATTGGAAAATTGCTTAATATTACATGCCCTATATGAATCATGAAAGTTTGTTTTGGACTAGACTGTCCCTTTAATGTAACAAATCCGGTTCTGAAATTGTAAGACTTAAACAAGCTGAAAAAATCAGATTATGTAATAGGTGAGTTAATAAGGAAGGACGTGTTAAAATGGATGGGAATTTAAAATGATGGTAAACCTTAACTAATCAAATGCCATATATTTAATCTTTGCCATTAAAAACGTATATGTGTACCTTTTCTGTTTTTAATCCTTCTGTTAAAGGGTTAAATTAGTGCATATAGGCCTAGATTACGAGTTTTGTGTTATGGTGTGGTAGGGCTATTACCGCTGAAAAATTGGCCATTGCGCTGAAATGGCCGGTAACACATATTACAAGTTGCGGCGTTATAGCTAATAGTCTGTAACGCAACGTCCATTCTGCACTCCAAAAAAATGCGTTGCGTTACAGCCTATTCCAACAAAATCCATTCCGCTATCTGAGAGCAGTAGTTATGGATTTTGCAAAACAAAAATGTTTCACAAAACTCATAACTAAAATGTTACAAAGTACACTAACACCCATAAACTACCTATTAACCCCTAAACCGCTACCCTCATGCATCGCAAATACTATATTACACCTATTAACCCCTAATCCGCTGCCCACCCACATAACCAACACTAAATAAATCTAGTAAATCCTAATCCGTTGCTCCCCGACAAAGCCGACACTAAATAAACCTATTAATTCCTAAACTGCCAGCCCCCCTCATTGTAACTAATAAACTAAACCTATTAACCCCTAAACCGCCAGCCCCCCACATCTTAACTAATAAACTAAACCTATTAACCCCTAAACCGACAGCCCCCACATTGCAAAACACTAAATTAAACCATTTACCCCTAAACCTAACACCCCTCTAACTTGAAATTAAAAGATAATATATAACTATCTTTAAATAAATAAAAACTTACCTGTGAAATTAAAAAAAAACGACATAAAAACATAGCTATTCTGATAACATTTTACAAAAACTACCAATTAAAAAACCTAAATTATATGATTAAAAAAACCTAAATTACAAATTTAAAAAACCTAAAACTACAAATGTTTTTTAAAAATCTAGCATTACAAAAAATAATAGACACTAAAAATATGAAAAATAAAAAACTCTTAAGATTACAAAAAATAATAAAAGAAATGATCAAAAATAAAAACACTTACACCTAATCTAATAGCCCTATAAAAATAAAAAAGCCCCCCCAAAATAAAAATACCCGCTAACCTACAATAAGCTACCAATAGCCCTTAAAAGGGCCTTTTGTAGTTTAAAGTTAAAAATGAAGTTAAACAGCTCTTTTACATACAAAAAATTACAAAGTCCCCCCAACAATAAACCCCCCTCTCCCAACCAACCCCCCAAAATAAAAAAAAAACTAAGCTACCCATTGCCCCTATAGGGGCATTTGTATGGGCATTAACCCCTTAGTGACCAGACCATTTTTCAATGTTCTTACCGTTAGGGACCAGGGTTGTTTTTACATTTCTGCTGTGTTTGTGTTTAGCTGTAATTTTCCTCTTACTCATTTACTGTACCCACACATTTATATACCGTTTCTCTCGCAATTAAATGGACTTTCTAAAGATACCATTATTTTCCTCATATTTTATAATTTACTATGAAAAAGTTATAAAATATGATGAAAAAATTGAAAAAACACACTTTTTTTTTTCTAACTTTGACCGCCAAAATCTACACTTATACAACCACCAAAAAATACCCATGCTAAATAGTTTTCTACATTTTGTCCTGAGTTTAGAAATACCCAATGTTTACATGTTCTTTGCTTTTTTTGCAAGTTATAGGGCAATAAGTACAAGTAGCACTTTGCTATTTCCTAACCATTTTTTTTTTCAAAATTAGTGATAGTTACATTGCACCACTAATATCTGTCAGGAATGCCTGAATAACTCTTCACATGTATATATTTTTTAAAAGAAGACAACCTAGAAGACATTTTACCACCAGTATATGCCAAAGTTTGAGGGGGAAAAAACACACAAGACACAAATAGCAATTTAGGAATACATGTACTGAGAACTTTAAGGGTTTCTGCCAACGAACACCCCAATATGTGTTCAACAACATCTCCTGAGTACAGTGATACCACCCATGTATAGGTGTTTCAGGTTCTCTGGGGGCTAAACAGCCTGATTTTTAGGGGGTGCATTCCAGTTTTCCAACTTGGAATTTTCACATCAGGTCATCATGCACCGATGTCCTATTTGGGATATTTTTGAAGCCGGCCAATGTAATTTACCACCATCAAACCATATATTTTTGAAAAGTAGACACCCTAGGGCAGTACTTTCCAAACTGTGTGTCGTGACACATTAGTGTGTCAGTGGCAGTGTGTAGATGTGTTCCTGCTTCAGCACAAATTTTTTTTTCATTTAAAATTCTTTTTAAAAATTTTTTTTGGTTTCCGACTTTCCGCCTGCCTGCTAGGCATATCGCATGGTTGACTCATGATTGATACCTAGTGGGTCACAGATCATCTTAAACTATTGGTGCAGCTCAGTGGGAACTGAAACTATTCCCTTTGGCGGCACATTGGCTCGTGACTGCATGTGTAGTCAGTGAGTGGGATAGCAGTGTGTTTGCAGTGCAGGCAGTAGTCAGTCCGGCTCGCAGAGTTCTGAGGGCGTCAGCTTAAACGATGAACTGAAGTCAGAAGTCAGTGTTTTTTGTTGTTGCAGCTAGCTCCCAGTAGTGCATTGCTGCTCCTGCTCTTGATATATGGATAGGAAGTGGAAGCTTAAAATGCTTGATGATGAAATGTGAGTGTCTTTACCTAATAATCCACTAAATATTCAGAAACTGTGTTCATCCCATCAGCCTCATACAGTCCATTAAAATAGTAAGTAGCTATTGGTGTTATAAATTCTTACACATACATACTGTTACTTGTAAATACATTTCATTATTATATCATTTCTGTATGTGTCTGTATCTCTTAAAACAAGTTAGTTTAACCTCCTGTTTGATAGTACAACTGAATTACTGTGTCGCGAAATTATGTAGGTCTAAAAAGTGTGTCGCCAACATAAAAAGTTTGAAAAGCTCTGCCCTAGGGTATTTGGGTAGTCATTTTTCTTTTATAAGATACGACGAGTCCACGGATTCATCCTTTACTTGTGGGATATTATCTAACAGAAAGTGGCAAAGAGCACAACAGCAGAGCTGTCTATATAGCTCCTCCCTTAGCTCCACCCCCCAGTCATTCTCTTTGCCTACTCTAAGTACTAGGAAGGGTAAAGTGAAAGAGGTGATAAAATGTTCGTTTTTTATTTTCTTCAAGCAAGAGTTTTTTATTTTAAATGGTACCGTGTGTACTATTTACTCTCAGGCAGCAGATGGATGAAGACTTCTGCCTGGAGGCTGATGATTTTAGCATTTGTCACTAAGATCTGGAGCAGTTCCCACAGAGGCTGAGGGGTACAAGAAACATCAGTGTGAGGAAAGTTTTCATGCTATATAGCAGTGAGGTATGTTCAGTCATTTTTTCTGGAGAGACTGTGGTATTTCAGAAAGGCTGACAGTATCCCCATGAGGGTAAGGGTAAGCAGTAATCCTAAGAGTTATAGAAGTGTATTACAAAGCTTGCATAAGGGGCTAATTAAAAAATGGTTGACACTGAGTTTTGAATGTTTGTGGGCAAACGTTTTTTGAACTGGGAGTGCTGTTAACGTTTTTTGGGCAATAACGTTTTTTGGCAACTTTATTGAGGGTACACTTGGCTTATTTTTTGGGTCTCAGAACTCACATGGCTAGTTTGGAACTGCTCTGGTGCGGTTCATTTAGGCTGACAAAACATTGCGTGAGATGGGCGGGGCCTATTTTCAGGCCTCAGATGCGCCGTTGTATTTACTAAGCAAGCAGCAAGCTCCAACTCCGGAGGGCCCTTGTGGAAGTATTGGGCCAAATCAAAGCTTTAACCCCATGTTTCCAATCCCTGAGGGCAGGTAGGCACCACAGCAGGGCTGTGGCGAGGTACTGGGGGTGTTTTTTCCGGATTTAGGCCTTATTATCGATCCTGTTTTCACAATAAAGGGTTAAATGTTTATTTTTCTTGTGGGGCAAACTTAACTACACAAATTGAGTCTTATATTAAAAAAATTGAAAAGATTGGTGTATTTTAAAGCAGTTTTGCAGAACGTGTATGCTTTTTTTCTCTTAAAGGCGCAGTACCGTTTTTTAAGATTGTTATTTTTTCACTAAATAAAGTGTTTTCAAGCTTGTTTGTGGTCATTACTAGCCTGTTCAACATTTCTGACATTGAGGAAAGTCAATGTTCAATGTGTTTAGAAGCCATTGTGGAACCCCCACTTAGAATGTGTCCCTCATGCACTGAAAGGTCAATACATTGCAAAGGACATATTTTAGCTAATAAAAGAATGTTGCAGGATGATTCTCAGTCAGAAGGGAATCAGGTTATGCCATCTAATTCTCCCCAAGTGTCACAAACATTAACGCCCGCACAAGCGACGCCAAGTACTTCTAGTGCGTCTAATTCTTTCACCCTGCAAGATATGGCCGCAGTTATGAATACTACCCTCACAGAGGTTTTATCTAAGCTGCCTGGGTTGCAGGGGAAGCGCAGTAGGTCTGGTGTGAGAACAAATGCTGAGCCCTCTGACGCTTTATTAGCCATATCCGATGTACCCTCACAATGTTCTGAGTTGGGGGTGAGGGATTTGCTGTCTGAGGGAGAGATTTCTGATTCAGGAAAGATGGATGTTCCCTCAGACAGACTCGGATATGACGGCTTTTAAATTTAAACTAGAACACCTCCAAAGATCCTATGGATAAAAAATTAGAGGGTCTCCTAAAGAAAATATTCGTTCATCAGGGTTTTCTTCTGCAACCTACAGCTGCTTTTTGGTTCGAGGCTCTGGAGGAGGCTCTTCAGGTTGAGACCCCATTAGATGATATTCTGGATAGAATTAGGGCTCTCAAGCTAGCTAATTCTTTCATTACAGATGCCGCTTTTCAACTGGCTAAATTAGCGGCAAAGAATTCAGGTTTTGCCATTTTAGCGCGTAGAGCGTTATGGCTTAAGTCCTGGTCTGCTGATGTGTCATAAAAATCTAAGCTTTTAGCCATCCCTTTCAAAGGTAAGACCCTATTCGGCCCCGAACTGAAAGAGATCATTTCAGACATCACTGGAGGAAAAGGCCATGCCCTTCCTCAGGATAAGACAAATAAGATGAGAACCAAACAAAATAATTTTCGTTCCTTTCGAAAATTCAAAGGTGGTTCCTCTACCTCTTCCCCTGCTGCAAAACAAGAGGGGAATTTTGCTCAATCCAAGTCAGTCTGGAGTCCTAACCAGACTAGAAACAAAGGTAAACAGGCCAAGAAGCCCGCTGCTGCCACCAAGATAGAATGAAGGGGTAGCCCCCGATCCGTGACTGGATCTAGTAGGGGGTAGACTTTCTCTCTTTGCTCAGGCTTGGGCAAGAGACGTTCAGGACTCATGGGCTTTAGAAATCGTAACCCAGGGGTATCTTCTAGATTTCAAAGATTCTCCTCCAAGGGGAGATTCCATCTTTCTCAATTGTCTATAAACCAGACAAAAGGAGAGGCATTCTTACGCTGTGTAGAAGACTTATATACCATGGGAGTGATCCCATGCAAACGCCTTGATGCCTCGCTGGTTCCTTTCAAGTCTGCTAACTTACTATTCTCCAGCTGAGCCTTGGCGTGCACACGGAACAGCCGCAGTTGGATTGGCGTACATTACGGCTTGACGCTGAGTGAGGAGGAGCTTACTGTGACAGCAGCATGTGTTGCAATCGGCAGCTGGGAACACGCTTACGCTCACCCGGCATATCGTTGTTAGAGGTTAGTGTATCAGGAGGCCGGCGGAGACGAAACCCTGGATACTGCTAGAGCGCTTCTGAGACAACCAGATGGTAACTCCGCAACCGCATAGTGGGGCCGCATTCACATTATAACCTGAAGACTGCCGGGTGAGTTCATCTTTCCTCTTTCCTATCAATTTAACGTAACTTATCGCCACAGCCTGGAGCTGCAAAGGGGGACGTTTTGTATGTGTATACCACATGGGAGTGATCCACCCAGTTCTGAAAACAGAACAGGGGCAGGGGTTTTACTCCAATCTGTTTGTGGTTCCCAAAAAGGAGGAACCTTCAGACCAATTTTAGATCTCAAGATCCTAAACAAATTCCTCAGAGTCCCATCCTTCAAGATGGAGACCATTCTGACTATTTTACCAATAATCCAGGAGGGTCAATATATGACCACCGTGGACTTAAAGGATGCGTATCTACGCATCCCTATCCACAAAGATCATCACCAGTTCCTCAGGTTTGCCTTTCTGGACAAGCATTACCAGTTTGTGGCTCTTCCCTTCGGGTTGGCCACAGCTCCCAGAATTTTCACAAAAGTGCTAGGGTCCCTTCTGGCGGTTCTAAGGTCGTGGGGCATAGCAGTGGCGCCTTATCTGGACAATATCTTAATTCAGGAGTCAACTTACCAACTAGCCAAGTCTCACACGGACATCGTGTTGGCTTTTTTAAGATCTCACAGGTGGAAGGTGAATGTAAAAAGAGTTCACTTATCCCTCTCACAAGAGTTCCATTCCTGGGAACTCTGATAGATTCGGTGGACATGAAAATTTTTCTGACGGAGGTCAGGAAATCAAAGATTTTAACCACCTGCCGAGCACTTCATTCCATTCCTCGGCCGTCAGTGGCTCAGTGTATGGAGGTAATCGGACTAATGGTAGCGGCAATGGACATAGTTCCATTTGCTCGCTTGCATCTCAGACCACTGCAACTTTGCATGCTCAAACAGTGGAATGGGGATTATGCAGATTTAGCTCCTCAGATAAATCTGGACAAAGAGACCAGAGACTCTCTTCTTTGGTGGTTGTCACAGGATCATCTGTCCCAGGGAATGTGTTTCCGCAGGCCAGTGTGGGTCATAGTGACGACGGACGCCAGCCTTTTGGGCTGGGGTGCTGTCTGGAATTCCCTGAAAGCACAGAGTTTGTGGACTCAGGAGGAGGCTCTCCTCCCCATAAATATTCTAGAACTGAGAGCGATATTCAACGCACTTCAGGCGTGGCCTCAGCTGGCTTCGGCCAGATTCATAAGATTCCATTCGGACAATATCACGACTGTAGCATATATCAATCAACAGGGGGGAACAAGGAGTTCTCTAGCGATGATAGAGGTTACCAAAATAATTTGATGGGCAGAGACTCACTCTTGCCATCGATCAGCAATATATATCCCAGGAGTGGAGAACTGGGAAGCGGATTTTCTAATTCGTCAGACTTTTCATCCGGGGGAGTGGGAACTCCATCCGGAGGTGTTTGCACAATTGATTCAGCAATGGGGCACACCAGAATTGGATCTGATGGCGTCTCATCAGAACGCCAAACTTCCTTGTTACAGATCCAGGTCAAGGGATCCTCAGGCAGTACTGATAGATGCTCTAGCAGTACCCTGGTCATTCAACCTGGCTTATGTGTTTCCACCATTTCCTCTCCTTCCTCGTTTGATTGCCAGAATCAAACAGGAGATAGCTTCAGTGATTTTGATAGCACCTGCGTGGCCATGCAGGACTTTGTATGCAGACCTGGTGGACATGTCATCTCTTCCACCATGGACTCTGCCACTGAGACAGGACCTTCTGATTCAAGGTCCGTTCCAGCATCCAAATCTAGTTTCTCTGCGGCTGACTGCCTGGAGATTGAATGCTTGATTTTATCCAAGCAGGTATTCTCTGAGTCGGTCATAGATACCTTGATTCAGGCTCGAAAGCCTGTCACTAGGAAAATTTATCATAAGATATGGCGTAAATATCTTTATTGGTGCGAATCCAAAGGCTACTCATGGAGTAAGATCAGGATTCCTAGGATTTTGTCCTTTCTCCAAGAAGGATTGGAGAAGGGGCTATCAGCTAGTTCCTTAAAGGGACAGATATCGGCTTTATCAATTTTATTGCACAAGTGTCTGGCAGATGTTCCAGACGTTCAGTCGTTCTGTCAGGCTTTAGTTAGAATCAAGCCTGTGTTTAAACCTGTTGCTCCGCCATGGAGTTTGAATTTAGTTCTTAAAGTTCTTCAAGGGGTTCCGTTTGAACCTATCCATTCCATAGATATTAAGCTTCTATCTTGGAAAGTTCTGTTTTTAGTTGCTATCTCTTCGGCTCTAAGAGTTTCTGAACTATCTGCATTGCAATGCGACTCGCCTTATCTTGTTTTCCATGCTGATAAGGTGGTTTTGCGTACCAAACCTGGATTCCTTCCTAAAGTGGTTACTAATAGGAATATTAATCAGGAAATAATTGTTCCTTCTCTGTGTCCTAAACCTTCCTCTAAGAAGGAGCGTCTGTTGCACAACTTGGACGTGGTTCGTGCTTTGAAGTTTTACTTGCAAGCGAACAAAGATTTCCGTCAAACATCTTCTTTGTTTGTTGTCTATTCTGGAAAACGTAGAGGTCAAAAAGCTGCGGCTACCTCGCTTTCTTTTTGGCTGAAAAGCATCATCCGTTTGGCATACGAGACTGCTGGACAGCAGCCTCCTGAAAGAATTACAGCTCACTCTACTAGAGCGGTGGCTTCCACATGGGCTTTTAAAAATGATGCTTCTGTTAAACAGATTTGTAAGGCTGCGACTTGTTCTTCGCTTCATACCTTTTACAAATTTTACAAATTTGATACTTTTGCTTCTTCGGAGGCTATTTTTGGGAGAAAAGTTATTCAAGCAGTGGTGCCTTCTGTTTAGCCATCTGTCTTGTCCCTCCCATTCATCCGTGTCCTGTAGCTTTGGTATTGTATCCCACAAGTAAAGGATGAATCCGTGAAGTCGTCGTACCTTGTAGAAGAAAAGTAAATTTATGCTTACCTGATAAATTAATTTCTTCTATGGTACGACGAGTCCACGGCCCGCCCTGTCATTTTAAGACAGATTATATTTTTTTATTTTAAACTTCAGTCACCTCTGCACCTTGTAGTTTCTCCTTTTTCTTCCTGTACCTGCGGTCGAATGACTGGGGGGTGGAGCTAAGGGAGGAGCTATATAGACAGCTCAGCTAAGGGAGGAGCTATATAGACAGCTCTGCTGTGGTGCTCTTTGCCACTTCCTGTTAGCAGGAGGATAATATCCCAAAAGGAAAGGATGAATCCGTGGACTCGTCGTACCATAGAAGAAATTAATTTGTCAGGTAAGTATAAATTTACTTTTTTGTGTTATTTTTCACACACATTGTATTTTAGGCATGGATTCTCAGTTTCTGTTATGTTTTACTGCCAAAGAACAACCAAATATATGTTCAGCAACATCTCCTGAGTACAGTGATACCACCCATGAATAGGTTTGTTGGGTTTTCAGGGGGCTAAAAGGAATTATTTCTCCAACATAGGTGTGTCCGGTCCACGGCGTCATCCTTACTTGTGGGATATTCTCTTCCCCAACAGGAAATGGCAAAGAGCCCAGCAAAGCTGGTCACATGATCCCTCCTAGGCTCCGCCTTCCCCAGTCATTCTCTTTGCCGTTGCACAGGCAACATCTCCACGGAGATGGTTAAGAGTTTTTTGGTGTTTATATGTAGTTTTATTCTTCAATCAAGAGTTTGTTATTTTAAAATAGTGCTGGTATGTACTATTTACTCTGAAACAGAAAATAGATGAAGATTTCTGTTTGTAAGAGGAAGATGATTTTAGCAACCGTTACTAAAATCGATGGCTGTTTCCACACAGGACTGTTGAGATGAAGTAACTTCAGTTGGGGGAAACAGTGTGCAGACTTTGCTGCTTGAAGTATGACACATTTCTAACAAGACTTGGTAATGCTGGAAGCTGTCATTTTCCCTATGGGATCCGGTAAGCCATTTTCTTAATAAGAATAAAGGGCTTCACAAGGGCTTTAAAGACTGGTAGACATTTTTCTGGGCTAAAACGATTACTTTATAAGCATTTTTAATAGATTATAGCTTTGAGGAGTTATTTTAATCTTGGGAATTATGTTAAAAAAACGGAAGGCACTGTATTGGACACCTTTTTCACTGGGGGCCTTTTCCAATCATAGGCAGAGCCTCATTTTCGCGCCACTAATGCGCAGTTGTTTTTGGGAAGCAAGGCATGCAGATGCATGTGTGAGGAGCTCAGATACACAGAAAAAGCTTACTGAAGGCGTCATTTGGTATCGTATTCCCCTCTGGGCTTGGTTGGGTCTCAGCAAAGCAGATACCAGGGACTGTATAGGGGTTAAATGTAAAAACGGCTCCGGTTCCGTTATTTTAAGAGTTAAAGCTTTCAAATTTGGTGTGCAATACTTTTAAGGCTGTAAGACACTGTGGTGAAATTTTGGTGAATTTTGAACAATTCCTTCATACTTTTTCGCATATTCAGTAATAAAGTGTGCTCAGTTTAAAATTTAAAGTGACAGTAACGGTTTTATTTTAAAACGTTTTTTGTGCTTTGTTATCAAGTTTATGCCTGTTTAACATGTCTGAACTATCAGATAGACTATGTTCTGTATGTGAGGAAGCCAAGGTTCCTTCTCATTTAAATAGATGTGATGTATGTGACAAACAATTTAGAGAAAATGATGCCACTGATAATGATGTTGCCCAAGATGATTCCTCAAGTGAGGGGAGTAAGCATGGTACTGCATCATCCCCTCCTGTGTCTACGCCAGTCTTGCCCACACAAGAGGCCCCTAGTACATCTAGTGCGCCTATACTTCTTACTATGCAACAATTAACGGCTGTAATGGATAATTCTATTAAAAACATTTTAGCCAAAATGCCCACTTATCAGCGAAAGCGTGACTGCTCTGTTTTAGATACTGAAGAGCATGAGGACGCTGATGATAATGGTTCTGACATGCCCTTACACCAGTCTGAAGGGGCCAGGGAGGTTTTGTCTGAGGGAGAAATTTCAGATTCAGGAAAAATTTCTCAACAAGCTGAACCTGATGTTATTACATTCAAATTTAAATTGGAACATCTCCGCGCTCTGCTTAAGGAGGTGTTATCTACTCTGGATGATTGTGACAATTTGGTCATTCCAGAGAAATTATGTAAGATGGACAAGTTCCTAGAGGTCCCGGTGCCCCCCGAAGCTTTTCCTATACCCAAGCGGGTGGCGGACATTGTAAATAAAGAATGGGAAAGGCCCGGCATACCTTTTGTCCCTCCCCCTATATTTAAGAAATTATTTCCTATGGTCGACCCCAGAAAGGACTTATGGCAGACAGTCCCCAAGGTCGAGGGGGCGGTTTCTACTCTAAACAAACGCACTACTATCCCTATAGAAGATAGTTGTGCTTTTAAAGATCCTATGGATAAAAAATTAGAGGGTTTGCTTAAAAAGATGTTTGTTCAGCAAGGTTACCTTCTACAACCAATTTCATGCATTGTTCCTGTCACTACAGCAGCGTGTTTCTGGTTCGAGGAACTAGAAAAGTCGCTCAATAAAGACTCTTCTTATGAGGAGGTTATGGACAGAGTTCAAGCTCTTAAATTGGCTAACTCTTTTACTTTAGACGCCACTTTGCAATTAGCTAGATTGGCGGCGAAAAATTCAGGTTTTGCTATTGTGGCGCACAGAGCGCTTTGGCTAAAGTCTTGGTCAGCGGATGCGTCCTCCAAGAACAAATTGCTTAACATACCTTTCAAGGGGAAAACGCTCTTTGGCCCTGACTTGAAAGAGATTATTTCAGATATCACTGGGGGAAAGGGCCACGCCCTTCCTCAGGATAGGTCTTTTAAGGCTAAAAATAAACCAAATTTTCGTCCCTTTCGCAGAAACGGACCAGCCTCAAATTCTACATCCTCTAAGCAAGAGGGTAATACTTCTCAAACCAAGCCAGCCTGGAGGCCAATGCAAGGCTGGAACAAAGGTAAGCAGGCCAAGAAACCTGCCACTGCTACCAAGACAGCATCAGATGTTGGCCCCCGATCCGGGACCGGATCTGGTGGGGGGCAGACTTTCTCTCTTCGCTCAGGCTTGGGCAAGAGATGTTCTGGATCCTTGGGCGCTAGAAATAGTCTCCCAAGGTTATCTTCTGGAATTCAAGGAGCTACCCCCAAGGGGAAGGTTCCACAGGTCTCAATTGTCTTCAGACCACATAAAAAGACAGGCATTCTTACATTGTGTAGAAGACCTGTTAAAAATGGGAGTGATTCATCCTGTTCCACTAGGAGAACAAGGGATGGGATTCTACTCCAATCTGTTCATAGTTCCCAAAAAAGAGGGAACATTCAGACCAATCTTAGATCTCAAGATCCTAAACAAATTTCTCAGGGTTCCATCGTTCAAAATGGAAACCATTCGAACAATTCTTCCTACCATCCAGGAAGGTCAATTCATGACCACGGTGGATTTAAAGGATGCGTATCTACATATTCCTATCCACAAGGAACATCATCGGTTCCTAAGGTTCGCCTTTCTGGACAAACATTACCAGTTCGTGGCACTTCCATTCGGATTAGCCACTGCTCCAAGAATTTTCACAAAGGTACTAGGGTCCCTTCTAGCGGTGCTAAGACCAAGGGGCATTGCAGTAGTACCTTACTTGGACGACATACTGATTCAAGCGTCGTCTCTGCTACAAGCAAAGGCTCATACGGACATTGTCCTAGCCTTTCTCAGATCTCACGGGTGGAAAGTGAACGTAGAAAAAAGTTCTCTATCCCCGTCAACAAGAGTTCCCTTCTTGGGAACAATAATAGACTCCTTAGAAATGAAGATTTTTCTGACAGAAGCCAGAAAATCAAAACTTCTAAGCTCGTGTCAAGTACTTCATTCTGTTCTTCTTCCTTCCATAGCGCAGTGCATGGAAGTAATAGGTTTGATGGTTGCGGCAATGGACATAGTTCCTTTTGCACGAATTCATCTAAGACCATTACAACTGTGCATGCTCAGTCAGTGGAATGGGGATTATACAGTCTTGTCTCCGACGATACAAGTAGATCAGAGGACCAGAGATTCACTCCGTTGGTGGCTGACCCTGGACAACCTGTCACAAGGGATGAGCTTCCGCAGACCAGAGTGGGTCATTGTCACGACCGACGCCAGTCTGGTGGGCTGGGGCGCGGTCTGGGAACCCCTGAAAGCTCAGGGTCTTTGGTCTCGGGAAGAATCTCTTCTCTCGATAAACATTCTGGAACTGAGAGCGATATTCAATGCTCTCAAGGCTTGGCCTCAGCTAGCAAAGGCCAAATTCATAAGGTTTCAATCAGACAACATGACGACTGTTGCATATATCAACCATCAGGGGGGAACAAGGAGTTCCCTTGCGATGGAAGAAGTGACCAAAATAATTCAATGGGCGGAGAATCACTCCTGCCACTTGTCTGCAATCCACATCCCAGGAGTGGAAAATTGGGAAGCGGATTTTCTGAGTCGTCAGACTTTTCATCCGGGGGAGTGGGAACTCCATCCGGAAATCTTTGCCCATATAACTCAATTATGGGGCATTCCAGACATGGATCTGATGGCGTCTCGTCAGAACTTCAAGGTTCCTTGCTACGGGTCCAGATCCAGGGATCCCAAGGCGACTCTAGTGGATGCACTAGTAGCGCCTTGGACCTTCAACCTAGCTTATGCGTTCCCACCGTTTCCTCTCATTCCCAGGCTAGTAGCCAGGATCAAACAGGAGAGGGTATCGGTGATCTTGATAGCTCCTGCGTGGCCACGCAGGACTTGGTATGCAGACCTGGTGAATATGTCATCGGCTCCACCATGGAGGCTACCTTTGAGACAGGACCTTCTTGTTCAAGGTCCGTTCGAACATCCGAATCTGGCCTCACTCCAACTGACTGCTTGGAGATTGAACGCTTGATTTTATCAAAGCGTGGGTTCTCAGATTGTGTCATTGATACTCTTATTCAGGCTAGAAAGCCTGTAACTAGAAAAATCTACCATAAGATATGGAAAAAATATATCTGTTGGTGCGAATCTAAAGGATTCCCATGGAACAAGATCAAAATTCCTAAGATTCTATCCTTTCTACAAGAGGGTTTGGAGAAAGGATTATCTGCAAGTTCTTTGAAGGGACAGATTTCTGCTTTATCTGTTTTACTTCACAAAAAGCTGGCGGCTGTGCCAGATGTTCAAGCTTTTGTTCAGGCTCTGGTTAGAATCAAGCCTGTTTACAAACCTTTGACTCCTCCTTGGAGTCTCAATTTAGTTCTTTCAGTTCTTCAGGGGGTTCCGTTTGAACCCTTACATTCCGTAGATATCAAGTTATTATCTTGGAAAGTTTTGTTTTTGGTTGCAATTTCTTCTGCAAGAAGAGTTTCAGAGTTATCTGCTCTGCAGTGTTCTCCTCCTTATCTGGTGTTCCATGCAGATAAGGTGGTTTTGCGTACTAAACCTGGTTTTCTTCCGAAAGTTGTTTCTAACAAAAATATTAACCAGGAGATAGTTGTGCCTTCTTTGTGTCCGAATCCAGTTTCAAAGAAGGAACGTTTGTTGCACAATTTGGATGTAGTTCATGCTCTAAAATTCTATTTAGAGGCTACAAAGGATTTCAGACAAACATCTTCTTTGTTTGTTGTTTATTCTGGTAAAAGGAGAGGTCAAAAAGCAACTGCTACCTCTCTCTCTTTTTGGCTTAAAAGCATCATCCGATTGGCTTATGAGACTGCCGGACGGCAGCCTCCTGAAAGAATCACAGCTCACTCCACTAGGGCTGTGGCTTCCACATGGGCCTTCAAGAACGAGGCTTCTGTTGATCAGATATGTAAGGCAGCAACTTGGTCTTCACTGCACACTTTTACCAAATTTTACAAATTTGATACTTTTGCTTCTTCGGAGGCTATTTTTGGGAGAAAGGTTTTGCAAGCCGTGGTGCCTTCCATCTAGGTGACCTGATTTGCTCCCTCCCATCATCCGTGTCCTAAAGCTTTGGTATTGGTTCCCACAAGTAAGGATGACGCCGTGGACCGGACACACCTATGTTGGAGAAAACAGAATTTATGCTTACCTGATAAATTACTTTCTCCAACGGTGTGTCCGGTCCACGGCCCGCCCTGGTTTTTTAATCAGGTCTGATGAATTATTTTCTCTAACTACAGTCACCACGGTATCATATGATTTCTCCTATGCATATTCCTCCTTTACGTCGGTCGAATGACTGGGGAAGGCGGAGCCTAGGAGGGATCATGTGACCAGCTTTGCTGGGCTCTTTGCCATTTCCTGTTGGGGAAGAGAATATCCCACAAGTAAGGATGACGCCGTGGACCGGACACACCGTTGGAGAAAGTAATTTATCAGGTAAGCATAAATTCTGTTTTTTAGGGGGCACATTCCAGTTTTCCAACTTGGAATTGTCACATCTGTCATCATGCACCCATGTTCTATTTGAGACATTTTTGAAGCCGGCCAATGTAATTTACCCCAAACAAATCATATATTTTTGAAAAGTAGACACCTTAAGGTATTTGAAATTCTGGTATTTTAACACTTTCCATGCACTAATTCAACCACCAGTCTTTGTCAAATTTTTGGGTAGTCATTTGTTGTATTTTTCACACACACGTACTTTAGGCATGGATTCTCAGTTCCTGTTATGTGTTACTGCCAAAGAACACCCCGATATTTGTTCAGCAAGATCCTGAGTACAGTGATTGGGTTGTTTGGGGTTTGCAATGCCAAACTTCTGACATGTGTTTGATTTTTTTCAAATTTAACATATCTTCTTTGCCTATCTTCTTTTGGGGGGCCTTTTTACATACCCCAATTTATTTGATCGCCATGAACGTGCATATATTTCAGAAGTTGACACCCCAAGGTATTTTATATGGGGTGTTTTGATGCCTTTGATGCAACTGTTTTAGCCAAAAAAAAAATTGAAGAAAGTGTGTGATGTTATTTTTTTATTTTTACACACACATTGCTTTTTGACTATGATTTAGGAGAGCTTGTTGTAAGTTATTGCAAAAAAACACTCCAGGTTGTTTTCTGTAAGACCTCCTGAGTACACCTATGCCCCCCATGCATAGGTTTGCCAGGATTCTGGGGAGGTTCTGTTCCAATTTTATGATTTGTAATTTTAGTTAAAAGTGAGAGTATTTCTTCTGATAGGCTTATCGCATACCCCAGTTTTATTTATTGCTATGAAAGTGTATATACCGTATTGTTCCGAGTATAGGCCGCTGCTGATTATAAGCCGCACCCTTAAAGTTTGGTGCCATTTAAAAGAAATTACATTTTTAACTTAAATATACACATTACTGCCTCCTCTTAACCCACTCAGTCTCCTTTCCTCACACAGTGCCCACTACTCACCCAATTAACTACCTACCTACCTTACACAAGCCTCCCCTCAGTCCTCCTCACCCTCTTAGCCCCTCTAACCCTCTTTTCTGCTTTCCTGTAAGGGCTCAAAGGTTACAGGTCCATAGCTGATTTCTGACAAATGTATCTTCAATATCTTGTATATGGTGATATTCTCTTTAGTGAGTCTACAGCCCAGACAGCCCAGCTTTTTCAAGGTAACAACTGTGTAACTTACCTTCCCCCTTAATGGTTCATCACACACAACGATTATGGGAAACAGGATAAGTGACCGTTGTCCCTCTGACAGGCTCTCACCAGCATCAGCTTCTCTAGGTAACCCCGCGGTTAACAGCTCAGAGCTGTCGGACCCACCGTGACATCACTGACTCTCCGGTCGGCAACCTCTCCCACAGTACAGGATTGGTGACAGTTGTCCCTCTAGCTGATAGCTGTCCCTCTGACAGGCTCTCACCAGCATCGGCTTCTCTTGGGACCTCTTAGGTTGACGACTCCAAGCTGTCAGATCTGCGTGACATCACTAACTCTCTGCTCGGCAATCAGGGGATTTAACTCCCAAGCATTGTGCTGGTGTCGGGCTGTGTCCCAGATCTGGTTAAATTGCTGCTCCTGAGTGCAGCTTTGAGTGTGGGGTCGGCGGCGGCCATAAGAGTCTCCAGGAAGCCCAGTGTGTGCCCTAACTCCTCCCTGAAACAAAACAGCACTTCCGCCCAACCCCAACACGGATTATTCAAGGTACTTACCATATACCAGTATTTTTATGGTGTTTTGTGCAAAAGCCCGATTGTAGGCCGCACCCCTAGTTTAAAGACTTATATTAGGGGAAAAATGTGCGGCCTATACTTGGGACAATACGGTATTTAAAATGTTGACACCCCAAGGTATTGTATATGGTGTGCTTTGATGCAACCGTTTTAGCCACAAAAAATTTGAGAAAGTGTATGGTGGTCATTTTTCAATTTTCATTTTTACACACACATTGCTTTTCGATTATGATTTAGGAGAGCCTGTTGTAAGTTATTGCAAAAAAAAAACCCACTCCAGGTTGTTTTCTGCAAGGCTCCCTGAGTACACCCATGTCCCCCATGCATAGGTTTGACAGGGGTTTTGGTAAAATACAGCACCAATTTTAGTAGTTAAATATAAAAATCTGGCACAGTAAAAGTAAAAAAAATGAATAAAAAAAAACTCCTAACAGTGAACATAACCAAAAAAAAAGCTGAACGTCAATTTTTTTTTGTTTAAATGGACTGATACCGCTTGAAGCAGTCCCCAATGCAGAGTCCAGGGCAATCAGGACAGTAATATATGGTGTCCTTTCTCTGCCCCCTCTTGGTACAGACTCTGCATTTTTTTTTAGGTTTCTGCTTTGCCGCAGTAGGGGGGATTTTAAAAATAAAATGGGTAGCCCCAACTCTGCTCTCTCCCATCACCGCCCGGGGAGCAGATGCATCTTGGTACAAAATCCCCAAAATGATTTGGAGCTGAAACTGTAAAAAAAAAAAGTCAGTTTCATTCTGGAGTTTGCTTTATTGAACAACAAAAAATCGGTGGTGGTTGCAATCTGCATTAATTAAATTGCAACCTTTTTGTACCAGGCCCTTGTCTTCCACATAATTAGGTAGGGCTGCAGCAGCTGATCTGCCAAATCAACCCCACTCATATGCCGGTTATAAGCCTTGATGCACACTGGCCACTTACAGAGACCTTCACAGTCCTATCTGTGTGGATGGTGGTAAGAAGGTATACATCCTTCTTGTCTCTGTACTTAACTGCCACTAGCTCCTCTTGGCGCAGAGCTATGGTCTCCCCCCTTTGTAGCCGGGTGCGTGCAAGTTGTGCTGGGAAACCTGCTCGGTTCTTTCCAATTGTACCGCAAGCTACTGTATCAAAGCAATACAGTAGTTTGAACAAAATGACACTTGTATAGAAATTATCTAAATAAAAGTGGTACCCTTTGTTCATCAGGGGTAATATCAGGTCCCAGACAATCCTGCCACTGGTTCCCATATGTTCTGGGCAATCTGGAGGGTCAAGGTGGATATTCTTTCCCTCGTACACCCGGAAGGCCTGAGTATACCAAGTCTCGCTCTCTCAGAGCTTATAAACCTTTTACCCATACCTGGAGCGCTTAGAAGGAATATACTGCTTTGAATCCCAGCCTTCCCTTATACTTCATCAGGGATTCATCCATGCATATATTCCTTTCAGGTGTATAAGCCTCTGCAAATCTGGCAGCAAAGTGGGTAATCAGGGGGGGGGGGATTTTATACAGCCTGTCAAATTGGGGATGCTCTCTAGGGGGGTACAGGAAGTTGTCGCTGAAGTGCATGAAATGTAGAATCATTTCATACCTCTTCCTCGACATACTCTGGGAGAAAATGGGGATAGAGCAGATGGGGCTACTGCTCCAGTAGGAGCAAATGGAGAGTTTCTTTATGATGCCCATCAGCATAGTCAATGCCCAGAATTTTTAAAATTCTAGCACATCAATGGGGGCCCATTGCTGCTTTGCCAAATATGAGCCAGGCTTTGCAGCACGGAACTGATGGGCATATAGATTAGTTTGGGCAACAATGTTCCCCAATACATCATCGCCCAGAAACACATTCATAAACTGTTGGGGGCTAAATCCTGCAACATCCATATTGATGCCAGGATTTGCAGTGAAGGGTGGGAATTCTGGCCAATCGGAATTAAGGTAGAAAAAATCCTATTGGCTGATTGAATCGGCCAATAGGATTGAAGTTCAATCCTATTGTCTTATCCAATCAGCCAATAGGATTGAGCTGGCATTCTATTGGCTGTTCCAATCAGCCAATAGAATGCGAGCTCAATCCTATTGGCTGATTGCATCAGCCAATAGGATTTTTTCTACCTTAATTCCGATTGGCTGATAGAATTCTATCAGCCAATCGTAATTGAAGGGACACCATCTTGGATGACGTCATTTAAAGGAACCTTCATTCCAGAAGAGCCATCGGATGAAGAGGATGCTCCGCGTTGGATGTCTTGAAGATGGACCCACTCCGCGCCGGATGGATGAAGATCGAAGATGCCGTCTGGATGAAGACTTCTGCCCGTCTGGAGGACCACTTCTGCCTGGCTTGGATGAAGATGTCTCCCGGTAAGGTTATCTTCAAGGGGTTAGTGTTTAGGGTTTTTTTTTAGGGGGGATTGGGTGGGTTTTAGAGTAGGGTTGGTTGTGTGGGTGGTGGGTTTTAATGTTGAGGGGGGGATTTATCATTTTTTTTAAAGGTAAAAGAGCTGATTACTTTGGGGCAATGCCCCACAAAAGGCCCTTTTAAAGGCTATTTGTAGGCTATATTTAGGTTAGGGTTTTTTTTTTTTTTTTTTCTTTCAATATTTATTTTACCCCATGTCCTATTATTGGAAATTGTATTTTCCTCCTCCCCAGAGATGCAAAAGTTAGGTACCAAACTATAGAACATTATACACAGTGATTGCTTATTTTAAGTGGGCATGAAACAAAATAATGTAATTTTATGATTCAGTTTCAGCATACAAGTTTACACAGCTTTCCATTTTACATCTAGTAGAACATGTCCTTCATTCTCCTGGTATCTATTGTTGAAAGAATAGCAATGCACTACTGGGAGCTAGCTGAACACATTGAGTGAGCCAATGAAAAAAGACATATTTGTGCAGCCATATATATTGCTGCTTTTGAACCTACCTATGTATACTTTTAACAAAGGACACCAAAGAGTACAAAGCAAATGAGATAATAGAAGCAAAATGGTATATAAGCGGCTTTTAAATGGGGATACCCCTGGACTGCAAAACAATTTATATATTTTTTTTTTATTTTTTTTTAAGATTTAAATATTTTTATTAAGAAACATCGAAATAAGTATACATATCTTAAGGAGACACAACTCCAATTCGTCAAAACAATGCTTAGAAATACAACAGACAATCAATTGCGTCAAAATTATAGAAACAGTTTAACTTAAGGAAAAGTGCTGAGTTTGAACTTGTCTTATCAAACCTTTAAACATGGATGATAAGCTTGAAAGTAAGGAGAGGGTATCATAACTACTAAGTGTCAAGGAACCTTATGTAGAAGAGGGGTAATAAGAGGGGGGGGATTGAGGAAGGGGGAGTCTGAGGGAAGAAAAAGGAGGAGGTAGTCGAAGCATGGTTGCAGTCATGTTAAATGGAAAATAGACGAGGGGGGGGTACAGTCAAAAAGCTAAGCGTCCTGGGTGGCTGCGTTGGGTTTCCAGTCTGTGTTGTGAATCTCTTTCCAGTCTGCCCATACCAACTCAAACAGATCAGATTTATTCAATTTATAGAAGATATCCTTTTCCATGGTATATATATAAGCCATATTATTATAAACTACAGACCAGCTGGGAGGAAGTTCCTTTTTCCAAGAGCATGCTATAGAGTATTTGATAGTCATAAACAGGTAGATACAGATATATGCTTGGTGCTTAGGTAGGGGATGTAGGTTTAGGTGGAGAAGAACTGAAGTAAACAGCCTGGGGAGCTTAATGCCGATACTCTGTAGGACCGAAAAGCATTTTTGCCATAAAGGTTGAATCACAGGACACTCCCACCATATATGGTGAGCATTGCCCCTGTGGCCACAGTTTCGCCAGCAGTTAGGGGACACTCTAGGGAAGATTTTCGCTAACCTAGTGGGTACATAGTACCAGTGAGAGATAAGTTTAAAGTAAGTCTCGTACAACGATGTGCAATGAATAGCTTTCTGGGTCAGAAAGAAGGCTCGCTCCCACTCCTCAGGGGTAGTGTGCCTCCCTATCAGTGTTTCCCAGCGGGACAGATGGGCAGGAGTTTCCGGGCATTGTGAGCCACCTAAAAGCACGTAATGAGTAGAGAGGGGCCTACACAGCCTATATCCCCTAGCCCAGATGGACTCCCATAGGGTTAATGGCCTAGCTAAGTCGGGTTTAAAACCCCAACTACTTAGGAAACTCTTAATCCTGTGATATTCAAAGGATAAGTATGAAGGGATCTGGACATCTCCGCTAATTTGGGATAGCTGTTTGAAGGAGTCCCGGGGAGACGAGGACCAAAGGTCCGAAATCATATTAATTCCTAGTTGGGCCCACTTATTGGGATTGGGAGTCTTGTAGGCCCGAGAGTAGGCCTGCTATGGAGGCAACTGGGGAAGGATGAGGGGCTATATGCGGATGGTGCCGGATTCTATCCCAGAAGTCAAGACAGTCACATACAACAGGATTGACCAAAGCCAATTCTCTTCGGCAATGCGGCGGGGTCCAGATTAGGTCGCGTAAGGTAACTTGAAAGGGTAGCGAGGCCTGTTCAATGGTTTTCCATTTAGCATCCGAAGTCTTTACTCATTGGGAAACATGGGTGAGCATTGCACCTTCATAGTACCGGATCACCGACGGGGAAGCTATGCCACCCGAGGATTTAGGGAGTTGAAGCACTCTATGTGCGACTCTAGGTGGTTTACCCATCCAGATAATTTTGGTAAACCCGCTCTGGAATTGGAGAAGTTAATGTCTCGGTATTTTAATGGGTAGGCAGCGGAATAAGTACGTCAGCCTGGGGAGGAACGACATTTTCAGCGCCGTGATCCTGCCCAGCCAGGATACATGCTGGAGATTCCAGTCTTTACGTAAGGAGCGAAGTGAGGTTAAGAGAGGGAGATAGTTATCTTTAATTATTTGAGGGAGGCTGCTAGAGATCCGGACACCCAAGTGCAGAACGGATTGTTCTGTCCAGGAAAAATTATAGCTCTTAGTGAGGGGAGCTAATTGCGCACTTGTAAACCCTTGTGTATACACTTGAGTTTTTGATAAGTTCAGTTTGTAGTAAGAGTGGGCGCCGAAAGTGGTGAGTATATCTAGGAGTCTGGGGATACTATGCTCAGGATGCGACGAGAAAAGGGTGACGTCGTCTGCAAATAGTGCAATCTTATGCGAGGTACCCGACAGGGTGACACCCTTAATTTGGGGATCAGATCTTATCTGCTCTGCGAGGGGTTCGATCGAGAGGGTGGATAGAAGCGGCGAGAGGGGACACCCCTGTCTGGTGCCATTTGTAATGGAGAAGAGAGTGGAGCGGAAGCCCAGACGGGTTTTTTTTAATTTTGGGGGGCTTTTTTATTTTGTTAGGGGGATTAGATTAGGTGTAATTAGTTTACAAATCTTGTATTTGTTAATTATTTTCTGTAATTTAGTGGGGGGGGTTTGTACTTTAGATAATTTTATTTAATTTAGGGAATTAATTTAATTATAGTGTAGTGTTAGGTGTAATTGTAATTTAGGTTAGGTTTTATTTTACAGGTACTTTTGTCTTTATTTTAGCTAGGTAGTTATTAAATAGTTAATAACTATTTAATAACTATTCTACCTAGTTAAAATAAATACAAACTTGCCTGTAAAATAAAAATAAAACATAAGATAGATACTAACTATTAGTTATATTGTAGCTATCTTAGGGTTTATTTTACAGGTAAGTATTTAGTTTTAAATAGGAATAATTTAGTTAATGATAGTTATTTTATTTAGATTTATTTAAATTGTATTTAAGTTAGGGGGGGTTAGGGCTAGACTTTGATTTAGGGGTTAATAACTTTAATATAGTCGCAGCGACGTTGGGGGCGGCA
The DNA here is from genome assembly GCF_027579735.1 of Bombina bombina. Lineage (NCBI taxonomy): Eukaryota > Metazoa > Chordata > Amphibia > Anura > Bombinatoridae > Bombina > Bombina bombina. Next base: position 872,267,736 of record NC_069502.1, read on the forward strand.
GATTTGGGGTTAATAAATGTAGGTAGGTGTCGACGATGTTAGGGACGGCAGATTAGGGGTTAATAAATATAATGTAGATGTTGGGGGTAGCAGATTAGGGGTTAATAAGTATAATTTAGGTGGAGGCGGTGTCCGGAGCGGCAGATTAGGGGTTATTCAATATAATGTAGGTATCGGCAATGTCGGGCGGCAGATTAGGGGTTAATAAGTGTAAGATTAGGGGTGTTTAGACTCGGGGTATATGTTAGGGTGTTAGGTGTAGACATAAATGTATTTTCGCTATAGGAATCAATGGGGCTGCGTTAGGAGCTTTACGCTGCTTTTTTGCTCTCCCCCATTGATTCCTATGGGGAAATCGTGCACAAGCACGTTCAGCCAGCTCACCGCTAACGTAAGCAGCGCTGGTATTGAGGTGAGATGTGGAGCAAAATTTTGCTCTACGGTCACTTTTTTGCGGTTAACGCCAGGTTTGTAAAAACCCGTAATACCAGCGCTGTCTGTAAGTGAGCGGTGAGCATAAACTGCTCGTTAGCACCGCACCCCTGTAAACTCGTAATCTAGCCGTATGTGATTTTATCCCAATTAAAAAAAATTGTCCCTGGTTTTATAAGTGGGCATAAACAACAATTGTGTCTCTTGCATTTAAATAGACCATTACTTAAACTCAACCATCCTGATAATGAATTGCTTATGTTAGTTCCTTTGTTATTGGATGTATCCAAATGTTTTAGTTTGGATGGAGCAAGAAGGTTTTTCAGATTTTGGTTGCGTTTAAAAACTACATTGGGCTTGTCAGGAATATTCTTACCTAAAATGGGATCTAATTTTAAAATGTCCCAATGTTTGTGTAGAGCTGACCTGATTTTACGTGCTCCTACACTATACGTAGTAATGAATTTTGCATCATCTTGTTTCTGGGATTTGGTGCGTGTCTGAAGCAAAGTCTCCCTAGATAAGTTAAAGGTTTTTTCTCTAGCCGATTTGACTATCTCTAAATCGAAGCCTTTTATTAAAAACTTTTTTTCCAAAATATCGGCCTCTTTGTTAAAATCCTCCTCTGTGGTACAATTCCTGTGAATGCGTTGGAACTGTCCATATGGTATATTGGACTTCCAGCTAGGGAGGTGGCCACTAGTGGCGTTGAGAAAAGCCATTGCTATCTGTTGATTTCCTAAAATTCCTTACTGAAACTCTATCTGTGTTGGTGTTATGGTATAGGGTAAGATCTAAAAAATCTATATGGTCCTCATTTTATGTTATGTGTGAAGGATAGTCTTAAAATTATTATTATTAATGTAACTAAAAAATTAGTTAGCTACGGACATATCTCCTTTCCAAATTAAAATAATGTCATCTATATAGCGCCTATAAATAATAATATTTTCACTAAATGGGTTGTTATCCCAAATATACTTGTCCTCAAAGGCTGGTGAGTGTGCACGTGTGTTGTCTGAGGCATGCAGGTTACAGGTGAGTGTGCACATGTGTTGTATTTGAGGGATACGAGTTTCAGGTTAGTGTGCACATATATTGTATTGATATATTGTGTCTGAGGCAAACTGGTTACAGGTGAGTGTTTGTGCATGTTATATTTGAGACAAGCAGGTTACAAGTGTGCACATATGTTTTGTAACAGGGAAAACACCACAGTGTGTGTATTTGGTGTAGTGTCTGTCTAGAAAGTAGACAAATTGTTCTATGGTAAAGTTATAAAAATTAGATCATGTGATATAAGAAGTGAATCTGCTTTATTTGTACAGACGCAGATAATGCTGATATAGTGAAAGTTGAGATAACAGAAGATCTGTATGCGCGTGATCAGGTGAAGACTGAGGAGGATGAAGTTCCTATAAACACAGCTACAGGTGATTAGCGCTTATTAAGTAAAGGGAAGATTCTGTGATGGTGACATTTTGTCTCATGTAAATAACAGTTATATTTGCTCAGATGGTTACACAGCAGACAGAGGTTTTTGTGCAGCTCAGGTTTTTATCATTTTGTCTATTAATTATATAAACACACAGATAGTATAAAGTGATTATGTAGAGACAAGTTCAGTAGTTATGTTCAGTTTATAAGGTAGCTGTGTATTTATGTTTTTGTTCTAATCGTCACCCACTCACTGCTGTTATACACTGTGCATCAATGCAGCTCTTAAAGGGATATTAAGGTCATTTTTTATGTATACATTAGAAATTAGTCATTTCTCTGCAACATACCTGTGTACAAAGCGGAGGGCTATCTGTTCTCTCTCCAGTATGAGCTGTGCATTTTTCTTTGCTAATTGATTATTCTCTTGAGCTAACTGTTCTTTCTTTCATGTAATTGGCAAGAGTCCATGAGCTAGTGACGTATGGGATATACATTCCTACCAGGAGGGGCAAAGTTTCCCAAACCTCAAAATGCCTATAAATACACCCCCCACCACACCCACAATTCAGTTTTACAAACTTTGCCTCCTATGGAGGTGGTGAAGTAAGTTTGTGCTAGATTTCTACGTTGATATGCGCTTCGCAGCATGCTGAAGCCCGGTTTTCCTCTCAGAGTGCAGTGAATGACAGAGGGATGTGAAGGGAGTATTGCCTATTGAATGCTATGGTCATCCTATCGGGGATCTATTTCATAGGTTCTCTGTTATCAGTCGTAGAGATCTCTTCTCCTACCTCCCTTTTCAGATCGACGATATACTCTTATATACCATTACCTCTACTGATTCTCGTTTCAGTACTGGTTTGGCTATCTACTATATGTAGATGAGTGTCTTTTGGTAAGTATGTTTTATTTTATTTATGACACTCTCAGCTATGGTTTGGCACTTTATATGTAAAGTTCTAAATATATGTTTTATACTTATATTTGCCATGATTCAGGTTAATCAGTATATTTCCTTCATTCAGACTGTCAGTTTCATTTTTTTGGGAAATGCATGTGAATAAATTTTTTTCTTACATGAAAATTTTTCAAATTGACTTTTCTTTCTAAATTGCGGGCTGTTAGGCTCGCGGGTGCAAAAAATGCTAGAATTTATTGCGTCATTTTTGGTGCGAGACTTTTTTGGCGCGAAAATTACCTTTGTTGACGTTCATGACGTCATTTCCGGCGTCGTAGTTGACGCAGAGAGTTTTCACGTAGTTGCGTCATCTATGACGCTCATGTTTGTTGCAGACTTTTTTTTACATTATTTAAGTCTCAGTTTCTTTTTGCTTCTGGTTCCTAGAGGCTTGTTCTGTTGGCATTTTTTCCCATTCCTGAAACTGTAATTTAAGGAATTTGATAATTTTGCTTTATATGTTTTTTTTTCTATTACATATTGCAAGATGTCGCAATCTGACCCTGTATCAGAATCTACTTCTGGAAAGCTGCTGCCTGATGTCGGTTCTACCAAAGCTAAGTGCATTTGTTGTAAACTTGTGGTAACTGTTCCTCCGGCTGTAGTTTGTGTTAGTTGTCATGATAAACTTTCAAAAGCTGATAATATTTCCATTAGTAGTAGTCCATTACCTGTTGTTGTTCCTTCAACATCTAATGTTCAAGATATTCCTGTTAATGTAAGAGAATTTGTTTCTAATTCTATTCAGAAGGCTCTGTCTGTTATACCACCTTCTAATAAACGTAAAAGGTCTTTTAAAACTTCTCATAAATCAGATGAATTTTTAAATGACTGCTAACATTCTGATTTATCTATCTCTGATGAGGATCTATCTGGTTCAGAAGATTCTGCCTCAGATATTGACACTGACAAATCTTCATATTTATTTAAGATGGAGTTTATTCGTTCTTTACTAAAAGAGGTGTTGATTGCATTAGATATGGAGGAGTCTAGTCCTCTTGATATTAAAACCAGTAAACGTTTAAATTCGGTTTTTAAACCTCATGTAGTTATTCCAGAGGTTTTTCCAGTTCCTGATGCTATTTCAGATCTAATTTCTAGGCAATGGAATAGTTTGGGTACTTCATTTACTCCTTCTTTAAGGTTTAAGAGACTGTACCCTTTGCCGGCTGATAGATTGGAGTTTTGGGGAAAAATCCCCAAAGTTGATGGGGCTATCTCTACTCTTGCTAAGCGTACTACTATTCCTATGGCAGATAGTACTTCTTTTAAAGATCCTTTAGATAGGAAGCTTGAATCTTTTCTAAGGAAGGCTTATTTATGTTCAGGTAATCTTCTTAGGCCTGCTATTTCTTTGGCTGATGTTGCTGCAGCTTCAACTTTTTGGTTGGAGGCTTTAGCGCAACAAGTACCAGATCATAATGTGTATAACATGCTAATAATTTCATTTGTGATGCCATTTTTGATGTCCTTAAAATTGATGTCAGGTATATGTCTTTAGCTATTTTAGCTAGAAGAGCTTTATGGCTTAAATCTTGGAATGCTGATATGACTTCTAAGTCAACATTGCTATCTCTTTCTTTCCAATGTAATAAATTATTTGGCTCTCCGTTGGATTCTATTATTTCAACTGTCACTGGGCGGAAGGGAGCTTTTTTGCCTCAGGATAAAAAAATCTAAGGGTAAATTTAGGGCTGCTAACCGTTTTCGTTCCTTTCGTCAGAATAAGGAACAGAAGCCTGACCCTTCCCCTAAAGGAACGGTTTCCAATTGGAAGCCTTTTCCAGTCTGGCATAAATCCAAGCCTTTTAGAAAATCAAACCAGCCCCAAAGTCTGCATGAAGGTGCGGCCCTCATTCCAGCACAGCTGTTAGGGGGCAGATTACGATTTTTCAAAGATGTTTGGATCAGTTCAATTCAAAATCATTGGATTCAGAACATTGTTTCTCAAGGGTACAGAATAGGTTTCAAGGTAAGACCGCCTGTGAGAAGGTTCTTTCTCTCACGCATTTCAATAAACCCAGTAAAGGCTCAGGCTTTTCTGAAATGTGTTTCAGACCTGGAGTCATCTGGAGTAATTGTGCCAGTTCCATATCTGGAACAGGGTCTGGGGTTTTATTCAAATCTGTTCATTGTTCCAAGAAAGAGAATTCTTTCTAAAAATTTTGAATCGTTATGTAAGGATACCAACATTCAAAATGGTGACTATAAGGACTATTCTGCCTTTTGTTCAGCAAGGGCATTATATGCCACAATAGACTTACAGGATGCATATCTTCATATTCCAATTCATCCAGATCACTATCAGTTCCTGAGATTCTCTTTTCTAGACAAGCATTACCAGTTTGTTGCTCTTCCTTTTGGCCTAGCAACAGCTCCAAGGATCTTTTCAAAGGTTCTCGGTGCCCTTCTCTCTGTAATCAGAGAGCGGGGTATTGCGGTGTTTCCTTATTTGGACGATATCTTGGTACTTGCTCAGTCTTTACATTCTGCAGAAACTTGTGTTGTTTCTTCAAAAACATGGTTGGAGGATCAATTTACCAAAATGTTCCTTGATTCCTCAGACAAGGGTAACTTTTTTGGGATTCCAAATAGATTCAGTATCCATGACTTTGTCTCTAACAGACAAAAGACGTCTGAAATTGGTTTCAGCTTGTCAGAACCTTCAGTCTCGGTCATTCCCTTCAGTAGCTATGTGCATGGAAGTTTTAGGTCTCATGACTGCAGCATCGGACGCGATCCCCTTTGCTCGTTTTCACATGAGACCACTTCAGCTTTGTATGCTGAACCTTTGGTGCAGGGATTATACAAAGATATCACAATTGATATCCTTAAATCCCAATACTCGACTATCTCTGACTTGGTGGTTAAATTACCACCGTTTAGTTCAAGGGGCCTCTTTTGTTTGTCCAACCTGGACTGTGATTTCAACAGATGCGAGTCTTTCAGGTTGGGAAGCTGTCTGGGGATCTCTGACAGCGCAGGGGGTTTGGAAATCTCAAGAGGCGAGATTACCAATCAATATTTTGGAACTCCGTGCGATTTTCAGAGCTCTTCAGTTCTGTCCTCTTCTGAAGAGAGAATTGTTTATTTATTTTCAGACAGACAATGTCACAACCGTGGCGTATGTCAATCATCAAGGTGGGACTCACAGTCCTCAGGCTATGAAAGAAGTATCTTGGATACTTGCATGGGCGGAATCCAGCTCCTGTCTAATCTCTGCGGTTCATATCCCAGGTATAGACAATTGGGAAGCAGATTATCTCAGTCGCCAGACTTTACATCCGGGAGAATGGTCTCTTCACCCAGAGGTGTTTCTTCAGATTGTTCAGATATGGGGGCTTCCAGAAATAGATCTGATGGCTTCTCATCTAAACAGGAAACTTCCCAGGTATCTGTCCAGATCCAGGAAACCTCAGGCGGAAGCAGTGGATGCGTTGTCACTCCCTTGGAATTATCAACCTGCTTATATCTTTCCGCCTCTAGTTCTTCTTCCAAGAGGGATTTCCAAAATCATAATGGAACGTTCGTTTGTTCTGCTGGTGGCTCCAGCATGGCAACACAGGTTTTGGTATGCGGATCTTGTTCGGATGTCCAGTTGCCAACCTTGGCCACTTCCGTTAAGGTCAGACCTTCTATCTCAAGGTCCGTTTTTCCATCAGGATCTCAAATCATTAAATTTAAAGGTATGGAGATTGAATGCTTAGTGCTTAGTCATAGAGGTTTCTCTGACTCAGTGATCAATACTATGTTGCAGGCTCGTAAATCTGTGTCTAGAAAGATTTATTACCGAGTTTGGAAGACTTACATTTCATGGTGTTCCTCTCATAAGTTTTCTTGGCATTCTTTTAGAATTCCTAGAATTTTACAGTTTCTTCAGGATGGTTTGGATAAGGGTTTGTATGCAAGTTCCTTGAAAGGACAAATCTCTGCTCTTTCTGTTCTGTTTCACAGAAAAATTGCTAATCTTCCTGACATTCGTTGTTTTGTACAGGCTTTGGTTCGTATCAAGCCTGTCATTAAGTCTATCTCTCCTCCTTGGAGTCTTAATTTGGTTTTGAGAGCTTTACAGGCTCCTCCGTTTGAGCCTATGCATTCTCTGGATATTAAGTTACTTTCTTGGAAAGTATTGTTTCTTTTGGCTATCTCTTCTGCTAGAAGAGTTTCTGAATTATCTGCTCTTTCTTGTGAATCTCCTTTTCTGATTTTTCATCAGGATAAGGCGGTTTTGCGGACTTCATTTAAATTTTTGCCTAAGGTTGTGAATTCCAACAACATTAGTAGAGAGATTGTTGTCCCTTCATTGTGTCCTAATCCTAAGAATTCTTTGGAAAGATCTTTGCATTCTTTGGATGTGGTAAGAGCTTTGAAATATTATGTTGAAGCTACTAAAGATTTCAGAAAGACTTTTAGTCTATTTGTTATCTTTTCTGGTCCTAAGAAAGGTCAGAAAGCTTCTGCTATTTCTTTGGCTTCTTGGTTAAAACTTTTGATTCATCATGCTTATGTGGAGTCGGGTAAATCCCCGCCTCAGAGGATTACGGCTCATTCTACTAGGTCAGTTTCTACTTCCTGGGCTTTTAAGAATGAAGCTTCTGTTGATCAGATTTGCAAAGCAGCAACTTGGTCTTCTTTGCATACTTTTACTAAATTCTACCATTTTGATGTTTTCTCTTCTTCAGAAGCAGTTTTTGATAGAAAAGTTCTTCAGGCAGCTGTTCCAGTTTGATTCTTCTGCTTATAATTTCAGGTTTTTTTTCATTATAAGAATAAAACTGTTTGATTTGGGTTGTGGATTCTTTTTTCAGCGGAATTGGCTGTCTTTATTTTTATCCCTCAATTCCTTGTTGATGCTTTTGCTCCTTTCTTATCACCCCACTTCTTGGCTATTCGTTAAACTGAATTGTGGGTGTGGTGGGGGGTTTATTTATAGGCATTTTGAGGTTTGGGAAACTTTGCCCCTCCTGGTAGGAATGTATATCCCATACGTCACTAGCTCATGGACTCTTGCCAATATGAAAGAAATTAATTTATCAGGTAAGTTCGTACATAAATTATGTTTTCTGCTGTTCCAATTGACATATTAGGGCCTATTTATAAAGCTCCGTATGGAGCTTGACGCCCTGTGTTTCTGGTGAAGCAGCGGTCTAAAGGCTGCTGCTCCATAACCTGTCCGCCTGCTCTGAGGCGGCGGACAGACATTGCCGAAATCAACCCGATCCAATACGATCGGGTTGATTGACACCCCCTGCTAGGGGCCGATTGTCCACGAATCTGCAGGGGGCAGTATTGCACCAGCAGTTCACAAGAACTGCTGGTGCAATGATAAATGCTGACAGTGTATGCTGTCGGCATTTATCGTTGTGCGGCGGACATGATCTGCCATATCGGATCATGTCCGTCTGTACAATAATAAATCGGCCCCATTGCCTGTAACATGTTCCAATCCATCTCTGCAGGTGCTTCTCTTGCTTTCGCTGAGCTATACACTGATATGTCCAAACGCTTAGCCATATCTCCTAATGATTTCTCTATTTCTGGACTTATTGGTGTATTTCTGCAATGCCCGCCTTCTGGTCACCTAGGGCCTGGAAGTAACTAGCCCCCTGGCATTGTGGGTTCTAACTTATGCACACAAATGTAAGACCAGAAATAACAAAACCAAACAACCAATCGATTTATTAGTGTCCACGATCCATTACTCCTTGGAATTCCCTTTCCTGCCACTAGGAGGAGACAAAGATTCCCAAACCTCAGAGCTCTATATAAACCCTCCCACCTCTATGGTAATCAGTATTCTATTTGCCTCCGCTGAAGGTAGGTGAAGAATGAAGATGTGCAAGATTGTTTATTTTATTTTAAGGGTTTCTTGGTCAGGACCCTGGGGGTTTCCCTCTTCAGTACTGACTTAGTCATGAGGGATGTATATGGAGTATTAAGCATATTTTCGTCCCTTTTCTTTTAAAAGGATAAAGGTATTATTTTCTGACATTTAGTGCAGGAGACTTCCTTTGCACTTATTTGTCTTATATTTTTACTCCAGGACATGCTTAACCTTCTGATAACTTTTTCAGTACTAGGTTGAGTTTCTTAAGGTAAGTTTTTTTTGTGGGCAGTTGTTAAAAATTACATTTTAAAATCCCTTGGTCAACTTAATAGTGATGAGCTCTTAGGAGGTATCCTAATTTGTGTGGGGGTACATTATAAAAAGTTTATTAGTAATTTCTGCAGACAATTGGCGCTCAGTATGCGTGCCTGCGCATGAGCGTACGTGCACACATGTAGTAAGTGCATCTGCATCATAGGTAATAACGTAGTTGCACTTCTTAGTTTTGTTTTTGTTTTCCCCGTTATATTTGTACCCTATACATTGCTGTCGCTACGTTTAGTAGCGATTTGGCTACTAGGTGGTTGTTATGGGTTTCCCTCTCCTCTGAGCTCTATATTTACTATTTTTTTGCATCATGGATCACACTGATGCTTTGCAAGCTGGGCCTAATCCCGATTTGGAAGCTATTTCAGATAAGCATTTTTCTATTATTTACAAATGTGTTTTATGCAAACAGGCTGAGGTTTTCCCTCCTGCTCAATTGTGCAATGCTTGTCCTCAAAAGTGTATGCATAGTGGCCAACCTATTGCATCTTTGACCTATAAAGGGATTTTCTCTCATTCTATTTGTTCTTTACAGGAATAATTGGACCCCCCTCCTTATCTGAGGGACTACATAAAGTCTGCTATTACAGATCTGATAGCTGCTTTTTCTCTGCAATGTAAAAGGAAAAGGTCAGTGTCTGATTTGCCTTCTCCTAGTGCTGGTGTTTCTGATTCTTGCTGTAAGTCAGTTATGTGTAATCTTATTATCAGGGAGTTGGTCAGTTTATACTGATCCATCTTCCTCTGTGTATTTATTTAAGATTGAGTTAATCCGCTCTTTTCTAAAAGAAGTATTGCTTGCTTTGGAGATTTCAGATGATACCTCTGCTGGAGAGACCTCTAAGGGTCAGTTAGATTCTTATTTTAAATATCAGTATGAATTATCTGAATTCTTTTCGGTTCCTATGGCTGTCTCTTAGATTTAGGTCAAGGATTGGCTTAAGCCTTAAGTATTTTCAGTCCATTTCCAAGATTTATGAAAATGTATCCTGTTCAATCTGCTAAGTATGAAAATGTTGATGAATTTCTCCTGTTAAGTGTAGTCAGTCCACGGGTCATCCATTACTTATGGGATATTAACTCCTCCCCAACAGGAAGTGCAAGAGGATCACCCAAGCAGAGCTGCTATATAGCTCCTCCCCTCTACGTCACACCCAGTCATTCTCTTGCACCCAACTAATAGATAGGATGTGTGAGAGGACTGTGGTGATTAAACCTAGTTTTTATATCTTCAATCAAAAGTTTGTTATTTTAAAACGGCACCGGAATTCTCAGGCAGAATTTGAAGAAGAATCTACCTGAGTTTTTCTTGTATGATCTTAGCGGACGTAACTAAGATCCATTTGCTGTTCTCGGCCATTCTGAGGAGTAAGGTAACTTCAGATCAGGGGACAGCGGGCAGGTTCACCTGCAAAGAGGTATGTTGCAGTATATTATTTTCTAAGGAATGGAATTGACTGAGAAAATACTGCTAATACCGATATAATGTAAGTACAGCCTTAAATGCAGTAGTAGCAACTGGTATCAGGCTGATATGTATGTATGTTTACACTTAAGTATTTCTGGGGAATGGCACTTCACTGGGAAAATACTGTATGCATATAACTTTTAGCCTAACTTGCAGTGTGAACGACTAGCAGCAGGCTTTTAATGACATTTCATAAATTAGATTTTAAACGTTTGCTGGCATGTTAAATCGTTTAATTATCTGAGGTACTTGGTGAAAAATTGTTTTGGGCATTATTTTCCACATGGCTGTCGTTTGTTTTAAATTAAAACAGTTTACTGAGCTTCCCTCACTGTTGTATTGTGAGTGGGAGGGGCCTATTTTGGCGCTTTTACTACGCATCAGAAATTCAGTCACAGTCTGCCTTTTTCTCCCTGCATGATCCAGGACGTCTCCACAGAGCTCAGGGGTCTTCAAACCTAGTTTTGAGGGAGGTAATCACTCACAGCAGACCTGTGAGACTGTGCTTTGACTGTGATAAAAACGCTTATATTTTCAATTGTTATACGTTTTTTCTGATATTAAGGGTTAATCATCCATTGCTAATGTGTGCAATCCTTTGCTAAATTTATGCTTTTACTGTGAAAATTTGGTTTCTATAACTAATCCGGTTCATTGTTATTCAACCGTGACAGTTTTTCTGTGTTTCTTAAAGGCACAGTAACGTTTTGCATATTGCTTGTAAATTTAGTTGAAAAGTATTTCCAAGCTTGCTAGTCTATGTCTGAAGTTTTGTCTAAATTGCCAGAACTTAGGGGTAAACGAGATCACTCTGGGGTGAGAACAGAGTGCGCTGATAATGCTAGGGCCATGTCTGATACTGCGTCACAATTTGCAGAACATGAGGACGGAGAGCTTCATTCTGCGGGTGACGGATCTGATCCAAATAAACTGGATTCAGACATTTCAAATTTTAAGTTTAAGCTGGAAAACCTCCGTGTATTGCTAGGGGAGGTGTTAGCGGCTCTGAATGATTGTAACACAGTTGCAATCCCAGAGAAAATGTGTAGGTTGGATAAATATTTTGCGGTACCGACGAGTACTGACGTTTTTCCTATACCTAAGAGACTTACTGAAATTGTTACTAAGGAGTGGGATAGACCCGGTGTGCCTTTCTCACCCCCTCCTATATTCAGAAAAATGTTTCCAATAGACGCCACCACATGGGACTTATGGCAAACGGTCCCTAAGGTGGAGGGAGCAGTTTCTACTTTAGCTAAGCGTACCACTATCCCGGTGGAGGATAGCTGTGCCTTTTCAGATCCAATGGATAAAAAGTTAGAGGGTTACCTTAAGAAAATGTTTGTTCAACAAGGTTTTATATTGCAACCCCTTGCATGCATTGCGCCTGTCACGGCTGCGGCAGCATTTTGGTTTGAGTCTCTGGAAGAGACCCTTGACTCGGCGCCATTAGATGAGATTACACACAAGCTTAAAACCCTTAAGCTAGCTAATTCATTTATTTCTGATGCCGTAGTACATTTAACTAAACTTACGGCTAAGAATTCCGGATTCGCCATTCAGGCACGCAGAGCGCTCTGGCTAAAATCCTGGTCAGCTGATGTAACTTCTAAATCTAAATTACTTAACATACCTTTCAAGGGGCAGACTTTATTCGGGCCCGGTTTGAAAGAAAACAGAATTTATGCTTACCTGATAAATTACTTTCTCCAACGGTGTGTCCGGTCCACGGCGTCATCCTTACTTGTGGGATATTCTCTTCCCCAACAGGAAATGGCAAAGAGCCCAGCAAAGCTGGGCTCCGCCTAGGAGAAAGTAATTTATCAGGTAAGCATAAATTCTGTTTTCTCCAACATAGGTGTGTCCGGTCCACGGCATCATCCTTACTTGTGGGAACCAATACCAAAGCTTTAGGACACGGATGAAGGGAGGGAGCAAATCAGGTCACCTAAATGGAAGGCACCACGGCTTGCAAAACCTTTCTCCCAAAAATAGCCTCTGAAGAAGCAAAAGTATCACATTTGTAAAATTTGGCAAAAGTGTGCAGTGAAGACCAAGTCGCTGCCTTACATATCTGGTCAACAGAAGCCTCGTTCTTGAAGGCCCATGTGGAAGCCACAGCCCTAGTGGAGTGAGCTGTGATTCTTTCAGGAGGCTGCCGTCCGGCAGTCTCATAAGCCAAACGGATAATGCTTTTAAGCCAAAAGGAAAGAGAGGTAGAAGTCGCTTTTTGACCTCTCCTCTTACCAGAATAAACAACAAACAAAGAAGAAGTTTGTCTGAAATCTTTAGTGGCCTCTAAATAGAATTTTAGAGCACGGACTACGTCCAAATTGTGTAACAAACGTTCCTTCTTTGAAACTGGATTCGGGCACAAAGAAGGTACAACTATCTCCTGGTTAATATTCTTGTTGGAAACAACTTTCGGAAGAAAACCAGGCTTAGTACGCAAAACCACCTTATCTGCATGGAACACCAGATAGGGCGGAGAACACTGCAGAGCAGATAACTCTGAAACTCTTCTAGCAGAAGAAATTGCAACCAAAAACAAAACTTTCCAAGATAATAACTTAATATCTACGGAATGTAAGGGTTCAAACGGAACCCCTTGAAGAACTGAAAGAACTAGATTGAGACTCCAGGGAGGAGTCAAAGGTCTGTAAACAGGCTTGATTCTAACCAGAGCCTGAACAAACGCCTGAACGTCTGGCACAGCTGCCAGCCTTTTGTGAAGTAAAACAGATAACGCAGAAATCTGTCCCTTCAGAGAACTTGCAGATAATCCTTTCTCCAAACCCTCTTGTAGAAAGGATAAAATCCTAGGAATTTTTATCTTGTTCCATGGGAATCCTTTAGATTCACACCAATAGATATATTTTTTCCATATCTTATGGTAAATCTTTCTAGTTACAGGCTTTCTAGCCTGAATAAGAGTATCTATTACAGAATCTGAAAACCCACGCTTTGATAAAATCAAGCGTTCAATCTCCAAGCAGTCAGTTGGAGAGAAACCAGATTCGGATGTTCGAATGGACCTTGAACAAGAAGGTCCTGTCTCAAAGGTAGCTTCCATGGTGGAGCCGATGACATATTCACCAGGTCTGCATACCAAGTCCTGCGTGGCCACGCAGGAGCTATCAAGATCACCGAAGCCCTCTCCTGGTTGATCCTGGCTACCAGCCTGGGAATGAGAGGAAACGGTGGGAAAACATAAGCTAGGTTGAAGGTCCAAGGTGCTACTAGTGCATCTACTAGAGTCGCCTTGGGATCCCTGGATCTGGACCCGTAACAAGGAACCTTGAAATTCTGGCGAGACGCCATCAGATCCATGTCTGGAATGCCCCATAATTGAGTTATTTGGGCAAAGATTTCCGGGTGGAGTTCCCACTCCCCCGGATGGAATGTCTGACGACTCAGAAAATCCGCTTCCCAATTTTCCCCTCCTGGGATGTGGATTGCAGACAAGTGGCAGGAGTGATCCTCCGCCCATTGAATTATCTTGGTCACTTCCTCCATCGCCAGGGAACTTCTTGTTCCCCCCTGATGGTTGATATAAGCAACTGTCGTCATGTTGTCTGATTGAAACCTTATGAATTCCACTGTCTGAGCATGCACAGTTGTAATGGTCTTAGATGAATTCGTGCAAAAGGAACTATGTCCATTGCTGCAACCATCAATCCTATTACTTCCATGCACTGCGCTATGGAAGGACGAAGAACAGAATGAAGAACTTGACAAGAGCTTAGAAGTTTTGATTTTCTGACCTCTGTCAGAAAAATTCTCATTTCTAAGGAGTCTATTATTGTTCCCAAGAAGGGAACTCTTGTTGATGGGGAAAGAGAACTTTTTTCTATGTTTACTTTCCATCCGTGAGATCTGAGAAAGGCTAGGACGATGTCCGTATGAGCCTTTGCCTTTGACAGGGACGACGCTTGAATCAGGATGTCGTCCAAGTACGGTACTACTGCAATGCCCCTTGGTCTTAGAACCGCCAGAAGGGACCCTAGTACCTTTGTGAAAATTCTCGGAGCAGTGGCTAACCCGAATGGAAGTGCCACAAACTGGAAATGCTTGTCCAGAAAAGCGAACCTTAGGAACTGATGATGTTCCTTGTGGATAGGAATATGGAGGTACGCATCCTTTAAATCCACCGTGGTCATGAATTGACCTTCCTGGATGGTAGGAAGGATCGTTCGAATGGTTTCCATTTTGAACGATGGAACCCTGAGAAATTTGTTTAGGATCGTGAGATCTAGAATTGGTCTGAACGTTCCCTCTTTTTTTGGGAACTATGAACAGGTTGGAGTAAAACCCCATCCCTTGTTCTCTTATTGGAACTGGATGAATTACTCCCATCCTTAACAGGTCTTCTACACAATGTAAGAATGCCTGTCTTTTTATTTGGTTTGAAGATAATTGAGACCTGTGGAACCTTCCCCTTGGGGGTAGTTCCTTGAATTCCAGGAGATAACCTTGAGAAACTTTTTCTAGTGCCCAAGGATCCTGAACATCTCTTGCCCAGGCCTGAGCAAAGAGAGAAAGTCTGCCCCCCACTAGATCCGGTCCCGGATCGGGGGCCATCCCTTCATGCTGTTTTGGTAGCAGTGGCAGGCTTCTTGGCCTGCTTACCCTTGTTCCAGCCTTGCATCGGTCTCCAGGCTGGTTTGGGTTGAGAAGTATTACCCTCTTGCTTAGAGGATGTAGAAGTAGAGGCTGGTCCGTTTCTGCGAAAGGGACGAAAATTAGGCTTATTTCTAGCCTTAAAAGACCTATCCTGAGGAAGGGCGTGGCCCTTTCCTCCGGTGATGTCTGAAATAATCTCTTTCAAATCAGGCCCAAACAGTGTTTTGCCCTTGAAAGGGATGTTAAGTAATTTTGTCTTGGAAGACACATCCGCTGACCAAGACTTCAGCCAGAGCGCTCTGCGCGCCACAATAGCAAACCCTGAATTTTTCGCCGCTAATCTCGCTAATTGCAAAGCGGCATCTAGAATAAAAGAGTTAGCCAGTTTAAGTGCATGAACTCTGTCCATAATCTCCTCATACGAAGATTCTTTATCGAGCGACTTTTCTAGTTCTTCGAACCAGAAACACGCTGCCGTAGTGACAGGAACAATGCATGAAATTGGTTGAAGAAGGTAACCTTGCTGAACAAACATTTTTTTAAGCAAACCCTCTAATTTTTTATCCATAGGATCTTTAAAAGCACAACTATCTTCTATGGGAATGGTAGTGCGTTTGTTTAGAGTAGAGACCGCCCCCTCGACCTTAGGGACTGTCTGCCATAAGTCCTTTCTGGGGTCGACTATAGGAAATAATTTCTTGAATATAGGGGGAGGCACAAAAGGTATGCCGGGCCTTTCCCATTCCTTGTTTACTATATCCGCCACCCGCTTGGGTATAGGAAAAACATCGGGGGGCACCGGAACCTCTAGGAACTTATCCATCTTACATAATTTCTCTGGAATGACCAAATTGTCACAATCATCCAGAGTAGATAATACCTCCTTAAGCAGTGCGCGGAGATGTTCTTCCTTGCCCCTTCAGATTGGTGTGAGGGTATGTCAGAAGCGTTATCATCAGCGTCCTCTTGCTCTTCAGTGTTTAAAACAGAGCAATCGCGCTTTCTTTGATAAGTAGGCATTTTAGATAAAATATTTGCAATAGAATTATCCATAACAGCCGTTAATTGTTGCATAGTAATAAGTATTGGCGCACTAGATGTACTAGGGGCCTCTTGTGTGGGCAAAACTGGTGTAGACACAGAAGGGGGTGATGCAGTACCATGCTTACTCCCCTCATCTGAAGAATCATCTTGGGCACTATTATTATCTGTGGCATCATTGTCCCTACTTTGTTTGGACACCATGTCACAATTATCACATATATTTAAATGGGGAGACACATTGGCTTTCATACATATAGAACATCGTTTATCTGATGGTTCAGACATGTTAAACAGGCTTAAACTTGTCAACAAAGCACAAAAAACGTTTTAAAATAAAACCGTTACTGTCACTTTAAATTTTAAACAGAACACACTTTATTACTGAATATGCGAAAAAGTATGAAGCAATTGTTCAAAATTCACCAAAATTTCACCACAGTGTCTTAAAGCCTTAAAAGTATTGCACACCAAATTTGAAAGCTTTAACCCTTAAAATAACGGAACCGGAGCCGTTTTTACATTTAACCCCTATACAGTCCCAGGAATCTGCTTTGCTGAGACCCAACCAAGCCCAGAGGGGAATACGATACCAAATGACGCCTTCTATAAGCTTTTTCAGTGGATCTTAGCTCCTCACACATGCATCTGCATGCCTTGCCTTCCAAAAACAACTGCGCATTAGTGGCGTGAAAATGAGGCTCTGCCTATGACTAGAGAAGGCCCCCATCTGAAAAAGGTGTCCATACAGTGCCTGCCGTTTTTTAACAACAATCCCCAAGATTATAATAACTATAAAGCGCTATAATCTGTCAAATATGCTTAGCAAGTAATCGTTTTAGCCCAGAAAAATGTCTACCAGTTTTTTAAGCCCTTATAAAGCCTTTATTCTTATACTTAATCTAAGAAAATGGCTTACCGGTCCCCATAGGGAAAATGACAGCCTTCCAGCATTACCAAGTCGTGTTAGAAATGTGGCCATCATACCTCAGGCAGAAAAGTCTGCCAACTGCTTCCCCCAACTGAAGTTACTTTATCTCAACAGTCCTGTGTGGAAACAGCAATCGATTTTAGTAACGTTTGCTAAAATCATCTTCCTCTCACAAACAGAAATCTTCTTCTCTTTTCTGTTTCAGAGTAAATAGTACATACCAGCACTATTTTAAAATAACAAACACTTGATTGAAGAATAAAAACTACATTTAAACACCAAAAAACTCTCAGCCATCTCCGTGGAGATGTTGCCTGTGCAACGGCAAAGAGAATGACTGGGGTAGGCGGAGCCTAGGAGTGATCATATGACCAGCTTTGCTGGGCTCTTTGCCATTTCCTGTTGGGGAAGAGAATATCCCACAAGTAAGGATGACGCCGTGGACCGGACACACCTATGTTGGAGAAATTATCGCTGATATTACAGGAGGTAAAGGCCATGCCCTGCCTCAAGACAGAGCCAAACCTAGGACTAGACAGTCTAATTTTCGTGCCTTTCGTAACTTTAAGGCAGGAGCAGCATCAACTTCCTCTGCTCCAAAACAGGAAGGAGCTGTTGCTCGCTACAGACAAGGCTGGAAACCTAACCAGACCTGGAACAAGGGCAAGCAGGCCAGAAAACCTGTTGCTTCTAAGACAGCATGAAGTGAGGGCCCCCGATCCGGAAACGGATCTAGTGGGGGGCAGACTCTCTCTCTTCACCCAGGCTTGGGCAAGAGATGTCCAGGATCCCTGGGCGTTGGAGATCATATCTCAGGGATATCTTCTGGACTTCAAAGCTTCTCCTCCACAAGGGAGATTTCACCTTTCAAGGTTGTCAACAAACCAGATAAAGAAAGAGGCGTTTCTACGCTGTGTACAAGACCTTTTACTAATGGGAGTGATCCACCCAGTTCCGCGGTCGGAACACGGACAAGGGTTTTACTCAAATCTGTTTGTGGTTCCCAAAAAAGAGGGAACCTTCAGACCAATATTGGATTTAAAGATCCTAAACAAATTCCTAAGAGTTCCATCGTTCAAAATGGAAACTATTCGGACAATCTTACCCATGATCCAAAGAGGTCAGTACATGACCACAGTGGATTTAAAGGATGCTTACCTTCACATACCGATTCACAAAGAACATTACCGGTATCTAAGGTTTGCCTTCCTAGACAGGCATTACCAGTTTGTAGCTCTTCCCTTCGGGTTGGCTACGGCTCCAAGAATCTTTACAAAGGTTCTGGGCTCTCTTCTGGCGGTACTAAGACCGCGAGGAATTTCGGTAGCCCCGTACCTAGACGACATTCTGATACAAGCGTCAAGCTTCCAAACTGCCAAGTCTTATACAGAGTTAGTACTGGCATTTCTAAGGTCGCATGGGTGGAAAGTGAACGAGGAGAAGAGTTCTCTCTTACCACTCACAAGAGTTCCCTTCTTGGGGACTCTTATAGATTCTGTAGAAATGAAAATTTACCTGACAGAGGACAGGCTAACAAAGCTTCTAAATGCTTGCCGTGTCCTTCATTCCATTCAACACCCGTCAGTGGCTCAATGCATGGAGGTAATCGGCTTAATGGTAGCGGCAATGGACATAGTTCCTTTTGCACGCCTGCATCTCAGACCGCTGCAATTGTGCATGCTAAGTCAGTGGAATGGGGATTACTCAGATTTGTCCCCTACGCTGAATCGGGATCAAGAGACCAGAGATTCTCTTCTATGGTGGCTTTCTCGGCCACATCTGTCCAGGGGGATGCCCTTCAGCAGGCCAGACTGGACAATTGTAACAACAGACGCCAGCCTACTAGGTTGGGGCGCTGTCTGGAATTCCCTGAAGGCTCAGGGATCGTGGACTCAAGAGGAGAGTCTCCTTCCAATAAACATTCTGGAATTGAGAGCAGTTCTCAATGCCCTTCTGGCTTGGCCTCAGTTAGCAACTCTGAGGTTCATCAGGTTTCAGTCGGACAACATCACGACTGTGGCTTACATCAACCATCAGGGAGGGACAAGGAGTTCCCTAGCGATGATGGAAGTATCAAAGATAATTCGCTGGGCAGAGTCTCACTCTTGCCACCTGTCAGCGATCCACATCCCAGGAGTGGAGAACTGGGAGGCGGATTTCCTAAGTCGCCAGACTTTTCATCCGGGGGAGTGGGAACTTCATCCGGAGGTCTTTGCCCAAATACTTCGACGTTGGGGCAAACCAGATATGGATCTCATGGCGTCTCGCCAGAACGCCAAGCTTCCTTGTTACGAGTCCAGGTCCAGGGACCCGGGAGCGGTCCTGATAGATGCTTTGACAGCACCTTGGACCTTCAGGATGGCTTATGTGTTTCCACCCTTCCCGATGCTTCCTCGTTTGATTGCCAGGATCAAACAGGAGAAAGCATCGGTGATTCTAATAGCGCCTGCGTGGCCACGCAGGACCTGCTATGCAGATCTAGTGGACATGTCATCCTGTCCACCTTGGTCTCTGCCTCTGAGACAGGACCTTCTAATTCAGGGTCCTTTCAAACATCAAAATCTAATTTCTCTGAAGCTGACTGCATGGAAATTGAACGCTTGATTTTATCAAAGCGTGGATTTTCGGAGTCAGTAATTGATACCTTAATACAGGCTAGGAAACCTGTTACCAGGAAGATTTACCATAAGATATGGCGTAAATACTTACACTGGTGCGAATCCAAGAGTTACTCATGGAGTAAGGTTAGGATTCCTAGGATATTGTCTTTTCTACAAGAAGGTTTAGAAAAGGGTTTATCTGCAAGTTCCTTAAAGGGACAGATCTCAGCTCTGTCCATCCTTTTACACAAACGTCTGTCAGAAGTTCCAGACGTTCAGGCTTTTTGTCAGGCTTTGGCTAGGATTAAGCCTGTGTTTAAGACTGTAGCTCCACCGTGGAGCTTAAACTTAGTTCTTAACGTTTTACAGGGGGTTCCGTTTGAACCCCTTCATTCCATTGATATCAAGCTGTTATCTTGGAAAGTTCTGTTTTTAATGGCTATTTCCTCGGCTCGTAGAGTCTCTGAGTTATCAGCCTTACATTGTGATTCTCCTTATCTGATTTTTCATTCAGATAAGGTAGTTCTGCGTACTAAACCTGGGTTCTTACCTAAGGTAGTCACTAACAAGAATATCAATCAAAAGATTGTTGTTCCATCATTGTGCCCTAACCCTTCTTCAAAGAAGGAACGACTTCTGCACAATCTGAAATTTTATTTACAGGCAACTAAAGATTTTCGCCAAACTTCTTCCCTGTTTGTCGTTTATTCTGGACAGAGGAGAGGTCAAAAAGCATCTGCTACCTCTCTATCCTTTTGGCTTCGTAGCATAATACGTTTAGCCTATGAGACTGCTGGACAGCAACCTCCTGAAAGGATTACAGCTCATTCTACTAGAGCTGTGGCTTCCACTTGGGCCTTTAAGAATGAGGCCTCTGTTGAACAGATTTGCAAGGCTGCAACTTGGTCTTCTCTTCATACTTTTTCCAAATTTTACAAATTTGACACTTTTGCTTCTTCGGAGGCTGTTTTTGGGAGAAAGGTTCTTCAGGCAGTGGTTCCTTCCGTATAAAGATCCTGCCTGTCCCTCCCGTCATCCGTGTACTTTAGCTTTGGTATTGGTATCCCATAAGTAATGGATGACCCGTGGACTTACTACACTTAACAGGAGAAAACATAATTTATGCTTACCTGATAAATTCCTTTCTCCTGTAGTGTAGTCAGTCCACGGCCCGCCCTGTTTTTTATGGCAGGTCTAAATTTTAAATTATACTCCAGTCACCACTGCACCCTATAGTTTCTCCTTTCTCGTTTGGTTTTCGGTCGAATGACTGGGTGTGACGTAGAGGGGAGGAGCTATATAGCAGCTCTGCTTGGGTGATCCTCTTGCACTTCCTGTTGGGGAGGAGTTAATATCCCATAAGTAATGGATGACCCGTGGACTGACTACACTACAGGAGAAAGGAATTTATCAGGTAAGCATAAATTATGTTTTCCCTAATGTGGATGATGTTATTTCTGCCTTAGCTAAAACAAAACAAAAAAAACTACTCTTCCTATGGAAAAAAAGTTTTTCTTTTAAAGGCACATTAGATAGGAAGCTTGATTCTTAAGAAAATATCTCCATTCTGGTTATGTTTTTATGTTTTGCAGTTGCTATTGCTGATGTTTCAGCTGCTATCTCTAAATGGTTATAGAATCTCTCTGTTCAGGTTCTTGATTACTCTGATAGAGATAACTTTCTGAAGCTTTTGGAGCTACTTAAATAAGCTAATGCTTTTGTAGGTGGTGATATTGATATTATCAGGATTATCTCTAAGAATTTGTGTCTTTCAGCTGTTGCTAGATGTGCTTTATGGCTTAAGTTTTGGGATGCAGCCTCTAAGAATAAATTACTTTCCATTCCTTTTCAAGGTAGTAGACTCTTTGGGACTGAGCTGGACAATATCATTTCTGCAGCTATTGGTGGCAAAAGTAAGTTTCTTCCACAAGATAAGAAGTTTAAGGGTAAATTTAAAACTTCTGGTCAATTTAGTTCCTTTAGTCAGATCAAGAATCAAAAGATTGCTACCTCTTCCTTTAATCAAAGCGGCTCTTGTAAGCCCTGGAGGCCTGGTGCCAGTTGCCATAAGTTCAAGCAGTCTAAGGGTTCCACCCCTACTTCTAAATCAGCATGAATGTGTGTGGCCCCCAGTCTAGTTTCTCTGGTATGGAGCAGGATGATGCATTTTCAGGATGCATGGTTTCGCTCAGTTCCAGATCCTTGGGCTCTGAAAATTGACTCTCAAGGCTATCTGATAGGCTTCATTCAAAGCCTTCCAGAGACAAAATTTTTTCTTTCAAGGGTGCCAAAGAACTCAGTAAAAGCTCAGGCTTTTCTTCAATGTGTTTCAGATCTAGAATCTATATGGGTTATAGTCCCAGTTCCTCCTTTAGAACAGGGTAAGGGATTTTACTCTACTCTCTTTATAGTTCCCAAGAAAGAGGTAACCTTTCAGTCTGTTCTACATTTTAAAGATTTTGAACAACTTTGTCAGGATTCCAGCTTTTAAGATGAAAACCATCAGGACAATCCTTCCTTTTATTCATCAAGGTCATAATATGTCAACCACAGATTTAAAGGATGCCTACCTGCATGTTCCTTTTCATTTGGATCATCACCGGTTTCTAAGGTTTGCCTTTCTGGACTAACATTATCAGTTTATGGCTATTCCATTCGGTCTGTCCACTGCACTGAAAATTTGTACAAAACTTTGGGGTGCCTTGATTTCAGTCATAAGGTCTCAGGGGACTTCTGGTTTCTCCTATTTGGATGATATCTTGATTCAAGCTACATCTATTCTCATGTCAACCAACTATTGTTATTTCTTCAGCTTCATAATTGGAATATAAATTTGCCAAATTTATTTGAATTCCCCAAACAAAGATAACTTTCCTAGGATTTCAAAAAGATTAATTGTCCATGAGACTGTCCTTAACAGAGGCAAGGATGTCAAAGTTATTGTCTGCTTGTCTGAATCTTCAGGCTTAGTATTTTCTTTCAGTAGCTTCCTGCATGGAAGTAATAGGTTTGACGGTGGCAGCATCAGATGCAGTCCCTTATGCTCGGCTTCATATGAGGCCTCTTCAGCTTTGCATGCTAAAGCAGTGGAACAGGAACCACTTCCAGTTATCACAAATTATTTCCCTTCTCTAGCAATGAAATCTCTCTAATTTCTCAGGGCATTTCTAAGGGAGCAAGCTTTGCTCGTCCCCTGTGGGTTATAATTTGAATAGATGCAAATCTGTCTGGCTGGGCTGCACTATAGAGCTTTTGCCTTGCTCAGGAAGTTTGGGCATCTTGGGAGGTGAAGTTGCCCATAAATATTTTGGAATTCCGAGCAACTTTTAGGAAAACTAAGGAATCCTTCCTTTAGTTTCAGTCAGACAATGTGAAAGTTGTGGCATATATCTATTACCAGGGGAAACCAATATTTCCTTGGCGATGAAGGAAGTTCAGAAAATTCTGGTTTGGGCAGAGTGTTTGTCATTATCACCTCTTGTGGAAGTTTATTCCATGTTTCAATCACCCTGTCTGTTAAGAAGTGCTTCCTCAAATTACTTCTAAATCTATAACTTTTCAGCTTGAAAACATGACCTCTTGTTCATAAATATTTGTTTTTATGAAAAATACTCACAGCGTCGGCTTTACTAAGCTCCCTTAATATACTTGAAAATTACCTTCTCTCCTCTAAGCTATACATATTTAGGTAATTGAGCCTCTCTTGTTACGTTTTATTTTTAAGATCATGTATCATTTTGGAAGCCCTCCTTTACACAGATTCCAGTGTTAATATCTGCTAATATTTTAATTGATTAATTATTTGTACAGGAATCAGGAAACATTTCCAGTCCCTTACATGCCCCCTCTCTTCTAAGTGTTAGGTACCCTGCCTTCATTAGTTACTGTCAGGATCGTTGTCTGATTCCTCTGTAGTCCACAGCTTCCCGGATTGGTCCCTGTGTCTGGTTTATTGTGGCTACCCTTGCTAACTGTTTCTTCCCAGTTAGTGATTAAACCTTGTTAGATACAGCCCTCTGAGCCATTACCACCTTGTCTCTGTTTATAGTGGCCCTTATTTGGATCCTCATTGACATGAAGAACCCTCTTCCCTGAAGGGGGAAGGACAGAAACAGGCCCTACCCACATAGACCCAAATATAATTAACCTTTAACAAACTCCCCCATTACTATTTTTCTATCTAGGAACGGGCAGAAAGTTGGCTCCTTCCCTTACTGGATTTTTTGGGTTGTGCAGTTGGAGCTTCTTTGAAGAGAGTTTTCCTTGTTAAGAGCGGCAAGATTCTGCTTCTGCTATGTCCCCAGGCATTTGAAGACCTACCCTGTGCTTTTAATCCTTTTATCTGCCGTTTGTATTTGGCTCCCTTTCTTGTGCAGGAGCACTATAGTGAGGTCAGCATGTGGGTGCTTTTATTTATTGAGAATGCGTTTATATAGCGTTTGCTTTATTCCTCATTATGTTTTGGGATTTCTGAACTCTGCGGTTATGGAGCGTTTCTCCACCTCTTCCTCTTCTTTCCTGCTTAGAAAGGAAAAGGCCAAAGAGTGGTCTATTCCTAAGCCTGAATGTCAGTTAGCAATGCCTGATAAAATAACTAGGTTTTGCCTTTTACCTAATGATATT
Organism: Bombina bombina; assembly: GCF_027579735.1. Taxonomy (NCBI): domain Eukaryota; kingdom Metazoa; phylum Chordata; class Amphibia; order Anura; family Bombinatoridae; genus Bombina; species Bombina bombina. Next base: position 872,292,006 of record NC_069502.1, read on the forward strand.
TTGAACAAGTTTGGGAATTTTTCTAAAGTTGATTCTGCTATAACTAGATTTAAAGTACTATTATGCACACTGATGGCTATTTTTTCCCTGTCATAGTCTGTCAACTTCTGGTACCTTACTTTGTAAACCATTTGTCTACTTGCTGCCACTTCGGCCAGACAAGTTTCTGAACTTCAAGCTCTCTCAGCAGATTTGCTTTGTACAGTTTTTCACCAAGACAAGGTAGTCCTTTGTACAGTACCAGAGTTTCTTCCTAATTTGGGCCTAGATTTAGAGTTCGGCGGTAAAAGGGCTGTTAACGCTCCGCGGGTTTTTTTCTGGCCGCACCATAAATTTAACTCTGGTATCGAGAGTTCAAACAAATGCTGCGTTAGGCTCCAAAAAAGGAGCGTAGAGCATTTTTACCGCAAATGCAACTCTCGATACCAGAGTTGCTTACGGACGCGGCCGGCCTCAAAAACGTGCTCGTGCACGATTCTCCCATAGGAAACAATGGGGCTGTTTGAGCTGAAAAAAAACCTAACACCTGCAAAAAAGCAGCGTTCAGCTCCTAACGCAGCCCCATTGTTTCCTATGGGGAAACACTTCCTACGTCTGCACCTAACACTCTAACATGTACCCCGAGTCTAAACACCCCTAACCTTACACATATTAACCCCTAATCTGCCGCCCCCGCTATCGCTGACCCCTGCATTACACTTTTAACCCCTAATCTGCCGCTCCGTAAACCGCCGCCACCTACGTTATCCCTATGTACCCCTAATCTGCTGCCCTAACATCGCCGACCCCTATGTTATATTTATTAACCCCTAATCTGCCCCCCACAACGTCGCCGACACCTACCTACACTTATTAACCCCTAATCTGCCGAGCGGACCTGAGCGCTACTATAATAAATGTATTAACCCCTAATCCGCCTCACTAACCCTATCAGAAATAGTATTAACCCCTAATCTGCCCTCCCTAACATCGCCGACACCTACCTTCAATTATTAACCCCTAATCTGCCGACCGGAGCTCACCGCTATTCTAATAAATGTATTAACCCCTAAAGCTAAGTCTAACCCTAACACTAACACCCCCCTAAGTTAAATATAATTTTTATCTAACGAAATAAATTAACTCTTATTAAATAAAAGATTCCTATTTAAAGCTAAATACTTACCTGTAAAATAAATCCTAATATAGCTACAATATAAATTACATTTATATTATAGCTATTTTAGGATTAATATTTATTTTACAGGTAACTTTGTATTTATTTTAACCAGGTACAATAGCTATTAAATAGTTAAGAACTATTTAATAGTTACCTAGTTAAAATAATTACAAATTTACCTGTAAAATAAATCCTAACCTAAGATATAATTAAACCTAACACTACCCTATCAATAAAATAATTAAATAAACTACCTACAATTACCTACAATTAACCTAACACTACACTATCAATAAATTAATTAAACACAATTGCTACAAATAAATACAATTAAATAAACTATCTAAAGTACAAAAAATAAAAAAGAACTAAGTTACAGAAAATAAAAAAATATTTACAAACATAAGAAAAATATTACAACAATTTTAAACTAATTACACCTACTCTAAGCCCCCTAATAAAATAACAAAGACCCCCAAAATAAAAAATTCCCTACCCTATTCTAAAATACAAATATTACAAGCTCTTTTACCTTACCAGCCCTGAACAGGGCCCTTTGCGGGGCATGCCCCAAGAATTTCAGCTCTTTTGCCTGTAAAAAAAAACATACAATACCCCCCCCCCAACATTACAACCCACCACCCACATACCCCTAATCTAACCCAAACCCCCTTAAATAAACCTAACACTAATCCCCTGAAGATCTTCCTACCTTGTCTTCACCATACCAGGTTCACCGATCCGTCCTGGCTCCAAGATCTTCATCCAACCCAAGCGGGGGTTGGCGATCCATAATCCGGTGCTCCAAAGTCTTCCTCCTATCCGGCAAGAAGAGGACATCCGGACCGGCAAACATCTTCTCCAAGCGGCATCTTCTATGTTCTTCCATCCGATGACGACCGGCTCCATCTTGAAGACCTCCAGCGCGGATCCATCCTCTTCTTCCGACGACTAGACGACGAATGACGGTTCCTTTAAGGGACGTCATCCAAGATGGCGTCCCTCGAATTCCGATTGGCTGATAGATTCAAGTTCAATCCGATTGGCTGATCCAATCAGCCAATCAGATTGAACTCGCATTCTATTGGCTGATCGGAACAGCCAATAGAATGCGAGCTCAATCTGATTGGCTGATTGGATCAGCCAATCGGATTGAACTTGATTCTGATTGGCTGATTCCATCAGCCAATCAGAAAATTCCTACCTTAATTCCGATTGGCTGATAGAATCCTATCAGCCAATCGGAATTCGAGGGACGCCATCTTGGATGACGTCCCTTAAAGGAACCGTCATTCGTCGTCTAGTCGTCGGAAGAAGAGGATGGATCCGCGCTGGAGGTCTTCAAGATGGAGCCGGTCGTCATCGGATGGAAGAACATAGAAGATGCCGCTTGGAGAAGATGTTTGCCGGTCCGGATGTCCTCTTCTTGCCGGATAGGAGGAAGACTTTGGAGCACCGGATTATGGATCGCCAACCCCCGCTTGGGTTGGATGAAGATCTTGGAGCCAGGACGGATCGGTGAACCTGGTATGGTGAAGACAAGGTAGGAAGATCTTCAGGGGATTAGTGTTAGGTTTATTTAAGGGGGTTTGGGTTAGATTAGGGGTATGTGGGTGGTGGGTTGTAATGTTGGGGGGGGGGGTATTGTATGTTTTTTTTTACAGGCAAAAGAGCTGAATTTCTTGGGGCATGCCCCGCAAAGGGCCCTGTTCAGGGCTGGTAAGGTAAAAGAGCTTGTAATTTTTGTATTTTAGAATAGGGTAGGGAATTTTTTATTTTGGGGGTCTTTGTTATTTTATTAGGGGGCTTAGAGTAGGTGTAATTAGTTTAAAATTGTTGTAATATTTTTCTTATGTTTGTAAATATTTTTTTATTTTCTGTAACTTAGTTCTTTTTTATTTTTTGTACTTTAGATAGTTTATTTAATTGTATTTATTTGTAGCAATTGTGTTTAATTAATTTATTGATAGTGTAGTGTTAGGTTAATTGTAGGTAATTGTAGGTAGTTTATTTAATTATTTTATTGATAGGGTAGTGTTAGGTTTAATTATATCTTAGGTTAGGATTTATTTTACAGGTAAATTTGTAATTATTTTAACTAGGTAACTATTAAATAGTTCTTAACTATTTAATAGCTATTGTACCTGGTTAAAATAAATACAAAGTTACCTGTAAAATAAATATTAATCCTAAAATAGCTATAATATAAATGTAATTTATATTGTAGCTATATTAGGATTTATTTTACAGGTAAGTATTTAGCTTTAAATAGGAATATTTTATTTAATAAGAGTTAATTTATTTCGTTAGATAAAAATTATATTTAACTTAGGGGGGTGTTAGTGTTAGGGTTAGACTTAGCTTTAGGGGTTAATACATTTATTAGAATAGCGGTGAGCTCCGGTCGGCAGATTAGGGGTTAATAATTGAAGGTAGGTGTCGGCGATGTTAGGGAGGGCAGATTAGGGGTTAATACTATTTATTATAGGGTTAGTGAGGCGGATTAGGGGTTAATACATTTATTATAGTAGCGCTCAGGTCCGCTCGGCAGATTAGGGGTTAATAAGTGTAGGTAGGTGTCGGCGACGTTGTGGGGGGCAGATTAGGGGTTAATAAATATAACATATGGGTCGGCGATGTTAGGGGCAGCAGATTAGGGGTACATAGGGATAACGTAGGTTGCGGCGATTTGCGGTCGGAAGATTAGGGGTTAATTATTTTAAGTAGCTGGCGGCGACGTTGTGGGGGGCAAGTTAGGGGTTAATAAATATAATATAGGGGTCGGCGGGGTTAGGGGCAGCAGATTAGGGGTACATAAGTATAACGTAGGTGGCGGTCGGCAGATTAGGGGTTAAAAATTTTAATCGAGTGGCGGCGATGTGGGGGGACCTCGGTTTAGGGGTACATAGGTAGTTTATGGGTGTTAGTGTACTTTAGGGTACAGTAGTTAAGAGCTTTATAAACCGGCGTTAGCCAGAAAGCTCTTAACTCCTGCTATTTTCAGGCGGCTGGAATCTTGTCGTTAGAGCTCTAACGCTCACTGCAGAAACGACTCTAAATACCGGCGTTAAAAAGATCCCATTGAAAATATAGGCTACGCAAATGGCGTAGGGGGATCTGCGGTATGGAAAAGTCGCGGCTGAAAAGTGAGCGTTAGACCCTTTAATCACTGACTCCAAATACCAGCGGGCGGCCAAAACCAGCGTTAGGAGCCTCTAACGCTGGTTTTGACGGCTACCGCCGAACTCTAAATCTAGGCCTTGGTGTCCGCCTTTCTCATGAATCAAGAGATTGTCCTTCCCACCTTTTGTACAAACAAAGAACCTTTTAAACGGACACTAAAGTCAAAATTAAACTTTCATGATTCAGATAAAACATGTAATTTTATGAGACTTTCCAGCTTACTTCCATTATAATATTTTGCACAGGTTTTTTTATATGCACACTTTTTGAGGCACCAGCACCTACTGAGCATGTGCACACATTTACAGAGTATATGTATACAAGTCTGTGATTGGCTGATAACTATCACACAATACAGAAGGCCTGCAGCAAATGGGGGAGGGGGGATACATTTGTCAGAAAAAAATCTACTGCTTATTTTAAATTCAGTGTGTTATTACACTGCCTTTTTATTGTGCACTTGTTAATTATGCAGTTCTAGTGTATTTAATGATCCTTATAAGGTTTCAATACCTTCATACACTTGATGTGGTGAGATTTCTTCATATTTCCCTAAAACATCTCATTTGTTGGTTATTCCTTTTGGAAAAAAACAAAAGGCTGTGCTTTTGAGTAGTCCTGATACAGAAAAATATATATTATCCTAAAATTTGATATGCTCTCAAAAGTTTCATTTTGGCTTACAAATGTAATCATTATAGGCCTAAGATTTATATGGCTATCTGAACACTGTATGGACTGTACCTTTTCTGTGAGCTGATTCCACCAAAAAGGGGCCCATGTCTTCTGTAAGCCTCAACAGTTTAGGTAACTCTGCCTCAGCTAATGTACGTAGCTCCTCAATTTTCACTGTTTCTGGGAGTCCAATGAACTGTAGATTATTTCTTCTGGATCTGTTTTCTAAATTCACAATGTTGATTAAGTAATTTATTTTGTTTTATAAAACTTTTCACCCTAAGCTCCGATACAATCTCTGTGCTTTCTTTATCCTTGAGACTCTCTTTTCCAGTTCCATTTTCATTTTTCTTAAGTTGTTTCACAGCAACTGTCCAGGCCAATTTGTAGGCCCTCAATTTTGGACAGTAAGGTTACAAGTATTTGTGCAAAACGAGGATGTTGGATGTCACCTTCTTTGGTGGAATTATTTAAATTTTGTGCAATGTCTAAGTTTTTATCTGGTGAGTTTTTAAAAACTTTTATCTAATGCTTTCCCCTTTGGAGGCATTGTTGTGCCCATTAGATATTTCTTCATATAGAGTTTTCTGTATATGGTTTCTTTCTGCAACCACCTTTTAAAAATGTCTTCCTTGCAGACTGGGATATATACCAACCCATAGGGTCTTAAATAAATATTTGCAGCAAGTAAGTTGCCTTATTTTAATAGTGAATCCAGGCTCTAGATGCCAACTACAATATGAAATTCGAAAGTGTGTTTCACGTGCTCATAAATAGATTCCCATTATAAACAGGGAAAAATAATTAACAGAATAAGTATAAATGGTACTCCGTCTATAAGGGGATCTGTTTCCATGGTGTCTATTCTGCCAGAATTTTATTTTAGCAGTTTCCATTAAGTTTTAACAGAGGTCATATGCAATAGAGTTGAGCAGGAGCGCTATAGCTAAAGGTGAATATCAATATTATTACTCATATATTGGAGTATGAACCTATAAAAGTGTCTAAGCACAATTGTTCAAATGTGATAGTTACAAAAAAACTCAGTGTGCCTTAAATGCAGTATAAACCTACAACATATTTGAATAAAAGTGTTTATAGAAGTAAGGAATCTTATTATACCTTAAATCCAATGTGAATCTTTAAAATTAACACAATAGTGAAACTGACATTAATAGGGGAAAAAACAAACTTAATGACGATTATGGTCTATACACTGACCATACTCTATATGAGATAAAGAATGTGTAATAATAAAAAATGAGTGATTAGTAAGGCTTTACCTAAAATTTAATCATACGTAAAGTGCAAACAAGTAGTAATACAATACAATGAATAAAATCACAAGATGAAAAAACGGACGTCTCCGTATACAATATAGGTTGCCACCACAAAAAATCTCTTGAAAATATAAACAGTCAATTAAGAGGCTTTCTGTCCAAGTTAGAGGGACCAGTTATCCGGATACACAGTTAATAAGAGAGAAGATCTTTTGCTTACCCCCAAACAATTCAGACCGGTTAGTTCCGTTAGATGAAGTTACCGCCGTGGCGGAGTGACGTCACTCTTATAGGCGCTGTCCACAATGCGCAATTTGATTGGTCCTTTGGTGGACGGCTTAGAGTTTTCAGATGCCGTGTTCTTGAGGGTATAGTATCCGCTCTTAAGTGCCAATAAGCACGCAGGATACTTCTTGGGTATGTGTTTTAGAGGTGCAGATAATAAATAAGGTGAGAAATCCTCGGTCTCACCTTACATCAACCTGCCACTGTTTTATTGTTTTATTATTGCTAGTAAGAGTGCATTCAAGGATCAACAAATATATGTGAAAAGCAGCACATGTTACCTATCTATGAGACATTGAAATATAATATAACTGAATATATACACCTGATGTAGGTACTCTCCTCCTCAAAAAACCTACATTATTGTGTGTGGAAAGGAGCCCCAGAAATTTACAAAATAAGGACTCCGAGGGCGCTAAGTCTGGCATATGTCTATTCATATGATAAAATTTAACAGTTTAACCAAATTAACCTATTGACAGTTACAGACTGGTCTGAAACTGCAGTGACCCAATTCAAAGTACTCATTTGTCAGCTTTTTTTTCACTAGCTAGTAATAGCAATATTCATAAGCATTGCATTATAGCAGCAGCCGATTGATACCGTACGGCAAGCATTATAGAAACAGGTGCAATTTAAAAATTAAAGATTACTTGCAGTTACTAACAAGACACAGCAAAGTTTTAAACTTAGAATTCCTATACTAAGCAAATAAAATCTTAAGACATAGAGGCATATTGACAGCTTAGGAGAAAATATACATTTCAGACAAGAGCTCTAGGTTAATCATACATGGCAATGTAGAAATGTTAACTTGGGCTAGGAAGAACATCAGATACCTCCCTAGTATCGTCATAGCAAACAGACCAAGTAAAAATAAAAATATGGCAAAGTCACAGTTTAGGTGGGCACCAAACATCAAAAACAACTCCGGCACCATGATACAAGTCAGTGTTCTTATCCCACTCCAGCTCTCGTGTCAGTGGTGTCCCCATTTAGTGGCTCATTAATGTTCCAGAGAATCCCAGCAATCTCCAGAGTAATGGGAAGGCCTCTCCAGGTCAAAATAGCGATAGCTCCTGCTGACTCTAATCTATTGGGTAAGAGCTCTCTGATCACACATGTACCCCTCACCGATGTCTGTGAGTCACGGTCCAGCCGGACAGGGGGCCCCCTCTCTCTGCTAGAAGTATCTTTCACAACATCAGTTAGAATTGTCTCTATCTTGAGAGAAACAGGCACTGTAAAATCATCTCCCACATTGAGCTGCACAACGTTAAGCTGTATACCAGAAACCGCCACTGCTTCCTCAGCCATGTCAGTGTGCTTCTTTGTGGATCTCTCTTTTTCAATCCTTTCTATCAGATCGTCAAATCTGCGGAGAATCTGTAGCTCATATTCATCAAACAAAGCTTGTACTGTGGTGGGGATGCCCTTTTCCATCATCAAATTTTTATTGCAGCTGGTTGACCGTATAGTATTACAAGATGGCGACCGCTAAGTCCGCCCCAGCATACTCCGAGGGCATGCAGTGCTCAGTAAGGTGCTCCAGAACTGACCTGAGTGTTTCTGCGGATGCTCCTGTGTTCCCAACACTACTAGGGCTCTGAAGTTATAGTTACTAGTGGTTGTTGCACAGTCGCCTGATGCTTTACTGTGGGCTCTGTGATATGGCCAGTGTTAGGCACTTCAACGCAGCCAGTCTGATGTTTGCTGCCTTTGAGGGTCCAGTCACTGCCACTCGCAACTTCCGATCTAGGCCGCAGCCACAGTGTTTCTTAGGCTCAGCTCCGGTACTCTGATGCGGCCTAGCGGAGCTCAAGGTTATTTTGCAAAAATCGGGAACTCTATGTGCTCTGGGGGCACCTAGCAACTCTCCCCAATGATGTGCAGGTAGTTTCCCATAAAATTATACACTTTTTAGCCTAAAAATACTCAGTTATAAGCAGAGCTCTCACTCTGCACGTCCTCTCTGTTCGGCTCCAATCTCCGCCCCCCCTTGTCATGCCTTTTTATGGTTTGATTTCTGTATATTTGGATCCGCATAATGTTTATACATGTAATTTTCAATCCTCAATAAAAATTATAAAAAAAAAAAAAAGAAAGACAAAAGTATGACAGCATTAATTTCTATTTATTTTAGTGATTTACAAATATGGGGTGCCAAGAGTCCTTGAAAATAGTCCCCAGTGTCCAGTAAACTTCCCTTCAAAGGACACTAACATCAAAATTAAATGTTTCATGATTTAGTTAAAGCATGCAGTTTAAAACAACTTTCCATTATCAAAATGTGCACATATATATCTGAGTCTCTAGCTCCTACTGAGCATGTGCAAAAGTGCACAGTAAATACGTATATGCATTTTCTGATTGGCTGGTAGCTGTCATATGATACAGGGGGAATGAAAATTGGACTAACTGAAATTTTTCAGAAAATATTCTACTGCTCATTTCAAATTTAAAGTAAGTGTTATTGCATTGTGTTTTGATAGTGTTTTTGTCAATTATTCAATTCAGCTGTATTTAGTGGTTCTTTAAGCATTATGGCTGAGAAAATGTTTAGGGATCATAACATGTCTCCTAGTCTTGTAGTAGACGTTAATTCACAAGATAAAATAATTATGTAATTAATAAATAACATTATCCCTGTTCTATTTATTTTCAACAGGTGGATTCACAGACAGTAATTGTGCTAGCCATGATCAGAATGCAGATACTTCTTACAGTCTTTCTCAAAGAAGCCACAGGAATTTATGTTCTAAGTGTGGGAAATGTTTTACCAAAAAATCGCATCTTATTAGTCATCAGAAAGTTCATACAGGAGAGAAAACATTTTCAGGTTCTAAATGGGGAAAATGTTTTACCCAGAAATCAAATCTTACTAGTCGTCAGAAAGTCCATACAGGAGAGAAACCATTTTCATGTTCTGAATGTGAAAAATGTTTTGCCCAGAAATGGGAATTTATTAGACATCAGAAAAGTCATACAGGAGAGAAAGCATTTTCATGTTCTGAGTGTGGGAAATGTTTTATTCAGAAATCGCATCTTACTAGACATCAGAAGATTCATACTGGAGAAAAGGCATTTTCATGTTCTGAATGTGGAAAATTGTTTACTCTGAAAACGCATCTTATTGGACATCAGAAAATTCATAAAGGAGAGAGAGAATTTTCATGTTCTGAATGTGGGAAATGTTTTTATAGGAAATCACATCTTACAAAACATCAGGAAATTCATACAAGACAGGCATTTTTATGTTCTGAATGTGGAAAAGAGTTTACTCGGAGATCACATCTTATTACACATCTGAAATTTCATACAAGAGAAAAAAACTTTTTAAAGGGACATAAAACAGTATGAACTAACTTAAGTTTCTAAATATATAATGCAGCCAAAGCTTACCTGCAAAACGGTTTCTGTTTTAAGCCCCATTAATCCTTTTAATTCAGGCAAAGTTTTGTTTGCAGCAAACTCTGCCCTTTGTATTTCTATATATGGAAGGTGCTATCAAGACCATAGCTTCAGCAGAATGGACTCGTACACGTACATGGTAGGGGACAGAGTCACATGACACCTGACTGAAGCAGTGCACAATAAATAATGTGCACTGCTTCCTTCTAAGCACAACAGACGTTTTCACAAAGCATGTGAGATCATCCCCATGGAAATGAGCAAGCCTCTTGGCAACAAACAATACCCTCCTGGGAAAGTAATGGGATTTTAAACATGGAATAATATTTTAATCATATTAATATGCAATATAATACTCTTGAGCAGAGCATGCATAAGGCAATAATATTAACTTTGATCAGTAGTTTACAAAAAAGTAAATTCATATAAAGTGTGTCATATTATATATATATATATATCTATAGCACTACAGATTGTTTTCTGAAGCTGAAGCAATGTTGAGATGTCAGATGATGAACTGTAATGAGTATTACATATATATATATATATATATATATACACACACACACATTTACATTCATATTAATTTTTTTATTGTGTATTGGAACTTGTCATTTATAGTGGATACAAATGTTTCCATATACAGTACTTTTTTTTTTTTACTAAAAAACATTATACATTTTTCGGTAATCTCTTAATTTATAGTATTTTATTCTCTATGGGAGAAACAGGTGTTTCAAATTCCCAGCCATTGTTGATGTTTTCTATACAATGTTTAATACAATGTTGCATCTTGAAGAAACTGCACAGACGGCTTCTAAAATGAAAACTGCACTGTCCTTAGTGCACATATTGACATACTATTATTATTATCAGGTATTTGTAGAGCAGATTCCGCAACACTATAAAAATAGGCAGTATACAAGGTAACATTTATAGGGGGTCAAATGGGTAGAGGTCCCTGCCGAGAGTTGCACTGTTGTAATCGGCTCTTATGTGGGTGATCTACAAACAGCTGGGCTCATAGTCTTACATGCTAAGGGGTTCAAGGGGATAGCAGTGGAGTTAGGAAAGGTTAGTGTAGGTTGTATGCATCCCTGAATAGTATAGTCTTTAGGAAGCGCTTGAAGCTTTCAAAACTAGGGGAGAGTCTTGTGGAGGGAAGAGTTCCACAAGATGGCAGCCAGTCTAGAGAAGTCTTGTAAAAGGGAATGTGAGGAGATAACAAGAGAGGAGGAAAGGAGGAGATTGTGGGCAGAGCGAAGGGGTCGGGATGGAGAGTATCTGGAGACAAGGTCTGAGATGTAGGGGGGAGCAGTGCTGTTGAGGGCTTTGTATGTCGGAGTGAGAATTTTGTGTTTAAGCCTGGAGGAAGCCAGTGAAGGGATTGGCAGAGAGGTGCAGCAGATGAAGAGCGACGTGTAAGGAAGATAAGCCTGGCCGAGGCATTCTTTATGGTTTGTAAAGGAGCTAGGCAGACCAAAGAGGATGGAGTTGCAGCAATTGAGGCGGGAAAGGATGAGAGGGTGGATTAGAATCTTAGTTGTGTCTTGTGAAAGGAAATGTCTAATTTTAGAGATGTTTTTTTAAAGGCGGCAGGCTTTAGCCAAGGACTGAATGTGAGGAGGGAAAGAAAGATCTGAGTCAAGTGTGACTCCAAGACATGGAGCATGTGGGGTAGGGGTAATGATGGAGTTATCAACAGTTATAGAGAAGTTGGGGGTGGAGATTTTTGAAGAAGTGGGGGAAATAAGGAGCTCAGTTTTGGAGAGATTTAGCTTAAGGTAGTGAGATACTGAATGTAATCTCTTTTCCTATTAACCCTTGCAATGCCATCATTTATTAACTATTAACCCCATTTTCCAAATAACCCTTGCAATACTAATATTAGTCTCCCCATAAATATATTAACCTCTCTTTCATCCCTTACCCCTCACTATCACTTTATACCATACATTAACCATTTCCTTACAGCAAATTACTAATCATATTTCTCCTGTCTCGTCTCCAATTGAATCCTATTCTGTGCAGTCACCGTATATGTTCCTACTGTTAAGTCCCCACCATAACCCTTTCAATGTAAAAATGTATCTCCAACCCCCTCCCCATTCTTACCTATCATAAAACATATCTCCTTCCTCCTTCTGCTCAGATTCAGCTTGCCCTCAGACATCACTTTACACCTTCAACCCTGTAAACATTAGAATCACCTTTGCCATATAACCATTTACCTTACAATCTCTAACGTGTTTTAACCCTATCCTGTATAGCTAGTTGATTCACATGTGCAGTTTTTTCGTTATTTGGTTCTTTAGAATTGAATCACATAAAACAGTTAATTTGATTTGGTTCCGCTGAGTCATATTAATTTAAGGTTCCAACGCCTACGCACAACGAAAAATTGTGCATGTGCATCGTCACATTGGACTATGGAAAGGGGTAAATTGGGAACTACAGAATGTAGAGGAAGCTGAATGACTGGTTGCAAAAGATGAGATTCATAATAGGATGGAGTTATGTACAAGGGAGTCGATGTGGGGAAAGGATAATTGGCAGCATGGTTAGAGTACTGAGATAGACGAGGTCACACTAGAGTGAGCTCTGACTAGGTGGAGGCACTCTAAGTGCTACTGAATTTACCCTTCAATCCTATTAAGTATTTTAGTGTATTTAATTATTGTAGGCAAAATAGACTTAACTGAGTAAACAGGCACGCCAGAGAGGGTCTCAGGCACTTTACACTGGGACAAGAGCTCACTGGAGTTAGCTTTGTCTGGGTGGAGGCACTCTAGGTACAACTGAGTTTACAATTCAATCCTATGACATATTTTAGAGTATTTAATTATTGTAGGTAAAATAGACTGAGTGAGGAAATATAGGCACACCTGAGAGGGTCTCAGGCACTTTACTGTGGGACAAAAGCTCACTGGAGTTAACTTTGCCTGGATGGTGGCACTCTAGGTTGATCATGTATTCCTATGCAGTATTTTAGCGTATTTAATTATTGTAGGTCAGTGAGACTTAAGTGAAGAAACAGGCACACCAGAGAGGGTCTCAGACACTGTACGGCGGGACCAGAGTTCACTGGAATGAGTTTTGACTAGGTGGAGGCACTCTAGGTACAACTGATTTTACCCTTCAACCCTATTAAGCATTTTAGCGTATTTAATTATTGTAGGTCAGTTAGAATTAATTGAGAAAACATAGGCATACCTGAGAGGGTCTCAGACACTATATGGCGGGACACGGGCATACTGGAGTGAATTCTGACTGGGTGGAAGCACTCCAGACACAACTGTATTTATTATTCAATCCTATGAAGTATTTTAGTGTATTTAATTATTGAAGGTCAGTGAGACTTAAGTGAGGAAACATAGGCAAACCAGGAGGGTCTTAGACACTGTACGGCGAAAATATTTCATTTGTTTGAAGGATAAATGCAGTTGTGATTAGAGTGCCCAGAGAAGGTCTCCATGTCTGAGACCTTCTCTGGAGGAACATGGGCACACTGGAGTGAATTCTGACTGGGTGTGGTCACTCTAGGCACAATTGAGTTTACCACTCAATCCTATGAAGTATATTTGCGTATTTAATTATTGTATTCAAGTGAGATTTAAGTGAAGAAACAGACACACCAGAGAGCATCTCAGACACTGTATGGAGGGACACGGACATACTGGAGTGAATTCTGATTGGGTGGAGTCACTCCTGGCACAGATGAGTTTACCATTCAATCCTACGAAGTATTTTAGTGTATTTAATTATTTTAGGTCAGTAATACTTAAAGGGACACTGAAACCAACATTTTTCTTTTGTAATTCAGAAAGAGCATGCTATTTTAAGTAACTTTCTAATTTACTCCTATTATCAATTTTTCTTCCTTCTCTTGCTATCATTATTTGAAAAAGAAGGCATCTAAGCTTTTTTTTTGTTTCAGTACTCTGGACAGCACTTTTTTATTAGTGGATGAATTTTTCCACCAATCAGCAAGGACAACCCAGGTTGTTCACCAAAAATGGGCCTGCATCTAAACTTACATTCTTGCATTTCAAATAAAGATTCCAAGAGAATGAAGAACATTTGATAATAGGAGTAAATTAGAAAGTTGCTTAAAATTTCATGCTCAATCTGAATCACGAAAGAAAATTTTTGGGTACAGTGTCCCTTTAAGTGAGGAAACGTAGGCAAACCACAAGGACCTTAGACACCATATGGCGGGACAAGAGCTCACTGGAGGGAGTTTTGTCTGGGTGGAGGCGCTCTAGGTACAACTGAGTTGATAATTTATTCCTATGAAGTAATTTAGCTTATTTAATTATTGTTAATAACATTTAAGTGAAGAAACGGACACAACAGAGAAGATTTTAGACACACATAGCTGTGCCTATGTGTCCTCACTGAACTAAAATAATTAAATACTCTAAAATACTTAATAGGAATAAATGGTAAACTCATTTGTGCTTGGAGTGCCTCCACCCAGACAGAACTCACTCCAGTGTGCCTATGTCCCTCCGCACAGTGTCTGAGATCTTGTCAAGTGTACCTATGTTTCCTCAATTAAATCTCACTGACCCACAATAATTAAATACTTTATACAATAAATGAATACTTGATAGTCCTGGAGTGGCTTCACCCAGTCAGAATTCACTCCTGTGTGCCCATGTCCCGTTGTACAGTGTCTTAGACCCTCCTGGTTTGCCTTTGTTTCCTCACTTAAGTCTCACTTACCCACAATAATTAAATACTTTATACAATAAATGAATACTTGATAGTCCTGGAGTAGCTTCACCCAGTCAGAATTCACTCCTGTGTGCCCGTGTCCTGTTGTACAGTGTCTGAGACCCTCCTGGTTTGACTTTGTTTCCTCACTTATATCTCACCTACAATAATTAAATAAGCTAAAATATTTAATAGAATTGAATGGTAAACTAGGCTGTGCCAGGAGTGCCTCCACCCAGTTAGAATTCACTCCAATGTGCCCGTGTCCCTCCATACAGTGTCTGAGATCTTGTCAGGTGTGCCTATGTGTCCTCACTTAAGTCTCACCCACAATAATTAAATACTTTACCCATTAATAACTCGCTCCAGTGGGCCCATGTCCCTCCATACAGTGTCTGAGTCCCTCCTGGTTTGTCTAGGTTTCCTCACTCATGTCTCACTGACCTACCATAATTAAATACGCTAAAATATTTCATTTGTTTGAAGGATAAATGCAGTTGTGATTAGAGTGCCCAGAGAAGGTCTCCGTGTCTGAGACCTTCTCTGGAGGAACATGGGCACACTGGAGTGAATTCTGACTGGGTGTGGGCACTCTAGGCACAACTGAGTTTACCACTCAATCCTATGAAGTATTTTAATGTATTTAAATAATGTAGGTCAGTGAGACTTAAGTGAAGAAACAGACACAGCAGAAAGGGTTTCAGACAATGTATGGAAAGACATGGGCATACAGGAGTGAGTTTTGACTAGGTGGAGGCACTCTAAGAATTAATTTAACATTCATTCCTATGAAATATTTAAATATTGGACTAAAATAGACTTAAGTAAGAAAATATAGGCACACCTTAGAGGGTCTCAGGCACTGTGTGGGCACTTTTAAGTACTGCTGAATTTACAGTTGATTCCTATGCAGTTTTTAGCATATTTAATTATTTGTAGTTCAGTGAAACTTAAGTGAAGAGACAGGCACACCAGAGAGGGTCTCATGCAGTATTTTAGCGTATTAAGTTTTTTTTACCTACAATAATTAAATACGCTTAAATACTTCATAGGAATAAATGATAAACTCAGTTGTACCTAGACAAAACTCACTCCAGTGAGCTCTGGTCCTGCGTTACAGTGTCTAAGACCCTCTTAAGTGTGCCTAGGTTTCCTTACTTAAGTCTATTTTACCTACAATAATTAAAGTAAGGAAACATAGGCACACCTAAGAGGGTCTCAGACACTGTACCGCAGGACCAGAGCTCACTGGAGTGAGTTTTGTCTGGGTACAACTGAGTTTATCATTTATTGCTATGAAGTATTTTAGCGTATTTAATTATTATTAGTAAAATAGACTTAAGTGTCTCACACACACTGTATGGCGGGACACAGGCACACTTGAGTGAGTTTTGGCTGGGTGTGGGCACTTTAAGTATTACTGAATTTACTGTTAATTCCTATGCAGTATTTTAACATATTTAATTATTATAGGTCAGTGAGACTTAAGTAAAGAAACAGGCACACCAGAGAGGTTCTCAGACACTGTAAGGAGGGACACGGCCGCACTGGAGTGAGTTCTGACTGGGTGGAGGCACTCATGGCACAAATTAGTTTACTTTTCATTTCTGTGAAGTATTTTAGTGTATTTAAAAATCGTAGGTGAGATTTAAGTGAGAAAACAGGCACACCTGAAAGGGTCTCAGACACTTTTGCCTGGGTGGAGGCACTCTGGGCAGAACTGAGTTTATCATTCTTTCATCTGAAGTATTTTAGCATGTTTAATTATGGTTGTTAGTTGAGACTTAAGTGAAGACACATAGGCACACCAGAGAGGTGGGCCTCAGACACTTTACAGTGGGACAGGATCACACTGGAGTGAGTTCTGGCTGAGTGGAGGCAGTTTAGGCACAACTGAACTTTACTTAAAGGGACAGTCTACCATAGAATTGTTATTGTTTTAAAAGATAGATAATCCCTTTATTACCCGTTCCCCAGTTTTGCATAACCAACACAGTTATATTAATATACTTTTTACCTCTGTGATTACCTTGTATCTAGGAACCTTCTTCCAGCCCCCTGATCACATGACTGTGACTGTTTATTATCTATTGTCTTAAATTTAGCATTGCATTGTGCTAGATCTTAAATAACCCCCTGTGCCTGAACACAGTGTTATCTATATGGCCCACGTGTACTTTCTGTCTCTTTGTGTTGAAAAGAGATTTATAAAGCATGTGATAAGAGGCAGCCCTCAAAGGCTTAGAAATTAGCATATGAGCCTACCTATGTTTAGTTTAAACTAAGAATACCAAGAGAAAAAAGCAAATTTGATGATAAAAGTAAATTGGAAAGTTGATTAAAATTAAAAGTCCTATCTGAATAATGAAAGTTTAATTTATACTAGATTGTCAGGATCAGACTGATATGCTACAGGAAAGTTCTTCTCTGTGAAAGGCACATATTGAGCAAAAAGAGGCTGCTTCTAGGGTGGTAACTAGCCATAGAACAAGCTATTTCGCTATTGTTCGTTCCCAGGTTGAGTGCTTCTCTCTTTTTATTTATGCAAATTATGACACTTTGGGAAGTCTCCCTAAGTGTGATGCGGGAATCCAGACGTGGACCCGTTGCTCAGTGTGCCTAGAGGGATATGGCTGCACCTCACTGACGAGGCCCACAATAGGCCAAAACGTACGTCTGGGGTTTTGCTGTTTCTCTTGTTCAGAGAGGGATTGCCTGGTATTTCGGGGCTGGACTGTACTGTGAAGTCAGGATCAGACTGATTTGCTACAGGAAAGTTCTCTTTGAAAGGCACAAATTGAGCAAAAAGAGGCTGCTTCTAGGGTGGTAACTAGCCATAGAACAAGCTATTACGCTATTGTTCGTTCCCAGGTTGAGCGCTTCTCTCTTTTTATTTATGCAAATTATGACACTTTGGGAAGTCTCCTTAAGTGTGATGCGGGAATCCAGACGTGGACCCGTTGCTCAGTGTGCCTAGAGGGATATGGCTGCACCTCACTGACGAGGCCCACAATAGGCCGAAACGTACGTCTGGGGTTTTACCGTTTCTCTTGTTCAGAGAGGGATTGCCTGGTATTTCGGGGCTGGACTGTACTGTGAAGTCAGGATCAGACTGATATGCTACAGGAAAGTTCTTCTCTGTGAAAGGCACATATTGAGCAAAAAGAGGCTGCTTCTAGGGTGGTAACTAGCTGGTGACAGGATTTCGAGCCTGAATTAAGGTATCAATGACCGGCTCGGAGAAACCACGTTTTGATAAAATCAATCGTTCAATCTCCAAGCAGTCAGCCACAGAGAAATTAGATTTGGATGTTTGAATGGACCTTGCAGTAGAAGGTCCTGCCTCAGCGGCAGAGTCCATGGTGAAAAGGATGACATGTCCACCAGATCTGCATACCAAGTCCTGCGTGGCCACGCAGGAGCTATCAAAATCACTGAAGCTCTCTCCTGCTTGATCTTGGCAATCAGACGAGGGAGGAGAGGAAATGGTGGGAACACATAACACATAAGCCAGACTGAAGGACCAGGGCACTGCTAGAGCATCTATCAGCACTGCCTGGGGATCCCTTGACCTGGACCCGTAACAAGGAAGCTTGGCGTTCTGACGAGATGCCATCAGATCCAGTTCTGGTTTGCCCCATAGTTGAATCAGCTGGGCAAATACCTCCGGATGGAGCTCCCACTCCCCCGGATGAAAAGTCTGCCGACTTAGAAAATCCGCCTCCCAGTTCTCTACTCCTGGGATATGGATAACTGAGAGATGGCAAGAGTGAACCTCTGCCCATAGAATTATCTTTGAAACCTCCAACATTGCCAGGGGGCTTCTTGTTCCCCCCTGATGGTTGATATAGGCTACAGTCGTGATATTGTCCGACTGAAATCTGATGAACCTGACCGCAGCTAGTTGAGGCCAAGCCTGAAGAGCATTGAATATCGCTCTCAGTTCCAGAATGTTTATCGGAAGGAGGGCTTCCTCCTGAGTTCACGAATCCTGAGCCTTCAGGGAGTTCCAGACTGCGCCCCAGCCCAGAAGGCTGGCATCTGTCGTCACTATAGTCCACTCTGGCCTGCGGAAATTCATTCCCCTGGACAGATGGACCTGAGATAACCACCAGAGAAGAGAATCCCTGGTCTCTTGATCCAGATTTAGCGGAGGGGACAAATCTGTGTAGTCCCCATTCCACTGATTGAGCATGCAAAGTTGCAGTGGTCTGAGATGTAGGCGGGCAAACTGAGCTATGTCCATTGCCGCTACCATTTGGCCGATTACTTCCATACACTGAGCCACTGACGGCCGAGAAGTGGAATGAAGAGCACGGCAGGAAGTTAGAAGCTTTGATAATCTGACCTCTGTCAGAAAAATTTTCATTTCTACTGAATCTATCAGTGTTCCTAGGAAGGAAACTCTTGTGAGAGGGGAAAGAGAACTCTTTTCTACGTTCACCTTCCACCCGTGAGACCTCAGAAAGGCCAGAACAATGTCCGTATGGGACTTGGCGATTTGAAAAGTCGACGCCTGTATCAGAATGTCATCTAGGTAAGCTATGCCCCGTGGCCTTAGAACCGCCAGTAGGGACCCTAGAACCTTCCTAAAGATTCTTGGTGCCGTGGCTAACCCGAAGGGAAGAGCCACAAACTGGTAATGCCTGTCTAAGAAGGCGAACCTGAGGAACTGATGATGATCACTGTGAATTGGAATGTGGAGATAAGCATCCTTTAAGTCCACGGTAGTCATATATTGACCCTCCTGGATCATAGGAAGGATGGTTTGGATAGTCTCCATCTTGAAGGATGGGACCCTGAGAAATTTGTTTAGGATCTTGAGATCCAAGATTGGTCTGAAAGTTCCCTCTTTTTTGGGAACTATAAACAGATTTGAATAGAAGCCCTGCCCCTGTTCCTCCCTTGGAACTGGGTGGATCACTCCCATAACCAGTAGGTCTTGAACACAACGTAAGAATGCCTCTATCTTTATCTGGTTTACAGATAATTGTGAGAGATGAAATCTCCCCTTTGGAGATGAAGCTTTGAAGTCCAGAAGATATCCCTGGGAAACAATCTCTAATGCCCAGGGCTCCTGGACGTCTCTTGCCCAAGCCTGGGCGAAGAGAGAAAGTCTGCCCCCTACTAGATCCGGTCCCGGATCGGGGGCTACTCCTTCATGCTGTCTTAGAGGCGGCAGCAGGTTTTTTGGCCTGCTTCCCCTTGTTCCAAGCCTGGTTTGGTCTCCAGACTGGTTTGGACTGGGCGAAATTTCCCTCTTGTTTTACATTAGAGGAAGCTGAAGCTGCGCCACTCTTGAAGTTTCGAAATGAACGAAAATTATTCTGTTTGGTCCTTAATTTATTGGACCTATCCTGAGGAAGGGTGTGACCTTACCTCCAGTAATATCAGAAATGATCTCCTTCAGGCCGGCCCGGATAGGGTCTGTCCTTTGAAGGGGATGTTAAGAAGCTTAGACTTTGAAGTAACGTCTGCTGACCAGGACTTAAGCCATAGCGCTCTGCGCGCCAGAATGGCAAAACCTGAATTCTTAGCCGTTAGTTTGGTTAGATGAAAAACGGCGTCAGAAATAAAGGAATTAGCTAACTTGAGAGCTTTAATCCTGTCTAAAATATCATCTAACGGGGTCTCCACCTGTAGAGCCTCCTCAAGAGACTCGAACCAAAAAGCCGCTGCAGCAGTAACTGGGGCACTGCATGGAAGAGGCTGGAGAATAAAACCTTGATGGATAAAAATTTTCTTAAGGAGACCCTCCAATTTTTTATCCATAGGATCTAAGAAAGCACAACTTCCCCCGACGGGGATAGTTGTACGCTTAGCTAGGGTAGAAACAGCCCCCTCCACCTTAGGGACCGTCTGCCACGAGTCCCGTATAGCGGCATCTATGGGAAACATCTTTTTAAAAGCAGGAGGGGGAGAGAACGGAACACCTGGTCTATCCCATTCCTTAGTAATAATTTCCGAGAACCTCTTAGGGACTGGAAAGACATTAGTGTAAACAGGCACTGCAAAGTATTTGTCCATTTTACACAATTTCTCTGGAACTACAATGGGGTCACAGTCATCCAGTCGCTAAAACCTCTCTGAGCAATAAACGGAGGTGTTCAAGCTTAAATTTAAAGGCTGTCATTTCAGAATCGGACTGAAGTAACGTCTTCCCTGAATCTGAAATCTCACCCTCAGATAGCAACTCCCTTGCCGCGGCTTCGGAGCATTGTGAGGGTATATCGGACATAACTACTAAAGCGTCAGAAATCTCTGTATTTGTTCTAGCCCCAGAGCTGTCTCGCTTTCCTTGTAACCCTGGCAGTTTGGGCAATACCTCTGTGAGGGTAGCATTCATAACTGCCA
Source organism: Bombina bombina (assembly GCF_027579735.1). Classification (NCBI taxonomy): domain Eukaryota; kingdom Metazoa; phylum Chordata; class Amphibia; order Anura; family Bombinatoridae; genus Bombina; species Bombina bombina. Next base: position 872,313,072 of record NC_069502.1, read on the forward strand.
CCATGTCTTGTAAGGTAAACGCATTGGACGCGCTAGATGTACTTGGCGTCACTTTAGCGGGAGTTATAGGTTCTGACACATGGGGAGAGCTAGATGGCATAACCTCCCTTTTGTCAGTCTGAGAAACCTCTGGTGATAAATCTTTAAATGCCATAATATGGTCTTTATAATTTATAGAAATTTCAGTACATTTGGTACACATACTAAGAGGGGGTTCCACAATGGCTTCTAAACATATTGAACAAGGAGTTTCCTCTATGTCAGACATGTTTAAACAGACTAGTAATGAGACCAGCAAGCTTGGAAAACACTTTAATAAATGTGAAACAGCAATTAAACAAAAACGGTACTGTGCCTTTAAGAGAAAAAAACTATCACATAAACTGCAAAACAGTGTTAAAAAGTAGTAAACTCTTCGAAATTTTTACAGTGTGTATAAGGGACTAAAGCAGCATTGCACCCACTTGCAAATGGATGATTAACCCTTTAGACCCCAAACCGGATTTGAAAAACGTTAAAAAACGTTAATAAACAGTTAAACACCTTGCCACAGCTCTGCTGTGGCTCCTACCTGCCCTCAAATACGATTTAGGGAAGAAATAAGCCCTCTATAGTGGTCCTCAGATGCCAGAGGACTCCTTTAGGGAAGCTGGATGTCTCAGTCTGAATAAGAACTGTGCATCTAGAGCGCGAAAATAGGCCCCTCCCACCATGCACTCGATGTCAGAGGGCCTTAAGAAAATACTCCTAGGAGTATCTGACTAGCCATGTGGAAACTAGGCCCCAAAAAACAATTTATCACCCTCAGAGAAAAAACGTTCTTTCTATATAACATGTAAACGTTTTGTCACTAAGAAATATGAGTTTTAACATGAATATTACCCTTATTTGTAAGCATGATCCCAGTCGTTGTTAAATCACTGCATCAGGCTTACCTCAATTATACAAGGCTCTGTCAGCATTTTCTAGATCTTATCATTTCTCTAGAAATAAATATACTGAACATACCTCAAAGCAGGTAATCTGCAAACCGTTCCCCCAACTGAAGTCTTTCCCATACTCTTCAGTTATGCGTGAGAACAGCAATGGACCTTAGTTACAAACCGCTAAGATCATCAACCTCCAGGCAGATTCTTCGTCTAATTTCTGCCTGGGATTAAAACAGTACGACGCCGGTACCGTTTAAAAATAACAAACTCTTGATTGAAGGTAAAAACTACACTAAGTCACCTTCCTATCTTGTCGAGAGTTGCAAGAGAATGACTGGGGGTGGCAGTTAGGGGATGAGCTATATAGACAGCTCTGCTGTGGGTGTCCTCTTGCAACTTCCTGTTGGGAAGGAGAATATCCCACAAGTAATGGATGAACCCGTGGATTGGATACACCTTACAAGAGAAAGCTATCTTTTTTTTATTTTATTTTGGCTGACACATGATAACAATTTGTGTGAATGTTTTTTTAAATCTTTTTTCACTTTAATTGCCATGGCAAATCCCCTATCATGTGGTGGAGCTGTGAAATCCAGATTGTCAGCTGGGGAATGCGATTGCCAACCTGTTCGATTTGCATAATTTCATCCTTGGTGTGAAACAGACTTTTGAGTGAACAATATTTGTGCAGTCATATTTATCTGTATAAATACAAGATTACGTTATGTGGTGCCCGTGTACTGTGTGCCATCTACACTTTGGTGCCATCACACTTGAGTGAGTTGATAATATTAGTGTATCTACAATCATTTGTAACAATACAAGATAAAGCTATGTGGCGCCCCATTGATTTCTATATCCATCCATCTATAGAGAGAGAGTGTGAGATATATATATATATATATATAAATAAATAAAACAATTTATGTAAGAAATTACCTGATAAATTTGTTTCTTTCATGGTGGCGAGAGTCAACGAGCTTGTTACTGATGAGATATACATTAGTACCAGGAAGTGTCAAAGTTTTCCAAACCTCAAATGCCTATAAATACGCCTCCCACCTCACTCAAACTTCAGCTTAACGTATAGCCAAGTTTGTAAAATGTTAAGGAGTAAAAGCATAAAAAAGGAGGAACAGGAAAAAAACATGAGCTTTATACAAAAAAATCATAACCCCCAAAAAATGGGTGGGCCTCGCCACCATTAAAGAAATTAATTTATCAGGTAAGTTCTTACATAAATTGTTTTCTTTCATGAAGGTAGCGAGAGTCCACGAGCTTGTTACTGATGGGATATAATACCCAAAATGCAGGGCTGGCTCAAGACATTGTGCTGCCTGGGTCCCAGATCAAAATGACGCCCCCCCCCCCGACGAAGCCCCGACCCTCCCATACCGCCCCCCCCCACACCTATATATATATATATATATATATATATATATACACACACACATATATATATATATACACACACACACACACATATATATATATATATATATATATATATATACACACACACATATATATATATACTGTATACACACACATATATATATATATATATATATATATACATATACACATATATATATATATATATATGCACACACACACATACATATATATACACATACACTGGCTAATAATGACAACTCCTACTGTATTGGTGAAGGACAGGTCTCTATAGCTTGTCTAGTTAAATGCATTAAGAAAAAAAAAAAAATAATAATAAAAGATACCATGTAATACAGCATTTAATGCTTTTTTTAGAGAAAATTAACACAACTACATAACCCATCAAATTAATTCCAAGATCTTGGAACCCTAAACAAATTCTCCCAAGAGCAGCTATTTTATCTGCAGTAGATTTATTTATTAAAGTTAGTCATTTTGCATTTTTTAGAAAGCTTTATGTTTCAGTGTTCCAATGAAGGTTCCAACAGTCCACACTTCAGGGCAGGCGCTCCCCACCTACGTCCACCACCGCGCGTGTGTATTAGGCAGGCACTGCTCAACTAGACAGAGCCGCGGCGGCAGAACCAGAGGGGGCGGGGATATATGACCATGACGTCATATCTTTGCTCCCCTCCCTCATAACGGGCGGCGGCGCCTCTGGTCGTCTGGAGTTTGTCTGTCCCGCCCTTGCCCCCTGGGAATCATTCATCTTTACTATGTGAGGTGAGTGAGTGTATTTAACACTTATGCCGCCCATTGACAGAGGGGAATATACATGTTTCACACTTATTTCCAGAGGGGGAAGGTAGGCAGGAGCGACAGTCGGCAGACAGTCAGTGACTATAATAATTATAGTCACTGACTGAACTGCCGCCCCCTGTCAAGTGCCGCCTGGGCCATGGGACCCTGTTGGTCCCATTGATAAGCCGGCCCTGCCAAAATGTGGAAGTCCACGAGTAACAATAAAGGGAGGGATAAAATAAAAACAGCTTTTTTCGATGAGAAATTAAATCAAACTGAGATAGCTGCCTGAAGAACCTTTCTACCAAAAGCTGCTTCTGAAGCAGCAAATACATAAAAATGGTAAAATTTAGTAAAGGTGTGCAAAAAAGACCAAGTCGCCGCTTTGCAGATTTGATGAACTGAAGCTTCATTCTTGAAAGCCCAAGATGTGGCAACTGATCTTGTAGAATGAGCTGTAATTCTCGGAGGCAGAGACTGACCCACCTCCATTTAAGCCTTGTGAATCAAAAAATGTAACCAAGATGCTAAAGAAATGGCAGAGGCTTTCTGAACTTTTCTAGAACCAGAAAAAAGAAGTCTGTCTGAAATCCTTAGTAGCATCTACATAGTATTTCAAAGCTCTGACTTCATCTAAAGAGTATAAAAGATCTTTCAAAATTATCCTTAGGATTAGGACACAAAGGAAAAATTTCCCTATTAATGTTGTTAGAATTCACAACTTTGGGCAAAATTTTGAAAGATGTCAGCAAAACAGCTTTATCTTGATGGAAAATCAGATAAGGAGACTCATAGGAGAAAGCAGGCAATTCAGAGACTATTCTAGCAGAAGAGATGGCTAAGAGAAACAACACTTTCCAAGAAAGTATTTTAATGTCCTATAATGCATAGGCTCAAAACGAGGAGCCTGTAAAGCCTTCAATACCAGATTTAGACTCCAAGGAGGAGAAATAGATTTTATTACAGATTTAATTCAAATT